>NC_054467.1:231185958-231790448 GCF_017639515.1 Carcharodon carcharias
CAAGGGAGAACTTAGGGATCGATGAATTATTTTGTCATCTACAATATAGATTTAAGAAGCAATAAGGGTATTTTCCAGGAAACTGCCCAATATTTATTCCTAAAGGAAGTAACTAGCCATGCAGCTCATTGCTATTTATGTCACCTTTCAATCTGAAATATGGCTGCCACCTTCACCTACATTACAATGACAATTGTTCCACAAATAATTAATTGGCTGGAAAGCATTTTGGGTAATCCTGAAGAAGTGAAAGACATAATGGGGGAATTTTGAATCATGTACCTTCTCAGCCCACTAACTTCCTTTGCAGCAAATGCAGCAGAGGCTGCCATGCCAGATTGGGACACCAGAGCCACGCCAAGCAATGCTTAGCACAGAGTTGAACACAACGGCACAAACCATCATCTTACAAGGCAGACAGCTGCCACAATTGGGGGTTCTTTTAACTTAGGAGTGGCTTTCAAACATGCAGAAGTTAAACCCAACCAACATCATCAGTTTATGATAAAAACAGAAAATGCTGGAAATCAGGCAGATCTGGCAGCATGTGTGGAGAAACAGGGTTAATGGGCATGATATTAGCAGTGATTTTAACAGGGCTTCTGATGAAAGGCCACAGACCTGAAATGTTAACTCGCTCTCGCTCTCTCTCTCTATACAGATGCCGCCAGACCTGTTGAGTATTTTCAACATTTTCTGTTTTTATTTCCAATTCCCAGCATCAATATTATTTTGGCCTTTCCTCATCATGTTAAGGTCTGGGCGATTTTAACTGCAGCTGATTAATGGACTGCCCATGCATCACATCAGGAATGGAAAGCATCAAGTTCTGAGCAGGATTTCTGGTGTGTCTCTGAAATCTGTTTACGGTGTGGCTCTGCTTCTTAGAAGGTGGTTTGCATCCACTTGCAGCTTTCTTTGTGAACACAGAAATGAGTCAGAAGGCTGCCCCCAAGTTCTCTGAGGCCTTTTGGAAGTCTTAGTGGTAGAGGTGAGGGCAAGGACGGATGCTGTTTTCCGTGAATGGGAAGAAGATTCACAAGCTATATGTGCTTCAAGCCTGGGGAGAGATTATAGAGATGACCAGTTCCACGACCATCAAGTCCCAGTATTGAGATTCATGATGGGAACACTTCAATGACCTTACAAGAGCATCACACCATACTGGCTACTGCTCTTCTTCCATCCAAAACAATTTACCAAGAATGACACCCTGAATGATAAACTGTGAGTATTGTTTCAGGGTAAGCAAGGCAACAAAAATCAGAAGCAGTCGATCTCCAAGCTCAAATATCCTTTGCAAAACCAAAAAGCATGACAGTGCACACATCCCTTTGATCTAGTGTCTATATCTTCCATGGCCTTCAAAACACACCCTACTTGGTTTAACTTAGTAGGTCTGGCACTGGGCATCTTGGTCACTTAAAAAGAAATGTGCCATTAAAATGGCAGTGAGCTGGAATTGAGCTGGAATGGGCAGTAAGTACTCGAAGCATAATTTAACAGCATTCCCATTCCATTCCTACCAGGCAAAATGGGCTAAAACTCCACCTGGTGTAATTGCAAATTCTTTCTTATTTTGGTGAGAATTAGTATAGGAGGCTTGCGTTTTCCTTAAATAGCTCCATGAGCCAAATTAGAGTAGCCTATTGGACACATAAACAAGTTGAACTCTAAAGCTTCCTGAGAGTCATTTGTAAGGTGCTTGCCCTTCTTTAACATTCTGCTCTTTGTATCGCTGGTCTTCTCTGCACAGCTTGCCAGCTTTGGAAAAGGACATGTATAGAAAGGGATGAGTGTGAATGAGAGAAAGCAAATAAAAAAAGATATTGGATTTGTGGTCCTTGACAGAATTAAATAGGCACGATAAACCATCAACTGAGAGTCTTCTGATGGCTTAGCATATTCATCTAATGAACAGCTGAGTCGTACAGATCAGTGTTGTCTGAGATTCGATCTCCTCCCTGGGCTGAGTTAACTTCATTGCAGCTGAGGTGGTCCAATTGCCCCTAACTATTCAAAACCCTTGCTTTAAAGACACATTTGGACATTGGATGAGGGCAGACTCATGATGTCATGCTTGAATAGCAGTCTGGCACTAATTGTCATAGTTCAGCCATGTACAGTGGTCAGATGAATCAGATATTGGAGCTGACCATCATCAGTGAGCTTGCCCCAGGAAAGACAATCTAAAGGAAAAGGAGTGAGAGAAAATTGCCAAGAAATTTTAAAAATATTGAGCCAGATCAAATATGCTTGAACCCAGCAATTAGGTTCTGTTCCCTACTAATTGATTATTCAACTTAACAAGGTGGATTAATTTTCAAAACTGATGTTTATGGATCTTAAAGATAGGGGCTAATGTCTGTACAAGGGAGTTGCAACATGTTGTTTAGGGATGTAGGAGGAAATACTTTTTCTCAAATATTGAAGCCAACATTAGGGTATAAAAACATGCTTTGGCACAACTATTTTGACTATTGGAATCAATTAATCAAGCAAAATAATAAGCAAAACTGAACATTGAGAATATGTCTGAACACTCAAAGGTTTGGGCACTGTTAATGGTTCAACCCAGATCCAATAACAATTACAGTGATTAATAATCACACTCACCTCTCATTTTTCATTAAAGGCTATGGCACTGACATGTTAGGTTATATAGACTGGCTCATGTACCATGGGCCCATTCATCACAACAACCAACCATGAAACAACAAAACATTATCCAGCAAGCTCAAAAGGCTTCCTGAGCCTTTGACCATTTGATGGAACAGGATCTACAAAAGTTACTGAATTTCAAAAATACATAAAACACATGAGGGGCATTAATATTGAGACAAGTATAAATGACTAATGAAGCACATTGAAGAAGCGATCCTTAGTTATGGACAATTTTCCCTAAAAGATGTCATTTCTCTTACTCCAGAATTTTTTTTTGTCATGTTTATTGACTGACAAGAATTCTAGAGTCTTCCGTCAGAGCCCCAATAAGGTTTATAGCTCATGGCATTATAATTGCAGAGGAGAAGTGCTTTCATCACATTTCTGACCAAAGGGCATCCCCAGAATAAGATGTTGGAAATTGCCTGCACTTTCTGGCTAGTAGTTATTGGAAACAACGTCTTTATGGATGAGAAAAACATTGAGGCCTAGGTTGGCTCACAGAGTCAGGGGATTTCCCAGCTCAGTGAACCCGACCGTTAAAGGTGTCTGCCCACAAGTCGGATATTCGGCCAGGGGAGGGCGGGGGGGGGTGGGTGTTGCGGGGTGGCAGCGGGGGGTGGTGGGGTGGCGGTGGGGTGCAGTGGAGGGTGGTGCAGACTGAAATAAGAGTCAAGGAGTTGAGCTCGTATGAGTGCAGAGGCTGCCAGGTGCAGAGGCGAGCTGGGCAGAAGGTCTGCCTCTGTGACCTGGAACTGTGTCTAAATAAATAAAAAAGAGTAAAACAAAAAAGCCTCACCTACCCACACATACCCTGTGCCTCATGCATGCCATCCTATGCCAATCCATGCTCCTCTACTCACTCCATTGCCCCCAAACCCCTATGCCAACTTAGTGTCAACTCATGCTAACCTATGCACCCCACCCACCACTCTTTGCCCTTACCCCCTCCATGCCAACTCACCTATTATCTTTGGACAGTTCTTTGATTGTTTTGAAACCCCCTTAACAGCTTTGACTCTTCCTTTACAGCTGGACAGTTCTTCAATAGTTCCTTGATAGCTGGGCTGCTCCAATGGGTTTGTACTTAAAAAGTCTATAATCATGTTAACTTTTAACAATTGGAAATAGTGCCTCACCTCTCCCAAAGGGGTCCTGGCACCCTATCCAAAGGGGTACCTTACCTGGCTGTGCAAATGAATCCATCAAGTTCAGACCTCCTCTTACCCGGTCTGATCTGCACACTCTGGGTTTCTGACAGGTGGCCTACCAATATCCCACTTCAATGGAGGCAGCTGGAGATTTAAATGGCCAGCTGCCTCCGTGAATCACTCATGCATTTACCCCTGCCTGACTGCAGTCCCGCCTGCATGATATTCTGTTATTATAATGAAGACTAGCTGAGGCTCATTTACTGTACAATACACAATCACTGCCACTGTGCATTGATATAGAGGCAATGGATGTTGAAGGTGGTGGATGGGGTGTCAATCAAGCGGGCTGCTTTGTCCTGGATGGTGTCGAGCTTCTTGAGCATGTTGGAGCTGCACTCATCCAGGCAAGTGGAGAGTATTCCTGGGTTATGCCTTGTAGAGAGTGAACAGGCTTTGGGGAGTCAGGAGGCGAATTACTCCCTACAGAATTCCCAGCCTCTGACCTGCTTTTGTAGCCGAAGTATATATATGGCTGGTCCAGTTCAATTTCAGGTCAATAGTAACCCCAGGATGTGGATAGTGAGGGAGTCAGTGATGGTAATGCAATTAAATATCAAGGGAGATGGGTAGATTATCTTTTGTTGGAGATGGTCATTGCCTGGCATTATGTAGCACAAATGTTACTTGCCACTTATCAGCCCAAGCCTGAATGTTGTCTAGGTCTTGTTGCATATAGACATGGACTCCTCCAGTTTCTGAGGAGTCGTGAATGGTGCTGAACATTGTGTAATCATCAGCGAACATCCCCATTTCTGACCTTATGATGGAAGGAAGGTCATTGATGAAGCCACTGAAGATGGCTGGGCCGAGGACATTACCCTATGGAACTTCTGCAGTGATGTCCTGGAAATGAGATGATCGACCTCTAACAACCACAGTCATCTTCCATTATGTTAGATATGACAACAACCCATGGAGAGTTTTCCCCCCGATTACCATTGACTCCAGTTTTGCTAGGGTCCTGGATTTCACGCTCGGTCAAATGCTGCCTTAATATCAAAAGCATTCATTCTCGCCTTACCTCTTGAGTTCAGCTCTTTTGTCCATGTTTGGATTGTTGTATGTTGTATGTTCAGTAGGTCTCACAAGTCTTGAATGATTGAAAATTAAGTGTTTATAGATGACAGCTAACTATGTATAAACATACAAGGTATAGCCCAAGCTATTAGCTAACTCCATGCTTGCTTCTACACAGGTCTCTGTCCAGACTACCACTAACCCTAGTTTTAGGTCATGTGTCTCTTTGCATAACACTGTGGCAGTATTGTTTCCCAATCCCGTAATAACCCTTACTGTGCCAGATACGCTTATATTACATGGACCAAAGCTTTAATGAGGTCAAGAGCTGAGTGACCCTGGCGGAACCCAAATTGAGCATCAGTGAGCAGGTAATTGCTGAGTAAGTGCCACTTGATAGCAGTGTCGACGACACCTTCCATCACTTTGCTGATGATTGAGAGTGGGATGGAATTGGCCGGGTTGGATTTGTCCTGCTTTTTGTGCACAGGACAATTGGACAGGACCTGGGCAATTGTCCACACTGCCAGGTAGATGCCAGTGTTGTAGTTGCATTGGGACAATTGGGCTAATGGCATGGCTAGCTCCAGAACACAAATCTTCAGTACTATTGCCGGAATATTGTCAAGGCCCATAGCCTTTACAGCATCCGGTGCCTTCAGCCGTTCCTTGATATAATGTGGAGTGAATTGAATTGGCTGAAGACTGGCATCTGTGATACTGGGGACCTTAGGAGGGGGCCGAGATGGATCATCGGCTGGACACTTCTGGCTGAAGATTGTTGTAAATGCTTCAGCCTTATCTTTTACACAAATGTGCTGGGCTCTCCCATCATTGAGGATGGGGATATTTGAAGAGCCTCTTCCTCCAGTGAGTTATTTAATTGTCCACCAACATTCATGACTGGATGTAGCAGCACAGCAGAGCTTAGATCTGATCCATTGGTTGTGGGATCATTTAGCTCTGTCTATTGCATGCTGCTTGCATTTTTTGGCCTATTCTGTGTTACAACTTCACCAGGTTGACATCTCACTTTTAGATATGCTTGGTATTATGATCCCAGCTGAGATTATCCCTGAATAAGTCAGATCCCAGGGTGGCACCCAGCTTGATAGGTCCTAACTTTTATTTATTTGTTTAGATATGTGGAGAGTAGCTACTGAACAGTCACAGGAGCCAGCTGCTGAACTTTTAACAAAAGAATAAAACATTAAACAAGAAAAGATGAACTATATTACAATACTCCTTCACCCACAACTCTACCTTTAAAGATAGGCAAAGATTTGTAAGGAAATCACAAGTTACAAAAGCTATCTTATACTTTAACGTTCATAGCAAGTGCATAGTCCATGTAAAGGTATGGCATCCTGTGGTCAGGCACAACACACTCTGAAACCGAGTAACAAATGCCACCTCAACCAGATGTTATGGATCTCTCCTCAACTTCCCCAGATGCTTGTCACACTGCGAGCCAACCAGTCTCATTGAACTCGGTCTTTCACTCGAGTGTTTCCAATCACCACTCTCCAAGGTCTCACCTTGGACGCTTCTCCCAAACTGACACTTCCTCTAAGACACCTTCCACTAGGGTTCACCTGCAGGGTTTCGAACTATCCTTCCAATGGTCCTCTCCTCTGGGTCACCATACGCATTCAAGCTGTCTTCCATGCACTCTCTCACGCTGACTCAGGTGTCAACAGTACACCACTGCTTCACATGCTCATAGGAAAGAGTTACAGACCTTCAACCGTTTCTTTGGACTTTCTTGTTCAAGAGGTTTCTTGCTTCTTGCAAGCTGTCCTCGCTTTAAATCTGCTTCATGCAGCTTTTGTCTTTATAAATCTGAAGCTTGGAACCTTTCTCTCTGCCCCTCACTCATAACTTAATTTAACAGGACATTTTCCAGGTTCCTGTCCTTCCTTTGAGTAGAGGGTCTGCCTGGGACTTTCCCCTGTTTCACTCCCCTGGATTTTAGGGTAATTTCTTTAGCTTGGGACTTGTTATCTGTCCCTTTTGCTCCAGTCTCTCTTTGGCAGTTACTTTCAACCAACTTTAGCTTGGAACTGGCTATCTGCCCATTCTAGGCTACTTCTGCCTGGCAGCTGTCTTCAAAAACAACTGAACTCCGAAATCTTACAAATCAAACTGCTGTTCTCTTTAGGTTTTGTACGTGTGTTTCTTTGGGAGGGACTGGCCTCTCTGGACACCTGTTGCTAGGCAACAGCACTGTTTCTTTTCTACTCTTGTTTGCTTAACTTACCTACAGTCGTAAAACTCTCAATAGAAGTGCAAGTACCTTTCAAAGTGAGACTAAAACTCAACTTGACCTCTTCTTAAGACACAGATACAGAAATACAAATCAAACTTAAACATTAAAGCTAAAACTCATTCCTAACACCCACAAATACAAACTTAAACTATCTCTATTTCCTAAAAATGGTGCTGCTCTTGGCACACTTCATTGAGCCAGGGTTGATCCCTGAGCTTGATGGTAAAGGTAATGGAGGATATCCCAGGCCATGAGGTTACAAATTGTGTTTGACTACAATTCTGTTGCTGTTGACCCACAGCGCCTCACGGATGCCAAGTTTTGAGTTGCTGGATCTGTTCTAAATCTTTCCTATTTAGCATGATGGTAGCCACACAACTCATTGAAGGGCCTTGTCACTGTGAAGACAGGACTTCATTTCCACAACAGTGCAGTGGTCACTCCTACCGATGCTGTCATGGACAGATGCATCTGCGGCAGGCAGGTTGGTGAGGATGAGATCAAGGATGCTTTTCCCTCTTGTTGGTTCCCTCACCACCTTCTGCAGACCCAGTTTAGTAGGCCAGCTTAATCAGTAGCGGTGCTACCGAGCCAATCTTGGTGATGGGCATCAAATGCTCTCACCCAGAGTATATTCTGTGCCCTTGCCACCCTCAATGCTTTTTCCAAGTGGTATTCAACATGGAGGGGCACTGATTCATCAGCTGAGGGTATGGGTGATGGTGGTGGGGCGGTAGGTGATAACCAGCAGGAGATTTCTTTGCCCATGTTTGACTTGATGCCATGAGACTTCATGGGGGTCCAGAGTGCAACTCCCTTTTAAATAGTGCAGGCTAATTTTAAGTGGTTTGATGATAGGTCATCAGCCTGAAATGTGAACCATATTTTTCTTTCTACTGCTGCCTGACCTGCAGCTTGTAAATCAGAAGAGGTCGTGGGATGGGGCGGAAGTGGGACGCAAGAAGGTGCATTAGGTTAGAACATAGAGCCAACTTCTGTGACTTCTTTGACCCTGGCCTGTCTTGTGGCTGCACTAATAATTGCCAATAATATCTCCTCCATGTTGTGACAAAATGCAGGCGTGCCTATCCCCAGCCAGTTAGGTGTGCTGCCTGCCATTGTGCACCACCTTATCCTGCAAGAGAGAGGGAAGAACGTCAGTGAGTGTGGTCAACGTATCTGGATGATGTGCTTTTTTTCCGTAGTTGAATAGACGGTAATGTGTGCAAGCCATGAGATACAGGCATGAGGCTTGCAGTAGTGCTAAGTATATAAGGGTGAAGTGAAGTTATGAAGGCTAGGCATGAGTTGTTGATGTTGTATGTTGTTAGACGAGTGAAGGGAGAGTGGTGAATGGAGCACTTTGAGAGGCTAGTGGTTCATTTGTAAAGAAATGTCATGTGAAGATACATTCTAACCTTATGAGGAAAGGTTGGGTCTGTATCTATTGGAGTTTAGAAGAATGAGAGGTGATCTTGTTGAAATATAAAAGATCTTGAGGGGACTTAACAGGATGGTTGCTGAGAGAATGTTTTCCCTTATGGGACAGACTAGAACTAGCAGACACAGTTTAAAAATAAGGGGTCTCCCATTTAAGGTGGAGATGAGGGGATTTTTTTTTTAATTAGTCTGTTGAATTCTCTTCCATTTAGTAGTTTTAAGGCTGAGTTAGATAGATTCTTGATCAATGTAGGAGCTAAAGGTTATAGGCTTTGAGGCCACGGTCAGATCAGCCATGACCTTATTGACTGGCAGAGCAGGCTCGAGGGGCTGAATGGCCTACTCCTGCTCCTATTTCTTCCCCGCGTCGGGGGAAATGTACGGGGGTGGGCAGGGACGGGTGTGGACCCGATTAGCGCCCACAATCAGGAGTGTGCTGCCATTTTACATCAGTGGGCCAATTAAGGCCCGCCGAGTACGACATACACCCAGAAGCACAGAGAACTCCCTGTACAGGTGGCAGGGGTGGGGGGGGAGGCGGGTGTGTGGGTTGGGGGGTGGGGGTAGAGGTGGGTGGAGGTTCCCTGAGCCCAGGGCCTGTGCTCTTTTGCTGCCTCAGGGAGATTAATTTAAGTTCCCAAAATTTTAATAAAGAAAAGAAAAAATTTTAAGACATGTCCCCTCATGTGACAGTATCACATGAGTGGGACATGTCAATGAACTTTAATGAAAAAACGTATTTAATTTATAAACCCTTCATGAAACCTCATCCCGCAAGTGGTTGAGGTTCCATGATCAATGCGAAGGCCACCTGGGCTCTTCGCCTGCCCATCAACCTTAAGGTTGGACGGGCAGCTCAGTTTATTAGTTTAATTGATATTTAAATGGTCATAATAGGCCTTTAACAGTTCGACAGGCACACAGCCGACTCAGCTGCGCGCCCACCAAACTGAAAACCTAAATGACGCGCAGTGATGTCAGGATGCCCGCCCAACGTCACCACGCGTCATCTTACGCCTCAGCGAGCAGGGCCCAGTCCCACTCGCCGAGCCAAAGATTCAGGCCCTTACGCTCGTATTCATGGACCTTGGTCACTCGTGTGAGATCATGAAACTTCTTCCTACATTGCACCTGGGTCCTAGGAGCTAGACTGCTTGCATTACAGTGATGGCTATCTGCACTTACTGCCTTCTCAGTGTCTGTCTAGAGGGCCTCCTGGCCACATAGGGGCTGAGTCCTCCTGTCCACATCCTGCATCAGGGCCTCCAGTGCTGTATGAGAGACCTTTGGAGCATGCATTCTACACTGCTGTGCCATTTGTCTGTCTTCTTGAAGGTCAGATTCTCTTCCCCTGCCAATTTTAGCATCTATTGCTGCCAAAATGCACCTGCCCTTTAAGAGATACATGCTGGCCTTAAGCAATGCAGGCTAACTTTAAGTGTCTCTGATATGTCATTGACTTGAATTAACTCTGTTTCTCTTTCCACAAATGCTGCCTGACCTGTTAAGTATTTCCAGCACTTTCTGTTTTATTTCAGGTTTCCAGCTTCGGAAGTGCTTTGTTTTTTCATTGGCTTTAGGTATATTAGCCTTGCACAAACACAGGCTGCAACATGCAAACACTGAGCAGTGAATTTAGCATTGGGTTGCGTGCTAATATCATTTAAATTAGTAGGCAATGCAAAGTTTGTTTTTTGCCTACATTGGAATAAATGAGTGCGGTGCAATTGCGCATTACATTTAAAATCATCTTTAGTTGCACATCCGTTCAAAATTATAAGGTAAGAAATGAAGGAATGAGATTCCACAATTGTAATGGTTAATTTCCAGGGACAAAGAGGTTGACTTTCAGTGATTAATGCCTATTACACCATGTCCTCAATTTATAGGATTGCGGATTCTTCTTTCCTGCAACCTGAAGAATTATCAGGTCCGACTGTCCCGCAGCCAATTTTTGCTCCAGTAAAGGTGACAGGGAGAGGAGGGAGTACGGGGGAAGGAAGATGTAAGTAACGGGAGAGGTAGGTGGAAGGGGGAAGGAAGGTGTAAGTGAGGAATTTGGAAAGGGGTAAGGTGTCTGGGAGGAGGAGGGAGTTCAGAAGGAGGAAGGTGTCCAGGGGGAGGAGGTAGTTCAGAGAGCGGCAGATGATCGGAGGGTGGAGGGAGTTCGGAGAGAGCAGGGGGTCAGAGGAAAGAGGGAGTAAGGGTGGAGGAGGGTGTAAGTTGGGGGGAATGTCCAGGTGAACGTGTAAGGGAGGGAGGGGTCTGTGGAGTCAATGACTGCCTCCTGGGGAGCAAACTGAGGGTGAGCATGGTAGGACAGAATGGTGAATATGAGAGGGGGCAGAGGGAGCCTGAAGGGTGGGAGGGTGAGGATGCGTCAATAATGGTAGAAGGGACAGCGAGGGTGGTTAGTGGGGACATGGAGGCAGACATGGACCCTGGAGGTGAGAAGAGGGTGATGTTCTCCAGGAGGTAGGGAACATGCATGTTCACCTGGACATCCTGGAACAACAAGGGTTCAGGTTGGTAGGTGATGATAACGGTGGGGAAGTGGAAGGTGATGCTGGGGGGCTCCACAGTAATTGAGGAAGGGGCATAAATGACTGGGGGAAGGGAAAGAACAGGGGTGCTAATCAAGAACTTTAGCATGACCACGCTTGTCAAATTGAAAGTGAGCAGAGCCTCGTGTTGGACGGACACAGGTGCAGCATGGGAGTGTGATCAGTGGGTGTGGGGAGATGCAGGTCGGCTCAGATGGACAACTGAGAGAGAACCCCAGCAGGCAGCATTGAAAATGCTCGGGACAGTGAGATGAGTGTGATGGAGGAAGGCTCCGTGTGCCTGAGAGAGTGCTTGCATGAGGCTCTGAAAGACTCTGCCACACATACACACTTCTCCCTCCAGAGTTACTCTTGATCCGGCTGTTTGCAGCTAAACTGCTGGGGGGGGGGGGGGGAATGCAAGGAGAGGAATCGCAAAGCCTGTCAATGAAGCTAAAAGACAACATTACCCATTATTCAGTGAAAGTGAATATATTTTCAGATTATAAAGTGACAAAGTGTGTTCACCCATGCAACCACTTATGATCAGAATTTCTTAACAATTCTAGGCCTACCACTTATTCTAGGTGCTGCCCTGAGATCCACGACAGAGGTGGAGACGGCCTGTGGCAATGGTTGGCCATGTTGCCTCTGATGACTTTGATGTGCATCCTCTGGGGAGCCGAGGCATGGAAGGCCCCAGCATGCTTTGGCTGTCCTCCTGTGGGCCAGCTGCTCCCTCTGCAGTGACAGGGGAAAAGATTGAAGGGGTCACAGGCAAAGGTGACCCGGAGGGAGCAGACAGTCTCTGAGATTCCTGACCGGATGACCCATGGGCGTCCAGCTGCCTCTCCTCCTCCCTTCAGGTGCCCAAGGGCCCCGCCCGGCCTGACTCATTGAGGGGAAGGAGTACCTGAAGGGACATCGAGATACCCCATTTCCCCTTCACTTTGCCACTGCAGGAACTCATCCATGGCTACTGCGTGCATCTCCCTGTTCTGCTGGGCCAGGGTTTCCATGGCTTCCGCCACCCTTCCATGGAGACCTCCATTCGCGCACATGTGGGCACCACTTCATCATAGTGCAGGCGGACATGCTCCTCCGACTCACATGCCACTCTGTCGAGGGCTTCCAACAGCCCTGCATGATATTCCTCTGCCTTCTGCTGACTCTGCACAGTGAGTTGGAAGGTCAAATCTAGAGATTCGTCATCTTGCTCTCCTCTAGCTGTCCTCTGAGTGCTGGGGAGCTCGGATGAACCTGCCTCCTCCTGCTGCAGATATGTGTCCGTGCAGTGACCATCCAATTGTGAACCTGAGCCTGCTCTAGATCAAGGTCCCACCGAGGTGTGTGTCTCTGAGCTGGTGGAAGGTGTGGGAAAACGCTGTGATAGGTCTCCCAGGCTGCTTATTTCCAGTTCTTCAATGGAGGAGGGGTCCTCTTGGTTGGAGTTGAGGACCTGGATGGAGCTGAGGGACTGGCTGGCTGAGGGTGTCGGTCACTTGGCAGAGCTCCATGTGAACCAAAGTAGAGATAATTAGTGCATGGCAGCAGAGTCAAAAGCAGGAGAGAGAGACACTCACAGTTGCGTTGAGAGAGGCATGATGTGGTGCAGGATCCTCCTGTGTCACCACCCACCTCACCATTGCCGCAGGCACGGCCCACGTCCTCACCAATCAGCGCGATGGCACGCTCCTCAAAGTGAGTGAGAGGCCTAATGTGGGCCACTCCACCCCTGGTCTGGGACCTCTCCCTGCTATTGTGAGCCAGCTTCTCCTGCATGAAAACAGATGGAGAGTGTGAGCAGGATGCAGGGCACTGCATGGAATGTTTGTGTGGTGAGCGGAGACATGGGTGGGATGAAGAGGCAAGCTCCAGAGGATATGAGCCTGATGGAGATGTGAGGGTGTGTGTGAGAGTTAGAGATGTTGTCCCTTGAGGTGTGACACCCCTGTGGATGTGTGATGGGTTTGTGAGTGTGTGAGTTGAGAGTGATGAAGTGGGTGACTTACCCTGGCAGAACGGATTAGAGCATTCATCGTCTTCCTGCACAGGATGGTTGACCTCCTCAGTGCTCTGGTAGTGCTGACTGCCGCTGCCGCTGCCTCCCAGTCTGGATTGGTGACTCTGGTGGACCTCCTGTGGCCAGAATGGGGGTAGGGGACATCGCGACTGCCTTCCGTTGGGTCCAGCAGGTGCCCCCGTGAGGTGTCATTAAATTTGGGGGCTGCCATCTTCCTGGCTTTTGAGGCCAGCTGTCACCTGGAGCAGTCCTGGTCTGTGGACATGAAATAGGCTGAGTTCCGGTGTGCTTTAAATATAGCGCCCAGAACGAGGAAGCCATTCAGCCCCTCGAGCCTGCTCTGTCAGTCAATAAGGTCATGGCTGATCTGACTGTGGCCTCAACACCACTTTCCTGTCTATCGCCTATAACTTTTGGCTCCTACATTAATCAAGAATCTATCTAACTCAGCCTTAAAACTATTAAATGATCCACTGCTCTCTGCGGAAGAGAATTCAACAGACTAATGAAAAAAATGCCCTCATCTCTACCTTAAATGATAGACCCCTTATTCTTAAACTATGTCCCCTAGTTCTAGTCTCTCCCACAAGTGGGAACATTCCCCCGGTATCTACCTTATCAAATCCCCTCAGGATCTTATATGTTTCAATAAGATCACATCTCATTCTACTAAACTCCAGTGGGTAAAGGCCCAACCTGTTTGTGGTAATCATGGTTTTATGTAATGTGTAGTATACCTTTAAGAAGGATGTTATAAAGGCAGATCACATGATCTTATGTAACCAATAAAGGAGTAGCCCAGGCTACCTCTGTAGTCAGTACTCTGTGGTTAGTAGTCAGAAGTATGGAGACAGGGTTTGAGTTGAAAGCAAACAAGTGTAGCTGCTGAGTACCTTTGTAAATAAACAGAATATGTTCCACCTAAGAACTGTTTGCTGATCAATTCTGCCCATCATACCAACTTGGCCATCCCTCAACAAGCGTGCAACCCAGATTCATAAGTCCCAACAAACTGGTGTTAGGACTCAACAAACTGGCGATGAGGAAAAAGTAAGAAAAAAGTGAGGATAAAGCGAGGATACAGTAAACTGGCTTGGAGAATAAAACAAGTTAACGGAAGAAATCAAGGGAAACAAATTCGAGCTGTACCTCACACGGTAATTTTAAGTGGAATTTCCATCCTAATTGTCGAAGCTATCCCCTCACAGAATGACGCAATTCAGAAGAGTTGACCCTTTTGATCCAGCCATGGACAATTGGTCTCATTATATTGAACCCCTCACGTTCTTTTTTCAAGTGAACGATATTACTGGGGAAGAGAAAAGATGAGTGACCCTCTTATCTACATGTGGGAATAAACCCTACGGTTTGATTGAAGTTTTACACCACCCAGTTTCGAAAAGTTTTGATGAATTGGTGGACCTCGTGAAGAGTCATTACCAGCCAAAGCCCTCAATAATGATGCAACGGTTCAAATTTAACTCAAGAAACAGAGCCCTGGGGGAGACAGTTGCGTATTATGTGGCAAGTTTGAAACAGCTAACAGAACATTGCGAATTTGGTACATCTTTAAACGACATGCTCAGAGATCATTTAATGTGCGGTGTGAATGAGGACATGATTCAGAAGAGATTACTGTCTGAAACAAATTTGGGTTTTAAGAAGGCGCTAGAGATAGCACTGATCATGGAAAGTGCAGTATGGGATTTGAAAGCCATAGAGGGAATGCAAAATGGCACTGCCCTCCACGTTGGGCAGGAAACCCCAGCCAAAAAGGGCAGGAAAATACAAGACTCTGCCGAGAAGTGGGAAACAGCCACTGCTATCAAAAAAAAATGTTAAATGACTTGGCAGTGAAAACAAGGAGTAATTGCAACAGAGGTGGAAACAAGCAACCTTGTAATGATTGGCAGTTTAAGAAAATCAAGTGTTTTTATTGTCATCGAAACGTCCAAATGAGACAGTGCAAGGAAAGAATCAGGTAGACTTTCAAACAAAAGAAAAAAAACCCTCAAGATCTACAATGTAGAAGAGCCTGAAGCAACAAATTCAGATGGTTATTCATTATTTAGTTTGAAGGTTGGAAAGACAGAACCAATGCATGTAACAGTGAAGGTAAATGGCAGACCTATTAGAATGGAAGTGGACACAGGAGCACCCAAAACAGTAATTGGCGAACACAACTTCAAATATCTGAATTATTGTGAACATAAATTAAATATGGAAGAAACTAATGCCAAATTAAAAACTTACACGGGTGAAGACATCCAAGTCAAAGGCATAAGCAGAGTTATTGTCCATTATGGAAGCAAATCGGTAAAATTACCTTTGATGGTGGTAGCAGGCGAGGGGCCAAGCCTCCTGGGACAAAACTGGCTAAAGGAGATTGAGTTAGAATGGGCTGAAATTTTCCAGCCGAGAGCAATTGGGTTACCAGGGTTACTCTAAAAATACAGCTCATTCTTCAAGGACGAACTTGGGAAGATCCAGGGGCTGCAAGCAAAAATTCATGTGGATCCAGAGGCAACCCCCCCCCCGATTCATGAAGGCAAGATCAGTACATTATGCACTGCGGGAGAAGGTAGACACCGAAATGGACAGATTAAAGAAACTGGGCATTATACAACTTGTGCAGTTCTCAGAATGGGCAGCCTCAGTAGTCCCCGTCCTTAAACCCGGTCAAAGCATTCGCATTTGTGGAGACTATAAATTGACAGTTTATTATAAATTGGCTAAGCTGGACAGACACCCCATACCAAAAATTGAAGACCTGTATGCCAAGCTGGCAGGTGGAACCATCACATGAAGCTTGATGTGAATCATGCTTATCAACAATTAGAGTTAAAGAAGGCCTCCTGGGAATTTGTCACAATTAATACACACAAAGGGTTGTACCAAGATACCCATTTGCCTTTCGGAGTCTCCTCAGGAGGAAAAAGTGAGAGCCATAAGAGAGGCACCTGCACCAAAGAACACCTCCAAGCTCAAATCATCCTTGGGAATGATCAATTATTATGGGCGGTTCTTACACAATTTGTCTACAGAACCGGCACCCCTGTATTACTATTCAAGAAGAATCAACGTTGGTCTTGGCACGCAACACAAAAAGAAGCTTTCATAAACATGAAATAAATGCTGCACTCCCCCAACCTATTCGTATGTTATGACCAGAGGAACGAACTGGTGTTGACATGCGACGCATCTTCCTATGGAGTGGGAGCAGTGCTCTCCCATCAAATGGATGATGGCACTGAACGGCATATAGGATATGTATCAAGAACACTCACCACAGCAAAAAATAGATACTCACAGAGAGAAAAAGAAGGCCTGTATATCATATTTGGTGTCAAGAAATTTCACCAGTAAGTACATGGCCATGATTTTACTATAATTTCAGACCACAGGCCATTGCTAGGATTAATCAGCGAGGGCAAGGCTATACCACCCATATCCTCAGCAAGAATAAAATGATGGGCATTGATCCTGGCAGCGTACGTGTTTACTTTGGTCCATAGGCCTGGAAATCAAATTGCAAACACCAATGCACTGATTCTTTTGCCCTTACAAGAAAAAGATGAGGATGTCCCACATCCACAAGAATTAGTTTTGCTGTTAAATTTCTTAGATTCATCACTGGTATATGCTAGACAGATCAGAGAGTGGACAAGTTAAGACCCAGTCTTATCCAAAGTACGAGAACAGGATCTTCATGGTTAGTCACAAGAGCATATATCAGATGAAATGAAACCATACTTTAACAGAAGACGTGAACTAACCAGCTAGGATTTTTTTTTAAATTCATTCACGGGATGTGGGCTTCGCTGGCTGGGCCAGCATTTATTGCCCATCTCTAGTTTCCCTTGTGAAGGCGATGGTGAGCTGCCTTCTTGAACTGCTGCAGTCCATGTGGTGTAGGTACACCCACAGTGCTGTTAGGAAGGGAGTTCCAGGATTTTGACCCAGAATCAGTGAAGGAATGGCGATATATTTCCAAGTTAGGATTGTGAGTTTGGAGGGAAACTTGCAGGTGGTGGTGTTCCTATCTATCTGCTGCCCTTGTCCTTCTAGGTGGTAGTGGTCATGGGTTTGGAAGGTGCTGTCGAAGGAGCCTTGGTGAATTCCTGCAGTGCATCTTGTAGATGGCACTGCTGCTACTGTGCGTCAGTGGTGAAGGGAGTGAATGTTTGTGAATGTGTTGCCCATCAAGCAGGCTGCTTTATCCTGGATGGTGTCAAGCTTCTTGAGTGTTGTTGGAGCTGCACTCATCTAAGCAAGTGGGGAGTATTCCATCACACTCCTGACATGTACCTTATAGATGGTGGATAGGCTTTGGGGAATCAGGAGTTGAGTTACTCCCTGCACAATTCCTCACCTCTGACCTGCCTTGTAGCCACAATATTTATATGGCTAGCCCAGTTCAGTTTCTGGTCAATGGTAACCCCCAGGATGTTGATAGTGGGGAATTCTGTGATGGTAATGCCATTGAACATCAAGGGACAATGGTTGGATTCTCTATTGTTGGAGATGGTCATTGCCTGACATTTGAATGTTACTTGCCACTTGTCAGCCCAAGCCTGGATATTGTCCAGGTCTTGCTGCATTTGGACATGGACTGCTTCAGTATCTGAGGAGTCGTGAATGGTGCTGAACATTGTGCAATCATCAGTGAACATCCCACTTCTGACCTTATGGTGGAAGGAAGGTCATTGTTGAAACAGGTAAAAATGGTTGGGCCTAAGACACTACCCTGAGGAACTCCTGCAATTAAGTCCTGGAGCTGAGATGACTGACCTCCAACAACCACAACCATCTTCCTTTGTGCTATGTATGTGTCGAGCCAGCGGAGAGTTTTCTCCCTGATTACCATTGAGTCCAGTTTTGCTGGGGCTGCTTGATACTCAGTCAAATGCTGCCTTAATGTCAAGGGCAGTCACTCTCATCTCACCTCAGGAGTTCAGGCCTTTTGTCCCTGTTTAAACCAAGGCAGGAATATTGTGGGGAGCATGAGTGATAGTTCCTCCAAAAGGAAGAAAACCATTGTTAATTGAACTACATAGAGCACATCCAGGAATTTCCCGAATGAAGACCCTGTGATGGATAGAGAAATAGAGAGCTTAGTGAAGAATTGTGTGCAGTGTCAGCAATTGCAAAAGTTACCTTCAACCGTTCCGTTACATCCTTGGGAATGGCCAGGTAGGTCGTGGGTACATTTACACATTGATGACATCGGACCTTTCATGGGAACCATGTTTCTGCTCATTGTTGATGCCCACTCAAAATGGATGAACACTTATGAGGTGAAGTCACCAACGTCTTCTGCTGCAATTGAGAAGCTATGTCAAAGTTTTGTCATTAATGGACTACCAGAAGTGGTCATAACTGATAACGGCACAGCATTTACGAGTGCTGAGTTTCAATGATTTATCAGCCTCAACAGTATCACTCATGAAAAAACTTCACAGTACCACCCTTCCTCAAATGGATTGGCCGAAAGAGCGATTCAAATATTCAAATCAGGCATGAAGAAGTTAACTGAAGATTCCCTCGCTTTCTTTTGCATTAAAGGCCCACCCCTCACACAACAGGTGTCACAGCTGCGGAGTTATTGATGAAATGCCTTCTCCAGGCGAAATTAAGCTTAATAATGCCGGATTTAGGGGGTAAGGTGGAAAGGAGTCAGGGAAGTCAAAAAACTAGACATGACTGGCATAGTGGTGACAGAAAGTTTACTGTAGGAGAGACTGTATATGTGAAGAACCAAAGAGGTTATCGGGTGAAATAGGTGCAATGACTGGACCTCTGTCTTACCATGTGAAGCTGGAAGGCCAAGTCATATGGAGATATGTGGATCATCTAAGGAAGAGAAAGATAAATCGCCAAGAAATTATTCTACTAGTGTTCACAACCAGGTCAACACTTCCTGTTGAGAGAACTCAACCCAGTACAGGTGTGCCAGATGTGTCTGTTGCATCTGCAAGAATTGAGGAAACAGATTTGCGGGTACCTACCGAAGAATTTGATATTCAAGCAACTCATAAAAGAAGGTTCCTGATAAAGCATCTGAAGTTGTAGAGCTGAGACATTCTACACACATAAGGAAATACCCCAGAAAGACTGAATTTGTAAATTGCTTATCTATGTAACTAATTTGCTATTTTGATAAAATTGCACTTATAAATGTAAAATGTGTTTCCGAGTAAAGGGGGAGGGATGTGGTAATTATGGTTTTATGTAATGCGTAGTGTACCTTTAAGAAGGATATGTCAAAGGAAGATCACATGATCTATGTAACCAATAGAGGAGCAGCATGGGCTACCTCTGTAGTCAATAGTCTGCAGTTAGTGGTCAGAAGTATGGAGACAGGGTTTGAGTTGAAAGCAAACAAGTGTAGCTGCTGAGTACCTTTGTAAATAAACTGAATTTGTTCCACCTAAGGAATGTCTGCTGATCAACTGTCTCTATCATACCAACTCACAACAAGCGTGCAACCCAAATCCGTAAGTCCCAACAAATTGGTGACTAGGGTCCAACACTGTTCAGCTTTTCTTCATAAGCCCCTCATCCTCGGGGTGAGATGAGTGAACCTTCTCTAAACTGTTTCTAACACAATTATATATTTTTTCAAATAAGGAGACCAAAACCGTACACAGTATTCCAGATGTTGTCTCACCAGTGCCCTGTACAGGTGCGGTAAAACTTCCCTACATTTATATTCCCTTCCCCTTGCAATAAATGCTAACAATCCATTTGCTTTCCTAATTATTTGTTGTACCTGCACTCTGACTTTTGTAATTCATGTTGGCAAAGGGGAGTTAGTGAAAGTAAGAATTTTTCACACCGACCGGGTAACCACCAAAAAATCCTAGTTCAAAGATTCACATCTAGAACTTTGAGGTATCTAATTCCTTCACTTCCTAACCTCATGTGTTTACTTATGTTATCACTATTTGCCTTTGTGGTCATGCCCATATTCTAATTTTCTTTGTTTTAGCTCCCATGGTGCAACCTATTGCTAGAAAACCTGAACCAATCCAAATTCTGTCTTTCCAGAGTGAAACTTAATCCAAAACAAATCTCAGTGTATTTGCAAGTCTGATGAATGAAAATGGAACACAGCATAAAGCATCTCAACGTGATTGTTCCCTTCCATACAAGTACAGTATCAGACTGACTCAAGGGAGTAATGCAAAACCTATACAATGGTCAGATGTAAATTTGGGACTCATATTGAGACAATGGAAAATATGCAACATTTACTCTGGAAGATATCACAGATAATATATTATAGTAATGATAAGATAGTGAAAGAGCCTTTATAAGAGTAGGGAATGTTAAGGGGCATCTGTTTGAAGATGAAATAATGAATATAGGATATTCACTTTTTTCATCCATTTAGGGGATGTGGGCATCTCTGGCTAGGCCAGCATTTATTGCCCATCCTAGTTGCCCTTGAGAAGGTGGTGGTGAGATGCCTTCTTCAACCATTGCAGTCCCTGTGGTGTAGGTACACACATCATGCTGTTAGGGAGAGAGTTCCAGCATTTTGACCCAGCGACAATGAACAGGCGACAAACTGGTCAGTGGGTTGGTACAGAGAGGGAATACATGTCAAAGTCTCTGTGAAGTCAGATATTTTTCAGCGTGAAAGGGTTGTTATTTGTTTTGCTGTCATTCCAATCATTCCACATACTAAATCTTTTACACTTAATTGTGTATCAACCGTCACTCCCGATAAACCTCTCAACTTCTGGAGATAGTCTACTTCTACCCATCCAGTGTCACCCTTTCATCAATCTAAACATTTCTCTCTTATTGCTTTGTAATCTCTATTGTTCCAATACCTCATCAGAATGATGGTATTTCCCACAGTGCAGCACTGCTCTGGAATGCCAACTTAGATTTTGTGTTCAAGTTTCTGGAGTGGGGCTTGAACCCATAGGGCAGAATTTTTTGGCTGGCGTGTGGGTGGTGGGGCCCACACGTCAGCGCTTAAAATGTCGCTCGACGGCGTCTTGACGTCAGCGCGCGGCATCGTGATATTTCGGTCGGCAGGCGCGCACAGCAGTAGGATGCGTGCCCGCCATTAATTAAAGGCCTCGCTAAGGCCCTTAACTTGCCAATTGTCCAGGATTTTGAGGGGCCTGTGCGAGCTTCGGGTCGGCACAAGGGCCCAACGGGCAGGCGGGTAGGAGATTTTTTAATAAAACTCATACACTGGCAGGATATGTAGATTCAGAGGGGTTGTTCATGTTTTCCACCAAGTTTTAATTCCAGAAAGTGTTTTAAAGTTGCCTGTGTCATTGTTAGCAGTTCACATCGATTTCCAAAAGCTTCTTGTGTACTTTGAAACCAGTCTGCTGACAGTAATCTTTCCCAGGCCTGCAGCATTCCAGAGGCCTCCATTTAGCCTGGGGGTATGGGTTCTGACACCTCCATTGGAGGCAGCTCCTCTGAGGAGGAAGGGAGGGATAGAATAAGGAGGAGGCCAGGACTGGACAATCAGCCTCCAGGGGAGCCACCTTTGGGAAGCCAGGCGCAGGCACAAGGGGCGCAGGGCCAAGAGGTTGTCCAACGTGGAAGAGTCCGCAGAAGTTGCCACTATCCTGCTGCCAGGATATACAGGCGGCGAAGCAGGTACCTCAATAGTACTGAGGTGCAGTGCCGAAAGAGCCTCTGTCTCTCAAGGGAGACAGTGAACTATATCTGCTAGATGATTGGCCCTGAGATATCCCCTACTATGTGGGTGGACACCCCATGCCAGCAGCTCTGAAGGTCACAGTTGCCCTCCACTTCTATGCCTCTGGCTTCTTCCAGCGCCCAGTGAGTGATCTTTGCGGTGTCTCCCAATCAGCTGTCCACACTTGTGTCAAGCAGGTTACAGACGCTCTGTTCAGCTGTGCATTGGCCTTCATCCACTTCCACTGTGACCAGGCAATTCAGACAGAGCGAGCCAGAGGCTTCACGGCCATTGCTGGCTTCTCCCACGTCCAAGGTGCTATAGACTGTACGCATGTGGCCATCAAGGTGCCAGCAGGTGAGCCCGGTGCCTTTGTCAACAGGAAGGCCTTCCACTCCATGAATGTGCAGATAGTGTGTGATCACAGGATGCAGATTCTACAAGTCTGTGCAAGGTACCCAGGCAGTCGGGGCTCTTCAGTGCTCCAGCCCGGCTGGATGGGTGGATGACAAGGGCTATCCCCTGTGAAGGTGGCTCATGATGCCTCTCTGCCATCCAAGAACAGAGGCTGAGCAGCGGTACACTAGGAGCCACGGCTCCCACAAGGGCTGCGGTGGAGAGAACCATCGGTCTTCTCAAGATGCGCTTCTGTTACCTGGACCGCTCAGGGGGCACACTCCAGTAACCCCCCAGATCGTGTCTCTGTGATAGTGGTAGCATGTTGCGCTCTCCACAATCTTGTGCTGGAAAGGGGGGAGATGCAGTGGACGATGAAGACCTTGTTGCCATGGATGAGGCTGCACATGATGAATCCAGCAGTGGCTCAGAGGATGAGGAAGCACAGGGCGATGATGAGGGGCAGCATGCCGACCTGCTATTACACCAAGGAGGCAGGGACACCCGGGACAATTTAATCCAACAAATCTTCAGCTAGCTCCACACACATGGATCAGCAGGAGCAGCAATGCCTGGCACTTCCACACGTGGCACTTGGGTGCTACATCTTCCACCTTATCAGCTGCAACTAAGGGCTTAGTGCAGAAACATCAATGTCCATTTAAACACTCATGATATGTCTGTGAAAAAGAAAAATGCAGCACAAAGGAAACACCCTCAGCCGTGGTAAGAAAAGTGGACTTTATTATGTCCAAAATATAACAGGGACTTCCCCATTGCAAACATAAGTATTTTGTTCCCTATTCTAAGGCCAACACAAAATCACCAGTGACATACCTGTTGAGTGCCTAATGTGCCTTATGCTTTTGTTTGCGGGTGCTTTGTCTTGGTGCCGCCCCATTGCTCGGAGTGGCTTGTGAGACAGCCTGCTGACTCTGCTGTCCTGTTGGTGTCGATGACCTTGGCGGATGTCCTCTGGCCTGTGGAGCCTGTGATGGCCCCGCCTGGGAGGGAGTGGCCAGTTCCAGAAGTGGCACCTCCCCAGTTATCGCAGCCTCAATGGAAGCAACATTGACTGGCAGAGGGGCGGAGGAGCTGCTGCCCTCATCTGGAGCGCCCTGAGAGGAGCTCGCAGCGATGACAGGCGGCAGCTGTGCTGACATGAGGTCCCATTGGACCTCCTTGCTCACCACAGATGCATGGACACTGAGTGCCAATGCTGTTGAGGGCTTGCAGGTCAGAGCGTAACCCATTCAGAAGAGTCTCCATCTGATCGAACCCCCTCTCCATGAGAGTCGCCAATCTCTCAATGGAGGAAGCCTGAAGCTCTGCCCTGAGGTTCATGCATTCACGTGCACTCTGCCTGGAGTCCTCCATCGCAGAGACCAACTGAAGCACACCCTCATGCAACCCTGCCAGATGCAAACGCGATTCCTGCCGCTTGTCCTGCAGTTGCTGCGTTAGTGACAACTCCAGAGGCACGTCATCAGCGCCAGACTCAGCGTGTGCCTTGTCGCCTGCAGCCCTCTGGCTGCTGGAGCCGTCAGCACTCTCTGTTCCTGCCATCTCCTCCAGTGATTGTGAAGTATTCTCTCCACTGTGACCCGGGACACTAGCCGACGGTAAATTCCCCACTGAGGTGCGTGTGTCTGAGCTGGTGCCTGGCTGGCTGAAATGATGTGCTGCAAGTTACAAGTCTTGGCCCTCAGGTGTGGAGGGGGGGCTGCGGTGTCTAAGGGCATGGCCATGTAGTAGTGATGCTGAAATTAACAAAAAGGACAGTGCATCAGTTAGCGTACAGTCAGTTAAACCTTTCATCCCTTTCCCCCCAGCCTCATAAGTCGCTCACCCTTCAAGACCCAAGGAGACAAACATTGGTGGGGTGGAAAATTGTCAAGAGGAAGCCCAAACATCAGACACGCATGCAGACAGGCTGGTCAGAGGGCCTCAGGAATGCCACATGGCATGTTATGTGCCACTGGAGTGGGGAGAATGCAGAGGTTCCTGACCTGGATGCATGCTGTCCTGGATAGCTGTGGGGCTGAGGAAACATCGCAAACACTTGCGACATTTGCCATGGATCACAGGAGATTGACAGGTCACACTATTGGCCTTCATACCATTAGGAGGGGCATAGACCGGGTGGGCAGAAGGAAATATTTCCCCTTGGCGCAGGGATATTTAACATGGTGGCATTTAATTAAGTTGAGTGCCATGAGGTTCACAGTTGAGGTGCTGAGGACCTTTTGGACAGAGTAATGTGGGGCGCACTGGCTGAAAGGGTGGTGAAGGCCCCAAGCCCCCTAAGATGCAATAAGTCTTTGGCTGTGCAGCAGCGAGGCCATGGCATGTTAGGCCATGAGAATAGTGGTCACAAATGGGATAAGGTGACTTTGGAAGGTGATGGAAATGTGAATCCTCAAGGGGACGAGGGACCTTTGTGTATGACCCACACATCTGCATGTCTCAGTCTGTGAATGAGCAGTGTTGCTGCATTAATGATTGCTGCAATCATCAGTGCTTTGGATGGTGGGGAGACAGAGTGGATGGGACTGTGGACCTCAAATACCTGGCCGCTGGACCCCAGCATCACCGCCACCTGCTGCCCTGGCTGCCTGCCTCCTCCCCAGCTCCATGGCCTGCTCCTCAAATGTCATGAGGCGCTGGAGCAGGGTGTGCCCACCACCAGTCCTCTGGTGCTCCCGCTGATTGTAATCACTTTTTGCCTGCAGAACAGAGAAGAGGATTTATTGGGGCTGATCACTCGTGTACTCTGCACACGCACACTGCACCCCAACCACAGTGGCCCATCTGAGGCCTCCAGCGGCTCCTGTCCACACTACTGGTGATCAGTCCCCAGAAGATAGTTCGGCTTCCAACCCCCTCCCCCAGTGGCCACCTTGGACACATTCAGCGTCCATCACTTTGAATAACACACGGGTCTTAGTGCCCATGGCAAGGAGGCGCAACTAGGTGCAGCGCCAAGGCCAGCAGATGGCTCTTGGCCACAACACCTTGAGGCTCCCCTTGCACCATCTCATCACCATCAGTATGACATGTTTTAGAGTTCTGAGTATGTGTCTAGCTGCCTCCCCTGCAGGTTGCCCCCAGATTAGTCAAATGCAACGAACACCAACATATGCTGCGGGGAGAACCCATCTTCTCCTCAACCACTAAGGCTGATGGAAGCATGGTCAGTACCCGTTTGCCCACCCAGCATGCGCCAAATGCCCAATGCAATAACGACAGCAAGACTTAGTTTGGGGGGGTCAAAGGCTTCTGGGTCAAGTGGCCAAGGCCGACATGGTACTCACCCTTCCAGAGCGCAGCAAATCATTGAATCTCTTGCGGCACTGGGCCAGTGCGCCGCACATCATCATGGGCGCTGACAGCGTCACCAACCTCCTCCCACGCCTGGCTGGTGACATGGGGGGGCCTTCCTCCTCCCATCATCCGGATACAAAATACCCCGACAGCTGGAAACCTCTTGGAGGAAGACAGCAAGGCACGAATCAGAGAATCGAGGGGCAGAGTGGTCCCCCGCTGGTCTCTCCTGCAGCCTGCCCCCCTCCTCCTGCTCATGCTGCTGTGGAACCACAGCTGCCTCCCTCTCTCCCCGAGTGGCCATGGTGCACAGCCTCAAGCAGGCTGCCTGTCCACTCTTTATACAGGCCGCCGGCTCCCATTGGAACCGGCAGTCTGAGACCGCCCGCCCCGCGACTATTTTCCCCTTCTCCACGGAAGTCGCTAACCCACTGGATGGGCCTTAATTGGCCCGCCCGCGCAAAATAGCGGCATGGCCTGTTTCAGCAGCGACAATCGTCTGCCCACCCGCCGCCGAGTCAGTCAGGCCCACCAGGTCTAGCCATAATGTTCTGAATCAGGGGTAAGCGTGCTACCTGACTCACATTCAAGAGCAAAAGATGCATCAAGAAGACATAAAACTGTCCCAAATTTATTTTAAACTGGCAAAATGCATTTTCGAACAAATTGGTCCCATTTTAAGTGACCAAGGGGATGAAATTCCTCTCTTAATAAAGGGTGGGCTTGCATACTTTTAATTAATAACCCATTCATGACTCGCGAATGAAATCGCAGTCTCGCAAACCATTTGGTTCAAAGCTGCTTGTTCCTGGGATTTAGTTAGCAGGTTGTTAATGAAGGAAAACACGGGGCAGAATTGTACGGCCCTGTTTTGGCAGGGACGGGGCTGTAAAATGAGACGAGGCATTCTAACCTTCATTGGCTTCAGTGGGAACGTAAAATCCCACTGCCGTAAAATTCTGCCCACAGTCGCCATTTCTTTCAAAAGGGAAATTTTGGGCTCTTAAAGTTTGCTTTTCAATCAGCTCCACTGGCAGAGGGGTGGGTAACAAAAAGACATGGATTTAAGATAATTGGTAAAAATCCAAGGGAGTCATTATTTTACCCAGCATGTCGTCATTATCTGCCTGAAAAAGGGGGGGACGTGGGGGAAGCAGATTCAATAAGGAATTAGATATTTACCAAAAAAAAGTGAAAATTTGCTGGGATATGGGGATAGAGCAGGGAAATGGGGCTTCTCAGAGAGCCAGCAGAGGCACAATGGGCCGAGTGGCTTCTTCTGCACTGTATGATTCTATGAGCTCACTGCTATATGACAGACTCCCTGCACTGTTTTGTTTCAGTGGTTTAGCTTCACAATTCAGATGATAATATCTCACGCTGCCTGAACATTAAAAATGCCTTGCATCAGTACGTTGCACTTCTTTTAAAAAAAAACACCGCAGACTTTGTGACATGGCTCGTTTATGTTAATGAGGTATCAGAGTACATTTGACTTGTCTGGTCGGTTTGAAATGCAGAGCTCTAATAACATAATGATGGTACATTTTAATTGATTTCCTCAACATTGTCGCCCCAATAAGTAATTGATGTATTAACTCTGTGCGATTATTAGATTTCTCATTTTAAACCCTCTTTTCCTTGCCAATTACAAATGATTTTTGACATAATATTTTAAAGAAAAGGAATATCCCTTGGGTTCATTATCTTATAATTACAATTAAATAACATCTCAACTAAGAGACAAAGCCGGTGCAAAGCAGCCACTTCTGTTTAAGATTGCATTAGAAAATGTTTTAGCTGATATGTAATGGACCATAAAATTTAATTTTAAAACGATATTACCCAAAGAATGATAGAATGAAACCAGTCACAAAACATCACATCGGCTCCCATCATCATTTCCTTTTGCTTGATGCCTCTCTATTCATTCTGCAGAATTAAAAAAAAGAAATTACTTAATATTGCAGAGAATACCGCAAGCACCAGCTTTTCTTCTCTCTTCCGCTCTCGCACTTAAAAGTCAGAATTGGCCAGCGAAGCTTCATGTAATTACACAGATTCCCTTATCTTAACCTATTTGCTGAAGTCATCCCAAAGAAAAGGTTCTCTAATCCATTGGCTGTCTCATATCTCATTTACATTGGTGGTAATCCCTGACCTATCTCAGTATTTAGGTAATGACTTTGGGATTAAATTGCACTTCTTGCAATTCTGCTTTAAATCTCCACAACACATCACTGAGGACCATCTGAATAGCCTGTCAACGTACTGTTAATGCCGCACTGTAGGTACGTCTTGTAGGTTTTTGCAATGAAAAGGGATGAAAAGAAAACTTCAGGTACAAAAAAGGAATTCAAAAGAAACCTATGCTATGATATGGTCTCCCCAATGCAGTTAGTACAATGGAAGATCCCTGCTAGCTCAGCACTGTGCCTGGGGTCTGATTCTTCAGCACATTGTCTCATTTGACTCCATCAATTTACATACACTATGGGGGTCTGCTATCACACTGCTGCCAGCAAACAGCGTCCCTTATCTAGAATGGACTCTCATTTGTTATTCCTTGCTAGATACACCCATGCCCATTATTTCTGTAATTCTTTCAAATAACAGGCCTTTCCCTAATGAAACCCACATTACGTGTACAGCTTTGATGTTAGATTTGTGACCCAAAGGAGATAAGCAGCAGTCTATAAATTACATTGCAAGGTAGAAAATTATTTTGTTTCATTTCAGTAATATTTATCAATTATTCACTTCCAAAAGAATGTTTAAATTAAAAATTTGGCAAATTTTTGCTGGTATCAGAAATCCAGAAATTCTACATGATTTTTTTCTAAATTTGAGCATTGATTAAGTTTGCAATTGAACTGGAAGCTCAGTGATGGGGCACTGCTGTATTTGTGTATTTACTGCAGGCCCATTGACTGAGGGACCAATATTCTACCGTTACAAGGTAATGCGATAAGAGTATTTATAAGAAATACAGGGCCTACTGACAGGGTTCAAGGGTCTAAATACATCTTAGGTGGGACTACAAAATGGTCACTTTTTTCACACAAATTGTATTGGTAATCTGGAAAGCTCTCCCCCAAAAGGCTATGGGTACTGGGTCAACTGAAAGACAGATCTTTGTTTAGGGAAGGATGTCATGGGATATGAAGTTAAGGCAGGTAAGTGGAGTTAAGGTGTAGATCAGCCATGATCTAATTGAATGGCGGAGCAGTCTTAAGGGGCTAAATGACCTACTCTTGTTTTTAACGTCCCTAGAATGGCAAGTCGACAGTCAGCTTTACATTCCACCCAGTTCTCTTGTCTATTGACTTATGAAGTGCATTATGGGCTGTAAATTAATTATTGTCTGTCTTGTGCTCCTGCCTAAGGCTAAGACTTGTGTGTTGCTCAGTTGTACCACTCTTGCCTGTCAGTTAGATGATTGTGGTTTTGAGTCCTACCCTGGTGTTTCAATGGCTGTAAAGTGCTGTTTGAAGCCCTAAGATTGTGACAGATGCTGTGTAAATACAGGCCTTCTTTTTTCAACTAATTTATAGCTCCAATACTCTACCACTGCTGCAATAAGGCCCTGTGCTAATATACTTACAACAAATACTGTCCCCAAGTTGTGAGCCAAAACTGGTGCCACAGGCTGTTGTGATTTATAACAATCAGGCTTACTGATGTTGAATCCAATAACTGTCATGCTAGAGCTGAAAAGTACAGTTGCGACTGTATCAATAACAACCACAAATGATGAACGTTTAAACAGGCATTTTTAATATTGCAATCTCCAGCTGATTTGGCAGATTTAGAAATTCATAGATTGGTTATGAAATGATACCAGAAATGAAAGAAAGATAAGAAATGCTTGCACCGATATAACACTTTACCATGTCACTGAAGCACTTCACATAGTAAATTGGTTTTGAAGTGCACTGATTATTGTTATATTCTGCATCAGCGACAACCTCACCACCCCCCACCTCCCGACCCCTACACAGCAATTAGATAAATAATCAGCTAATATGTTTATTTTTTGATGGTATTGATAGAGGAAATAACACTGGTTGGATCACTGAGAAATCTTTAATTTTCCTCAGATTGAAGGCTACTGGGCTGAGTGCTGGTAAATGGGATTAGGTAGGTAGGTCAGGTGTTTCTCACGTGTCAGTGCAGACTTGATGGGCCGAAGGGCCTCTTCTGCACTGTGTGATTCTATGATTCTGTTAACCATGGGATCTTTAATAACCACTTCAACTTGATTTCAGCAGCAGGATTTGGTGAATTTTAATCTACTTTAATAAATTTCTTTTTCAAAGCGCTATTCTCTATCATCTGCTCAAAATGAAAATTATTTTTGATTTAATTATGTTGAAGCGAATAGCATAGCTACATTTAAAGGGAAGCTAGATATGTAGTTGAGAGAGAAAGGATTAAAAGAATATGCTGATTGGTTGGGATGGAATAGGGAGGGAGGAGGCTTGTGTGGAGCATAAATGCTGACATGAAGCCATTGGGCTGAATGGCCTGTTTCTGTATTGTAACTTCTATTTAATGTAATATGTGATGGGCACCAATCATGACCCCTTGCATTGGGTTTTGGTTTATTTAATTGGTGGCATTTGTGACTCTGAACCCAGAAAATTGTGGGTTCAAGTCTCACTTCAGGCCTTGAGTACAAAAATCAAGGCTGATACTGCAGTGCTGAGTAGATTGAGTACCTCAGCACTGAGGGAATGCTGCATTGTTGGAGATGCAGTCTTCTGGATGAGATGTTTAGCTGACGAGCAGGAAAAAGATCCCACGATGCTGTTTTGAAGAAGAACCGGGCCAATATTTATCCCTCAACCAACAACACAAAAACAGATTATCTGGTCATTGTCACATTGCTGCTTGTGGGAGGTTGCTGTGTGCAAATTGGCTGCCACATTTTCTACACAACAAGAGTGATTACACTTCAAAACCATCTCACTGGCTGTAAAGCATTTTGGACATACTGTAGTCACAAAATGTGCATTTAAATGCAACCCTTTCTTTCCTGGAATAGTAGGCATTTTAACATCAACCCCACAATCCAATGTATCTATTGGAATTTGATTATCAAAACCAATGCAAATGTCAGAGAATCGTATCAGTCTTTCATGGCACAAAGTGTTGGTGAATTGCCAGTATACGGTGCAAGTAAAAGGGCAAATGTTTACTTAACCTACTTAGTCTTCTCCAAATATTTGTGAAGACTGATTACATGATGCAGAGGTGACCTTGTATACTAATAGCATATGCAAAGACATATTACTCGCCTCTGTGTTTGATGGTAGGCAAATATTTTCAGTCTAATTTTTGATCGTTCTGCACCAACACATTCCTCTGCTTCGTCCTTCTCATACAATTAACCTTCTGACTAATGACATGATGTTTGACTAAAGTAGCAATCCATAGCGACTACTGAGAGAACCAATCATATTTGATAAAACTGCAGCAGGTACTGACAGAATTACTCATCAGTAGTCTGCTGTTTGGATACTCACTTTTACATGGAGCTGAATGAACAAACATTCAGGCAATATACACTGTCAGGATTCCCACTGGCACAGAGCAGAGCTTTACACACAGAACAGCATAATGACTGGGAACTGGAGGTTCCAGTGTCAGGCTGCAAAATGTGGATGGCAATTTCTCAGGTGCAGAATATATGGGCGTATACTGAATGCCTTTTGCATATAAGAGGCATGCACACATTAATAAGCTGGGTTGACCTTGCTGACCTGACTCTGGACTAGAACGGCTTGACCTGGATTGAAAAGATATATCCTATTCATTATTTCTGCACCACATGCAAGCACAAGCTGCAGGGTACTGAGAACTAGCACCTGATAGATTCCTGTTTGCCACCCTTTCATCATTTAAGGAACATATTAGCTTAATAGGCCGTCTCTAACTGTCAGAACATGTGCTTAAGCAGATACAAAGCACATACCCCAATTAAGCAAAATGACGAAAAATAGGGAGAAACTCTTGATTGCTGAAAAATCCACCATCAACTTCCTGTGGGGTTACCATTGATCAGAAACGTAATTGGACCAGCCATATAAATACTCTGGCTACAAGAGCAGACCAGAAGCTGGGAATTCTGTGGCGAATAACTAATCCCCTGGATCCTTAAAGCCTGTCTACCATTTACAAGACACAAGTCAGGAGTATGATCGAATATTGTCTTGCCTGGATGAATGCAAGTCCAACAACATTCACAATGTTCATCATCTTCTAGGACACAGCAGGCCACTTTATTGGCACCCCATCCACCATGTTAAACATTCACTCCCTCCACCATTGATGCAACGTGCAGTATGTATGCAGTGTCTATAAGATGCACTGCAGCAACGTATCAAGCCTCCTTCAACAGCACCTTCCAAACCCACAACCTCCACCATCCCGAAGGACAAGGGCAGCAGATGCATTGGAACACTGCCATATGCAAATTCTCCTCCAAGTCACAGACCATCCTGACTTGGAACTATGTCAACGTTCCTTCATTATCGATGAGTCAATGAACTCCCACGCTAACAGCACTCTGAGTTCCTGCACCACATGGACTGCAGCTCAAGGAGACTCACCATCAACTTCTCAAGGGCAATTAGGGAAGGGCAGCAAATGCTGGCCTAGCCAGCGACACCCACATCCCAGGAATGGACATTTAACATATCATATATTCTGTTTTTTTTTGATTGAACAATGCTGGAAAATAAAGATGGCAGGACAACACTTCCTATAGATTAGTTTTAAGGTTGGCTTCATTAGCATTGATGAGCGGAGGCTCATAAGCTGCTGTAAAAGATATTGCCAGTGTTTGAAGTTCCACACTAATGGCCTGTCAATGTGTTCTGCACACTAGCCCTACCACTAATCATTATGTTTAAAACACAAGGGGCAGAATTTTTAGTTTGGTGGGCGTCCGGGGTGAGTGGGCCCGGTCCCCTGACCGCGATCAGCTCCCAACTGTGATTTCACGCTGGTTGGCCAATTAACGGCCAGCCAGCGTGAAAGGAGTGCTTAAAGGCTTAGTGCTGGCTGGGTGGGGGTGGGAGGAGGGTGAGCGCTGAAGTTAGCGTAAGTGCAGGGGAGCGCAGAATGAAAGCTCCCTGAAGGCAGAGAGCTGCCTCAGGGAGCTGAAGAATTTAAATGCAAAAAATAAAGATCTTTAAAAGCGGGAAAAAATGCCCACACATCAGAATCAGTCACCGGAACATCTGGATGATGAAAATTCTGTACAAACATTTTTAATTTTTTTAAATTAATATCAGAAACCTCATCCCGCCCACGGATGAGGTTTCCTGAAAATTGTAAAGGCCATCTGGACAATTCACCCAACTGTAACATTGGATGGGCAATGAAAAATCTCAGTTAATTATTATGTTAATGGCCTTAATAGGCCTCTTAATTGTCGGTGGGTGCGCTGCCGACTCTCACATGCGCAGCCGACCAAAATATCGCGCGAATGCACAGTGACATTGGGATTCTCACTCAACGTCATCACGCGCTATTTCACGCTCGAGTGTGTCGGGTGCACGCCCACATGCCAAGCGAAAAATTCTTCCCAAGGGTTTTGAAATTATGTTGTGTGAAGACTAGTGCATGAATCCTTAATATTTTTATATTAAATTCTTCAGCACACTGTTACTGGTGACTGTAAGCTGTTTTTTTTAATCAGCCTCATTTTATATAAGTTAATATCTTCATTTAGACAATGACCCCACATTAAGCATGCCAGTGCCAAACTTTATAATTTCAAGGCCAAGATTTTGTTTGCATTCCACTAAAAGCATTGGCATCATGCATCATATTATATAATGTCTAATGAAACTACAATGGGTACAGAGGGAATGCTTGTGCAAGAGAGAATAAACTTTACTAGGAAATATTCATTCATAGTGAAGTAAAAGGAAGAGTCCTATTTGTTTGCCAATTAGCTTCTCAATGTGTAGATTCCTGTTTTCACACATTTACTGCATTTACAATGGAGTATATCTTTACATGAATGGATTTTATCCTATTAAGCACACAGCTGTAGTCTGTAGCACTCTAATTGCAAAAGATTACTGCATAATTAATCGAGTCATTATAACACATTGGCATGGTGCCAACCAACATGGTAGGCAGAAGTAATGTGTAAAATGCTTTAAATCTTATTTAAAATTGTTGATTTTAATTGTAGAGTTCTCTGATTAATTATATTATGGTTGTTCTATAACTGCTGGCTCGGGAACTCAGAAATTCCTAAACATATTCCTAAACATTAAGGAGGTAACATTCCAATGTGATATTCCTGCTCATCTGCCAGTTTTTGTGGAACAACTGCAGAAAATGCCATTCATTTACCGTAGGCAAGCAGCAAAATCGCAGTGAAAATTCAGCCCCAAAAACGGAAGATAACGTCTTCTACAACATGAAAATAGTAAAATATAACATTCAAGGAAGACTTGTGAAGTTCACTCTGGTAAGTGAAGAGGTTGAGAAGTTGAATCCTGATATGGCAGGAGATTGGAGGGTTGACTCCTGGTCATTCAAGAGATTGAGAATCTTTAGCTCAGGTGGTGAAGAGTTTGAACCAGATGGTGAGAAGTTCAATTGTGAGTAGTTTTTGGTTAGGTTTGGTCAGATTTAATTTTATGACTTTGTTAATAGAAGGCTTTTCAGCCTCTTGGAATCCCAAAATTGCTTGTCACACTAACCTTTTGCTACATTTATATGAATCACAGAATCACACAGAATCACAGAACCACCTGGATTTTCAGTTGATCCAGCAAATTGAGGAGGAAAAGTAAGGTATTTCATTCTGAGTGATGTTATAAGAGAAATGGCAGAAGCCAATTTACCTGCTTCAAAGTTAAACTTCCACTAGTCCAATGCTGAGACTGCAGAGAGAAATCAGCAGTCAATTGGTCTTGCCCTGTTGGGCTGACGAATATGGCATGAGTAGGGAATAAAAGGCAGATGGAGAGCACAGTTTAAAAATGGCAAGAATTTTAAACATAGACCCTGGACAACAAAGTTATCACCTGAGGTCATGTTTAACCTTGGAGAGAATATTACAAGTAGTTTGGGGCTATGATTGGTTATCACACCAATCCAATTTGAAGTGGATACTAAGGATAATGGGTGTGCTACTCCGCTTAGCCTCAAAATTCGGTGGGCATACCTTCTGCTGTCAGGTGGAATTCTCTCCTTAAACCACTATCCTTCTTTTAAGACTTGTGTTAAAATCTATCTCTTTGACCAAGTTTTTTGATTACCCCTGCTAGGCTTTGCCATCTTTAGCTCATGTCCAATTTTTCATGTGCATCTGAACTGCCTTGGGACATTTTCTTATGTTAAAACACTCTGTAATTGCAAGTTGGAATTGTTGAAGGTTTCTGCAGAAGAAATGATAAACCTTTTGTTTTGAAAATGCATTTGCAATTTTGTTATACTGAGTGCACAGAGGACATTTTCTCTCATGATTACTAGTGTGCCAGTATGGCCATCTGCCAATTTATAACCATATGACAATAAACACTTTTTCTATTAAAATATCAAAATAACTTTAAGGAATATGCTTTTGTTTCTTCACTAGTATAGGTCTATGTGAAATGTTTTTTCTTTACTTGTGACAAAGGCAAATAAAAATGTACTGTGAATCCTCTGAAATAAAGAAAATACCCTATCCTATGTCTGATCATTTATTTTCCTCTATATATCTTTTAATAATGTGTCCTTTAAAGTAGTGAAAAAACAAGTCTTGTTGTATCTTGCGATATGCCCTCAAGATGAGTGTGTTACCATTGACCACTGCAGTTGAGAATATAAAACTAATTTAAAAAATTAAAAATTATACCATGCATGTCATAACATTTCATGGACATTTAACTAATTCTAATATTAATTTCTTAACAATTTCAATAAAATGCTGTATTTGTTTTTATGCATGTCAAGGCCAGATAATTTTTTTAACGTTTAAAATTAATCTTTGGAGGATATCTCATACTTATCACAGCTGAGTGTTCCAATATTTGTAAAATGTGTTCTGAAAACTTCGTTTTTAGCTGCAATTTTTCACTGACAATCAAATTTTTTAAATCGCCTCCAAATGATATGGAAATTCACTCCAGAAGAAGTGTTCACTTCTGCTAGGACATTTGACGACGCTTAATTAATCTGTATTCTGTGAGATAAAATAGAGATAGTGTGCTACAATCAGCAACCTGTATCGACCTCAAGTATTCCAATTACAGGGCTAACATGAATGTGACCATAAAAGCCCTTAGGTATATTGTAGTTAACCTCTTAGTGACCCCACTCAGATGCAGGTCAGCTCCCAGTGATTTGACCTGAAACAGACCTTGACATGGCAAAAGGCCTCTGGATACGCTGTCAAATGCTTCTGCTTGTACTCAATAAAGCAAATGGTATTGCCGGACTGTAATTACATATGTTGTTAGATATGAACTGGAGATATGGTATGATTAACAAAATGCTCTATTTTTGCTCACATCAAATTGAAATCTTCCGTTATTGTAGGTCTTCCTATTATAAATGGGATAGGCCTAAATGAGGGCTGAAAAATGGGGAGTATCAAATGAGATGCGAATGAACCTGAACTGGCCCAACAGCCTCAATCCCAGGCCTGAGCTGCTGAAAATGTTGAGTCAAAGCCAACAGTGATGGTGAGCACTGGACTAAATTCTGAACCCATTAATGATCAAAGCTGGGTATACTGTGTTCGTTTACAATTGTCTCAACTATGCCGAGAAAAAACACATTGAATTTAGGTTGGCTAGTCTCTTATAAAAGGACAAAATGTTTCCTGAGCTCTGGTCAGGTGTGCTATCAGTGTCCTACAATATCCTCTTATCCTTGAAGCCATGGTGAACAGTAGGTGAGTGGCAACCACCTGCATTATCCAAATTCCTGGTACATAATAGTGAGTATTCATTACTTTTCCCTGGTGATGTTGATAAGTGGATTCCACAAGGTGTCTGCAGTGGCTTTCAGTAGAAAATGAACGATTGAGATATTTGCTCAAAGTGTCAGCTGAGGAAGAAGAGAATTAGTAGTGACACTGTGATACAAGATTTTATTTCCACAACGCTTTCTGTCTGAAGCGTGAAACTCTAAATTGGGAAGAAATAATGATCTGTCCATGTGATAAGTTGAACAGGTACAAACTAAAGAGAGCAAAGCAGGTAAGGAGCAAAGAATGGAAATAATGAGAGAGTGAAGAGAAAATCAGTAACTGCGCTTGGCTGTACAGTGGCCAACGGTATTGATTTCTGTCATTGCTTGTTTATTTTTTCTGATAGGTTTCAGAAGCTAAAAAAATTGTCATTCATAAATTCCTGAACTGAATGCAAAAACTCAGGCAGGTTCCTAAAACATTAAACACATGAGCAACAAAAATTCTTCTGTTTGCTCGCATATTCAATGCTCCGGGGAGGCACTAACGTAATGGTATTGTCACTGGGCTAGTATTCCAGAGACCCAGGCTCTGGTGGGTTCGAATCCCACCACGGCAGATGGTGAAATCTGATTCAATAAAAAACCGGAATCAAAAGCCTGATGATGGCCCTGCAGCCACTGCTGTAAAAACCCATCTGGTTCCTTGGTGCCTTTTAGAGAAGGAAATCTGCTGTCCTTACCTGGCAAGGCCTACGTGTGACTCCAGACCCACAGTAATGTGGCTAACTCTTAAATGCCCTCTGAACAAGGGCAATTAGGGATGGGCAATAAATGCTGGCCTAGCTGGTGACACCACTTCCCATGAATAAATAAAAAAAACGCAACTCCAAACAGCCAGGGAATAGCAATGCATCTCCATGGCCATTTTTTATGGAGCATGGGTGTTACTGGCAATAAGGCCCACCCCTAATTGGACTTGAGAAGATGGTGCTCAGCTGCCTTTCTGAACTGCTGCAGTCAGTGTGGTGTATGCACTCCCACAGTAGCGTTAGGTAGGGGGTTCCAGGATGTTGAGCCAGCGACAATATATTTCCAAGTTGGGATGGTATGCGACTCGGAGCGGGGAGCTTGCAGGTGGTGGTGTTCCCTGCTGGCCTTGTTCTTCTAGGTGGTAAAGGCCGCAGGTTTGGAAAGTGCTTCTGAAGAAGCCTTGGCAAGTTGCTGCAGTACATCTTGTCGATGACACACACTGCTGCTGACATGATGCGCTGGTGGTGGAGGGAGGCAATTTTTAAGGTGGTGGATGGACTGCTTTGTCTTGGATGGTGTTAAACTTTGCGTAGTGTTGGAGCTGCAGTAACCTGGCATGTGCGAAGTATGCCATCAGAATCCTGACTTGTGACTTGTTGATGGTGGACAGGCTTTGGGGAGTCAGGAGTTACTCGCTGCAGAATTCCCAACCTCTGAACTATAATGTGACATGGTCAAGTCTACTTAACGACTGATGATCATCTCTATACTGTGATTATATATATACTCATTAACGCTAGGAGTTATACAAAATTGTACTATTAAGCAACACAAATTCAACTGTGCCCCATCAAAAACTCTACTATCAAGGAATCAATAATACAGTACACATTCAAACTATCCTGACACACTGGAGTTTAAATTTATTATTATTATTATTGTTGCTCACTTTTTTGGGCCCAAAACATGTCAGATAACCAAATTAGCAGGGCAGAGGTTTGCATTCAGTTTGCATGCTAAATTGGCTGGGGTCTTTATTGACATGTTCCTGGTGTCCACTTGAAATAAGCACAGGCCTCTTTTCATGTTGAAATAAAGCTCCCACCTACATCCTGCTCCTACTACCTGGTGGAGACACAGTCAACAGAATATGTGCCTACATATTGGGCAGAATTTAAGGTCCCGCAGATGGGTGCGCGCCTGACCCGATCAGGCGTAAAATCGCGCGAGATGACATCAGGCAAGCGTCCTGCGCGATACTTCATTTGGCGAGTGCACGCAAAAGTCGGAAGAGCACTCACCGACAATTAAGAGGGCAATTAAGCCCATTAACAGCGCAATTGACTCCGATTATTTGTGGCCTGCCCAACCTTATGCTTGGCGGACGGGCGAATCAGCCAGAGCGGCCTTTACAATTTTCATCAAACCTCATCCACGGGCGGGATGAAATCTCCGTTATGAAATGAAATTAAATTAAATTTCTGTGGACAGCAATTTTATGAGGTATATTTTCAATTGCGTGATTGTGATGTATGGACATTTATTTGCAGCTTTTTAAATCTTTATTTCATCATTTGAAGGTCTGCAGCTGTCTGCCTTCAGGGAGCTCTCTTGCTGCGCTCACCCGCACTCACAGTGATATCATCGCCTGCCCTCTTCCTGCCCCACCCTGACAGCGCTGAGCTTTTCTGCTCGTGTTTCACACTGGCTGGCCGTTATTGGCCAGCCAGCGTGAAATTGCGGTCAGGAGCCAATCGTGGTTGGCGGTCTGCTTCCCGGCCACTCCTGGGCTCATCGATCACGCACATCTGCCAAAGGTAAAATTCATCCCTTTAACACTGGACACCAGTATCTCCAATGGACAGCATTTTTTATGACCCCCTAGGTGATGTTCTGAGGAATATTTCAAATAGCAAGAGGCTATTCATCCTGGGTGACCTCAATGCAAGTGCCAGGTCAGAAAATGATTCATGGCCAATGTTCCTCAGTCATCATGGCGTGGGTGAGATCAACAATAACGGACAATGCTTTCTTGAGCTTTGTGCCCTGAATGAACTCTGTGTCACCAACACCTTCTTCCAGGGCAAAAATCATCACAAGGTATCATGTTATCACCCAAGGTCTGGACATTGGCGGCAACTTGACCGGGCCATCGCAAGAAGGTTCAATCTACCCAGTGTTCTCCACACCCACACCCACCACAGTGCAGTTGTGACACTGACCACTTTGTTGTCAGCAGCAGAGTGAATGTGTACTCCCGAAAGCTTCACACTTCCAAACACGATTGCCCACCATGCATCAACAACCCTTGCACAAGAAAGGATGCCAAATACCAACACTTCGCACTAGCTCTTGAACAAGTGCTACTTACCAAAGGCTTACCAGGAAGGACCAATGCTCGTATCGATGAAGTTGGGAATTCACTAAGCTCAGTCACCTTTTTTGCAGCAAAATTATCATTTGGACAAGGTGGAAACAGCAACAAGGGCTGCTTTGACAGCTACTCAGCTGAGATGACATGTCAGTTATGTAAAAAGCAAAGCCTACATGATGCACAACATAAACCCAATAACTTAAACACTGAATGACCCGAAAGTGGCAAAGACAGCTGTGCAAAAGACAAGGAGATACTGTGCAAACAAACAATGAATCAACTTATGTAAAGAAATCCAAACTGCCTGTGACCATGGAAATCTAGGACCTATGTATGAAGGGAACAAGAGGGCACTTGGTTCCATAATCACCAAAGATCCCCCCCTCCCAACAAAGTTAGCATGAGGTGAGTACTCACCGACAGAAGCAAACAGGTGTTCCATTGGGCTGAATATAACCATGAACTGTACTCCTGTGAGACAGACATCTTCCAATTCACGTTTGATATTCTCCCGCAACTTTCTGCCATGGATGAAGAACCCACATCACTCGAGCTTGAGGAGGCCATAGATCGCTTATCAAAGCCCCCGACAAGGATGAAATCCCAGGCAAACTGCTTGAGCAAGAAAAATACCATCTGCTGCCACTTTATGATCTCCTTCTCTGCTGGAAATAGGCTCTGTTCCACAGGAGGCGTGTGATTCAAAAATCATTCCACTATATTAAAACAAAGACGGAAGGAGGCTGCAATAGCTGCAGCGGCATCTCACTCCTTAGTGTCATGGGGAAGGCCTCTGCTCGGCTCATACCTAAAAAATGCCATTCATTTTCAGACCAAGTGTATCCAGAAGGACGGTATGGTTTCTGCACTGTAAGATCTATGGTGAACATAATCTTCTGTATACACCAGCTACAAGAGAAGTGTAGGGGAGAAGTGTAAGTGTCTGCATCGACTTGTTTCTCACATGTTGGTGCAGAATCGATGGGCCAAAGGGCCTCTTCTGCACTGTGATTCTGTGATTCTGTGATTCATAGATCTCATTAAGGCTTTCGACACCATCAGTAGAGAAGTTTGAGAAAAATTGGCTGTCCACAGAAACTCCTCAGTCTCAGACAACACACACTGCACTGTACAGTTTGATGGCTCCAACAGTTTTGGAGTGAAGGATGGAGTGAAACAGGCCTGTGTCCTTGCACACTAGGTCAGATGGCCAGCTCTACAATCTCGCAAGACTGAAAGCAAAGACAAAAGAACACTGTGTCCTGATCAGAGAACTGATGCTGCGCTAGTCACCCAAACGGAAACTCAGCTACAAAGACCCATGGACTGTCTCTCCCATGCCTGGAACTTGTTCTCCATGACTTTAAGCATCAATAAAACCATGGTTTTTGGACAAGGTGTTGCATCTCTGCCCCTGATCGCACTAAATAACGCCCCACTGGAAATGGTGAGCAAATTCTGCTGCCTTCAGTCCATGCTGACAGACCGTATGCCCATTGATGCAGGACTTGAAATACGCATAGGGAAAACAGCTACTACCTTTGGGCGAACAAAACATAAGTGGAATAATATTAAGCTGACCCTTAGGACCAAGCTGATGGTTATAAGGTCTGTGTTCTCAGAACCTTGCTGTATCGCTGTGAATCATGGACGACTTCCAGCTATCAGGAAAAGAAGATCCACAATTTCAATTTTTGCTACCTCTGGTGCATTATGGGTATATCCTGGCAGGACAAAATTATGAATGCAGCAGTCCTGTCAAAGGCAGAGCTCCCAAGTTTGTTTAGACTAATCAAACAGAGGAGGCTTTGGTGGATTGGGCACATCCACAGGATGGAAGATGGTTGCATACCTGAGGGCTTTCTGTACGGTGTGATAGCTGGAGCCAGGTGACCACTGGGACACCAAACTCTCTGCTTCAAGGATGCCTGCAAGCATGTAATGAACGCCCTAAACATCCATTATCATAACTGGGAGTGCTGTGGGCTGGCATTCACCACCATAATGACTGGTGGCTACAATGGCTTGGCAACAGGCACCAACGTCGAAAGCAACAATCCACAATGTACATGGTAGCTTCATGTGTGGTACTTGTGGCAGAACCTGCCTCTCAAGAATTAACCTCTTCAGCCATCAGCAAAGGTGCATCATATGTAGACACCCCATCTGAAATGGGTGGTTTGCTGCATGTCCATCATCTTTTGTAGAATGAAAGATGCCAACATACATTTCAGACCTGGATAGATAAATTTGTTCACACCAGTCATAGCTTTCAGTGCTCTAACTCTGACTGAAATTTCTAGGTCCTGAGGAGCCCAAGAAGCAACCCTTAAAGAGAGTGTTGGAGGCTGATCATAAAAGGCCCAAACTCTTTGAAAGTTCAAATACTTTTGGGGAGAAAAATTCAGTTGCGCTGATGGTCCCTTGAAGAACTGTTTCTCCAAGAGCTAATTCTGGTAAAGCACCTGGCTTCCAGTAACTGATCAAGTGACCAAGTTGTCTAAGAGATGAACAATAGAATAGCAAAATGTCAACAAGAAGCTAATTATAAGGTGAATATATTGTGGATGTGGGTCTAGTCACAAGCAGAGTTTTAGTTTTAGTTTAGAACAAGCTTACTGCAGGAAACATCTCTTTCAAGCGGGGTTCAGTTGAAATTGTGTGTGCAGGCTAAAAGAGTTTAAAAGTCTTATTAACTGAAGGGCTCCTAACATTGAGTTGAACTTCTAGGGATAGCCAAGCTGAGAAGAGAGAGAGAGTTTCAGACTCCAGAGTGAAAGAATATTAGAACCAAGGAAGTTCTGACCCAAAGTGGCTACACTTAAGATTCTAACAACACCTGTGTTAAATGGGGAGTCTACAATCGTGGAACATTTGGAGGAGATTTAAAGAGATAATTTTGCCAGGAGTAAGCAGAAGGCTCAAGAAATCTCAGCCCATGTACGAATCTTTGAAACAGTACTCAAACCAAGAGGTTAATCTTCCAATTTTGGATCAGTGTCTGATTTAAGTTTTGGGAGTATAAGTCAAATAGGCATTGAAGGAAATTTGAGTTTAGTTTGATTTAGAGTATAAGTAACTGTATTCATTGTACTTTTAATATCTTTAATGTAACCGACTATTTAAGATAGAGTAGTGTTATTAATATTCACACCCTTTAATTTTTGTGTAGGAAAATTCTTTTGATTTAAACCATGAACCTTGTGGTTTCATTCTTTTAATAAATACCTGGGTTCCAAAAATAATAAATAAACAAATTACACAAGATCATAATAGAGTAGTAATCCAGCAGTTCACTGTCCACTCACCTTTGCCCCACCACCCACGAATGCCCCTCCCCCCACCGCCCTCTGCAATTGCCTCCTACCCATCCCAGTCTTATCTGTGGGACTCGACGCAGAGCAAATTTGCTGCTCATCTGATGTTTTCTGATGAGGATGAAGGTTATTGGGCCTCTCCATTTGAGCATGCTACTGAAATCGTGTTTTGGTTTACAAAGGAAATTAGTTGCTCCCAGACTCTGAATGCTTACATTGTAATTCAGATCACCTACTAACACCAAGTATCACACTGCCACCATCTCAAGACCTATTGTAATTATACAGAGGCTGATTAGGGCTATGTTGAGGGAGGAATCTGTTTTCATTCCCTGATATCTAGTAAGTTTCCTTCCTGATTAAGTATCATCGAGCTCCACTCACACCTTGTAAATACTCCCATTACTCCAGTAACATCCCCTGACTCCTGTTCATCATGATCTCCATAAACCCCTCTGCCCTGACCCCGCCACTCTCACCTCCAATGAATGAAGGAGCTCACGGATTAATTTATCACTAGAGACCACCAGTTTAGCTACCTCTGTTGCTTCCCCATTCCCTTTACCTCCACACCCTACCCAAGCACCCCTTCCTCTGCCTTTTGTAGGAAATCACCATATAATACCTTTATAAAATGCTAAGAAATTTATTGAATATTACAGAAATAGCTCTCTCTCTCTCATATAAATAAAGCTTCCATGATAGCTTCCTGGGCTGACAAACACAAGATAGCAAAGGCTATTATCTCTGCCAAGGACATGCCACTAGCACAAGCACTGAAACAAGACATAGGTAATCCTGTGGGTGGGTGGGAGGTGACCTCATGATCCATATATAAACCTAACTATATGAAGATTAAACAGGATCTCCTAGCAAGTGATGAGCCACAAGATGACATCATGGGCTTCCAACAAAAATAGGAGGGATTACCTTAAATATCAGTCCCTTTCCATTGGACAATTGAATAAATGATTGGTAGAAGCTTCCCAGAAATAAGGCATATAAATAGACTCTCGAGAGGGTGAAATCATTTCAGTCAGAAGAGGGCTTCTCAAGGTGGCTCCAGCCTAACACCTTGTTTAGCTCAGGAAAACTTTGGACAGAGGAGATAATTTCAAAGTTACCCATGCTGGCTTCAGCCTAACATTTTGGTTAGCTCAGGAAGACTGAAGTAACCAGAAGAAACTGCCACTACCAGCCATCTATCAGTTTGTCTGATACGGGACCAGTAAACCATTTGAGGTGTCTGCCACCATCAGCCAAAGGGATCAGCATTCCGCTGCTTCCTCCATCATTTTGTCCAATTTATGACCAATAAACATTGCCACCTGTTACGGGCCATTTGCCTTTTCTGCCTATTTAGCTTATGTATCATACCTAAACTGTTGCTTCTTAATAAAATCAATCTGAATAAACTTAACCTTAAAATCACATATGAATTCTCAGCTGCCTATTTTGGGTAATTGTGACTCCCAAGTCCTAAATCTTACACTTAGCCCTGATATTATGGGCTGGATTTTCCTTCTGGGGTCAGGAACCCAATGTAGGGAGAACTTCCAGTTCTGACCTGAAGTCAGGAGCAGACCCCCCCAACATGATTTTTCATTGCCATGTTAATTAATGACCTGAGGGCACATTCACCATCCCATTAATGATAATGCGTGTGCTCCTGAGGCTGGAGGACCAATGGATGGCCAATGGCCAACAATGACACTTTGGCAGCCCTGCCGTCCAAGGTAGGAGCTTCCAATGTATGTAGGAGAGAGAGAAATGCCTCCACCTAGAGGTGCCTCTGAACACTTTTTAAAATTATAAAAGTTAGGACAAGGCTGTTGTAAGGTGATGGGCATAGATTGGTAGGTCTTATTAAGGTATTCGCTGTCTTAGATAGTTCAACAGTAAGTATTTATTAATCACTAGAATCAAAAATAAAGATCAAGCTAGGAGGTGTCTCCATGCTTGCTTCTACAAATGGCTCTGTCCAACACTTGGCTGACCCCGAGGTGCAGCTCATGTGTTCTCTTACATCACTGTGTGAACTGTACTGCACTCAGTCACACCCTTTGTGCGTCAGATCCTTATACTACAAAGGCCATAGCTGCGGCTATCATGATATGACAGCTGCGGGGAGGGAGGCTGCCTCCTTTTACTGGCAAACAAGCACAGGTGAAAATATTAAACTTTCCCACCTCCGGTAACGCCACCAACAGGCTTCGAGGGTCTGGCCCCACATCTTTCACTACTTTCTCTCCCATCTTCCTTCATGCCCTCTCTGAGCTCATCTTGTCAATAAGATCTACAATCTCTATTGATTCCGCACCCCCACCCATTCCATTAAATTGCTAATCACCCAAATTCCACGGTCCCCATGGCAATTGAATTTAAAACATAAAATGCTAGAAATACTCAGAAGTTTGAGCAGCACCTGTGGAGAGAGAAAAACAGACTTTATGGGCAGGATTTTACCGTCTCGAGTTGGGGGGGGCAGGGCCCGCTCGCCGACGTGTAAACTGATGCGGGATGATGTCAGGCGGAACCCCCGACGTCACCCAGCCCCATTTAAATTTTCAGGAAGGCGGGGATGCAGCTAAATCAGCTGTGGGCCCACCAACCTGTCAATGGCCAATTAAGGCCATTGACAGAGGCAATTATGTAACTATAGGACCTGCCTGTCCAACCTTAAGGGGCAGGCCAGGAGCCCCGGCGGCAAATAGTGAAAACATGAAACCTCATCCAGCGGCAGGATGAGGTTTCATGTAGGGTTTTTAAAATTGTAATAAAGTTGTTATGGAAATTATGGACATGTCCCAACTCATGTGACATTGTCACATGAGGGGACACGTAAGGGATTTTTTTTTTCTATTTTTAATAATTTGTACAGTAGAGCCGATCTCCCTGAGACTGCACTTAGCCTCAGGGAGATGAGTGTGCTCTTTCGTGCACATGCGTGAAGAGCGCACTCTCGATTTTAGGGATTCTCCCTGTCCGCACAGGGAGTGCATAGCGCTTCCTTGTGAATGTCACGCTGGGCTAGCCTTAATTGGCACACCCACGCAAAATAGCGCCGCGCCTCTGATTGGGTCAGCCCCGCCCGCCCAATGAACAGAAAATTCAGTCCTATATTTCTGACTTGCTGGAAGCAGGGATAGGCATGAGGGAAAGCGGTAGCATATGGGTAACCCTGTATTCCAGCTTTATCTGTTTACCGTTGGGTCTTATCTCCACAACATGGGCAGAATTTAATAAGAGGCAGGCGAGTCCTGACAGCAGAACTGAAGAGGGCACCATTTCAACTTATGTGTCAGGGCCTGGTGGAGCCGCAACTTAAATTAAAATTTGAAGTGCCAGACACATGCACCAGAGACACGTATGTTCTCACAGTGGAGGCAAGTATTCGTTGGCGGAACCTGCCATTAGATCCCGCCAGTGCAGCAGGTTTGGACGGGCTATAAAAGACCCCACTCGACAAGCAGGGAGGTCTGCATAACAGCCACAACATTACTGTCCACCTCCACTCCCCAAAACCTTGTCCCATTTCTTGTTGCAACACTCCATTGACCTCACCACCCTCCATCGCTCTCCCCTCATATTATTCTGTCATGTCCTCAGCCCCGCTCATCACATCCAAGCCCCATTAACTGCCCATAGGTCAGAGCACAGACAGAGACCAGCCCCATGGTTTTGCAACGCCTCCCTGCAGTGTCTCCCCCAGGCCACCAGCAAACAACGAGAGGTTCCCTTCCCGAGCATTGGCAACAAAAGACCTTCCCACCTGACCAGGACGGCCTGGAAAGAGATCACAGAAGATGTGAGCAACTATAAGGTCCACCAAAGACCCTGGTTCTGCCACAGGAAAACGGTCAATGACCTGCTCCGATCCATCAGGGTAAGTGGAATGGCTGCATGTTACCAGACGATCTCCCATGGGGTCAGCAGGCAATGTATCTTTGCAAGTAGGCAGCTAAGCCAGGTGGGTGAATGTGATCAGCCTCAGCACGTCATGGCAACTGAGGCCAAAGCAAGAGGCCAAGTGTCCGGTTTCCTTTTGTGAGCGCTTCAATTCATAATAAGAGCTTCTCCGTATCCGATTCTCTTCTCACCCAAGCACCATAATCTCTGAAGTTTCCAAAGGAATTATCTTTGGCCACCTCCTCTTCCTTGTCTTTGTGCTGATGACCGTTTGGTGACATGTTCCAAAGACATGGGATCAGCTTCCACTCTACTTCATCCACACTCTTCTCACCCCATCTATTGCCTCTGCTTTCAGACTGTGTGCCTGCCATTCAATCTCCAATGAGCCACAATTTGCTCCAGTTAAACTGGGAATACAAAACCATTAACTTCAGCCCAGCCACAAACTCTGTACCTTTATGGCTGATTCCACGGTCTTCCCTGCCAAGTAACTAAACTACTGGCAACTACGGTGACCCTGAGCTGACCTTTTGACTCGCCACAAACACCAGTCTACTTGGACCTCTATACTATTGCTCAACTCTGTTCCTCCTTAGCCACCTGCTGCAGAAACTCTCTTCTATTCCTTTGTCACTTTAGCCTGAACAATGTCCTGGACAGCTACCTTCCATACTCGGTAAACTTCAGCTCATTCAAAGATCTGCTGCCCCATGGCCCATCCACACCATGTTCCATTCACTCATCACGCCTGTCCTTGCTGATCCACGTTGGGTCTCGTTCACCAATGAACTGGAATTTCAAATTGTTATGTTGAAATCTTTTATTACTTTGGCCTCCAAAACATTGCAAAAAAACAGTAACAAGTCTGAACATAAGAACATAAGGACTAAGAGCAAGACTAGGAAATTCAGCCTCTCGAGCCTGCCCCGTCATTCAATACGATCATGGCTGATCTCATTTCGGCCTCAACTCCAGTTTCCCGCCCTCTCCCCATTATCTTTCAACCGGTTACTTATTAAAAATCTGTCTATCTCCTCCTTAAATTTAATCAGCGTCCCGGCATAAGATCATAAGACCATAAGACATAGGAGCAGAAATTAGGCCATTCAGCCCTTCGAGTCTGCTCTGCCATTCAATCATGGCTGCTAAGTTTCTCAACCCCATTCTCCCTCCTTCTCCCCGTAATCTTTGATCCCCTTACCAATCAAGAACCTATCTATCTTGGTCTTAAATACACTCATTGACCTGGCCTCCACAGCATTCTGTGGCAATTAATTCCATAAATTCACCACTCTCTGGCTAAAGAAGTTTCTCTTCATCTCTGTTCTAACAGGTCTTCCCTTTACTCTGAGGCTATACGCTCGGGTCCCAGTCTCTCCTACTAATGGAAACATCTTCCCCATGAGCACTCTATCCAGTCATTTCAGTATTCTGTAAGTTTCAATCAGATCCCCCCTCATCCTTCTAAACTCCATCAAGTATAGACCCAGAGTCCTCAAACGTTCCTCATATGTTAAACCTTTCATTCCTGGGATCATTCTTGTGAACCTCCTCTGGACCCTCTCCAGGGCCAGCACATCCTTCCTGAGATACAGGGCCCAAAATTGGTCACAATATTCTAAATGTGGTCTAACCAGAGCCTTATAAAGCTTCAGCAGCACATCTCTGCTATTATATTCTAGTCCTTTTGAAATAAATGCCAACATTGCATTTGCCTTCCTAACTACCGCATCAACCTGCAAGTTAACCTTAAGAGAATCCTGGACAAGGACTCCCAAGTCCCTTTGCACTCCAGATTTCTGAATTCTCTCCCCATTTAGAAAATCATCTGTGCCTCTATTCTTCCTACCAAAGTGTATGACCTTCCCCACTTTGTATTCCATCTGCCACTTCTTTGCCCATTCTCCTAACCTGTCCAAATCCTTCTGCAGCCTCCCCACCTCCTCAATACTACCTGTCCCTCCACCTATCTTTGTATCATCTGCAAACTTAGCCAAGATGCCCTCAGTTCCTTCATCTAGGCATCTACTGCACTCTGAGGTAGTGAATTCCACAGATTCACAACCCTTTGAGAAAAGTAATTCCTCCTCATCTCTGATTTAAATCTACCACCCCTTAGCCTAAAACTATAGCCTCCCATTCTGGAATGCTCCACAAGGGGAAACATCCACTCCACGTCTACTTTGTCTATTCTCTTTAGGCTCAATTAGATCTCCTCTCATCCTTCTTAACTCTAGCGAGTATAGGCCTTAACTGCTCAATCTCTCCTCATAAGACAAGCCCCACACCTCTGAAATCAATCTAATGAACCTCCTCTGAACTGCCTCCAATGCAACTACATCCTTCCTCAAGTAAAGGGACCAAAACTGTGCACAGTACTCCAGGTGCGGTATCACCAATGCCTTGTACAGTTGCAACAACACTTCCCTATTTTTATACTCTATTCCTTTAGCAATAAATGCCAAAATTCCATTTGCTTTCCTTATGACCTGCTGCACCTGCATACAAGCTTTCAGCAATTCATGCAGGAGGACACCCAGATCCCTCTGCACTGAAGCATTCTGAAGTTTCTCTCCATTTAAATAATATGTTGTTTTTATTCTTCCGACCAAAATGGATAACCTCACACTTATCCACATTAAACTCCATCTGCCAAATTTTGGCCCATTCACCTAACCTGTCCATATCCATTTGTAAATTTCTTATTTCTTCATTGCAACTTACTTTCTCACCTATTTTGGTGTCTTCTGCAAATTTAGCTATAGTACCTTATATCCCTGTATCCAGGTCATTCATATAGATTGTAAATAGTTGGGGCCCAAGGACCAAACCCTGTGGCACCCCGCTAGTTACAGCTTGCCATCCAGAAAAAGACCCATTTATCCCGAATCTCTGCTTTAGCTTTGAGGTTAGCCAATCCTCTCTCCAAGCTAATATATTACCCCTAACTCTGTGTGATCTTATCTTGTGTATTAATCTTTTGTGCGGCACCTTATCAAAGGCCTTCTGGAAGTCCAGATACACAACAACTACAGGATCCCCCATTATCCACTTTACTTGTCATTTTGCTTGAAGATTGGGACTGTTTTAGAAACCAACAAAGGGCAACCAAAAACTTGATAACAAGGAAAGAAAATAGAATATCAGAGTAAGCTAGCCAGGAATATAGGGCGGAATCATCCGTGCCCACTGACTTCGGGGTATGGTGGCAATATGGCAAGAAGGCCAAAAACAGGTTTCACGACATCATGAAACCTGTTTGCAATTGTCTGCTCAGCCCGTCAATGGGGGCACGCATCTCCCACCAACAGATGTCGGGAACCTCATTGTAATACATCAGCATACCATTTCAAGGCTAGCCCGCCAGACTCATTCCGCCAGCCATCCATGGGGTCTTCTGCCCACTTCGGAGCGATTGCACGCCAATGTGTTTCACAACAGCATATATAAGGTGTGCACTTTGAGGGGAGCTCGGAGGATGAGTGCACAGTAATATTGTGGAGCTCTCACAAGGGACGCCTGTTGGGCTTCAACGTTAATGCATGCTGAGTGGGGGGCAAAGGCTGCCCTGCAGTTGAGGTGACTGGGGGGTGGTGGGCAAAGGTTAGGGTGGGTTTTTAGCCTTTTTCGATTCCTTCACCCCACCCCACCCCCACTAGGGCTATCTGTACCTTGCTTGTCCTTCTTTCTACCCTTAATTAGCACATTCCTTTAGATAATATTACCACATTCAACACCTCTTTGTCCATTTGTCTGTGACATCTTTTGGTTATCTCCACCTGTCACTGGCCCTCTACCCAGCTCTTCTTGTCTCAACATACCCCCCCTCACCCCACTTAAACCAGCTTATATTTCACCCCTTCTCTATTTTTAACTAGTTCTGTTGAAGGGTCATGCAGACTCGAAACGTTAACTGTGTTCCTCTCCACCGATGCTGCCAGACCTGCTGAGTTTTTCCAGGTATTTTTGTTTTTGTTTTAAAACATTGGTCTGTTTTCCCCTCAATGTTGACAATTATTCAAAAGTAGCCTCAGGAGGTTACATACATGTACTTCCAGACGAGCTTTCATAAATTTGCTCATGAAATGCTGCTTAAGATAGAGTCTGTCCTAGGTAAACTTGGAGCTGGATAACAAAATGGCTGATAGGAAAAAATGGGTACTAGTTAGAGAATTATATCAGGATGCCAGGAGAGCTACACCAAGTGAAACATCCTCAGAATCCATACTTGGTTCCCTCCTATTTCTACATAATCAACATAATCAGTGTATGACTCCCAATTACTTTACATTTCTATATATTGGCATGAGTGTTAATTATATTACATTTGTTTGAAATGCCCATCTGGATATTGCAGGCATCACAAGAATAGTGCTAACCTAAATTTTGTCAGTCTGCTGATGTCGATGGGGCAAAAAAAGAGCAATTCATAAAACAAGTACAGATGCGGACTCGAAACGTTAACTGTGCTCCTCTCCACCAATGCTGCCAGACCTGCTGAGTTTTTCCAGGTATTGTTGTTTTTGTTTTTGTTTTTGTTTTAAAATGTTGGTCTGTTTTCCCCTCAGTGTTGACAATTATTCAAAAGTAGCCTCAGGATGTTAGATACATGTACTTCACCAACATAAATAACCTAGATTGAAAATTATAATTACAAATTAGTCAGATGGTGCCAATTGGGATGTATTGAAGTTTGCTGAAACAACAAAGGAATTAGCAAATAATGGATAAACATTTAAAGTGGGCAGGACTAAGTCAGATGAAATCTAATATAGATAAGTGCAAGTTGTAGTTCATTGAATGAAATACAGAACATAAAGTATGCCCAGTGTGTGACATTATTTCAATGATGGCATTGAACTAGCTAGGGAAGAGGCTGCAAGATTTCTGGGAGTGATAGCAGACTCAACATTAACATATTCAGTGTGCAAGTGCAGCAGTGTGCAAAGTAGAACGTTAAGCAATATGGCCAATAAGTATTGTGGCCATCAACGCTAAAGCTGTACAGTGAGGTCAGGTATGAGCACTACATTCAGGTCTCGTCACCATGGCACAAAGAAGATATGCAAACTCAGAAAGTACCATGACCCTTAACTTTGGTGTAAGTTGACTATGCTAAAAGGAAAGGTTCCAAAAATTATGATTCTTGAAGTTTGACTGAAGGGGAAGGCACATTAGAAAAGGATGAAAAGCAAGTTACTGATGCCAGAAACCACTTATTCACACTGAGTATACTGGGGAACGATCTCCTGGGTAGGGTAGTGGACACAAAAGTTCTAAAATCATCCACGAGGAAGTGAGATCCTGTAATGGAAGTCAGTAGGTTTCTATAATACGAAGAGGTAAATGGGCTACAAGTCACCCCTCATCTGTACTTGTTTTATGAATTGCTCTTTGTGTGCCCCATTGACATCAGGAGACTGACAAAATTTAGGTTAGCACTATTCTTGTGATGCCTGCAATATTGAGATGGGCATTTCAAACAAATGTAATACAATGAACACTCATGCCAATATATAGAAATGTAAAGTAGTTGGGAGTCATACACTGATGCAGCAATGTGAGATTATTTACACTATAAATGTAACAATAACTTATGTTTATATAGTGTGATGTAAAAAAATGTCCACGGGGCTTCACAGAATCACAGAATTGTTACGGTGTAGAAGGAGGCCATTCGGCCCATTGTGTCTGCACCGGCTCTCTAAGCATTTTAACTTAGTGCCAAACTCCTGCTTTTTCCCCTAACCCTGCACATTGTTTCTAATTAAATAATCATCCAATGCCCTCTTGAATGCCTCCGTTGAACCTGCCTCCACCATACTTCCAGGCAGCGCATTCCAAACCCTAACCACTCGTTGTGTGAAAAAGTTTTTTCTCACCTCAGATTTGCTTCTTTTGCAAAACACTTTAAAACTGTGCCCTCTGGTTCTCGATCCATTTATGAGTGGGAACAGTTCCTCCCTATCTACTCTGTCCAGGCCCCTCATAATTTTGAAAACTTCTATCAAGTCTCCTCTTGGCCTTCTCCTCTCTAAGGAAAACAGTTCCGAATTCTCCAATCTTTCCTCATAACTGAAGTGCCACAGGAACATTATAAAGCAAAAGTAGATACCAAGCTACAAAAGGAGATATTAGGACAGATGGCCAAAAGCTTGGTCAAATAGGTAGGCTTTCAGAGTGTCGAAAAGCAAGAGGGATAAAGAGGCAGAGAGGTTTAGGGAAGGAATTCCAGAGCTTATGTCCTTTGCAGCTAAAGACGCAGCCACCAATAGCAGAGCAATTAAAATCAGGGATTCTCAAGAGGCCAGAATTAGGTGAAGGCAGTTATCTCAGAGGTTTGTGGGGCTAGAGGAGATTATAGCAACAAGTAGGGATGAGGATGTGGAGGGATTTGAGGACAAGGGTGAGAATTTTAAAATAAAAGCGTTTCTTGACCAGTGAGCTCATGTAGATCACTGAGCAGAGTGGTGATAGGGGAATGGGACTTGTTGAGTAAGGACATGGGCAGCAGAATTTGGATGATCTCCGGTTTGTGGAAGATAGAATTTGGGAGACCAGCCAGGAGTGCATTAGAATAGTCAAGTCTAGAGGTAACAAAGGCAGTAATAAGGGCATCAGCAGCAGATGAGTTGAGACAAGAGCAAAGTGTTATCGTGGTGGAAATAGGCGGTGTTGGTGAAGGTGGTCAGGAGTTCATCTTGGGGTCAAATATGACACCAAGGTTGTGAAGAATCTAGTCCAGTCTCAGACAGTTGCCAGGGAAAGGGAGGGATTCAGTGGCTAAAGAACAGAGTGTGGAGCTAAACTTCACTGCATTCTGTTGCATTTGTCCTAAACCCAGCATTTACTTCTGTACATCATGCGAAGCATGACACATCATAGGCATTCCACTGACTTCCCAGAACTTTGCTTATCACAGAATTCTTACAAATGAGGAATGCCAGTCGGACATCTTAGTATCATCTAAAATGACCCTAGATTTCTCCAATTGCAGGATCCACTTGTGTTTATTAAATGATTCCCAGGAATTTGTTCCCATCATTTTATCTAGAAGTCCCTTCCATGAGTTGATCACTTTATGTGAAAAAATTCCTGATATTAGTCATAAATATTTCTTTAACTAGCTAAATGTTACATCCCCTTTTCTTACTCTCAACATATAATTTCTAGTAATATTCCAAATTAATTTTACCCCGCTGTTAGTTATCTAGTATACCTCAGTTACATTGGCCCAGGTCTTCTGTTCCCCGGTGGGGGAGGTGGCGATGGCCATAAACTGGAAAATATGCTGGGGGACATTCCAGAAGTCCCCATGCAAGGGAATTGCCCGGGAAGTTTCAACTTCTGATGAGCAATTATCCTGTGCCTGGACCCACCTGAAACACTGATCTAAACCAGGGACTTTGAATGGTTCTGGCTCTCTTAGCAGAATAGTTACCTAAGAAAAGTTGGAAAGATTAAAACCACTTCTAACTCCTGGGCAACTATGGTACTGATAACCCCTCCCCAACCTCAGCAATGAACCCCTCCCCAACCTCCCCAATGCCGCCCCCCCAACCCCCCAACCGCCCTGACTACTCCCCCAAATCCACCCTGATTACCCCTCGCCCCCTCCAGCCAACACATCCACTCACCACCACCGCTCCCCCCCGCCAGCAACCCCCCCCCCCCCCCCCCCCCCACCCCCCCCCACCCCCCACCCCCCCGCCGGGCAGACACAAAGTAATCATTTAGCTTAAAAGATAAAAGCAAAATCCCAGCCCCTCAAGACTACCCAACCCAACCCCCTGACTACTCCGCACCCACCCACAAGCCCTGGCCACTTCCCCAAACCCCTACAACTACGCCCACTCCCTGAATACCCCGCTGACTCCCCCCGCTCACCGACTACCCCCCACATCCATTCCTCCGCTCACCACCTGACCACCCTATCCCCCACCCCAAACCATGAGCCAACCCACCCTGCCCCCGACTCATCCCACCCATCCCCCCCTCCCCCACCCCGCACCCCCTGACCCATCCTAACCACTTTCCCTCCTGTCAAAGTACCTGGGACTTCTAAAGTTATCAATTTATAGCAGCTAGTGCCGTATAAAGAGGGCTTGGCTTCACTGCCCTAACGCTGCTGCACTGCACAGAAGGGACTCCTGGAGTAGCTGCACTACACATTTCTCAGCAGGCCAGGGTCAGAGGCATGGGCAAGAAAATGTGCAGCTCCAGAATCGGGTAAGTAAAAAGGAGCCGAGTGGCAACCCGACAGTGATTGCCACTCTACAGAAGGTTTGGCCCAATATCTCACCTTTCCAGCTTTCTCCAGCCTTTTCTCATAACTGCAATGATGGGTCACTGGAATGTTATCCCAATTTCACTCGCATGTCTGCAGAGGAATGCAGAAGTGCATTTGCATAGTTTGGGGGGAGAGTGGAAGCCTATTGAACAGACAAACACAAGTGGAGGTGAGGGAAGTGTAGAATTCACAGAGCAGACACTTGAAGGACAAAAACACAAAGGTGTCAGAAGCAGTAAAGGTTGCAGGAGATACAGGGAGAAATGAGGGCAACTTATAAGCTACACTGAAATATTTATTTTACATTGTGCTCCTGTGTTGAGTAGAGTTCCAGTACTTAGTCTAATTATCCTACATCGACCCATAATGTGCCTGTTAAACTATTAATTTCTTTCTGTTAATGAAGCCTTTCTTTACTGATGCACTTATATTGTCTCCACAACAAATATTTTCAAACAAGTAACAAGATTAATCTGATAAGAGGCACAAATTTGAGGAAAAGACAAAATGATCCACCCACAGGACAGATGGGTAGAATGTTAAGCAGGCAATTTATTAATGAACTGTTCTTTAAATGGCACCAGCTTTGTTACTGCCTTGGAACCTACGCAAATGTTAAGTCAAGTTAAATAAATCTAGAGATTTGGGGTCTCATCTGTGCAGTTATTGAAATAAAGACCTGCTATTATTTTGGTGATATTAAGTTCCCTTCCACTGATCTCAGCTTGTCACATTTCTCATATTGTAAAGATTAGAAATTTCTCCCACCTCCCTTCACCATAAAACAATTTGTGTACCTTTTACTGTTTTGAGAATTTTCAATGTTGATATTTCGTTTGCTGTTGAATATATTGAGCACTCTGTTGTGACACCAGTTTTTTCACCAGAACCAAAGGTCCTGTGAACAATGGCTCCAATGACCACTCCTCACACTGGTTTTGAGTCAAGGGGTACAATTTTTATTGTGAATAGAGACGTGATCTTTTAATGACGCAAGTGAAGTGTGTTACATGGAAGTGGGCTACGAGGCACAAAAGCCTCAAAATAAAAGTCAGTCAACCATGACTATCAAAGGAAGTTAAGGATTGTATAAGATTAAAAGACCTGATATTCTACATCCCAGAATGTTGAAAGAGGTAGCTATCGAGCTAGTGAATGCATCGGTGATCATCTTCCAAAATTCTATAGATTCTGGAATGATTCCTGCAGATTGTAAGGTAGCAAATGTCACCCTGCTATTTAAGAAGGGAGGGAGAGAGCAAACAGGGAACTACAGACCTGTTAGCCTTATATCAGTAGTAGAGAAAATGCTGGAATCTGTTATAAAGGATGTGATAAATGGACACTTAGATAATAATGATCTGATTGGGCAATCATGTCTGATGAACCTTTTGTAGTTCTTTTGAAGATGTTACTAACAGGATTGATAAAGGGGAGTTGGCAGATGTAGTATACTTGGATTTTTAGAAGGTTTCCGATAAAGTCCCCCACAGGAGGCTGGTTAGCAAAGTTAAAGCACATGGGATAGGAGGTCATATACTGGCATGGATTAGGCTTGGCTAACAGGCAGAAAACAGCGAGTAGGAATAAATGGGTCATTCTCATGTTGGCAGGTCATTACTAGTGGGGTAGCGCAAGGATCAGTACTTGGGCCCCAGCTGTTTACAATATATATCAATGATTTGGATTCGGGACTAAATGTAATATTTTCATGCTGCAGATGACATAAAACTAGGTGGGAATGTGTGTTGTGAGGAAGATGCAAGCGGCTTCAAGGAGATTTGGGCAGACTTAGTGAGTGGGCAAGAACATGGAATATAATGTAAAAAATGTGAAGTTATCCACTTTGGTAGGAGGAACAGATGTGTGGAATATTTCTTAAATGGTAAGAGATTAGAAAGTGTAGATGTACAAGGGACCTGGGTGTCCTCATCAATAAATCACTGAAAGCTAACATGCAGGTACAGTAAGCAATTAGGAAGGCTTATGGTATGTTAGCCTTTATTGCAAGAGGATTTGAGTATAGGAGTAGTGAAGTCTTGGTTCATTTGTATAGAGCCTTGGTTAAACTGTACCTGGCATACTGTGTGCAGTTTTGGTCTCCTTACCTTAGGAGGGATATTATTGCCATAGTGGGAGTGCAATGAAGATTCATCAGATTTGTTCCCAGGATGGCAGGATTGTCCTATGAAGAGAGATTGGGGAGACTGGGCCGGTATTCTCTAGAGTTTCAAAGAGTGAGTGGTGATCTCATTGAAGCCTACAAACTACTTACAGGGATAGACAGGGTAAATGCAGGTAAGATGTTTCCCTCATTCGTGAGTCTGGAAAAAATGGACACAATTTCAAATTAAGGATAAAGCAACATCACACTGAGATGGGGAGAATTTTTTTTACACAGAGGTTTGTGAATCTTTGGAATTCTCTACCCCAGAGGGCTGTGAAAGCTCAGTCATTGAATATGTTGAAAGCAGAGATTGACAGATTTCTAATATTAATAACATAAAAGGATATGGGGATAGTGTGGGACAAAGGCATTAGAGTGGAAGATCAGCCATGATCATATTGGATGGCGGAACAGGCTCGGTGGGCTGAATGGCCTAGTCCAGCTCCTGTATACCTATGTTCCTAATTACAATGAATTTACAGCTCAGTAACAGGCCATTCAACACAGCTGGTGGGTGCTGGTGTTTATACTCCATTTGAGTCTTCTTCTACCCCTCAGCATCTAACCATATCAAAGTAACTTTACATTTCTATCGCCTCAGGTACTTATCCAGCTTCCCTTAATTTGTATGCGTATGTGCTATTCGCTTCGAACCACGTTCCACATTCTAACCAGTCTCTGGGTAAAGAAGCCGCTCCTGAATTCATATTGGATTTATCAGTGACTATCTTTTTTCATTTATATTCATTCAGGTGGGCATCGCTGGCTAGTCCAGCATTTATTGCCCATCCCGAATTGCCTTTGAGAAGGTGTTGATGAGCTACCTTCTTGATCTGCTGCAGACCCTGTGGTGTAGGTACACCCACAGTGCTATTAGGAAGGGAGTTCCAGGATTTTGACCCAGCGAGTGAAGGAATAGCGATATAGTCAGGATGGTGTGTGACTTAGAGGGGAACTTCCAGGTGGTGGTTTTCCCATGTATCTGCTGCCCTTGTCCTTCTAGATGGTAGTGGTCATGGATTTGGAAGGTGCTGTTTAAAGAGCCTGGGTGACTTCCTGCAGTGCATCTTGTAGATGGTGCACACTGCTTCCACTGTGCATCAGCGGTATGTTTGTGGATGGGGTGCAAATCAAGCAGGCTGCTTTGTCCTGGATGATGTCAGGTCTCTTGAGGGCACTCACCGGAGCAAGTGGAGAGTATTCCATCGCAATCCTGACTTGTGCCTTGTAGATAGTGAACAGGCTTTGGAGACACAGGAGGTGAGTTACTCACCGCAGGATTCCTAGTCTCTATGGCTAGTCCAGTTCAGTTTCTGGTCAATGGTAAGCCCCAGGATGTTGATTGAGGGGGATTCAGCAATGGTAATGACATTGAATGTCATTGGGCAATGGTTAGATTCTCTTTTGTTGGAGATGGTCATTGTCTGACACTTGTACAGCACAAATGTTACTTGCCACTTGTCAGCTCAAGCCTGGATATTGTCAAGGCCTTCCTGCTCTTGGACATGGACTGCTTCAGTATCTGAGGATTCACGAATGGTTCTGAACATTGTGCAATCATCAGCGAACATTCCCACTTCTGACCTAATGATGGAAGGAAGGTGAAGCAGCTGAAGATGGTTGGGCCGAGGACAATACCTTGAGGAACTCCTGCAGTGACATCCTGGAGCTGAGATGATTGATCTCCAACAGCCACAACCATCTTCCTTTGTGCTAGGTATGACTCTAACCAGCTGAGAGTTTCCCCCCTGGTTCCCATTGACTCCAGTTTTGCTGGAGTTCCTTGATGCTCACCTCACCTCTGGAGTTCTTTAGTGCATGTTTGAACCAAGACTGTATTGAGGTCAGGAGGTGAGTGATCCTGGCGGAACCCAAACTCAGTATCAGTGAGCAGATTATTGCTAAACAAGTGTCATTTGATAGCACTGTTGATGGCTCCGTCCATCACTTTACTAATGATCTAGAGTAGACTGATGGGGCGGTAATTGGCCAGGTTGGATTTGTCCTGCTCTTGGGTACAGGACATGCCTGGGCAATTTTCCACATAGCTGGATAGGTGCCAGTGTAGTAGCTGTACTGGAACAGTTTGGCTAGGGGCTCAGCAAGTTCTGGAACACATGTCTTCAGTGCTATTGCCAGAATATTGTCAGGGCCCATAGTCTTTGCGGTATCCAGTGCCTTCAGCTGTTTCTTGATATCACATGGAGTGAATCAAATTGGCTGAAGACTGGAATCTGTGATGCTGGGGACCTCCAAGATAAATCCTCCAGTCGGCACTTCTGGCTGAAGATTGTTGCAAATACCTTATATTTTGCGCTGATGTGCTGGGCTCCCCCACCATTGAGAATGGGGATATTTGTGAAGCCTCCTTCTCCAGTGAGTTGTTTAATTGTCCACCGTCATTAACGACTACATGTGGCAGGACTACAGAGCTTAGATCTGATCCGTTGATTGGGGAATCGCTTAGCTCCTGTCTGTTACTTGCTGCTTACACTGTCTGGCACGTAAGTAGTCCTGTGTTATAGCTTCACCAGGTTGACACCTCATTTTTAGGTCTGCCTGGTGCTGCTCCTGGCATGCCCTCCTGCAATCTTCATTGAACCAGGGTTTGTCCCCTGGCTTGGTGGTAATGGGACACAGGGGGATACGCCGGACCATGAGGTTACACATTGTAGTTGAGTACAATTCTGATGGTCCACAGCACCTCATGGATGCCCAGTCTTGAACTGCTAGATCTGTTTGAAATCTATACCATTTAGCACAGTGGTGGTGCCACACAACACGATGGAGGGTATCCTCAATGTGAAGACAGGACTTTGTTTCCACAAGGACTGTGGTCGCTCCTACCAATTATTTCATGGATAGATGCAGCTGTGGCAGGCAGGCTGTTGAGGATGATGTCAAGTATTTTTTTTACCTCTTATTGGTTCCCTCATGACCTGCCACAGACCCAGGCTAGCAGCTATGATTGGGGTGGGTGGGGGGTGGGTTGGTGTACATAGTAAACAACAGGAGGCTTCCTTGCCCATGTTTGACCTGTTGTGATGAGACTTCATGGGGCCCAAAGCTAATGTTGAGGTCTCCCAGGGCAGTTCCCTCCTGACTGTATACCAGTGTTCCCCCACCTCTGCTGGGTCTGTCCTTAATGTGGGATGGCGATGGTGATGTCTGGGACCTTGGTATGATTCCGTGAGTATGACAATGTCAGGCTGTTGTTTAACTAGTGTGTGGGATAGCTCTCCCAATTTTGGCACATGGCCCCAGATGTTAGTGAGGAAGACTTTGCAGGGTTGAAAGGGCTGAGTTTGCCGTTGTCGTTTCCAGTGCCTAGGTCAAAGCCAGGTGGTCCATCCAGTTTCATTCCTTATAGGCTTTCCTAGTGGTTTGACACAACTGAGTGGCTTGAGGGCACTTAAGTGTCAATCACATTTCTGCGGACCTGGAGTCACATGTTTCATGGTGATTATTCGACTTATAATTCCAGATTTTTATCAATTTCAAATTCCACCATCTGCTGTGGTGGGATTCGAGCCCTTGAACCCAGAACAATACCCTGGGTCTCTGGATTACTAGTCCAGTGACAATATGCTACACCACTGCCTTCCCATATATTTATGATTCCTATGTTATACTTATTTATCACTATCGTATATCATTTTATTTAAAGTTTAGCCTTTTATTGGTATATTTAATTTAGTCAAAGCCCATGAGGTGTAAAAAGCAATTGCACCCACTGAAAACCATTTGTCTATCTGTTTTAGATTGGTGTCTGAGAGAGAGGCATAAATATCTTATGGGATTTGTTCAAATATGTAGTTGATTGATCACTCTTATTTTGGTATTTAACAAAGAGCTATCCCTGATTAATTGTTCCCCGTGGCTTTTTTTTCCCAGTTTTTATCAAACAGTCATTTAGTAGTACAGAACTTGAGTATTGATGAAAAAAGAGCCATGTTCTCAAAGATTTTCATCTTGCTCTCATCAGGACAGATCGCAAGAATATCATCATTAAAGGGAACAACAATTTATACTGCAAGAAAAGAGAGTGCTAATTGGTTGGCAAGTGGGCTCTGATTGGTAGAGGCATTGCCATGGAGAATGCAACAAGGAACAGTTTTAAGAACTTTTGTTTTACAAATGTGTGAGCCTGACCTTGAAAAAAGTTCAGACAGATTTTGTAGGTACTGGGGACAGAGCATAACTGAGTGTAGTAGTTAAATCACAACTAATGGCAGAATTGTCCCAGATTTGCACTAAGTGCAGGAGCAGGCAGGGAAAACGACGTTTTACCCTCCAGTCGCAATGGTGGCTTCTTACGCCGTATCGCCCCAGTCCTGCCACATTAACCATGGATTCCCAGGAAACACGCCGTTTCCATGGCGGGTGGGCTCTCATTCGTCCGTCACACTGTCACTTTGTCACTTCATCACACCAGGCGCCATGTTTAAAGTGCAGCCGCGTGCAGACCTCTCAGCCCTGCCAGCCCAGGACTGATGTATAGAAGACAGGGTGGCCCCGAAAGGCAAAAAGACTGCATCCCCCCCGGTTTAGTGATGCAGCCCTCGAGCACCTTTTGGATGCCCTGGACACCGGCTATGATGACCCCTTCCCCCACTCTGGCTGCAGGAGGGGCAGCGGCATCACCAACCCAGCATGGGAGGCAGTGGAAGCAGTGGTCAGCACCAATGCCCTGCAAAGGAGGGCACTCACCCAGTGCCACAAGAGGATGGATGAAATCTTCTGTTCCATCAGGGTAAGTCGCTCTTCTCATCACTCTCAACTCACACACTCACAAACCCATCACACATCCACAGGGATCTCACTCACTGCCAGTTCAAGGGACATCACCATTCACTCTCTCACACACACTTTCATTGTCCTCATCCCATCCATGGGACCACTCGCCATCCACACATGCCAGGCATACTAATCATCTGGCCCGGCAAGTGTCCTGCTTATACTCTTACCATTTCTATTCATGCAAGGCAAGCTGGTACACAACAGGGAGAGGTTGCTTACCAGTGGAGGAATGCCTGAAGTCAAGGTCCTCATGGACTTCGAAAACAGAGCCATTCAGCTGGCCGGCGAGGGTCTGGACTGTTCCTGTGCTGATGGTGAGGTCGGCGCTGCTCTACCAAGTGAGGATCCACTAATCCAACATCCATCAGACAACCATGCTGTGAGTTATGTGTCCTGTTTCACAAGTCACAGTCATGCACTAATTATCTCCATTTTGCTTTCACAGGCACATCTGCCAAACAGCCGACAGAGTACCCGACCCAGGGCCCCAAACAAACCCCAAGGGAAGCTCAGAAGAGGAATCCACTGAAATCCTCCCTAAAGTCCCATCACCGTGCACACACACACCCTCCACCAGCGCAGAGACACATACCTCGATGGGACATAGCTTTAGAGTTGCTTTGGAGTCACAAACTAGGTGAGCATATCACACTGTCTGATCCACAGCAGGCGGAAGCAGGGACTTCTCAGGTGTCCGGCACTCAAAAGATTGCTGGAAGCCAGAAATTTGCTGAGTCCGAGTCAGATGACGAGCCTCTGGACTCAGTCATGTCACAGTTGCTGGAGCTGCAATGGCAAGCTCAGAAACATCGGGAAGGAATGTCCGCTGTACTCCTCAGATTCCAAGGTATGATGGAGAAGTCCGTCTGCCCTCAGGCTGAGGTGATAGCGCCGGTGTGCCAATACACTGAGGTCAACACTGGCAGGATGGCAGCCGCCATGGAGACCTTGATCCAGAATGTCATTCCTGCACTGCAGTGTGGGCTGAACTCCATCACTGACGCCATATATGGCCTACAACAGTGTGTACGTGAGAGGGGTGCGGGGAAGCTCGATATCACTCCAGCTACCCCTTCTCCTCAAGGAGTCAGTCAGGGGCTCTCAGGCACCCACAGGGAGGAGGATCAGCGGGTGACTCGGGAGTGTCCAGCCCATCCAAATCCCCTCTTCCTGTGACCCCAGCGGCTGTAGCCCCAGTGGCCCAGGAGGGTGCCACTGCCACACAGCAGGACCCCGAATGCTGCTCCAGCTCCTTCAGGTCTCAGCCCTCCGGAGGACACCCATCAAGGTCATCACAGACAGGGCTCGGCCGTCAGCAAGCTGCCTCCACCTCCGCTGTGGATGTCCGGGGATCACCGAGATGTAGTGGCAGGGTTAGGAAGGTTAGGAAGGTGTAATTCTTTTGAGTCAAAACCTAATAAACTAAATTAACAAATCAAGGGACAAATTAAAACAAATTAAAAAATCATTCCATCTGTGGGTGAGGTTTTGCAAAAAATGCAAAGGCCGCTTGACCTATTTGCCCGCCCGCCAACCGCAAGGTTGGACAAGCAGGGAAAATTTCACTTTAATTAATTGAATAATGGGCTTAACAGCCCCCTTAGCTGGTCAGGCACATTGCTGATTCCCACGTGCACCTACGGACCGAAACATTGCGCGATGACCTTCAGGATGCTCGCGCGATGTCAGCAGGAGCTATTTCACGCTCGTGTGAGTCGGGCACGCGTCCGTACGCTGAGCTGAAAATCCTGCCCAATGTTCATTATTGTAAATAACTTATCAACAGTGTCACCCTCCCTGTGACTCCTTTTTCTGATTAACAATGTTCATGTCACTCACATGTGAAACCTTTCCACACAAGATAAAGGCAGGTGTCTCAGTCCAGGGGCTCTTCTCTGTGCTTTGTGCAGCTTTCAGACCAAAGTGATGGTCTGGCCTCACACTCCCTGGACACATTACTGATGTCTGCACCTCGATGGTGGTTGTCATTGCTGCCAGAATGTGGTGGGCAGGTGTCACAGAGTTCCGTCATTCTCTCTGTGTGCTCTCAGCACCTTTAAGGTGGGGCTGGCCCCCATTTCTTCAGCATCTGTGTCCAGAGACGCTGTGCTCCTGAAGGGGTCAGGTGCTGAAGATGGACAAAGGATCAGATGCTTTTAAAGTTTCATGGCTGTGTCTCTATGATATGACCCTGATCACAGAGTGCAAGCAAGCTGCCCTCAGCCAGACAGGAGTCAGACATTCTCAGAGTCTACATGAAGATCTATAGAGTGTCCTCACTGCATGTTGTCATCATCCGCCTGCAATCAAATGACTATTAGGACCTCCACTGTATCTCCATGACAGAAGCATTATCACAGAAGGTATGTGTGCTGCCATAAGCCAGACTGGAGTAAGACGTCCATGGATGCAATGTGAGGATCTTATGGTGTCTCATCACCGCCTGTCATCATCATCCTCCACAAACCTAGCAGCTATGAGGGACTCGGAGTGAGTCTGCCTCGTCTGGACGGTGCTAGGGCCTCATTGCCATCATCATCGCCTTCGAGGACCTCCTCGCCCTCTTCACCATCAACGTCCTCCTCATCAGAGGAGACATCCTGCATCTCCTCCTCAGCCAGCTCCTCTCCCCATTATAGCCCTAGGTTGCAAAGGGTGCAGCAGGCAGCGACGATTTGTGACACCCTCTGTGGGCTATATTGCAGGGCTCCACCAGACCAGTCCAGGCACCATAGCCTCATTTTCAACATTCCGATGCTTTGCTCCACCAAGTTGTGAGTTGCAGCGTGAGCGCCATTGTACCTTGGCTCTGCTGCAGTCTGAGGCCGCCGCACAGGTGTCATCAGCCACGGCCTCTGCGGGTAGCACTTGCCCTGAGGAGCCATCCCTGCAGCCTCTGTGGACCCTGGGAGGCGTCAGGGGTCTGTGACCGACTGAGAATGTAGGAGTCGTGGACGGGCACTGGAAACCATGTGCAGACCTGCACATTCAATGAATGGAAGCCCTCGCGGTTGATATAGTGACCGCATGTTACGACGGAGATCTGAGCGCCATGTGAGTGCAGCCAATGGCACCCTGAACCTGTGGGAAACCTGAGATCAGGGCAAATCCAATCGCTCTTGCATCCTGGCTCTCCTGTCCCCGAACAAAATGCACAAAGTCATGTGACCTTGTGAAGGTGGCATCCGTGACCTCATGGATTCATTTGTGGATGGAGGCTTGTGATATCCCACAGAGGTCACCTGTGGAGCCCTGAAAGGAGCCACTGGCGTAGAAATTGAGTGCCATGGTCACTTTCACAGCCATGAACAATGTCCCCATGGCACCAAACCCTGCAGTAGCTGGCAGATGTAACCAACCAGTTCCCTGGACATGTTGAGTCTTTGACAACACTGGTTCTCAGTCGCCTGTCAGAATGAAAGGTGGCATTTATAGACCTTGGGTCTAGCTAGGCACAAGCAAAGGACTGCCCGCTGTGGCTCTTTGGCAATATGTGCAGGTGCCCCAGCCCCCATTCCTTCTTGAGGGTGCTGCTCCTCCCTCTGCGCAGCCAGGTGCCTCCATCGTTCTCTTCTCCATCTTCTTTGCTCTCTGTACACCACAGGGTATACAGCTCTTTCACCAGGCTCCCTGTTCCTGATGTACTCCTCCTGCAGAATGAAGGAGAGAGACGTGTGGGTTAGCATGGGTGTACTAAGAACCTCCTTTGATTAAGTTTAAAGGCCCCTTAACGCATCCTGGAGAGTGCTGGCCACTAAATGGATAGCCGGAGTTTAGTGCGCTGCACGGCTGCCCGAAACCCCACCCACCTCCACCCCATTCCACCTGATCGATTGGTGACAGCTTTACCCACTGGACTACATGCTGTACTCTCAGCTCAGACACAGGCATTCTCCTAACCCGCACTGCAAGACTGCACTGTTAGCTTGACCCATGGGGGAGACTGGTCCAAACTGGGATGATGACATTGCATCAAGGGGCTGTGAGCTCCTCCACCAGTGACTGCTCCATGGCCAGCTTTAGCAAGGAGATTGTACAATGTATCCAGTCATCCAATTGTTCTGCAGTCCACTAGAATGCTCATTAATTTTCAGTCTGTGCTTTAGGGGTGAATAGTTCTGGAGCACTTAGCGGCACTTTCATGCCTCTGGATAGTCCGAATGGGCAGATAAACTAAAGGCCCGACTCCATGCATGTCAATGTGGCTGCATCTGAATTGTCTTAGCTGCAGATGAGTGGTCACGTTATACAAAGTTTCCCCAATGCATGGATGCTTCCCTTACCCCCACCCACATTTGCTTGTGCATACCTTCCACTGCATGGCAGCCCTTGCCCCCCCAATTCACCTCAATTGCAGGGCAGCTGTCGCCCCCAACCCTAAGTCACCTCAACCACAGAGGAGACCTTGCCCCGCCATGCCAAATCACCTCAACCACAGGGCAACCCGATCCCCACCCCACTAGGTCACCTCAACCGAAGGGCAGCCCTTGCCCCCACCCCAACTGTCCAATCTTGAAATGCAACAGGAGACCCAGGCAAGCATTGTGCAATGTCACTGTGCACTTACCTCTGTGTCCCTCTCAAAGTGCAGCCGGCCAAGTGCATGCCTTATATATGCTGTTGTGAAACACATCGCCCGTGTTTTCCCGTCGACGAAGGCAGACAATCCAGTGGTGGAGGACGATTCCAGTGGCTGGCCTAATGATGATATGCAGATGTATTCAATGAGGTTCCCGACATCCGATGGCGGGAAACATGGTCCACCATCGACGGGCTGAGCGGACGATCACAAACTGGTTTCACGACATTGTAAAACTGATTTCTGGCCTTCTCGCCATATTGTCCTCTCATGTCGCCGAGCACGATCGATGCCAGTGGGCACAGAAAATTCCACTTAAGTGCACTAGTTAAAAGCTATCCTCTGCTTCTACCTAAGTTTAACTTCTGTGAACATTTATGTTGAGTTACTGTTACCACTCATTTGCTTTTTCACGAAGCTTGTTAAAGTCTTGGTATGATGTTATCCTGCAACCTTCTGAAGACAAAAACAATCAGGAGGCAACATGATGAAGTCTAGCTGAATTAGACTGAATGAAATCTTTCATTCCTTTGATAAGACTGCAAATTTACTGAGCTACCTGCAAGTCCCCCTCCAAGTCACCCACCATCCTGACTTGGATATTTATCACTGTTCCTTCACTGTCGCTGGGTCAAAATCCTGGAACTCTCTCCCTACCAACACTGTGGGTGTACCTACACCATATGGACTGCAACGGTTCAAGAAGGCAGCTCACCACCACCTTCTCAAGGGCAACTAGGGATGGGCAATAAATGCTGGCCCAGCCAGCAAAGTCCACATCCTGTGAATGAATTTTAAAAAATACTTGGGGCAGGTGAAAACTGATTCGGTGAGCCTGACCTCATCCAATGAGTATTCTGAAGCATGGAAACTACAATATTTACCATTAAAAAAAGACGGAAACCGCAAAAATCTGACTTCAGATTTGGCTGTGGTAATTTCTTTGTGCTCAGCGAAATGAGGTAGTTCAGCTCTTGCTGATAAAACATTTTTGCATATGATGCTCAGGCTCAGATTTTAGTTCACAGAATCACACAGTGCAGAAGAGGTGCATTGGCCCATCAAGACTGCACCGACACATGAGAAACACCTGACCCATTTACCAGCATTTGGCCCATAGCCTTGAAACTGCTCATCCAGGTACTTTTTAAAGGATGTGAGGCAACCCACCTCCACCACCCCCCCAGGCAGCGCATTCCAGACCATCACCACCCTTTGGGTAAAAACCTGGAGATTTGTCCACTTTTAAGCCTGTCAACACCTCCGATACCTTGTCACTCCCTATATCAATTTGTTCAAGAACCTCGCAGTCTCTCTCCCCAAGTTCCATCCTCATTCTCTTGGGTGAAGACAGATGTGAAGTATTCATTCAACACTCTACCAATGTCCTCTGGCTCCACCCATAATGGGCCCTACTCTTTCCCTGGTTATCCTCTTCCCTTTGATATACTTATAGAATATCTTGGAATTTTCCCTACTTTTACCAGCCAGAGCTTTCTCATATCCCCTCTTTGCTCTCCTGGTTGCTTAAAGAAATGTTCCCAGTGATCCAGGAATCTAAAACGCTCCCTCCTGCACCAAATCTTAAGCCACATATTCATCTGCGCTATTCTCCTATTTCTGAGCTCGCTAGCACGTGGCACTGGGAGTAATCCAGAGATTACAACCCGAGATGTCCTGCTTTTCAATCTACTGCCTAACTCCCTGGATTCTTGATGCAAGACCTCATCCCCCTTTCTACCTGTCATTGGTACCAACATCTACCATGGCCTCTGCCTTATCACTCTTCAAGATACCCTGCAGCTGTTCAATGACATCCTGGACCTGCATTAGGGAGGCAACGTACCATTCTGGAATCACGCTGACAGCCACAGTAGTGCCTATCTGTTCCCCTGACTATAGAATCCCCTATTACTATTGCTCTTCCTCTCTTCCTCCTCTCCTGTACAGACAGGCTGCTTGTGGCACCAGAAGCTTGGCTCTGACCGCACTCCCTGGAGGAACCAACGCCCTCATCAGCCTCCAAAATGGAATACCGATTTGCGAGTGGGATCCCAGGGGACTCCTGTACTACCTGCCTATTTCTCTTGGACTACCTGGTGGTCACCCACTCCCTTCCTTAAGTCCCTACAGCTGCGATGTGACCACTTCTCTAAATGTGCTATCCACGATGCTCTCAGACTTGTGGATGCTCCACTGTGTCCTCAGCCACCATTCCAACTCTGAATCCCGAGCTTCTAAGAGCTGCAGCTGAACACACTTCTTTCACACATGTTGGTCCCAGGCACTGGAAATGTTCCCAGCTCCCCACATGGAGCACGAGGCACGAGGAGCACACCATGGCTTTGAGCTCTCCTGCCATGACTTATCCCTTTTAATTACACCTTTTAAATCAATTACTCTAGGGCCTTTCTTTCCTGATCCTCGTTACTACAGAATATACAAACTATAAATCATAAAAAGATCTTAAACTATAAGCAATAAAAGTACTAAATACTTATTCAACCTTACCCACTACTTACCAGCTATTTCTCTTCCTTGTAGCCTCTACTGCTGCAGCAGGGCAAGACCACTCTGAAGATTTAAGAAGTTGGATAGCAAAGAAAAAATGCAAAGAGCACCCCTTCCCCTATGCACCAAATTCCCACTGCGCACCAAATTGCCAATACCTACATTCTGGCTGTGTCTCACACACGATGAGGTCTCTCCCCTGTTCAAGTGCAAGCACACTGATAGTCTGCTTCTAATAGTCCCTTTCTTAAATTGAGCTGAGGTGAGCTGAGCTGACTCACAATAGTTAAGCTTCAAATTGTAATCAACACCTATTCAGGCCCTAATCAGGCTTCAGGTGATTGTCACACAGTCAATCTCAGTTTTGAAATTTTCAGTTGTTCACAAACCTCATCAGCTTTTTGGGGAACAGGGAGTTTGAGAATTTCACTCATCTTGGTGTGAACCACTGCTTCCTGACATCATTGCTGAAGGGCCTAACTCTTATTATAAGATTATGCCCTCTGTTCTAGATTTCCCCTGCCAGCGGAAATAGTTCCTTTCTATCCACCCTCTCAAACCATTTAACCATCTTAAACATTTCAATTAAGTCCACTGTTAATCTCCCACGCTCAAGTTCCATTTGTGTCTTCACTTCTTATTTACTATTTTGTCCTGATAATAACTTGTTGGCCTAAAGTTGTGAAAAGGTGTTCTAATGACTATTGTTTCATTGGTGAATAAATCCTAAACCAAAACACCAAAACCCATTGTTATCAGCAACTTGCAAAACTTGCAAATATATGCGAAGATGGATTTAAAGACAATAAAATTGCTGGACAAAAAGCCCCCAAGGTCCAATCAGTTAATTTCCCTCCATCCTCGTAGTCACGTGATACAACAATATGTTGAATAATCATAGCAATCAATCTCTATCAATTAATGTATAATAGTCCTGGATACACAGCGGGGAAAACCCCAGTGTTGGAAAGCATTGGGAACCATAAATTCAAATTCACCTGTTCCCCCTAAGCACACTACACTTACCTGTTATTTAGATTGTAACTGCTGTAGTTCTACAGTCTGCACCTCTCAAGATTTTCCCTTGCAGCATCTTTATATAAGTGTTAATGAACGGTATCAAAAGTCAGGATCACTCAAGTAACGCCATACTCTCAAATGTGGAAAATTGTCCAGTATATCCTCTATACAAAAGGTGGGGCAAATCCAACCCAGCCAATTACCACCCCATCTGTCTACACTCGATCATCAGTAAAGTGATGGAAGGGGTCATCAAAAATGCTATCAGGCGGCACTTGGTTAGCAATAACCTGCTCACTGATGCCCAGTTTGGGTTCCGCCAGAGTCACTCAGCTTCTGACCTCATTACAACCTTGGTTCAAACATGGACAAAAGAGCTGAGCTCCCGAGCTGAGGTGAGAGTGACTGCCCTTGACATCAAGGCAGCATTTCACCAGGTGTGGCATCAAGGAGCCCTAGCAAAACTGGAATCAATGGGAATTGGGGGAAAACTCCCCACTGGTTGGAGTCATACCTAGTACAAAGGAAGATGGTTGTGGTTGTTGGAGGTCAATCATCTCAGCTCCAGGACATCACTGCAGGAGTTCCTCAGGGTAGTGTCCAAGGCCCAACCACCTTCAACTGCTTCATCAATGACCTTTCTTCCATTATAAGGTCAGAACTGGGGATGTTTGCAGATGATTGCACAATGTTCAGCACCATTCGCGACTCCTCAGATTCTGAAGCAGTTCAAATGCAGGAAGACCTGGACAATATCCTGGCTTGGGCTGACAAGTGGCAAGTAACATTTGTGCTACACAAGTGCCAGCCAGTGACCACCTCTAACAAGAGAGAATCTAACCATTGCCCCTTGATATTCAATGGCATTATCATTGCCAAATCCCCCACAAAACATCCTGGAGGGTTACCATTGACCAGGAACTGAACTGGACTTGCCATATAAATACTGTGGCTACAAGAGCAGGTCAGGGGCTAGGAATCCTGTGGCAAGGAACTCACGTCCTGACTCCCCAAAGCTTGTTCACCATCTACTAAGCACAAGTCAGTAGTGTAATGGAATACTGTCCACTTGCCTGGATGAGTGCAGCTCCAACAACACTCAAGAAACTTGACTCCACCCAGGACAAAGCAGTCCACTTGATCAGCACCCCTTCCTCAAACATTCACTCCCTCCACCACCGATGTACAGCGGCAGCAGTGTGTACCATCTACAAGATGCACTGCTGGAATTCACTAAGGCTCCTTAGACAAAGCCTTCCAAACCCACGACCACTACCATCTAGAAGGACAAGGGCAGCAGACATATGAGAACACCATCATCTGGAAGTTCCCCTCCAAGCCATTCACCATCCTGACTTGGAAATATATCGCCGTTCCTTCACTGTCACTGGGTCAAAATCCTAGAACTCCCTGCCTAACAGCACTGTGAGTGTACCTACACCACATGGACTGCAGCGGTTCAAGAAGGCAGCTCACCATCACCTTGTCAAGGGCAACTAGGGATGGGCAATAAATGCTGGCCCAGCCAGTGACACCCACATCTCATAAATAATTTTTTTTAAAACTTTAAAATGCTACAATCTTGTAATTTTCAATAGATTGCTAAAAATGTACTGGGGGTGTACATACACCACATGTGCTGCAACGGTTCAAGAAGGCAGCTCACCACCACCTTCTCAAGGGCAATTAGGGATGGGCAATAAATGCTGACCCAGCCAGCGAAGCCCACATCCCATCAATGAATAAAAAAGAATTTCGCTGTGTGAAGGTAGTTCTGAACCCTTAAATTTTTTGAATAAGGATTCACTCAAGCTCAATTTTTCTCTGTGATTCAGGCCTTTTCTTTTTCAGTCACGCCGCTCTTGCCGTGGCTGAATCTTGCAACCAATTATGCAGAAGAAAACAGCCTGGTTTATTGACCTTTGACCTCTGCGGAATATATAATATATATACCTGTGGGTGGGTGGCCAGCCACCCGCCTTCCACTTAAGTCGTAACGACGCTCAAAAAAGATGTGGAAAAATGCAAAATTGTGCTTCTCTTTTTGTTGTTCTTAATTGGGAAATAAAAATGAAAAGGGGGTTGGTCATGGTGACCCCAGGCTGCCCCTTCGCCCCTTTTCTGGTCCCGTTATACACTTGCAGAATATTCTTTTGCAATTCCTGTCAGTTAAAACTCAAAGGGAGATGCTGAGCCTAGCATGAGCAGCTCTGAGTGTCAGGCTTCAGAGCGGACACTGCCGTAGGACCTAGGGGGCCAGTAAATCACTGCATGCTTGTCAACAGCTCCAACCCGCAAGAATTACTCAAGTGAAAATAACGAATGGCTGTCATTGTGGAGCCAAAAACCTGTGATTATAATTATCACATCCCCAGTGACCTTGCATAAACTTTAATCCCTCTCCAATGGAGCATTTAAATAGCCTGTATCTACTGCCGAGGGACCGTGTCCCATGGTAAGGAAGAGAGCAAGAGAGGCCACGGAGCCAGTGATTCACAGAGGCACATTTCTGCATCTGTGTCTCACAGCTTGTATCAAAGGCTGCTATCCCTGGTGCAAAAAAAAACCCCAAACACAAGGGGCCTTCATAATCTTAATTAAATTATAATGCACACTCGCCTGTCCATTAAATACCTCAACATTCATATTCAGGCTGTGTAATTTAGATGTATTAACACACACTATGGAAAGGTCAAATTGTTTGAGGTACAATTTATGCAAAATATTAGCAACTAAAATGTTTGTGACATTCATGGATGTATACAGCTTTGTTTAATTTTATCACTATTTTTTTAAAAGGGAAATACACACGCACATATATATTGATGTTTAATTGCGGTTAATGGGACAGGTTGCGACAGATATATTACAAGGGAAGCCACCATCATATTCACAGTTCAGAAGATGTACATTCAGTTTGTTGGATAATCTTCAAATTTCTTCAATCATTTTCAATTCTTACAATCCTTTGGTTTTGGACAAGAGGTTGCAATTGTTTGATTAATTGACTCATTAGTAATTAATTATACATATAGTCGATAACAAATTTTGTGGCAATTTAAACATTTGAATAGACACAGAAAAAAAGTGAAAAAGCCTGATTGTGTGATTAATGCCATGCAGCTGACAGAGATTATATCATTTTGCACAGTCAAGGCGACCAGTATCGGTGGAAAGGTCCACATTAAAGGCAGAGTAAAAGCAAATATTCAATGACTGCTTGATAAATGATAAATGGCTAACTGGTTTGCACATTAGTCCACGTAAACCTTTTAGTGAGCACCTTCATCGCGCGTCTCAAATGAAATGAACTCTATTCATTTTCAGTAAGAATAACTGCATAGAAATTTCAAAAGACATCTTTGTGGCTGAAACTGTGGAGCTCAAAAGATTGCATTTCTGCAACAATTTAGATAAACCTACTGCATTAAACAAATAGTGAAATAAAAAAATCAGCAATCCTGGTATTTTATATCTGATAAAAGATTTGCGTTTTTTGAAAGACTGGGTCCATGTGCTAAATGGAGTTTGAGATTGAAAATAGAAAAATTAATTGTAACTATGCTTAAGAATGTGCAGTTAGAAATACCCATTGGCAGATGGTTTTCTTAGTTTTAAACATAAAGTTAATTTTTTAAACCTTTGCTTTTGTCAAAACCATATCAACATTACAAGCTTATCCACACCTTTCCTTTCCAAAGGGAGTTTTCTGCCAATTCTCTGAGAATTCAAGCTCAACAACCCAATAATTCTTCTGGCAAACCAATTAAAATGCTCCTATCGTCCAAAAAAAAAATCAGGTCAGATGTCTGGATGGCTGAGTCCGAACTTAGGAAATTGTCAAGGACGAAATACGTAATTTGAACAAATCCTTGTAACATTAAGACATACTTTTCTTTGGATAAAAAAAGACATGTGCAAATGAAACTTTAAAAATAAACAGGAAATAGTGGAAATGCTGAAAATGCAGAGCAGTCAGGTCGCAGCATAAGGAGAAAGGATCATGAAGGTCCCACTGGATCATGGAGGTCCCACTGGATCTGACTGACCCTGCTGGATCTGACTGACCCACTGGAGGTGGCTGGCAGCACTGGTGCTGACTGACCTACTGAAGGTGACTGACCGACTGGAGCTGACTGACCCACTGGAAGTGACTGAATTCTCTCTGAAGAAGAGTCATATGGACTCGAAACGTTAACTCTGTTTCTCTCTCCACAGATGCTGCTAGACCTGCTGAGTTTTTCCAGCATTTTCTGTTTTTATTTGAAAATGAACCTGGTACTGTTTCGATGAACAATTGGTGGAAGCTGGTACGAGGATTCACTTTGCTCGCTGGCTATGGAATGACCTGCGCATTTGTAAAATCGAAGCAAATGCGGTTTAATCGCATTAAGGCTGAAGATGTTTGCTGTGGTGATTTGAATGACAGTGCTGCAGGGGCTGAGCATAGCAGAGGTTCAGTATTTAAATGGTCGAGTAGGGGTGAAGTTCAGGAGAATACTAATAACCACGCTGAAGTAAAAAGCGCTGAAAGTAAAGTTGCCGGTTCTATATGATGGATCTCTGGTGCCAAAAGCTCTTAAAGTGAGAATGTCAGCCAAATGTGCCCAGCTGCTGACATCATGCATACATAATTTTACCTCATGTTTATTCATATGTGCTGCACTTTTCCTGAACAGCACCTTTCACAGATATCTCTTGGCTTTCCTTCCAAAATCAACAATCTATTACCAGAAATGGGTTTATGTTGGAAGACGTAAAAGAGTTTGTGATATATTTTCATTTTGAAACACTATATTATGGAAATTCCTCTGTTGCTTCTTTCCCTTTTATGATTTACAGGCATTGAATAGTTGCTGCGAGGAGTAAACATGAATTGTGGTCTTTTGAAAAATTGTCTTTTATTATTCAAAATCTGTTTATTTAATTTTTTCTGATTTTGATTTGAAGCACTGCCCACTCCTGAACTGAACAATTGTTGCAAAGGTCAACAACAACACCAGCTTGTATTTATTTGGCAACATTCATGTAGTTAAACATCCCAAGGCACTTCACAGGAGCGTATTCAGACCCAAAATAATTGACGCCAGATCAGAGAAAGAGACAAAAGGACAAATGACCATGCGGTTAGTCAAAGATGTTGGTTTTAAGAGGGGGGTTTAAAAGAGAAGAGAGGGGGAGAGGTTTGTGCAGGGAATTCCAGAGTTTAGGGTTAAGCCACTTGAAGGTAACGAATGAGCATAAGGTTACTTCATTCTGAATTACAAAGCTTATACTGAATGTGGATGTCATGTGGCTCAGCATCCCTACCTCTGGGCCAGAAGCCCTAGGTTCAAATCCCAACTCAGTCTGGCACAGGGTGTATTCATAACGTGGCCAAACAAGTTGATTATCAGCTTGTACATCTTTCCAATATCTGATGGCACACGACAAGAGCAGAAGAGTTTCCTGGTTAGCCATATTGCAGAAGGCAACGGCAAACCACTGCAGTACTTTACAAAGAGCTAGGGGAGGTGCTGGCGTAGTGGTAATGTCACTGGACTGGAAATCCAACAGGGCTAGACTAATACGCTGGGGACATGGGCTCAAACCCACCACTGCAGCTGGTAGAATTTAAGTGCAATTAATAAAATCTGGATTTGAAAATTAGTCTCAGTGATCGTGTCTGTGGCTATGAAACCATCATTGATTGTTATAAAAACTCTATTCCCTTTAGGGAAGGAAATCTGCCATCCTTAATATAAAAACAAAAAAACTGCGGATGCTGGAAATCCAAAACAAAAGCAGAATTACCTGGAAAAACTCAGCAGGTCTGGCAGCATCGGCGGAGAAGAAAACAGTTGACGTTTCGAGTCCTCATGACCCTTCGACAGAACTTCTGTCGAAGGGTCGTGAGGACGCGAAATATCAACTCTTTTCTTCTCCGCCGATGCTGCCAGACCTGCTGAGTTAATCTGCCATCCTTACCTGGTCTGTCCTACATGTCCACAGGCCCAGAGCAATGTAGTTGAAACCGAATGGGCAATTAGGGATAGGCAACAAATGCTAGGTTTGCCAGCGATGCCCCACATCCCATGAAAGAATTTTTTTAAAATCCTGGACCAATCCAACGGAAGTCCATAGTCATAAATGCCTCCTTGGGGCATAGTGCCCGAAGGAGGAGGATATTAAATATGCATAAAGATCAAGGGCTAGAAATTAATCTCCCCCCATTTTTTATGCACCAGGGTCACAATTCGTATATGTAAAATTTATGTCCCCACTTCACCTAAATAATTGTGCTGCTAGCTAGTGCACCTACATTGCTGCTCTCTGCTTCTTAATGCTGCCATTGAGCTCTACACACAGCAGGAGGCCCCGGTAGCATTGTTTAACAATCACTGGCAGCCTGCTCTTCTTAAAAAGGGAAATCTGCATAAAAAGATGGAAATCCTTGCAAACTTAACATCAAGGACAGACAGATAGATTAGAGGGGCAGGTTGGGGGGAACATTAATGCCATGTTCCTTCAGAGGGCTAGGAAATCCTTGAGGACTACCCTCAGAAGGGAGTGGGAGCAGGTGGCCAGGAAAGTCAACACGCAGGGTGAAATCATCCAGTCCTGTTGGCTGCGGGCATCATGGCGGGTGGTGGTGGGGTGAAACTGGTTTTATGCCAGCGTGAAATCCGATGGTGTCCACCATGGTGGAATGTGAATCCCGCTGTAGACGGGCATGAACACGATTTGCATCCAGCCAATGGGATGCAAAGTAAGGCTCAACTAGAATTGTGCCCCCATGCCCGATTTATCGTTACACCGACAGGAAAAGCTGCTCTTTGTACAAAGCATGACGTGCAGAAGTCAGGACTCACCTTATGGGCCTTGCTCAGATTGCAGACATCCAAGGAGAAGAAGATGCTGCAGTCCTACAGCTACCGGACCTGGAGGAACACATACATTGCATTCTAGGTGGATCCTCTTGCACACGGCTCTGCCACAAAGCAGCTCTCCAAAGGTGGGAGGTCTCCGTTAAAAGCAAAATACTGTGGATGCTGGAAATCTGAAACAAAAACAGAAAGTGCTGGAAAAAGTCAGCAGTTCTAACAGCATCTGTGGAAAAGAAAAACACAGTTAACGTTTCGAGTCCACATGACTCTTCTTCAGAGCTAAAAGCAAGTGAAAATGTGATGAAATTTATACTGTTTAAGGGGGGGCGGTGGAGCAGGTGAAGCTGGATAGAAGGCCAGCAATAGGTGGAGGCAAAGGAGAGATTGCCAGAGATGTCATGGACAAAAGGATAAAGGGTTGTTAATGACAGTGGTGCTGGCTAAAGGAGGTGTTGTTGGTGGCATTAAGGTCAGAAAGCAGAATGTGATAATAGCAGGACAAGGGTAAGCACTCTGGAAAGAACAATATGAACAAGTGACAGATGGCCCTTGTGGGAGTGGGGTGGGAGGAGGGGATGGTGGTGGGAAAAAAAGATTGAAAATGGGGTAAAAGGTGGGGATAAGACAATGAATAAAAATGAAAATAAATAAAAATAAGTGGATAAAAAATTAAAATTAAAAAATAAAAATCAATATTGATAAAAGGAGTGATGATGGAGGAGAGAGTTCATGGTCTGAAGCTGTTGAATTCAACATTAAGCCCAGAAGGCTGTAAAGTGCGTGGTCGGAAGATGAGGTGCTGTTCCTCCAGTTTGCGTTAGGCTTCACTAGAACATTGCAGCAGGCCAAGGATGGACATGTGGGCATGAGAGCAAGGTGGGATGTTGAAATGGCAAGCGACAGGGAGGTCTGGGTAATGCTAGTGGACAGTCCGGACAGGGAGGTCTCCGTTGATATCTGGGGCCTGCTTCGGAACATTACAGTCTTGGCCGTGGGCTGCTTTGGATGATCGGTGAAGGGGGTAGGTGGACAGTAAGGTCTAGGTGTGAGTCTGAGAGAAAGGTGTACTGGCGTTGGGGGAGAGGAGGTGAGGTTGGGACGGAGGGAGACAGAGATGTCAGGGGGGAGGAGGGAATATGGGAGGAAGAAGTTGAAATGGAGGAGAAAGCTGCAAGTGGGGAGGTAGGTATAAGGGGGGAGGAAGGTGTAAGGGAGGGAGTTCAGAGGAGGGAAGGTGCCCGGTGGGAGGAGGGAGTTCAAAGAAGAGGTGGTGGGGGGTGGAGGGGGGCAGAGAAGACGGCTCGGAGAGGGGAAGGAGTCCAGGGTTCGAAGGGAGTAAAGTTGGAGGAGGGAGTAAGGGTGGAGGAGGGAGTAAGGAGCAGTGGATGTCCAGGTGAACGTGCAAGGGAGGGGTCTGTGGAGTCAATGACTGCCTCCTGGGGAGCGAAGTGAGGGTGAGTGTAATGGCCGTAAGAACGGTGTTTTACCTGTCAGCCACAATGGCGGCTTTCCATTCGTATCGCCCCAAACCCGCCACATCCATCCACCCAGGTGACTCTGGGAGTGTCCAGCCCATCTGAATCCCCTCTTCCTGTAACCTCAACAGCTCCAGCTCCACAGGCCGAGGAGGGTGTCACTGCCACACAGCAGGACCCCGAAAGCAGGCAGGCCTCTCCAGATCTCAGCCCTCCAGAGGACGCCCGTCAAGCTCATCCCAGACAAGGCATAGCAGTCAACAGGCTGCCTCCACCTCTCCTGCGGGGAGGACAAAGATGTAGTGGCAGGGTTAGGAAAGTTGAGGAGATGTAATGGCACAGCCTGGACACGGGTGTTAATCACTTGTATATAATGTTCACTATTGTCAATAAACTCTGAGTAATGCCCCATTAATTATTCATTCCTTGGAAACACGCCATTTCCATGGTGGGTGGGCTCTCATTTATCCGCCATGCCATCACCTCGCCACTTCATCATGCCAGGTGTCATATTTAAAGTACAGCCACATGCACACCTCTCAGAGCTTCCAGCCCATGACTTCCACAAAGAAGACATGGCCCCGAAAGGCAAAAAGACTGCAGCCTCCCTCCACCCCCACCACCCACCCACCGCCGGGTGGAATGACCTGTCCCTCGAGCACGTTTTGGACCCAGCTGAGGCCCACCGTGATGCCCTCTACTTCCGCTCTGGCCACAGGAAGAGCAGCAACATCACCAATCAAGCTTGGGAGGCGGTGGCAGGGGTGATCAGTGCCCTGCAAAAGAGGGCAGCCACCCAGTGCCGAAAGAGGATGAATGATCTCCTTCGTTCCGTCAGGGTAAGTCACTCTTCTCACACACTCAACTCACACACTCCCAAACCCATTCACTGTCAGTTCGAGAGACATCATTCACTCTCTCACACACACCTTCATTGTTTCATCCCCTCCATGGAACCACTCACCACCCACATTTACCAAGCGCACTTATCATCTGGCCTGGCAGATGTCCTGCTTACACTCTCTCCATCTCTATTCATGCTGGATGAGCTGGCACACAACAACAGGGAGAGGTCGCAGGCCACAGGAGGAATGCCTGAAACCAAGGTCCTCACAAACTTTGAAAATAGAGAGATACATCTGGACGGCGATGATCGGGACCGGTCCTGTGCTGACAGTGAGGTCGGTGGTCCTAGCAAGTGAGGATCCAGCAGTGCAACATCCATTAGACAACCATGCTGTGAGTGATGTGTCCTCTTTCACAGGCCACTGCCAAGTACTAATTATCTCTCCTTGCATTCGCAGGCACAGCCAAGACAGTCCATAACCCAGGGCCTCCAATCAAGTCCCGAGGGAAGCTCAGAAGAGGAATCCATTGAAACCCTCCCTGAAGTCCCATCACAGCACTCACATACATCCTCCACCAGCAGAGAAACACACACCTCGGTGGGACCTAGCTCTAGAGTAGCCTCGGGATCAAAATCTGGGGAGCACGTCGCACTGTCTGATCCACAGCAGGCAGTGGCAAGGACTTCCCAGATGTCCGACACCCAGAAGGCTGCTGGAGGCTAGAAATTTGCTGAGTCCAAGTCAGATGATAGATGGAGGGATAGGTAGTATTGAGGAGGCAGGGAGGTTGCAGAAGGATTTGGACAGGTTAGGAGAATGGGCAAAGAAATGGCAGATGGAACACAACGTGGGGAAGTGTGAGGTCATGCATTTTGGTAGGAAGAATATAGGCATAGACTATTTTCTAAATGGGGAGAAAATTCAGAAATCTGGAGTGCAAAGGGACTTGGCAGTCCTTGTCCAGGATTCTCTTAAGGTTAACTTGCAGGTAGTTAGGAAGGCAAATGCAATGTTGGCATTTATTTTGAGAGGACTAGAATATAAAAGCAGGAATGTGCTGCTGAGGCTTTATAAGGCTCTGGTCAGACCACATTTAGAATATTGTGAGCAATTTTGGGCCCTGTATCTCAGGAAGGATGTTCCAGCCCTGGAGAGGGTCCAGAGGAGGTTCACGAGAATGATCCCAGGAATGAAAGGCTTAACATACAAGGAACATTTGAGGACTCTGGGTCTCTACTCATTGGAGTTTAGAAGAATGAGGGGGGATCTGATTGAAACTTACAGAATACTGAAAGGCTTGGATAGAGTGGACATGGGGAAGATGTTTCCAGTAGTAGGAGAGACCAGGACCCAAGCGCAGAGTCTCAGAGTAAAGGGAAGACCTTTTAGAACAGAGATGAGGAGAAACTTCTTTAGCCAGAGAGTGGTAAATCTATGGAATTCATTGCCACAGAAGGCTGTGGAGGCCAGGTCACTGAGTGTATTTAAGACTGAGATAGATAGGTTCTTGATTGGTAAGGGGATCAAAGGTTACAGAGAGAAGGCGGGAGAATGGGGTTGAGAAACTTATCAGCCATGATTGAATGGTGGAGCAGACTCAATGGGCCAAATGGCTTAATTTCTGCTCCTATGTCTTATGGTCTTATGGTCTCTGGACTCGGTCATGTCACAGTTGCTGAAGCTGCAGAGGCAAGCTCGGGAACATCAGGAAGAGATGTCCACTGCACTCCTCGGAATGCAAGGCATGATGGAGGAGTCCATCCACCTTCAGGCTGAGGTCATAGTGTCGGCATTTCAATGCACCAAGGTCAACACTGGCAGGAAGACGGCCGCCATGGAGAACTTGGTCCAGGACTTCCCTCCCCTACAGCTGCATGGGCTGAGTTCCATCACTGATGCCATTGTTGGCCGCCAACAGTGTGTACGTGAGAGGGGTGCGGGACAGCCCAATCTCACTCCAGCTATCCCTTCTCCTCAAGGAGGAGCCTGGGGCCCTCAGGCACCAATAGGGAGGAGCATGTGCACACTCCAGAGACATCCACCTAGGTGATTCCGGGAGTGTCCAGCCCATCCGAATCCCCTCTTCCTGTGGCCTCAACAGCTCCAACTCCACAGGCCGAGGAGGGTGCGACTACCACACATCAGAACCCCGAAAGTGGGCCAGGCCTCTCCAGGGCTCTGCCCTCCAGAGGATGCCCATCAAAGTCATCACAGACAGGGCAGAGTAGCAAGCAGGCTGCCTCCACCTCCACTGTGGATGTCCAGGGAGCACCAAGATGTCACGGCAGGGTTAGTAAAGTTAAGAAGATGTTATGGCACAGCCTGGGCATGGGTGATAATCATTTGTACATAATTTTCAATAAATGTTCATATTGTCAATAACTCCCAATAATGTCTCCCGGCCTATGGCTCCTTGTTCTGATGAGCAGTGTTCATGTCACTCAGATGTGAAACCTTTCCGCACAAGATAAAGGCAGGTGTCTCAGTCCAGGGTCTCTTCCTTGTGCTTTGTGCAGCCTTCAGACCAAAGTGCTGGTCTGGCCTCACACTCCCTAGACACATTACTGATGCCTGCATCTCGATGGTGCTTGTCATTGCTGCCAGAATGTCGTTGGCAGGTATCACAGAGTTCCATCATTCTCTCTGTGTGCTCTCAGCACCTTTAAGGTGGGCTTGGCCCCCATTTCTTCAGCATCTACGACCAGAGACACTGTGCTCCTGAAGGGGTCAGGTGCTGAAGTTGGAAAAAGGATCAGATGCTTTGACAGTTTAATGGTTGCGTCTCTATGAAATGACCCTGCTCACAGAGCGCAAGCAAGCAGTCCCCGGTCAGACAGTAGTCAGACATTCTCAGAGGCTATGTGAAGATTTATGGAGTGGTCTCACTGCATTTCATCAACATCCTCCTGCAATCGAGTGACTTTTAGGGCCTCCACTGATTCTTCATGACAGAAGCATTATCACAGAGGTTATGTGCACTGCCATAAGCCAGATTGGAATCAAATGTTCACAGGTACAATGGAAGGATCTTACAGTATCTCCTCACTGCTTGTTGTCATCATCCTCCACAAATCTAACAGCTGTGAGGGCCTCCCAAGCGCGCCTGCCTCGTCTGGCCAGTGCGATGGCCTCATCGCTATCCTCATCACCTTCGAGGACCTCCTTACCCTCATCACTGTCAACACTCTCCTCATCGGAGGAGACCTCCAGCTCTTGCATCCCCTCCTCAGCCAGCTTCCCTCCCCGTTGCAGCGCGAGGTTGTAAAGGGTGCAGCAGGTGACGATGATGTGTGAAACCTCTGTGGACTATATTACAGGGCCCACCAGACCGGTCCAGCCACCGAAACCTCATTATGAGCATCCCGATGGTTTGCTCCACCAAGTTGCGAGCTGCAGCATAAGCTCCATTATACTGTCGCTGTGCTGCAGTCTGAGGCCGCCGCATAGGTGGCATCAGCCACAGCCTCTGCGGGTAGCACTTGTCCCTGAGGAGCCACCCCTGCAGCCTCTGTGGATCCTGGAAGACGTCAGGGATCTGTGACTGACTGAGGATGTAGGAGTTGTGCACACTCCCTGGGAACCATGCGCACACCTGCAGGATGCGTTTGTGCTGCACATTCAGTGAATGGAATCCATAGCAGTTGACATGGTTGACCACTTGTTGCGAAGGAGATCTGAGCACCACTTAAGTGCAGTCAATGGCACCCTGCATCTGTGGCAAACCTGAGCTCTGGGAAAATCCAATCGTTCTTGCATGCTGGCTCTCCTGGCCTGGGAAATGCACAAAGCTGTGTGCCCTCGTGAAGATGGCATCCATGACCCCATGAATGCACTTGTAGGTGGAGGCTTGTGATATCCCACAGAGGTCACCTGTGGAGCCCTGAAAGGAGCCACTGGAGTAGAAATTGAGCTCCAAGGTCACTTTGACTGCCACTGGTAGTGGATGCCCTCCATATCCCTGTGGCACCAAATCCTGGAGTAGCTGGCAGTTGTGACTGACCAGATCCCTAGATATGTGCAGTCTTTGGCGACACTGGTTCTCAGTCATCTGCAGGAATGAAAGGCGGTGTTTATAGACCCTGTGTCTAGCTGGGCACTGACCAGCAACGGCTCGCTGTGGCTCTTCAAAGACATGGGCAAGATTCCCAGCCGTCCCTTCTTCCAGACGGTGCTGCTCCTCCCTCTGCGCAGGCAGGCACCTCAGTAAACTCTCTTTTCCATCATCTTCGCTCTCTGTATACACTACGAGGCATACAGCTTGGCCACCAGTCTCCATGATCCTGATATATTCCTCCTGCAGAATGAAAGAGAGAGGCATGTAGATTAGAATGGGTGCATTAAGAGCCTCTCTTGGTTAAGTCTGAAGGTCCCTTAACGCACCCCGGAGAGCACTGCCCACCACTTGGATGGCCAGATGTTAGTGCGCCGCATGGCGGACCATAACCCCACCCACTTCCTCTCCACTCCATCTGACTGATTAGCAGCAGCTTTGCCCATTGGACTGCATGCTGTGCTCTCAGCTCAGGCACAGGCATTCTCCTAACCCTCACTGCAAGGCTGTGCTGTTAGCTTGAACCATGGGGGAGACTGGTCCAAACCGGGATGTTAACATTGCAAGGGGCTGTGAGCACCTCCAGCAGCGTCTGCTCCGTAGCCTGCTTTAGCAAGGAGATTGTACAACATGCCCAGTCGTCCAACTGTTCTGCAGTCCACTAAAACACTCATTACTTTGCAGGCTGTGCTCGAGGGGTGAAAAGCTCTGGAGCACTTGGTGGCACTTTCATGCCTCTACATTGTTTGGGTGGGCAGATAAGACAGAGGCCCAATTCCAATGATAGAAATGTGGCTGTGCCTGAACTGTCCCAGCTGCAGAGGAATTGTCACTTTATACAAGTTTGTCTCTAAGGCATGGCCGCTTCCCTTGCCCACCTGCAAACCCACCCCCCCCCCACCCACCACCCCTGCATTACCTTCAACCATAGGGCAGCCTTTGCCCTCCCCAAAAGTCGTCTCAACCGCAGGGTAGAGTTTGCACCCCCCCACCACCTCCCCCTCCACCTAATGCACCTCTCTCTTGAAGTCCAACTCACGTTCCCTCGCAAGCGCTCCACAACATTACTGCACACTCACCTGTGAGTTCCCCTAAAAGTGCAGCCCACCAAGTGCACATCATTCATATGCTGTTGTGAAACACATCAGTGGTGGGTGGATGATCCAGGGTAGGGGGATGAGTCCGGTGGGCTGGCCTTATAATGATATGCAGATGTATTACAAGAGGTTCCTGACATCCGATGGTGGGCAACATGACCCGCCATCGACTGGCTGAGCGACGATCGCAAACTGGACATGGGTGACTGGGGGAGGGGAACAGACTGGGGGCTGATCAAAAACTTGACTACGACCATGGTTTTCAAATTGAAAATGAGCGGAGCCTCATGCTGGACGGGTACAGGTGCTGCATGAGAGTGCAGTGATTGGGTGGACAGAGATGCAGGTCAGCTCAGATGCACAACTGAAAGAGAAGGCAGCATTGAAAATGCTCAGGCCAGTGAGATGAGTGTGATGGAGGAAAGCTCCACATGCATCGGAGAGTCCTTACAGGTTGCTCCGAAAGGCCCTGCCATGCACACACTTCTCCATCCAGAATCACTCGTGGTCCGGCTGTGTGCAGCTGAACTGCTAGTTGGCTGGGGGGGTGCTGGCTGGGGCTGGGAGCATGGGGAGTGGTGCGGTGCAGGGGGAGGACTCATGAAGCCTGCCAATGTATCTGAAAGACACCATTACATAATACTCAGTGAAAGTAAACAGGTCTTTGTGTTTCTCACATGTCAGTGCAGACTCGATGGGCCAAAGGGCCTCTCCCGCACTATGTGATTCTGCGATTCTGTGATTCTGGATTTTCAGATTATAAAGTGACAAAATGTGTAACCCATGCACCCACTTGTGCTCAGAATTTCTTAACTTTTCTAGGCCTACCACTTCTAGATGCTGCCCTGATATCCGCAGCAGGGGTGGAGACGGCCTGTGTTGGTCTTGTTACCTCTGATGGGTCCTCTGGAGAGCTGAGGCCTTGACGGCTCTGGCTTGCTTTGGCTGTCCTCCTGTGGGCCAGCTGCTTCCTCTGCAGTGACAGAGGATGAGGTTGAGGGGGTCACAGGCAAAGGGGAATCGGAGGGAGAGGACAGCCTCCAAGTTTCCTAAGTGAGTGACCCAGAGGTGTCCAGTGCCGCTCCTCCTCCCTTTGGGTGCCCAAAGGCCCCGGCCTGACTCTTTGAGTGGAAGGGGCACCTAGACGGATGTCAAAGTGCTCCGTATCCCTCTCGTGTTGCCACGGCAGGAACCTACCCAAGACTACCGCAATAGAGTGCAGGTCTGCACGCATCCTTGCGTTCTGCTGGGCCAGGGTCTCCATGGCATCCACCATCCTTCCCATGGAGACCTCATATGTGCACATGTGGACACCACTTCACCAAAGAGCAGACAGACACACTCTTCCAGCTCACATGCCATTCTGTTGAGGGCTTCCAACAGCTCTGCATGATGTTCCCTCAACTTCTGCTGACTCTCCATGATGAGTTGGAAGACCAAATCCAGAGGGTCTTCATCTGACTTGGACCTCACAGATGCCTCTTCTCCAGCAGTCCTCCAAGTCCCGAGAGCTTGGCTGAACCTGTCTCCTCCGTCTGCGGATACATGTCCGTGTGGTGACCACCAGATTGTGAACACAAGTCTGCTCTAGATCTAGGTCCCACTGAGGTGTGTGTCTCTATGCTGGTGGAGGGTGTGGGTAAGCACTGTGATGGGTCTTATTTCCAGTTCTTCAATGGAGGTGGTGTCCTCTTGGCTGGATTTGAGGACCTGGATGGAGCTGAGGGACTGTCTGGCTGAGGATGTCGGACACTTGGCAGAGTTCCCTATGAACCAAAGTAGAGAAAATTAGTGCATGGCAGCAGATTCAAAAGCAGGAGAGAGAGCACTCACAGTTGCACTGAGAAAAGGATGATGGGGTGCAGGATTCTCATGTGGGCATTCACCAATGACCTCACCGTCACCACAGGCACGTTCCACTTTCACCAGTCAATGCAATGGCAAGTTCCTCAAAGTGAATGAGGGGCCAAATGTGGGCCACTCCACCCCTGGTCCTGGACGTCTCCCTGTTGTTGTGAGCCAGCTTGCCCTATATGAAAACAGATGGGGAGAGTATGATCAGGACACGGCACTACATGGAATGTTTGTGTGGTGAGCAAAGCCATGGGCGAGGTGAGGACCAGAGCTCCAGAGGATATGAGCCTGTTGGAGATGTGAGGGTGTGTGTGAGAGTTAGTGTTGTTGACCCTTGAGGTGTGAGACCCCTGTGGATATGTGATGGGTTTGTGAGTGTGTGAGTTGAGAGTGATGAGGTGATTGACTTACCCTGGTGGAAAGGATAAGATCATTCATCCTCTTCCTGCACTGGATGGCTGACCTCCTCTGTGCTCCAGTGGCGCTGACCGCCACTACCACCATCTCCCAGGCCGGAATGGTGACTCTGGTGGACTTCCTGCAGCCAGAGCAGGAGTAGAGGACATCACGGTTGCCCTCCACTGCACCCAGAAGGTACCTCAGAGAGACGTCACTGAATTTGGGGGCTGCCACCACCTTTGCTTTTGGGGCCACCTGTCACCTGGAGCAGTCCTGGTCTATAGACATGAAGTAGGCTGTACTATGGTGCACTTTAAATATGTCGCCTGGCGTGAGGAAGCGCTGAGGTCACGGCATGGTGGGCAAATCCGAGCCCACACGCCAGTGAGTCAGCATATTGCAGTATTAATGAGGTGGGATATGCCAGAAAGGGGGCGATACAGTGTGAAAACCTAACATTGGGATGATTCCACCCACAGAGTCTGAATCAAAGGACCTGGTAGCAGTACCACAAAATGTCTCATGAATTAACACAGGTGGGCAGTGTCAGTGAATACCTTTTCCTACCCGCCACACCACCTATCTCTCACACTGCTCAATGCGCCACAACCCCATCACTCGCCCAGCAGCACTCCTTGGTACTCAGGTCTCACATCTATCACCCAGATATTGCATCCCACCCCACGCACCTACCAATACTGCCAGCCTCACACCCACCTCCCACAGTTCCACATACCACCAGCCACTCAGTTATGGCAGACGCATCATTCAAGACTGTACTACACAAGCACTGACATTCTACTCTCCTTCTTGCAAGACAATGTGGTGCACAATAGAGAGGAGCAGGGCAGAGCCGCTGGGGGGGGGATGAGGATACCTACATCTCCCGAATCCTACAGAAGAAATGGTGCTGGCCATGCCTGGGCCCATAACATCCAACATCACTCAGAGCATTGAAGGTAATGGCATGTTCCTGCCTTAAGGCCCTTCTCAACTCTCAGCACCATCATCCTACTACCTGGTGTATTAGGAACATAGGAACATGAGTGGATCATTCAGCCCCTCAACCATGTTCTGCCATTCAATGAAATCATGTGGTCTAATCATATACCCACCTGTATCCCTTGATACCTTTGCTTAACAAAAATCTATCAATCTTAGTTTCAATATTAATAATTCATTTAGCCTGAATTGCTGTTTACATAAAAAAAACTCCAAATTTCCACAATCCTTTGCATGCAGAAGTATTTTGTAATTTCACTCCTGAAAGGTCTGACTCAAATTTGTTAGACTACATTCCCTAGTCCCCGACTCCCCAACCAGCAAAAATAGTTTCTCTCAATCTTCAAGCAATTGCCCTCTTAACTTCCTAAATTTCAGGGAATACAACCCTAATTTGTTTAATCTCTTCTTGCAGTTTATTACTTTGAAGCTTTTTTTTACTCATTCATGGGATGTGGGTATAGGTCTTGCTGGCCAGACCAGCATTCAAAAGGCTTTTAAGAGTCAACCACATTGCTGTATGTCTGGGGTCACATGTAGGCCAGACCAGGTGAAGGTGGCTGATTTCCTTCCTGAAAGGGCATTAGTGAACCAGTTTTTTTTACAACAATCAACAATGATTTCATGGTCATCAGCAGACTTTTTTTTTAATGTGATTCCAATTCCACCATCTACTGTGGTGGGATCTGAACCCAGGTCACCAGAGGATTACCCTGCATCACTAGAGTATTAGTCCAGTAACAATACCACCATCTCCCCAGGTTTATTGCTGGTTAATCTACACCGGACTCCCTCCAAGGCCAATGTATTTTTCCTAAACCACTGGGATCATCACATGGTGAGTCACTGGGCAGGATGCACTGCAACTAGACCCCAGGTAAAGGGTGGCTCGCCTGCCTGCTCAATGGAGGACAAGGTAGCAGACAAATCTTGCTGCAAACAACTCAGATGAGGACTGTGATGTTACTGGGAAGAAACTGTAAAATTCAGTAGGAAACAGATCTGCTGCAACTGCTGTTAAAACACGGATTCCTTTATTCTCCTTCTACGCTTCCTCCACTAGTATATGTGTATAGTAGCCTTGAGTGTACAATACGCACAATGCAATTTTCAATACATTACATCAATCCCCTCCTAATTAAATGTTTTGTTTACAAAAGCGTAAGCAATAAAATTTAAACATAACTTGAACATTCAACTTCACCGGTAACACTATTACATATTCTAATTTCTGTGTTAATTTAATAATGCACCCAGTCATGTAGACTAGTGTTTTAAGATTAAATAAAGACAATTACAAAGTCCTGATGGACTTCATCCTAGGTTCTTAAAAGAAGTGGCTGCAGAGATAATACATGCATTGGTTGCATTTTTCCAAAATCCCCTAGATTCTGGAAAGGTCCCATTGGATTAGAAAATAGCGAAGGTAACTCCTCTATTCAAGAAAGGAGGGAAAGAGAAAACAGGAAACTACAGTTCTGTTAGCCCTACATCTGTCATAGGGAAAATGGGTATTATTAAGGAGGTTATAACAGGGCACTTAAAAAATCTTAATGCGAAAAGGAAATTGCGTTTGACTAATTTATTAGAGTTCTCTCAGGAAGCAACAAGCAAGGTGGGTAAAGGGGAACCTGTAGATGTGGTGTATTTGGATTTACAAAAGGCATTTGATAAGGTTCTGCATCAAAGGCTACTACACAAAATAAGAGCTCACATGGTATAGCGGGTAACATACTAGCATGGATAAAGGATTGGTTAGCTAACAGGAAATAGAAAGTAGGGATAAATGGGTCATTTAACGTCAGCAAACTAACTAGTCGAGTGCCACGGGGATCAGTGCTGTGGCCTCAACTATTAACAATCTATGTCAAGGACTTGGATGAAGGGGCTGAATGTATGGTTGCTAAATTTGCTAAAAAAATGACACAAAGGTAGGTAGGAGAATAAGTTGCCAAGAAAACGTAAGGAGTCTGCAAAGGATTAGAGACAGGTTAAAGGTGTGGGAAAAATTTGGCAGATGGACTATAATGTGGGAAAACGTGAATTTGTCCACCTTGAAAAGCAATGTATTATTTAAATGGAGAGAGATTGCAGAACTCTGCAATACAGAGGGATCTGGGTGTCCTGGTACATGCAGATACAGCAAGTGATTAGGAAGACAAATGGAGTGTTATTGTTTATTGTGAGGGGAACCAATGATAAAAGTAGAAAAGTTTTGCTACAGTTGTGCAGGCCATTGGTGTGGCCACATCTGGAGTACTGTGTACAGTTTTGGACTCCTTTCTTAAGAAAGGATATAATTACATTAGAAGCAGTTCAGAGAAGGTTCACTCAACTGATTTCTGAGATGAAGGGGTTAGCTTATAGGGAAAGGTTGGATAGGTTGGGCCTATTTCTATTAGAGTTTATGAGAATGAGTGGCCATCTTATTGAAACATATAAGAACCTGAGGGTACTTGACAGCGTGGATGCTGAGAAATGCTCCTCAGTTTAATATAAGTGACCTCCCATTTAAAACAGAGATGAGGAGAATTTTTTTTCTCTCTGAGGATTGTTAGTCTATGGAATCCTCTTCCTCAGAGAGCAGTGGGAGTAGGGTTGTTGAATGTTTTTCAAGTTGAGTTAGATAGATTCGGAGTTAGATAGATGCCACCATCAGCACCTTCTTCAGTCTTCACCACAACCATTAACACTCTCTTTGTCTTGTGTCCATGACATCTTTGTCAATCTCTCCTTAGCCCCCACCTATCGCTGGCCTTCTATTCAGCTTTACTTGTTCCACCCCCCTCCAAAAGTATAAGTTCCATCTCATTTTTACTTCTCTTTAGCACTGAAGAAGAGTCATATGGACTCGAAACATTAACTCTGTTTCTCTCTCCACAGATGCTGTCAGATCTGCTGAGTTATTCCAGCATTTTCTGTTTGTATTTTAGATAGACTCTTGATTGACAAGGGAGTCAAAGGGTAGAGGAGGTGGACAGGAAAGTAGAATTGAGGTCACAATCAGATCAGACTTGACCCTATCAAATGGTGGAGCAGGCTCAAGGGTCCAAATGGCCTACTCCTGCTCCTAATTCACATGTTCATATGTATATTCATATGTCCACTGAGATGAAAAATTTGAGCATCAACTTAAAAAGTTCACTTTGTAACATAATCACTTAAGTATGGCAGACGTTTTTTGTCATGAGTAGTATATGTTTGACATCATTAAATGAGTCTCATTTAACTCATGCTTTTCACCTGAGATTTCAAAATCTAAATCGGATTCAGTGCTTGCGAATGGCGTTTTGAGTGCTTTGAAGAATGACACGTTTCATTTGCGAGCCGTGCTTAGCAATGCTCATTGGTCCTTTTGTGGCTAGATGTCATGGGAACTGTTTGCTTTCCAAAGTGAACATCACGTTTAGTCGTGTAGATCTAAATTGTATATTTCACTTCTCATTTGGTCCTAGTTGATCCTTCCATTCTCTATTACATTTGCATACATGCTAATCATTAGCTTCACGGAGTAGCTCAGGAAGACGTATGCACAAAGGATGCGCAAAGATGAGTGTAGCTGGAGGCTTTCCAGTAGTTAATTGAAGAGTCACTCTGTAATTGCGATGAAATTGAGGAACATCTTGCTTCCACAACTTGCCATCATGTGTAGCTGTACATATCATATTTTTTTAAGTTATGTATAAGTCTCTCAACTTATCCATTAGCTCTTGGCCCATGGGGTGTGATTTTGCGATGAATGAAATCCATGCAAATTTACTGAACTCGTCGCTGTTGAATGGGGGTCCATTGTCACTTCTTGCTGTTTGAGGGTCTTCGAACAAAGCTGCTCAAGCTTTGGGATGACTGCTTTTGTTGAGGTAGATGTAATTATTTCTATGACTGGGAATTTGCTGTAGTCGTAAGTGACAACAAGCAGGTGGTCACCAGTGGGTGAATCTGCAAAATCAACACTAACGTCAATCCATGGTCCTGGAAGGAGATCAGGCACCTTAAATGGCTCATGAAGATTTGACTTTTTTTTAGTATTCATTCATGGGCTGTGGGCATCACTGGCTAGGCCATCCCCAATTGTCCCTGAGAAGATGGTAGTGAGTTGCCTTCTTGAACCATTGCATCTCACAGTGCAGTTAGGGAGTGAGTTTCAGGACTTTGACCCAGTGACAGTGAAGGAACAGTGACATATTTCCAAATCAAGATGGTAAGTGGCTTGGAGGGGAACTTCCAGGTGGTGATCTATCTGCTGCTCTTGTCCTTCTAGATGGTAGTGGGCATGGGTTTGGAAGGCTCTGTCTAAGGAGCCTTGGTGAGTTCCTGCAGTGCGTCTCGTAGATGGTACACACTGCTGGCACTGTGCATCAGTGGTGGAGGGAGTGAATGTTTGTGAATGGGGTGTCAATCAAGCCGGCTGCTTTGTCCTGGATGGTGTCAAACTTCTTGCGTGCTGTTGGAGCTACACTCATCCAGGGAAGCATGAGTATTCCATCTCACTCCTGACTTGTGCCTTGTAAATGGTGAACAGGCTTTGGGGAGTCAGGAGGTGTGTTACTTGCTGTAGAATTCCCAGCCTCTAACCTGCTCTTGTAGCCACAGTATTTATAAAGCTAGTCCAGTTCAGTTTCTGGTCAAACGTGACCCCCAGGATGTTGATAGTGGGGGATTCAGTGATAGTAATGTCATTGAATGTCAAGAGGTGATGGTTAGATTTTCTCTTGTTGGAGATGGTCATTGCTTGACACTTGTGTGGCACAAATGTGACTTGCCACTTGTCAGCCAAAGCCTGGAGATTGTCCAGGTCTTGCTGCATTTAGATATGAACTGCTTCAGTATCTGAGGAGTTGCGAATGATGCTGAACATTGTGCAACCATCAGTGAAAATCACCATTTCTAACCTTATGATGGAAGGAAGGTCATTTATGAAGTAGCTGAAGATGGTTGGGCTGACGACACTACCCTGAGGAACTCCTGCAGTGATGTCCTGGAAGTGCAATGATTGACCTCCAACAACCACAACCATCTTCCATTGTACTAGATATGACTCCAACCAGTGGGGAGTTTTCCCCCTGATTCCCATTGATTCCAGTTTTTATAGGGCTTCTTGATGCCACACTCAGTCAAATGCTGCCTTGATGTCAAGGGCAGTCATTCTCATCTCATCTCTGGAGTTCAGCTCTTTTGTCCCTGTTTGAACCAAGGCTGTAATGAAGTCAGAAGCTGAATGGCCCTTGGGGTACCCAAACTGTATGTCAGTGAGCAGGTTATTTGTAAGCAAGTGCCACTTGATAGCACTATTGATGACCGCTTCCATCACTTTACTTATGATCAAGAATATATTGATCAGGCTACCGGTTGTGTTGGATTTGTCCTGCTTTTTGTGTACAGGACATACCTGGACAATTTTCCACATTGTCGGGTAGATACCAGTTTTGTAGCTGTACTGGAACAGCTTGACTAGGGGGCGCAGAGAATTCTGGAGCACAAGTCTTCACTACTATTCCCTAAATATTTGCAGTATCTAGTGCCTTCAGCCATTTCTTGATAACACGTGAAGTGAATCGAATTGGCTGAAGACTAGCATCTTGATGCAAGGGACCTTTGGAGGAGGCCGAGATGGATCATCTATTCGGCACTTCCAGCAGAAGGTGGTTGCAAATGCTTCAGCCTTATCTTGTGGCTGCTTGAGATGACAAAAGCACTGATTGACCTCATGCTCTACCATGTGGTTGATTCCTGGGAACCATACCTTTTCCCTAAGGAGTTGTTTGTTTTTGACAATTCCATGGTGACCTTCTTGTGCTAGATCTATAACACATTGGGCAGAATTGTCCCAGATTTGCACTAAATGCAACAGTGGGCAGGAAAAAGAAAAATGCATGGAAGGCATAACACCATAAATAGTCAGGGCATCTGAATAGTACTCCAGACGGAACAAATTCCAACACCCATATCAAATGGGCATTGCATGTTCATCATGTTGGGGTAATTTTCTTTGAGTAAGGTTCATCTTTTTTGTAAGTTGCTGTTCTGTTGTTTCCCCTGAACCAAATTCATTGTTTTGTTGTTCTTTAATGCTAACGTACTCAGATATTTTTAAAACTACGCCCTACCTGCTATCTATACTATTGCCCCAAGGAGTCACCATTGTGTGGTGCCTGTGTTAGGAGCCTTCTCTATCCTAACTTTCCAGCCGGTGAACAGAGTCACCATCTCTTCATAGAATTCAGCTCCACTTGTGAGGTGGAATGGCTGCCCTCCACTACACTGTTTACTTTACTTTCCCGGATCTTCCATGGAACGTCAATCATCATTGGATTGCCGTAGCCCTCAAATTTTTGCCCGCCCCAACACTGTTCCACATTTCTTGCCAGGTCGTCTGAGTCCGACTTCTCCAGAAATACAAAGCACAGCATGCATCAAGAAACCCCAGCAGTAGAGTCAGGGAGAAGACAGGACAACATCCACTCTTTACAGCACTAGCTGCTGAATGGTAAAGTTAAATATCCACTGTGAATGTTAGTGACTGGATGAATGGATGAATGAGTGAATGGGTAGGATGGGTAGGTGGGTGAGGTAAGGTGGTAAATGGGTAGGATGGCAGGTGAGTGAGGCAATAGGTGGGTAGGATAGCTGGTATGTAGATTGGTAGGTGGGTGTGGTGGCAGGTGGGCAGGGTGGCAGGTGGGTAGAGTGGCAGGTGGGTTAAGGACTAGTCAGGTTGGGTCAGGAATTAGTCAGGGACTCAAGGGGAGTCGGCGAGGGTGGTCAGCTTGAGTGATTTGGGGGGGTCAGTTCTGCAGTTACATAGAAGGTGGACCAAGATTTTTCCCTCTAACATTTCCTGGGTAATGATCCAGGTAAGTAAGTTAGAAGTGCCTGAAGTCTCCGACTCTAGTTCAGAGTTGGAGAGTTTCATGGAGGGTTCCAGCGAATAGGGGAATTGCCCATCTGAAGTTCAAACTTCTTGGGCAATGCCCACAGAGGTCAGCGCATCGGGACTTCTATTGACTCCTGACGAGCATCTTGGGTTGTACATCCAGACCTTAATGATCCAGAGACTGGAGGATCTGGCCCATTAAATCTCTTCATAATTTTGAAAACCTTTTAACCTATTCTATTTTACAATGAAAAAAGCTCTAGTTCCTTAGCCACTCCTCAAAGGTAAAGCTTTCCCATCACTGCTAACACTTTGGCAAATATTTTCTGTAACCCTGTCCACACCTTTGACATTTTCTCCAATGCACAATGCTCAGAATTAGGTGCAATGTTCTAATTGTAGCCTAACCATAGATCTGCCAAGCCTACTAACCTGCCTGTGCAATTACAGACCTCTTTCCAATTAAACATTCCCTAATTTTGTTTTGGCAGGACGTTTCGATGCTTTGACCCCATAACAAACTCCAAATCATTTAGTTATAATGAGAAGATCAGTGGTCCCAAGATTAACCTTTGGGAAGCATCACAGTTTACACCCTCCAGTCCAAAAAACATTCATTGACCACTGTTATCTGTTCCTGATCTTTAACTAAGTGATTTCACCTATTCATCCTGCCACATTCCCGTGACTTCCATGCACCATTACTTTAGCAACATCCATTGCAGTTCCATTATCAATACACATCATTATTTCTTCAAAGAACTCTATTAAATTTGTCAAGGTTGATTTGCCTTTTACAGATCCATGCTGGCTATCCCTAATTAGCCAATGTCTCTCTAAGTGAGTATTAATTTTATTCAGTATTATGGCCTTTAGATGTTAACCCACTCCCAATGGTAGACAGGCTGGCTGGTCCTTGGTTACTCAGGTTATCCCTTTCCTCTTGAGCATGTGTTAAATTGGCAACCTTCCAGTGGAAAAGAAGTAAAGTGAGTGACACAGTGAATTAACATCACTGAGGTAAGGTCTTCATCCTAATTACATTTGTCTTCAACGTCAAAATATGAGCGAATGCTGATGAGATTTGTCACCAAGGTTAAACCATGTTTGAGGAACAAGGAAATGCAAGATCCCCCAAAGCCCGAGAGGTAAAATATGCTCAAATCTATACAAACTTGCATTCAGGCTTATAATTTGCATAAAGTTTGCTTTTTATGTCTGCTGCCTCTTCCAAGGAGCAATCATTCTGGTCACCAGCACAATGACACCATTACATATGGTTGACTAGGCTTGGCCCTTTAAATTGCATTCACGATAATGAGCTTTGGTTATAGCTTTTGTTCATCTACAACAAAACTGGGGGAAAAAACCTTTGACGATCTCGATCCTTTCGTATATGAAATCCTATATCACCCTGTCATATGATAAAGGGGGAGAAAGATCTCTTTAGAAAGATTTTGTTGTCCTTTTTGTTTAGTCAAAAGAATGTCACTTTAAGTTTTGCAAAAAATCAAATCAAACCAAAAAATGTCTTGTTTCCATTCGTATCCTTAAAAAGAATATGTCATACCTAAGTGATTTGCTCATCCTTATTATTAAGCACAAGAGTCAGTCAGTAACCGAGATTTGGAGCTGGATTTATTGACTGCCTTAAAAGCCCATTTGTCTTAATGGGTGTATTTTAAATTACTATCCAATTATTTTAGAAGCAACAAAGAAGAAAGTTTAATTTCAGCAATTTTTTTTTTTGATTAAAGATTCAGCATCGATGTGCCAGTACACCTGAACCATAACTCTCATTTAGTAGAATGCATAGTATGCAAAATATATGTAAATCTAAAGATATAAAGTCTTTGAGCCAACATGTGAAGGAATGGGTGCAATTTAAGGGCAAATTATTTTGCATTAATCTCAGGGACCTTTTAACATGAAAACAAAACAAGAAAAATGCTGGTTTCACTTTGCTCATTACGGACCATCGACTTCAACCTAATCTTAAGCAATTAAAATTTCTTCCTGAGACATTCTCATTGAAACGAGGGAAGTGGCAGAAGGCTGAATGTCGTGATGGATTCAGCATAAACTTTTCCCCTGGACAAACTGATTTATCATGTCTCATTTGAACAATCCCGTGTTGCTGGCTCATTTTTCATCTTATTACTGAGGACTTGTAATTAAAGGGGAACATCCTACAGGAAATGGGCTAACCTTCAAGCCAGGCATTGTTTTGCCATAACTCTTCTGGCATTGTTTAGAATCATTTCTCCCTTAGGTCAAGAAATATTTGGTTTCATATTTATGCATAGGCTTGGTGAAGCATTGTTTCAGAGGACAATTTTGTAACTCTGAGCCTTAGACTTCCGTTCAAAGAGAGTATACTTAACTTAAGAACAATCATACTTTAATAATGGTAAAAGGCCATTAGTTACAACAAGCGCGTCCCTATTTTCTCAGATCAACGACGTCCATTTGCATCTCACCATGTCCCTTCCCTCCCTAGAACACATAATTACCTCTTAAACCTCTTTATACTGCCAATTGCAATGGTCCTCCTGGTAACTTATTCCACAACTCATTCTTCCTATGGCTGAAAAACATCTTCCTGTCTTCCCTTGTTGCTTCTAACTTGCTCATTTTCAATTTTATTCCCTAGTATTATAAATCGTCACCATGGTGAGCATTTTCTTGGTTAAATTTTGTCAATTCATCTCATAAACTTGAAAACTTCAATTGGATCACCTTAAAGCCTCCTCTGTTTCAAAGAAAGCAAGCCTAATTTCCTCAATCTTCTGCCATACGTTATTTGTCATCAGTATTGCTTGCCTTGTTACTATCTCAGGGAAAACAGTGTCATTCATTTCTGACCTTGAGTGTTCTTTGGACTTAGTGACTATCTGTGATAACTTTTTACCAATTTCTAATCTGCCTATTAGATGTAATTTCTCATAATGTTGTTGAAGTAGAAGAAGAGTTCAAAGTTCAAAGAAGAGAAATATTCAGCAAGGATATCAGTCCCATGTCTCACAGCAGTCCCTGTCAGTCTTGTGGAAAGTACGGGCAGTGGCACCTGCAGCCTAGAGATTGAAATTGTTCAGTTACGATTGGAAGAAAGAATGAATAAAAGTTAATGAGGAGAAAAATTATACTAAAAAAAAGGCCTTTACGAAACATTCAAAACAGCACAGCGGTAGAGCAGGTTGGAACACTAACAAACAGCACCACATTTTTATCCTCAGTTTTGTTGCTTTGTGGATGTGCCAAGTGGAGACCAGGGGCTTTTTTTTCCCCATTTACTCTTTCATGGGATGTGGGCATCATTGGCAAGGCCAGGATTTGTGCCCATCCCCAGTTGAAATAACTAGCTTGCTAAACCATTTCAGAGGACAGTTAAGAGTCAACCACATTGCTGTGGGGTCTGGAGTCCTTAACACTCCCCCGCAGGTGGGTTTTCAGGTGTTAGAGGGAAGAAAGTAAATGAGAATTTATGGTAAGGGAGAATTCATTATAAGGGAATGAATTACTTAAATTAGAATCTATAGGCAGGCCAATGCAAATCAGTAAATCAACAATTAAACAGTTAAACCAGATGAACCTTATACACTCTCAAACTTTGTACACCCTCAGGGTTTACAATCACCAGCAAGGTCCTGGGAGTTAGACTGGAGTCAGAGGATAGCAATAACATAGATTAAGTGCGGTCTTCAACAGATAGGGGGAGAACAGATGGTAAGGTCTCTGCCTGGGTGAAAACAAAACTTGTTACCAGAGATGTCTTGTAATGTAAACCTATATGTTGATGAGATCGGAATCTGGAAACTGTTCTTGTACTTGACCAATAGTGTATAAATATGATGAACACTTGTAGTTTGACTCAAGCTGTATTGTGTTGGTGCCCTCCTTGCAATTGCTCAAATAAATGATCATAACCTGTACCTGAGTCTCCTGTGGTCTGTTCATCAAAGACACCACAACGTAGGCATGGGAGGATGTGAAATTGAATGAATAGGATTTCCTCCAGGTTCCCACCTGTAACAACCACACAGGTGGGAAAGGCCTCAGACGGGAAGTCCGCCCTTGCTCCAATTGAGGCCCTTAAGTGGCCAATTATTGCCGCAATATTTAGGCTGGCAGGAGGATTTACCTGGCATGGGGTTAGCCCAAGAAAGAACAGGCCTAGATTTCAGGTGGGAAGGCATCTCTATCAGAAGCCCCCTTCTGTCTTCGGGCACCCCCACCCCAGCCTTTCCCCCAACACCCCCATAAACATACTTTGTCTTCCATTCCTGAGAATGAACCTCAGGCATGTTGGTGCACTTGTTCTTCAGCCAGCAGCTCCTGTCACTCTCAAAAGCAGAACTTACGCCTGTGTGAGGGGAGAAAGCCCCCATTGCAGCCTCTCAATGCTCATTTGAGCAGGAAATGTTCAAGCTATGTAGTCCAGACCAGGTAAGGATGGCAGATTTCCTTCCCTAAAGGAAGGAATTCATCTGGTTTATTAGTGAGCCACATGGGTTTTTACAACAATCAATGATAGTTTCATGGTCACCATTACTGAAAACAACTATAGATTTCAGATTTATTAGTTGAATTTAAATTCCATCAGTTACCATGGTAGGATTTGAACCAATGTCCCCTAGAATATTCACCTGGGCCTCTGGATTACTAACCTAGTGACATTACCATTACACCACCATCTCTTCCTCACAAGGTCAATGGGAGAACTAGCAAGGATGTCATTTCAGCGGTATTTTCATGAACCAATTGACGACCTGTTCAGTTGAGTGTTTACAGCGAACCAGGAGCTAGATATCCGGACTATGTAAATGGCCTATGAAGCACAGAGATTGATGAGAATCCTCACATATAAGATGTATAGTTCAGTGGTCACCCATGTAATAACCACATTCATTTGCAGAACTTAATTCAAACACGGATCCAAAATTAGCTCAGGGCCAACAAAATCAGATGAAATATCAAAAATGATTCAACATCAAAAATTAAACTTTAGCCTTTGAGGTGATTGTACACCATCTGCCTGGAGTTGATTCAAGAAACTTCACAAGACTAATGTGCAGTTTGTGTTATAACAAAGCTGGATGACTTCATGTGAAAGGGTGTGAAATGTTATCGGGGGGTTAGGTGGGAATGTGGAGTTGAGGTTACAATCAGATCAGTCAAAATCTTATTGAATGGCAGGACAGGCTAGTGGGGCTGAGTGGCCTACTCCTGCTCATAACTTGTATGTCCGTATCCCCATCTCTTAAGAATAGTCATACTGACTCAAAACATTGATTCTGATTCTCTCTCCATAGATGCAGTCAGATCTGTTGAGGTTTTCCTTTGTTTTCTGTTTTTATATTATATAGTATACTGTATGTTTGTGTGTTCATTTCTGAGTTCTGCGGGAGGGTAGTTATGACTTTGTCCAGTAGGTGATGGCAAGTCAGTTTAAACATTTCTCCGATTCTTATTTCCATTGAAAATTGAGCTGCCAATTCACTATTACCTGTTTTACACTAACGCACAATCAAAATCGCCCACTATGCCCATGGGGAGAGCCTATTGGAAAAGTGTAGGCAGAATGCCCATGATTTTCTGATACATGCCCGTGCCAGTCAAGGAACTTCAGCACAGGCCCTAAAATGTTTGGCACAGCCAGTCTATCAGGACTTCTGAGCAAATGACACAGAATAAACAGTCATGTCAATCTGAATTTAGTAGCAAGTGTCTGGTTAACCCTCCGAAGGCCCTCAGTAAGGAGTGTAGAGGTTTATCTTTTTAACTAATTTGGAAAGCACAATAAATGAGATGAGGAAGGAGCAGCATACTTCTACTTTATTCCATCCAGCATTAGAATTCCACAAAAGAAAATCATTTTTCCAGAAGGTTTGGAGCTGATAAGTTTTGAGAGAGTACATTCTGTATTTAAAGGATTCATTTAGGTTGCTGCTCTATTTGCTTTTATTGAAAAGAGCCATCAGCATTGGAAAAATGCAGCTGTCACCTCATGCAATTGACAATTAACAGCACCTTCACTGTCTCAGTATAACATTATGCTTTCTGTCATTAAACAGAAAATTTCTTCATCACTTTGTTGAAACTGTTAATGAAAGAGTGAAAGAAAAAAGAAATATATTATTGCGGCTAAGATATTTCTTCTGCTTCCTAACTTTATCCTGATTTGCATAAGAATGGAAAGAGCTTTGAAACACTGCAGAGAAGGGCCACCAATCTTGCGGAGCTCAGTGCAACTCATGTACATCAAAGGTGGCTTCACATTTGTTGGCAGCAATGCTTATCTGCTTAATGTTCACGAGCACCAGTGAACTCAGATAACTCTTGTTAGGTAGGCTGAGCCAATAGATGACTGTACTGTGTAGTGGTTTCTCATTGAGCTCAAATGTAGGCTAAAAATTTCTGTCAGCTACATTACTGCACCGGTAACAAATTTCTTGCCCTTATATTTTAGTGGAGTAGTTAACTCATTTGAAATAATCAAGTTAGAACCTCCAGCTGAATAAGGGAGAAAGGAATTTGAAACAGTGGAATTAAGCATTCACATCATTACATTGTTGATAGACATTTGCAGGCTCCAGTTTGTAGTTAATAGCAACAACAATTTGTACTTACCTATTATGTTTCAATGTAGAGCATCCCAAAATGCTCCAGCCATGATGGAAAAACGGATGTTGAGCCAAAGGAGGTATTAGATGGAGAAACCAAAACCTAGCGCAAAGAGGTGGCTTTTAGGGAATTCTTAAAGGAGGGAGAGTTGGAGGCATTACGAGAAGGAATTCCAGAGTGTGAACCTTTGGTGGTTGAAGGAACACACACCAATAGTAGGACAAAGGGTGAAATGGTGAGCCTCATTCTCATCTTTCCTGAGGTCCCAGAAGAATACAATAATATTAATCACTGTCAGTTAAATTATCATTTTATTTGACAAAATAAAGTAGATCAGTTGTTTAAAAATTTTAAAAATAAAGCCTAGTCTTGTTGCCAAATTTCAAAATAGCTTAAACTCTTCATTTGCCAGCAAGTCCAAGATAAACTCAATATTTTCAAATTGCAAATAGCATTCAATGTATTGCTGCATTATTATGTGTGAAAATGACAGCCAACTCCCAGCCTTAACTGGGTTGCACCTCTATATTCTCTTTCATGTCCTGGTCAATATTTATCCCTCAAACAATATCACTGAGATAGATTATCTAGTCATTTGTCACATTACTGTTTGTAGGACATGTTTTGTGCAAATTGGCTATCACATTCCCCATATTAGAGCTATGACTACATTTCAAAAGTACACCATTAATTAAAAAAACTCTTTGGGATAGCCTGAGATTATAAAATACACTATAGAACTTCCAGCTCTTTGGTGATCATAGCTTCAGTGAAAGTAGAAAAAAAAATGAAATTCTTTAAATCCCCAGGGGTCAATTTTCACTTGATCACTTCCATTAGGCAGGAGATAGGCAGAGCCTCCTCGTTGCTCAGCCAATGGAAGCAGACTGAGGTCCAATATGCTTCCAGACGTGGACTCATTACTATATTGTTAGAGGAGGCAAAAAATCTGTATTTCCGCAGCGAGATCTATCCAGTCAAGTAAAGGAGGGCAGGTAGGCTGGGTATGATTCTAGAGAAAGCTCAGATTCTTCCCAATTCCAAAGAATAACTTACAAACCTGTTTTTGAGGCTTTTCGTAGTGGCCTGCAGCAATCCTATTGAAAACAAATCAACCACAAACATACGACACTCTTTGATACTTGAAAACTGCATCAGGGCCTTTATTACATCATAGGACCCCTATTTGTCTGGGCAATTGAGGTTCATCTATTTCCAGTGGCCACCTGAGCCACCCAATTCAAAACCACAAGCAAAAATGGCAAATATGCAGATGTCTGTGGGATGGGTAGGTAAGTGCTGTGCTGCCATTTTAGTTCTACTGCCTCATTTCCCACTCAACGGACGGTAGCTAAATAAGCATCTTGATTTCTATTCCCTTTCACATTTCATCCATTTTTCTTTTCTTTTGCAATCTATCCTAATTTTTATTCTTTAGCATTTTGCCCATTCTTGGCAGCTGTCAAGTCTGGAGATTACACAGGCACAGATGAGGGTTTCAGCAACAGATGGCCTCAGGCAGGAGCAGTAGTGGGGTTGCTGTTACAGAAGTGAAAAATCAGTGGTCTTTGTGTTGAGGATGGTGTAGAGTCAGAAGTTTAGTTCAGGGTCATTTAGGATCTTGAGGCTGTAAGCAGTCTGGTTCAACCTAAGACAGTGGCCAGGGTGAGGGATGGGTTGATGGAAAAGCTACTGAATACATGGCGGGGGCCAAAGATCTTCCCAATGTTTTACTCAGTTGAAGTAGTCGCTCATCCAAGACAGGATGGCAAGAGATACTTTAATGAAAAAGGTTAGTGGAAGGACTAATCTCTCATCTGATTCATGATGAAAATTAGATAGAAATTAGCCTTAAGTCTATTTTTAATTAAAGCATTACTTTGATTACCTAAAGCTGGATCTCTGACATCACCATGAAGCACATAAAGGAAGATGACTAGCATAAGATAAGATCATGGTGGGTTGTGGCTGGGTGTTGGTGTGGGGTGGGTTTGCGGGGGATTGGTGAGCATAGAAAAGAGTGAGACTCTAGAATGTATGTTGAAATCCAGCCCCAAACTGATGGTATTAATGTCCCATATGAAATGGGTTTGGGCTTTTGAATGCTTCTCGTAATTTAAGGTAAAACATTAATAATGTTCTAGATAGTAGGCATGGTGGTCATACTAAACTTCTCAGAGACAGGCTCATGTAATCTGGTTGTCATGGGGAAAGAGATCTAAAGCAAGACTATTGAAAAGCTTTTCACACTTTGACACAGTAAAAGGGACAGCTGCTCTTTGGGAACAGATGCAGAGACATGGAGAGAGAGAGAGAGAGAGAGATAGAGAGAGGGAGAGAGAGAGGCAGCTACTGCTATAAAAAGTAGGGACAAACTGTTGCTATATTAAGAACAAAGCAAGATGCTGCTGAGAGCTGGTTCTCTGTTCAAAGTGAAGAGGATGGAACATATGGCACTTCTGGAAATTTAAGGAACAAGTTGTCGCCTAGGTGGGCCTTGCTGTTGGAATTCAGCACAAGAATGCAAAGGGTGAGCAGAACTATTTTTGAAAGATACTGGAATAATTGGCCTGGTATGGCAGAGAGAAGTGAGTCCTTTGAGTAACTCAGCATTCAGCTTTTAATGCTACATATCTGCCAGAAATGTGGCATAAAGGAAAAATGTTTCATAAGGCATATTCCGGCTGGTTCTGTCAGTTAGTTAATAAGAAAATACCTTTCCTTTAGTTTGGTGCGCTAGTTGCCTGTTACATAGGTACATAGGATTTAAGAGCAGGAGTAGGCCATTCAGCCTTTTGAGCCTGCTCCACCATTCAATAAAATTATGATTGATCTGATTGTGTCTCAACTCCACTTTACTGTCTGCGCACCATCACCCACACTCCCCGCCCCCCCATTAACATTTGACTTCATCATCTATCAAAAATCTATCCAACACAGCCTTGAATAAAGTCAATAACCCAGATCCCACTGCTTTCTGCAGAAAGGAATTTCACAAACTAATGCCCTCTGAGAGAAAAAAATTCCCCTCATTGCTATCGTATTTTAAAACTGCATCCCCTTGTTCTAGTCTCCCCCATGAGAGGAAATATCTTCTCAGTGTCCATCCTATCAAGTCCCCTCAGGATCTTATACGTTTCAATAAAATCATCCTTCATTCTTATAAATTCATATAATTATAGACCCAAAGGCAGGAATTTTCCAACCCCTCACACCAGTGTGATCTTCCATTCCCGCCGATCTGAACGGAGATTTGAATGGCTCACTGGCCCGGCTGCGGGGAAACCCATCACGGGGCAGGGGATGGGGTGGTGCTGGAAAATTCTGGCCAGGCTGTTCAAACTTTCTTCTTGAGAAAGGTGCTTAATCTCAGGAATGAGTTGAGTGAACCTTCTCTGACCTGTGTCTAATGCAATTATATCCTTTTTCAAATAAGGAGATCAAAACTGTACACACTACTTTAGATGTGGTCTCACCAAGGCTCTGTACAGCTGCATTAAAACTTACCTACTTTTATATTCCATTACTTTTGCAATAGACTACAACATTCCATTCCTAATCACTTGCTGTACCTACATACGAACTTTTTGTGATTCATGTACCAGGACACCCAGATCGCTGTGTACCACTGAGTTCTGCATTCTCTCTCCATTTAAATAATACACTGTTTTCCTATTCTTCCTGCCAAAGTGACAAAGTTCATATTTTCCCACATTATACTCCTTCTGCCAAATTTTTGATCACTCAATCTATTGATATCCCTTTGTGGAATCTTTACCTCCTTCTGACAACTTATTTTCCCATCTATCTTAGTGTCATTGGCAAATTTAGCTACCATACATTCCATCTCCTCATCCAGGCCATTGATATAGATTGTAAATAGTTGAGGGCCCAATGGTAATCCCTATGGCACTCTACTCATTACGGCTTACCAAACCAAAATGACCCATTTATCCTTACTCTTCCCTCCTTCTTAGCTAACCAATCCTTTATGCATACCAATACATTTCTACCTATACCATAAGCTTGTATTTTGTGTCGTGACTTTTAATGTGTCATCTTATCAAATGCCTTACACCACAACTTCACCTTTACCCACATTGCTTGTTACTTCCTCAAATAACTCTAATAAATTAGTTAAACATGATTTCCCTTTCAAAAAACCATGTTGACTCTGCCTGATCCCATTGTGATTTTCTACATATCCTGCCATGATCTCCTTAATAATGGACTCTAGTAATTTCCCTATTACAGATGTTGGGCTAACCAGCCTATAGTTTCCTGCTTTCTGCCTCCCTCCTTTCTTGAATAAAGATGTTACACTTGCTGTTTTCCAATCCACTGGGACCCTTTCAGAACCTAAGAAATTTTGGAAGATTATAACCCACGCTTCTACTATCTCAGCAGCTACTTCCTTTAAGACTCCAAGATCCAAGCAATCAGGTCCCAGAGACTTGTGAGCCTTTGAGTCTAATAGTTTTCCCAATACCCTTTCCCTGGTGATAGTGACTGTTTTAAGTTCCTCCCTCTTTTTCACCTCTTGATTTCCATGTACCTTTAGGAAGTTCTCTAAGGGCAGAATGGTCCATTCCCGTTGGCAGTGGAATAATGGGGGGCATGAGCGGGCAATGTGGCGTAAAGGCTAAAAAGTGGTTTCATGCTGTCGTGAAACCGATTTGCCATTGTCCGCTCCCCCTGTAAACGGCGGGCTTCGTTTCCTGCCGCCACAGGTCAGGAGCCTAATTTCAACACTTTAGCATCTCACTGTCAGCCCTGCACGCCAGAATCATTCCCCCATGTCAAATTTACTGCTCACATCGGCGTGACATCAGAACGGCGTGCTTCATGACTGCCTTTAAAAGGTGTGCACCTGGTGACCTCAAAGAAGTCGGAGGTGAGTGCACACAACCTTGCACAGCGCTCTCAAGCGTCGCCCGTAGGACATCAAGGAAGATGCGCCGTGAACTCGGGGGCAGGGGGAACAGGCAAGTTGCTTTTTTCCTGGCTGGCATTCAGTGCTGTGCCGGGGCAGGAACTCCGGTGCAGGTTGGACCGGGAGTGGTGCCGGTGGGGGCAGGGGCAACGCAGCACAGACTGAAGGACGTACACAAGCACACGCCAGGCTGGGGGTAGGGGTGTGGGAGATGAGGCGACGGAAGTGGTCACGCACTTGGAAAAGCTTGTCAAAAGTGAGCATTCTTCCGCGGCTGAGACTGTTCAGCTACAGCTCCATTGACATGCTTAGAGTCGGGCTTCTGAAACTTTTCTGCCCACTCAAGCAATGCAAAAACATGAAAGTGGCGCCAAATGCTCCAGAACTTTTCATTCCTCGGGTGCAGACTGCAATTAATGTATGTTTTAGAGTCCAGCAGAGCAATTGGCCAACTAGGCAAGTTGTACAATCCCCTTGCGAAAGCTGACTGTGGCACAGTCACTGTCAGAGGTGCTCACAGCCCTTGCAATGTCTTTAGTAAGGTTTGGACCAGTATCCCTCATGGTTCAAGCTAACATGCAGCCTTGCAGTGCGGGTAAGGAGAATGCCTTCACCTGAGCTGAGAGCACAGCATGCAGTGCAGTGGGCGAAGCTGTTGCCAGTCGGTCAAGTGGAGTGGGACGGAGGTGGGCGGCGTTTCGGAAGCTGTCAAGAGCACTACACACTGGCCATCCAAGTGGTTGCCAGCACCTTTCTACATGCGTGAAGGGGCCTTCAGACTTAACCAAAAGCGGTCCTTAGGGCACGTATGCTAAGCCATGAGTCTCTCTTTTTGATCTTGCAGGAGGAGAACATCAGGATCATGGAGCCTGGCGATTTAGTGGTATGACTCATGGCTTACAGAGAGCAGAAAAGAAGGTGAAGAGAGTGATGGAGGCACCTGGCCTGGCAAAGGGAAGTGCACCTCCCTCAAGATGAAGGGGTGGAAGGGCCTGCTGCACAGACAGCTGAAAATCCACAGAGAACCGTCACTCTTAGGCACCTCGCTAGACCCAGGGTCTATAGTCGGCATTATTCATGCAGATGACTGAGAACTAATGTCTCCAAAGGCTGCGCATGCCTAGGGAACTGGTCAGTCACGTATGCCACCTGCCACGGGGTCATGGAGGCCATGAAAGTGACCATGGCACTCAACTTTTACACCACAAGTGCCAGTAAATGCTCATTTCCAAAAGAAGAGAGCCTAACCATCTCCCCTTGACTTTCAACGGCATTACCATTGCTGAATCCCCCAGTATCAACATCCTGGGGGGTTACCATTAACCAGAAACTGAACTGGACTTGTCATATAAATACTGTAACTATAAGAGCAGGTTAGAGGCTGGGAACTCTGCAGCGAGTAGCTCACCCTCTGACCCCGCAGAGCATGTCCACCATCTGAAATGCACAAGTTGGGGTATGATGGAATATTCTGTACTGGCCTGTATGAGTACAGCTCCAAAAACACAACTGAAACTTGACACCATCCAGGAAAATGCAGTCGGCTTGATTGGCATCACATCTACCACCTTCAACATTCATTCCTTCCACCATTGGAACACAATGACAGCAGAGCATAAATCCAAAAGATTTAATGGAGCACCAAGGCTCCCTTAACAGCACATTCCAAAACCATGAGAAGGACAAGAGCAGAAGACACATGGGAACACCACCACCTTGAAGTTCCCCTCCAGGCCACCCACCATCCTGGCTTGGAACCACACCGCCATTCCTTCACTATCGCTGGGTCAAAACTTTGGAACTCCAAAGTCTTGGAACAGCACTTTGAATGTATCTATATCACATGGACTGCAGCAGTTCATGAGCGCAGTTCATCACAACCTTCTCAAGGGCACTTGAGGATGAGCAATAAATGCTGGCCTAACCAGCGATGCCCATATCCCATGGATGAATAATATAAAAGTTCTCAATAATAGATGATATGGAGCGCTCAATGTGGCTTCTAACTCTGCATCTTTACTTTGTTTGAAGCCTAGCTTTTGTTTTCGCACATGGAACAAAATTCTGCATTCTCAGACAGTTGCAAAATTATGGTTGAATATAGATGAGCCCCAGCATGATGTGGACATTCACTATATTCAGTGCTGTACACAATCCTATCATGTGATTATTGCACCTTGGTGCAACCAGATTGGATAAGGATTTCAGATTTGCTCCCAGTAACTCCAGAGCTGGCTCAGCAAACTCTCTGCTCCCGCTCACAACATTGCAATGTGTTCCTCAAGTGCCTTCATTATCATTCAGAGATGGACTTGACCAGGGTGGTGCTTTCCAAGTTGGTGTTGTAGTTCTAAAAGCATACTCTCAGGTTCTGGTTGAAGCCGTTGACCAGGTCTTCCATTGTCGTGAAGCTCACAATCTCCCCTGAAAGATCATCCAACTTGTAGGAATCTGCCACGATGTTCACCAGCTGCCAGCAACAGTGGTGGTGCTGGGAATGTTACTGAAGTCCACCCAGCCCAGTTGGTAACTGTTCCAACTGTTGAGGTACCCAAAGAGGGGAAACTGTTGGCAGCAGATGTGGGAGCTCACTGGCGGTGGCTGCTCACTGACTGAGGTCGAGGCTAGCATTTGCCTGCTGTCCAAAGCTGGACGCCAGACCAGGAGCCATTGCTTTTTCCCCAAGCAGCAATGGCTCCATTCCACCGGCTCACTGCTGTTCATCAGCGGAGATACTGCCAACCTCTGGGCCCCGCCTCCCCTTGCCCAGCAGGACTGCCCCCAAAAGACCGGCAGGTCAGATACAACTTCAGTGGTCCCACCAGGACAATGACTACTTTCTCACCCACCTCTGAGGAGGTTCTTCAGGGGGTCCGAGCACTCTGCCATCTTTTTGGGTTGTCCATCAGTGCATGCGTTTCTAAAATGGGATGTAAATGTCAGTTCTATTTTTAAAAGAGTTAACAGCCATCTATGCATGTTTCAGCTGAAATACCACTTGCTCTCAAGTGATACTCTCATAACCCTTTTACAACATCTATTCATCCTGTATTGGAAGACAAGTTCATGTGTTGTCGAGTGGAATCACAAAGCAGCAATACAAAGCCATTGAAAGTGTTCAGAAAGGGGCTTGCAAAGTAATTCATGGCCCTAACTATCATAGTTATTCTGACACCTTACATGATTGCATTCTGGATACACTCTGCCACTCTTTCGGCAGATCACTGCCAATCTCCAAATATCACTACTTGTTACCTGCAGGTAGATCTCACAGCAGCTACCAGCTAGAGAACTCAAAACAACTAATTGAATTAATTGTAAAATGATAAGATTTGAGGATAGTCCAATGCCATATCTCAAACACACAATGAACAAACACTAATGACTTTGAACCCTGAAAATGTAAAGGCACTAATCTGATGATTAATAAATTATTTTACTCAGTTCTTTTTATCATTTTTGTGTTTTATAATATACCTGCAATTATTGATTGTAAAATGTACCTCAATTCGCCCATTAACCATGAAGGAATTTGATTTTTAAATAAGTAAACCTTCGGTGGAATGAATTGAAATTAGGTCCCTGCCTAAGGAGGGGACAGGGAAGAAAGCAGGGAGTCCATAGGCTAGGAAATCCAATGTCTTTAGCTTCTTGTATATACATATATATGGGAGGCATGATTGGGAGATTTGCAAATGGCACATAAACTGGCCATGTAGTTGATAGTGAAGAGGATAGCTGTCGACTCCAGAATGATATCAATGATTTGAGTCAATGGGCGGAGAAGATGAAAATGGAATTCAATGTGGAAAAGTGTGAGGTAATGCATTTGGAGAGGACAAACAAAGCAAGGGAATACTCAATAAATGGGAAGTTATTGAGAGGGGTTGAGGAAGTGAGAGACCTTAGTGTGCATGTCCACAGGTCTTTGAAGCTGGTAGGACAAGTGGACAAGGTGGTCAAGAAAGCATATGGAATACTTTCCTCTATTGGGCGAGGTACTGAAAACAAAAGAGGAATGTAATGATGGAATTGTATCAAACACTAGTTAGGCCACAGCTGAGATTTTGTGTACAGTTCTGGTCGCCACATTACAGGAAGGACATAATTGCTCTGGAGAGAGGGCAAAGGAGATTTACAGGAATATCACCAGGGCTTGAAAATTGCAGCTTTCAGGAGAGATTGGATAGGCTAGGTTTGTTTCTCTTAGAACAGAGGAGGCTAAGGGGTAACCTAACTGAGGTGTACAAAATTATGAGGGGCCTTGATAGGATAGACAGGAAAGATCTGTTTCCCCTAGCTGAGGAGGCAATTACCAGGGGGGATGAATTTAAAATGATTGGCGGAAGGATTAAAGGGGACATGAGGAAAAGCTTTTTCACCCAGAGGGTGGTGAGCGTCTGGAATTCACTGCCTAAGTTGGTGGTTGAGGCTGAAATGCTCAACTCATTTAAAAGGTACATGTGTCTGTACCTGAAGTGCTGTTACCTGTAAGGCTATGGACCAGGTGCTGGAAAGTGGGGTTAAAATGAGCAGCTGGTTTCTTTTCTTCTCTTTTTGGCCAGTGCAGACACAATGGGCTGAATAGCCTCTTTCTGCACCATAACATTTCTATGGTTCTATGGTTCAGAGGCTATTCACCAAATAGGAAGTAGCATAAATAGCCTAAGATCAGGGTGTCTGGGTCTCAGCCTAGATTCCTAAGGAAAATAAGTATTTTTATATTTCAGCCACCAAGCAAAGTCCAAAGTCCAAACCTTTCTATGGGAGAACTTAATCAACCTTTCTTTCCGCTTCCCTGATAGTAGCAGTGGCAAGGACTGTTATTTTTTGGCCTACATGAGGTGGCGAGCACCTGAGTTGCCTAGTGGTCATGGCCTCCTGCTAAGTGTTATCGCTCATTTTGTGCTATTGTCCAAGATGTGTTTAAATGATAGAATCTGCAATTGAATCTACAGACTCCAGTGGGGTCAGCACTGAAGGTCCCCAACTGTTACAATCCTGGTGCAAGTACTGAAAACAGGGACCAAGCAATTTCTGACATCTTGCTACTTGCCAAGTCTAAAAGCAGACAGAAGGGTCAAAAGAGACATTGGACAAAATGGAATCATATTTGTTTTGCTGATGATTAAAATTCATTGACAAACCTACCTTGAGTAGAATCAGCCTGGAAAGTCACTGCATCATCATACAAATGGCATGTTCAAATTAAGTAAAGTAGCTGCGCAAGTAACAGTCAACAATTTCAATAACACCAAAACATTTACAAAATTGTGGATTCTTAAATATTTAATTGAAGATCTTACATAGATTGGTCTGTGACAAAAACTCTGCAACATTCTTCAGCCTTGTGCTCCACTGCTTCCTCTGTTCTTCTTACTCTGCCTTCTGCTCTTTCCTTTGCTAGTAGCGCCTTCAGTTACCACACCACAACCCACTTACTTTGCCATTTCCACATTTTTTCTCACAAACTTCCTCAAAACTCTCCCACACCGTTCTTCATGAGGTAACTGGTCCAGCAAACAATGAGTGTGCACATTGCCGGTTATAAAGTTTGAAATATATCCTTTGCTGTTGTTAGTAAGTAGATTGTAGTCATCCTTGGCCTGGAACTTGTTTGAAAGCCTGGCTCCATGAGATGGCACACTTCATTGCAGCATATGTAATGAAGACAGGGCCCCTCAGACATATGCCCAAAAGACAAAAGCCAGGTAACAACGTTGAAGTTGATACCGTCCATTTTATGCTATCATGAAAGTTAAAATAGCTCTCAATGTCTTTAGTTTATTCCTGGTACAGATTACGGGAAATCATGCCATAGGTGATCACCGAAATGCTTAAAGCTTTAACGAGAATTTTATAAGGAAATTGCAATTGTTCTCTGCTCTTAAAATATGACCTGTGTGTAGAATGTCACTCGGTACTTATTGGATCTGAAACATGTACTTTTCTCAGTTGGTGCCGGTGAACCTGACCTCATTATCATTCCCATTATAGCAAAGTGAAGTTCTCATGGAGTTGCCACTATACAATCTTCGTGTGCCTAATTTTCAAACTAAGGTCAAACATGAACCAAGGACAAAATAATGCTTTGGTTTTTAAGTTGTGCTTGTTGTACCTCCATGGATTCAATCAGAGGGGAGAAGGTGTCCATCTGCAATGCAGAGCAATTACTCAAAATCAAACAGCTCTAAATAAAGTGGGCAAAATAGCAACAGATTAGCCTAATCAGTGCTGCTGATATTCTGAAAACAATACATTGCTATGTTACAAATTGCTGAAGGAATGCTGTGCTCTAATATCCCAAATAGTCTATTTCCTCCAGTAACAAAAAGGTTAATTGGTATAAATTTCCCTCCTGTTTTTATGACATGATTTGTGCATTTAGAAAAACAAATTACCATCACAACAGTTACACCATCCTCAAACCCACCAAATTAATGCTGCTGTTCACGCACCTGCTTCTTAATCCTGCCTCTGCCCTCTCTCCTCCATTGAAACAGCAGGTAGGCATGATTCACAAAGCTCAGCTCGGCAGGACATTGTTTCCAGTGAAAGCTAAGCAGATTTTCCCGAAAGTTGAAAACTGGTGGACAGGAAAACCAACTGTGCGTTCTGCAAACATCCTAGAAAATTAGCAATCGACATCTATGCATGAGGCAGGGACAAAAGGACCTGACTGAGAGGTCACACTGACCAAAAGCACTTGTGTCATTAACACAAGTCTAAATATCCCACTGTCAATAAAAGGATCTCTGCACTTTGTGGAAATTCAGTTTTACAATCTTTCTTTTGGTCCACAGCAAACCATCTACCTGTATCAATGTAACTGTGACCATTATTCATACTTAGAACAGAGATGCTCATATAAAGGCAATGAAACAGGTTGAACTGAGATGTACAACCTAGAATTCACAGCTTGGGAGACAACAATTGACTTGAGAAAATGGGACAGAAGGAAATTGCCAGAGTTAACCAAAAACCTAATTAATTCAAAGTTCACTCGAAAGTGGCCTACTGTGCAAGTCATTGTGGAACAATGCCATACTTAGATTTGAGTCCCATTCTCAGTTAATACTCATATTTGGCTTTTCCTGGGTGGCAATTTGCAATGTGAGCAGGGTTATCATATGAACATAACAGCCCTGAACCAACGGAAGGAAGTGGAATATCAGAAGTGATTCCAGTTAGATTGCAGTTCAGGACCAACAGCATAAGTGCCAAAAATAAGTGCCTATACACTAATGCTCTACATTCTAACCATTCTCTGGGTAAGCACGTTTCTCTCAAATTCCCTATTTGATTCATTAGTGACTATTTTACATTTATGGTCCCTAGCTCTGGCCTTGCCCACAAGCGGAAACATCCTCGCTATGTCTCCCCTATCAAACACTTTCATATTCTTAAAGACCTCTATCAGGACCCCACTCAGCCATTTTTTCAAAGAGGAAAGAGTCCCAGCCTGTTCAATTGTCCCTGATTGTCTGAAAACAATGTAAACAAATAACACTAACATAGCGAGAGAAAGACTGTCAAAACTTTTTTCATGCAATTGTTCCAGAAATCTTTTATAGTGATATTTCACTGATTCTATGCTCTTCTTTGTTCATATGTCTCCTGTCTGATGAGTTCCTACAGCTGACTTCTGTTAGTCACTGAGAGACATTTACCTTGGCATTTAAGTTCATTCTCAGTACCAGCCCACATGGTTTTCAACCTTGAGCAAAATGCAATGTCCAGTTGTTCAATTAGAAATTATTTTGTTTTTCTCATTAACGTTTGCTATTCTTTAACAGGAATCCATAATACAGAGTGATGGCAATGGTGCAGGAAACCATCAGTAATAAAAACGTTAAAAAGATTAAGTGAATCAGGATAGCTTAGATGACACTAAAAGTGCATTTCAGGTCCTAACTTTATTTTATTCATTTATGGGATGTGAACATTGCTGGCTAGGTCAGCATTTATTGCCCATCCTTAATTGCCCTTGAGAAGATGGTGGTGAGCTGCCTTCTTGAGCTGCTGCAGTCCCTAGATGTAAGAGAAAGCAAAAACTAAATCTGCAATATTCAGGACCTTGGAACAGAATATATACTACACTTGGTGCTAGTCCATTCCACAAGTTAAACTGAAAAGGTTGACTCTAAACTTCCAATCAGAAGAAGCACTCTCAGGCTGCAAGCTATGCATACTATCCTTATTGCATTCTGTGGGAGCACTGTTACCACTGGAAGCATAGGAGTGCGGAATCAGCCCTAAAATGAGAAGTAGTCACTTCTAAAGCTACATATTGCTAAAAGATTCATAACTCATAAGAACAGAAAAACAGGAGTAGGCTATCAGCCCTTTTAACCAGTTCTGCCATTCGATTAGATCATGGCTGATCTGTATTTTAAATCCATTGACCTGCCTTCCTTCTTTAACGCTTACAACACTCAGCATCATAATTTTCCGATCCTCTTCTAGCTTTGCACAACAAAGCTCTGCACCTCTTCCCAACAATACCTTTCATGTTTTTAAAATACGTATGAATAGGAGCATTTGTTGAATTGAACATAACACAATTGCTTTTTTTTTCTCAGCAATATAGTCTAACCTGTTAATAATCATAGTAATAGCCAAAAGACTTATTTTTCAGATTTCCATTGTGGTCATTGTATGTGGGTTGAGGTTGTTTACAATGAAACTGTTTTGGAAAGAATGTTTTGTGATGATGCAAGCAAAACTGTCCCTATCAACTTTTGGAATACTATTTGATCTGCTGCTAGAGAAGAGGAAAGAGAATTGGAACAAAAATTCTTTTAAGAGAATTTAAGCTTTGCAAACTACATACTGAGCGAGACACCAATGGGCAATGAAAGATTTTAACGTCTTCCCCAAAGTCCCTCTTGTAAAAGAAGCTTCCTTTAAACACTGGTGTTCAAGGACTAACAGAAAGAAAAGGGTTGGCCTGAATGGCACGTGTAAAGCATGAACAATAAACATCTATCAACACCCTGACAGACAAAATGGGATAAATTTCTACAAAGAATTAGTGTCGGTATGGTGCTGTAATAAAGGAACATTCTTAGGCTGAGGGCCCCTTCATCCGACTCTGCGGTGAATGATCTTTCAGTGGAAGGAGTAAGATGCAATTTGCACAGATCTGGAAGAGGTACTATTAGGAGGGAGGAAATCTTTGCAGAAAGCAATTTACAATTTGTAGCCAAGAGTTTACTGTCACAAAGTGTAATTGATCATTATTTACTAGCTTGCCTTTGAAAGGAGAAAGACACATGTCAGGCGGTATTAACAGGCAGCTGCTGCCGGGCAGGCATCTGTCGCAATTGGTTTCTTTCTTGCATGTTCTCATTTTGATGGTTACCTTGGCTATAAGAGTGTTGCAAGCTGCTTCTGTAGTGTAGGAGAATGCTCTGGCATTTGCAATTTCAGACACTTCCACATTGTACTGATAAATCAATTTACTAAGTGCTCATTCTATGGGAGCATCTTGTTCACCCTTCGAGGCAAAGATGACCATGTTGATCATCTGGGGTGTCTGGTTCAGTTCCCATACGTAGGAGGTGCTGAGGCCGATCTGCATCCCAAAGCTTTTTCTGCAAATAGGACAGGCTACCAAAGATGATTAAGTCTAGGGGCGGAATTTTCTGTTCTGGAGACTAAGTGCGGTGGCTGGCGGGAAATTTGCTGTGATTCCCGATGGGTGGCAGGGCGGGTTCTCGCGCCAGAGCATCTGCTTCTCAGCTCATTATTTATCCATCAGCGAGGAGCTCACCGAATCTCGTAAAGGGGCAGGCAGTGATTTCTCCAGCCCACCGTCACCTCTGGGGTCGAAAGCCCGAGCACCATCTTTAAATGGCACGCACACACACATTCACTCTCTGCAGCCCAGGACATTTTGTGGCAAAGACAAAAATGGCCCTAAGAAGAAGTAAGCCCTCTGTCCCCAAGTACAGCGACAAGTGCCTGGGAGACTCCTCCAGACAGTCCAGGACCAGTGGGTGGTCCTCTACCCTCAGCATGGCAGCCAGAGGTCCACCAACCTCACCACACTGGCCTGGGAGGAGATCACCAGGGGAGTTAGTGCTTGTGAACCTCAGGAGACGACAGCCCTGCAGTGCAAGAAGAGGATGAAGAGTCTCATTTGCTCCGCCAAGGTAAGTCAACCTTCTCCTCACTCCAAATTCACACTCTCATAAGGTCATCAGGCAGGCTAAGGGTTACAGCCCACAGGAATCTCCCGCATTACCAGCAAAAGGGTTATCAGTGCTGATTATCTGACAAACATTTTAACATCACCATCTCACATAAGATCCTGCACAAATAGTATCTTCAGCCCTTACTGGGGAAGACTCAGCACAATGCAGACATGCGTGCTTCTGATCTGCTCTTTCATCCATGCTACTCAGAGTCAAGTATCTTTGTCTTTATGTAGGACAAGACCTCCCACAACGAAAGGGAGAAATCGCAGACTAAAGATGGGATGCCGGAATTGAGGCCACTCTCCCCATACGAGGAGTAGTCGGCAGAGCTGGCTGGTGAGGACAGGGACAGTTCCTGCGCAGAAGATAGGACTGGTGTCCCCCACAAGCCAGTGAGGGTCCATCCAGCATACATCAGCCACATATGGACACTGGCTGTGAGTAGCCTATAATGTAGGTGCCTGTTGACCCAATAACTAAATATCCCTTCTCTCTACTCCAGTCACCTGCAAGAAAAGGCAGAAGCAGAATGCCAACCAGAGCAGTGGCCACAGTCCCCACGCCAACTCGGGTGAGGATCCTGGGAAAGCATCTGAGAAAGGCCTGCCACTGCATTCATCTGTAACCTCCACCAGCGCAGAGACACATGCCTCGGTTGTTCCTAGTTCTAGGGGTCACTATCTGGTGAGCACCTCACAGATACAGGTTCACAGCAGGCGGAGGCAGTGACAGCTGAGGTCTCTGACATTCAGAGAACTGCTGGAGACCAGGCTCTTGCTGAGTCTAAGTCCAATGATGAGCCTCTGGAATTGGCCCTCAGAGAAATGTTGGAGATCCAAAGACAGGTAGGGCAACAGCAGGCAAGGCTGTCAGAGGCCATTAGCAGATTAGAAAAAAAGATGGAGGAGTCCGTTCATGTTCTGTATAACATCGTGGCTCTGAGATGCAAGTGCATCAAGTCTCCGTGGGAAGCATGGCAGCCGCCTTGGAGACCCAGGCCCAGCAGTTTGATTTACTTTTTTGAGCAGGTAACCGGGAGTGTTGATTAGGGTAATACATTTGATGTGGTCCACATGGACTTTAGCAAAGCTTTTGGTCCCTCATGACAGACTGGTCAAGAAAGTAAGAGCCCGTAGGATCCAAGGCAAAGGGGCATGTTGGATCCAAAATTGGCTGAGAAGCAGGAAGCAGAGGGTGATGGTAGAGGGATGTTTCTGTGACTGGAAGTCTGTTTCTAGTGGAATTCCGCAGGGTTCAGTGCTGGGGCCCTTGCTATTTGTGGTGTACATAAATGATTTGGACTTAAATGTAGGGGGTATGGTCAAGAAGTTCAAGGATGACACAAAAATTGGCAGGGTGGTAAAAAGTGAGGAGGACAGTCATAAACTGCAGGAGGATATCAATGGACTGGTCAGGTGGACAGAGCAGTGGCAAATGGAATTCAACATGGAAATGTATGAGCTAATGCACTTGGGGAGGGCTAACAAGGCAAGGGGTTACACTATAAATGGTAGGATCCTGGAAAGTACTGAAGATCAGAGGGACCTCGGTGTGCATTTCCACAGATCCCTGAAGGTAGCAGGACAGGTCGATAAGGTGGTTAAGAAAACTTATGGAATACTTGCCTTTATTAGCTGAGCCATAGAATACAAGAGCAGGGAGGTTATGCTGGAACTGCATAAAATGCTGGTTAGGCCACAACTGGAGTACTGTGTGCAGTTCTGGTCACCACATTATAGGAAGGATGTGATTGCACTGGAGAGAGTGCAGAGGAGATTTACCAGGATGCTGCCTCGGCTGGAGGGTCTGAGCTATGAGGGGAGATTGGATAAGCTGGGGTTGTTTTTCTTGGAGCAGCAAAGGCTGAGAGGGAACCTGATAGAGGTGTATAAGATTATGAAAGGCATAGATCAGGTGGATAGGAAGGCACTTTTTCCATTAGTAGAGGGGTCAATAACCAGGGGGCATAGATTTAAGGTAAGGAGTAGAAGTCTAAGAGGGGAGTCGATGAGAAATATTTTCACCCAGAGGGTGGTGGGAGTCTGGAACTCACTGCCTGAAAGGGTGGTTGAGTCAGAATCTCTCGTAACATTTCAGAAGTATTTAGATATTCACTTGCATTGCCATAGCCTCCAGGGCTATGGGCCAAGGGCTGGAAAATGGGATTAATGTAGTCAGATCTTTGTTGACTGGAACTCCCAATGTCACCCCGCGTCATTTACATGTTCTGGCCAGTGGGGGCGCAGCTGAGTCAGATGGACGCCCGCTGACCTGTCAACAGCCTATTAAGGCCATTAAGAAACCAATTCAGCTCATTAATGGACCTACCCGTCTAACCTTAAGGTTGGCGAGCAGTCCGGGAGCCCAGGCAGGCTTGTGAAAAAAACATGAAACCTCATCCACTGGCGGGATGAGGTTTCATGAGGCTTTTTAAATTTTAAGGAAAGGCTGCAATAAAATTTATGGACATGTCCCAACTCATTTGACAGTGTCACATGAGGGGACATGGCACAGAAAATTTTTAAACTCCTTCATTAAAAGTTTCAAAACGGAGCTGATCTCCTGGGGTAGCACTTAGACTCAGGGAGATCTGTGCGCTATTTTTCGCGCAAGCCCACTTAAAATGGTGGCACGGCCCCAACCAGGGCCGCTGATCGGGAGCCTACCCGCTCACACCTGCTCCCAGTTTTCCCCCCCACCAATGGGGGAAAAATTTTCCCAATGAGTCTATGGGTCTACCATCACTACTGCCATGAGTGAGATACATCAGTAGCTAAGCGAGAGGGGGACAGGCTACCTTGGCCTTTCTCCAGGTGCCTCTTCTCCTCAAGGAGTCAGGGAGAGGCCCTCGGGCACCTGCAGGGAGGAGGAGCATCAGCCAGACATCCTGGGGCTATGCATCCAGGACACTCCAAAGTCATCCAGCTGTGCCAATTCCAGCAGGTGAAGCCAAGAAGGGTACAGCTGCCCCAGGCCAAGAGGCCCATCTCAGGCTGTGGTCCACCAGGCCCTGGGCCTCCAGGGGATGCCCGCCAAGGTCATCTCCAAGAATTGGACATTGCAGTCAGCAGGCTGCCTCCACCTTTGCTGCAGATATTGGGATTACACAAAGGCATGGTGGTAGGGTTAGGAAAATCAAGAACTACAGAAAGCACAATGGTGGCACGGGTGTTCACACACTGGTTGGGATCGTCCAGCCCTGTTGGCAGCAGGTGTCATGGTGGACATGAGTGGACAATACAGTGAGAAGGCCAAGAAGTGGATTTGCGCCATCATAAAACCAGTTTGTAATCATCCGCCCCACCCATCAATGGTAGGCTGCGATTCCCACCTCTGCACGTCCAGAACCTAATTTCAATACTTTAGCATCTCATTATAAGCCCTGCTTGCTGGAATGATCTCCCTTTGTTGGATTATCCGGGCACAATGGACTGTACGCCGATGTGTTTCACAACGGTACATAAGCGACGTGCACCTGGCAAGCTGCACTTCGCTCGGGACTTTGAGGTTTGTTTGCCTGCCTTGCTTCAGGTGGCACTCCCAGTCATCAGCGCCAGGCTTTGCAGACAGCACCACATCACTTTTAGGAGGTTTCGCAGGCAGGTATCTACCTACCAGACCAGTCATAAAGCGGGGCTGACTTTTTGATGGCTGTAGGGCTAGGCCTTGCTTGTGGAAGTGGAAAAAGTGGCCACAGACAGAGGAAGGGGCTGCAGGGCAAGGGATGTACTAGAGAAGGGAGGTATTCCAGAGTGAACATGGAAGTACATGTTGACCTGTGCAGGTGGCCTGAATATGGTGAGTGCTGAGGAGGATGTCTCCAGAGGAATGAGGCCAGATGGAGATGTGAGGGTGTGTGTGAGAGAGTGAGTGGTGATGTCTCATGAGCTGGCAGTGAGTGAGCTTGGTATGATGGGCTTGTGAGTCTGTGAGCTTAGAGTGATGTGATGGCTGACTTACCTTGGTGGCATGCATGAGATCACTCATCTGTTTTCTGCGCTGAATGACCGACCTCTTGTGCGCAGCGCTGGCACATCTCTGCCACCACCTCCCATGCCAGAGTAGTGAGGCTGATGGTTCGTCCTGCGGCCAGAGTGGGGCAGAGGTTTTCATGGCAGGCCTCCATGGCACCCAAAAGGCATCCCAGGTACCCATCACTGAATTGAGGGACTGCACTCTTCCTGGCTTTTGGGCCCATGTCTTCACCAGAGTAGTCCTGGACTGCAAGCATTGAGAATTGTGTGTGCAGCCGCAGTTTAAATATGGCACCCTGTGTGAAGAAGCGGTGAGGTAATGCAATGGTGGGCAAATCGGAGGTCGCCCGCCAGCGAGGCGGCACATTTCTTGTGGCTGCACAATTAATGAGGTGGGAACAGAATGGTACAGCACGAAAACCCGCCATTGCAGGCAGCGGGTAAAATGTCTTTTTCATGCCCGCTACTGGGACAATTCCGCCCACTGTATATACTTTGCACTTTGTAAATACATTTTGCCTCTCTCCCTAAATGTCTCAGGTACTGAATGGCTCTTCCTTGTGATGCAATGTTCTGCGGTCCCTGCCCCCCTCCACCCCCCCCCCAACCTCAAGTATCTCCCATCGTATCCCACAGGTCTATTTTGTCTCATTCAATCCCAGCTTAATCAGTTGCCTTAATGACCACGTAAGTGATCCAGTTCCTATATGAACATGCTGGTTGGACAATGCTTATGTAAGCATTATGTCAGAGGATCATATAATGTGGCCTCATGAGTCTAGTTCTTGAAAGTTTATTTGTAATTATGATGCAGCTGCACCGAAGTCTGTTCTCTGTGTATGTTATAGATAATTATTGTGAATTGCCTTGGAGTCATTCCAACCAAGTGCACTTGTCAATGGCCTCAATGTAATGACTGTCAGGTTAGGGCTACAGTTTAATTAATCCTAGTGGACCATAACCTTCCTTAGCTGCTTGATGCGTTAACTTGTTGCTGCAATTATGGATGAACTTTACTCCTTTATTAGTTCCCACTCTCCACATGCATGATACAGAGCATTGGAAGTAGTTTCCACTTGGTGACTCTTAAATTGTCTGCTAGACAGCCATGAGTATGTGATGTTATAGGTGTGTGCCTAGCCTTATGATGCCATGTGAGGATGCTAGTTCGCACATGAACACCTGGCTAGCATGGCTTTATTGAATCCCTGTGCTAGGTCTCATAAGGCCAATCGACGTGAATCTCTCAATGTAACAGTGCCATCAGCGTATTAGGTTTCCTCGTACATTTCACACTCTGGTAGAATGAAAACGTGGAGGATTGTAATGGAATGAGAGCGCAGCTTCCACACATTTCCTGAGTGCTCTTTAGTACTTACGAGGGTACTAAGTTATCCTTAAATGCTGTGTTGACTTTGACTGGGTCACATCCCTCCCAGACGCCAAGGTGATGCTGGACTTGAACTTGGGAAGCTCCGGGCGAATGCAGGGTCATGAGCGCTTGTCGATGATCACACGATGGTCCTGCTGAAGCTCTGTCTCTGCATACAAAGGTAACCTGACCCACAGGCTCCCTTCCATGCTGTGGAGTGACAGATCACAACGTCCTGAAGAGCGGTGTCATACAGGGAGGCTCTATCAGGATGAGGCCTGACCATTAATCATGCTTGAAAGATGGCACTTGGAGAGATGCCACTGTCCAGATATAGATCCGTCCTGAGGCAGTCAAGCGAGAACCAGTGACTGATGATTTTCCTCCTTGAAGAGACGTGCAACACTCCAGGCATTCTGCCGTGAGTGCATTGATGTTTGTAATGATGTTCCTGCCTCTTGAAGGCTGCCATAACCAGTGAAATGTTGGCATAATTCCTGAAAGGAAAGAAACATGTATACTTATTTCAGATTGAGCGCTTCAGGTTGAGTGCTTGTGGAGTTCTTCTCCCATCACAGAATGGCTAAGGGGCATCATCATCCTCACCCTTCTTTTATGTCACCCCTTTCAGCGTCCTCCTCATCCGAGGTAACATTCAGTTCCTCCATCTCTCCTCGTGGCAACTCATTCCTGCCTTACAGCACCAGGTTGTGAAGGGCACAGCAAACCACAATGATGCGGGACAGTCTCTGTGGAGAGTACTGGAGAGTGCTATCTGATCAGTCCAGGCATCTGAAACACATCTTCAACAGGCCAATTGTCTGCTCAATAAAGGGGGGTGTTGTAGAATGAACCACATTGTACCTCTCCTCTGATGCAGTCCTTGATTGCCAAATGGGTGTCATTAGTCACGTCTTTTTGGGGTACCCTTTATCACTGATGAGCCAACCCTGAATGCGCTGAGGGCCCTCAGAGATCTATGGCACTGCAAGTGACTCAAGATATAAGAGTCGTGAGAGCTTCCAGGGTACCTCACACAAATCTGCATTATCGGCTTTTGGTGCTCAGTACCACTGACCATGTCAGCTGTATGTTGAGAGAGTCTTTTCTATTGAAAAATCTTACTGGCTGTTGCGAGGGAGCTCTTAAGGCTACATGTGTGCAGTCAGTGCAAAAAGGGATCAAAGGAAATGCCAAACAATTATAGGCCAGTTAATCTTACATTGGTGGTGAGCAAATTAGTAGAATCAATCCTGAGAGATAGGATTAACTGTCATGTGGAAAGGCAAGGACTAGTCAGGGATGGTCAGCATGGATTTGTTAAAGGAAGGTCTTGCCTCACAAACTTGATTGAATTCTTTGAGGAAGTGACAAGAAGGGTTGATGAAGGTAGTGCAGTGGATGTTGTGTACATGGATTTTAGCAAGGCATTTGACAAGGTCCCACATGGCAGATTGGTCAGGAAAGTAAAAGCCCATGGGATTCAGGATAATGTGGCAAACTGGATAAAAGGTTGGCTTTGTAACAGGAAACAAAGGGTAATGGTCGATGGATGCCCTTGCAACTGGAAAGTTGTCTCAAGTGGTGGGCTTGGTGTTGGGCCCCTTGCTGTTTTGTGTTATAAATTAACAATTTGGACGTGAACATGGGGAGCATGATTGGGAAATTTGCAGATGACACAAAGATTGGCCGAGTAGTGGATAGTGTAGAGGATAGCCATAATCTCCAAAATGATAAAGGTGGGTTGGTGGAGTGGGCGGTAAAGTGGCAGATGGATTTTAACATAGAGAAGTGTGAGGTCATACATTTAGGGAGATCAAAAAGTTACAGGGATTACAAAATAAATGGGAATATACTAAGAGGAGTAGATGAAGTGAGAGATCTTGGCGTACAAGTACACAGGTCCCTGAAGGCAGCAGTTCAAGTAGACAAGGTTGTAAAGAAGGTATAGGGAATGCTCTCCTTCATTGGCCGAGGTATAGAATATAGAAGTAAGGATATAATGTTGGAATTGTATAAAACACTTGTGAGGCCACAACTGGAGTATTGTGTGCAGTTCTGGTCACCAATTACAGGAAGGATGTAATAGCTCTGGAGAGAGTGCAGAGGAGGTTTACAAGAATGTCGCCAGGGTTAGAAAAGCATAGCTATGGGGAGACATTGGATAGGTTGGGGTTATTTTCCTTAGAACAAAGAAGGCTGAGAGGTGACTTGATTGAGGGATACAAAATTATGAGAGGAATAGATAGAGTGGGCAGGATAAAATTGTTTCCCTTGATGGAGAATTCTAGAACCAGGGGACATAGATTCAAGATAAGTGGCAGAAGGTATAGGGGGGACAAGTGCTGTAAGCTGCAGGGCTATGGGCCAGGTGCAGGAAGGTGGGATTAGAAAGGGACCTGGGTGTCCTCGGGCTGGCATGGACAGGATGGGCTGAATGGCCTCCTTCTGTGCTGTAACTTTTCTAAGGTTCTATGGGTCTATGGCCTGCGCTTGTGGGAAGCCAAAGATTGCAGCAAATCCCACTGCATTGGCAGCTTGCCTGGCTTCATCCATGGAGAACTGGACATAATTGTGTGCCTTATTGAAAAGGGCATCAGAGACCTCCCTTATGCATTTATGAGTTGAGGATTGTGATATTTCACAGAGGTCCCATTTGGAATCCTGGAACAATCCTCTTGCAAAAAAGTTGAGTGCGGTGGTCATCTTTAGGACCACTAGCAATGGATGTCCTCCCAGTCCGCGAAGCATCAGATCCACCCAATGAATGTGGCAGAAATGAGCCACCACGTTCCTTGGCTAGCAAAGGCATCTGCGGCACTGTCTCTCACTCATCTCCATATTTGACAGGCATCTCCTATAGACCCTGGATCGCACCAAATGTCTCCATGGAACTGTCTCTCCTCCTCTGCATTTGGGTCTTCATGGGCACCCACAGGCCCATGTTCCTCAGGGCCAAGCTCTTCCCTGAGGCCTGCAAGGCGGCGATGGGCCCTTCTTCTCCTTCTAAGTCAAATCCAAGCCATGAACAAGGCAGTGTTGGCTACAGCTTGCATTCTGCACTCCCCCTGGCTTCAGTGCAGAAGTCGAGTACAGACATGATTGCACCTTACCCTGAAAGAATCACCCTCCATCACCAATGTAGGAAGCCACTTGAAGGCCTTGGGCTACCCTCACTCCATACACGCCAGCCCCAGGTCTACCTTTGCAGCTGAAGCACATCCTGAAGGATCACAGATGGATGAACCCCCTCCCCCCTATCCCCCCGACTGACCCACACTCCTCCCCACTCTTCCCTTAACCCCAGCCCCCTAGTCATGCATCTGTGCCCAACCCTTCCCTCCCTTGCACCAGCCAAGCACCCCAGTCAAGCCTTTTGCCTTCTACCCCTTCCCTTTCTGCTGGTCTTGCCTGACAGTAAGCAGCCTTGATGCAGAATCGAAGCAGCCATGCGATATGGCAGCAGGCAGTTCAAGGTAGGCGAATGCTACATGTACAAACCTCCAAGTTGTAGGTGAAAGTCACCAAGTGCACGCCACTTATATATGGTCTTGAATCAGGCCAGTCAAATTATCTGCTGGTGTGGCAATTAGGTTTAGAGGGATAGTGTGATGCCAGCCAGCCGGATTTTTAATGAGTGTTTATGATATGGAAATGCATGCAAATGTGGCTCCCGACATGTACCAGTAGAAAAGTTGATCTGTCATTAGCCTGCCACAAAAGTCTGGAGGGAAAATTCCAACTTATTTTCAAACTAGCAGAATACTAACTTTTGCCATCATGCTGAATTTTGTGCCTCCACCTACCATGATTCCTGCTGCTAAGGGGAGGGGAAAATTCCACCCCTTATAATGTTTCCTTTGACAGCCATGAGTACACACCCCAGACTCAAGTTCCCCAGAGAAGATTTGCTTTGGTAAGCGAGTGTCAGGCATTCTGACTGCACGACCAGCCCAACTCAGTTGTGACTGTCTCGATATGGCGTGGATGCTTGGCTTGTCAGCTCGGTTGATGCTCAGTGTCCAGTATTTTGACTTGCCATCTGATCTTTGGTAGCTGCTTCAGGAGGCAACTAAAATGGAAGTGGTTGATCTTCTTGACATGGCACGCCAAGAGGAACAGGGGTGGGCCATTCATTCACTCAAGTCTTGCTTCCCAAGGTCTAGAAGTTCAGCAACTAAGCAAACTCTTTCATTCCATGTGCATCACAGCATTATATTAAACAAGCTTCTCTTTGCCTTTGCCCTCATGAAGATGCAGGGTGTTGGTCCTCAATAATGAGCCACTTTCTATTTCAGGTGCTTAGGGGCCAATTTTTTACCCTGACCTCACAATGTGTTCCTATGCCCACTCCCACCCACCCCTCCCAACCCTCCCCACTGCCAACATTTAAATCAACCACAGGAGGGCCACCTGGCCGAGGCAAGTTAGGATCTACTTTAGAAGGAAAAGTTGGGCCACCATTGTCATCAGTACAATAACCTCATTTTAACTGAACATCTGAGGAGGTCCGACCCAACAGCAGGACTTGGTGAGAGACAATGGGGTGCTGAGTCTAAAAATGTCACTTATCTGAGGAATCCTTGCAGCCCAGGAGGAGCCTCACAAGGAATTGATGGACCTCTCAGATCCAGGCATTTTTTAGCACCAACTTCATGCTGAGGGTCATTCCTTTGTGTCCCCAGCCCAATTTTTCCTCCCACTTGTTGGCCCTAACACTGCTCCTGCCAATTATATTTTTATTCTTTCATGGGGTGTGAGTGTTGCTGCCAAGGCCAGCATTTGCTGCTCATCCCTAATTGCCCTTGAACTGAGTGGCTTGTTCAGCCATTTCAGAGGGCAGTTAAGAGTCATCCACATTGCTGTGGGTTTGGAGTTACACGTAGGCCGGACCAGTAAGGATGGCAGATTTCCTTCCATAAAGGACATTAGTTATGGGCTGAAGACAGTGGTAGAGTACTTAACTGAGATCATGGAGTAAAAATGGTACAATTCACATGCCAAACACTCTCAGTGGGGGTGGCTGTGTTCATACCTCACATCTTTCAGCATCAGCAGTATGTAAAGCTCGGACGCTCGATGTGGCACAGTTCAATGCAGAGCACAGTCCTTGTGCTTTGCTCTGATAAGGTTTCTTAGTCTCAAGCTCAGTGCCCTGTTGCTCCTCATAGCCCTGTCCTCCCTGTGCTTCCTTTAAAAGATGTATTATCCTCTGTCTTAGCTATTCTTTGTGCAAAGATCTGCCACTGATAATAATCCAATTGCCCATCTGCCTATGTTCCGGAGGTTCTGAGCTACGCCCCCTCTCTCTCTCTCTCTCTCTCTCTCTTTCTCTCTCTTTGGGCTGTGAATCAATGGAATTCTCTACCCCAGAGGGATGTGGATGCTCAGTCATTGATTATATTATAGGCAAAGTTCAATAGGCTTTTGGATGCCAACAAGTCAAGGGATATGGGGAGAAATATGGGGTTGAGGTAGATCAGCTCTAATCTTATTCAATGGCAAAGCAGGCTGGAGAAACGGAATTGCCTACTCCTGTTCCTATTTTTGTGTTCTTCCCTGCTTTCTCGCTTTCTGGTGGTTATCAGCATCTGGTAGTAGCTGCCTAAATTCTGCTGGTTGGCGACATGTAAACTGGTGCACAACATGTTGTCTTGCTGATGGCTGGATGGATAGATAAAAGCAGAAAGTTCTGAAGAAGAGTCATACAGACTCGAAACGTTAACTCTGTTTCTCTCCCCACAGGTGCTGCTGGACCTGCTGAGTTTTTCCAGCATTTTCTGTTTTTATACTGGATGGATAGATTCTGGCTGCGGGTTTTCAAAAGTCGCTGCTTCAGTTTCTTCCAAAACTTGTGTTGTTTTCGTTTAAATCTAAAATTTGTCCATGTTAAGCATTTCCTAAGCTCATAAATAGATGTCAACCATTTTGTCACATGCAAGTTCCAAAAAGACCTTCCTCACATTTCTAGTTTTTTGGGAGAGTATAAGTATTCGGCCTGCTTGGTGTGTTTACTGCATGTTTTTTCTTTCATCATGTTTGGACATTATACCTTCAAAGCTTGCACTGCGAAACACAGAGCATAAGCTTGGATACGCAATTTTTCAAACATGCATCCTCAGACAGTGCCCAAAATTTCAAGAGCCAGGAAAAATAGAGAGAGGGCAGCCCTTTTGAGAAATGCATAAAATTCTGATGTGGTGGAGAGGTGTGTGAGAGGGAAAGCCTTCTGCTCATACCCTCCCTGAAACCCCTCTCCCAACCACCTTACATCAGCACATGTCTGGGATTTTACAGCAGGGGCCTATTCCAGAAATTCTATGCCCTTGCAAGGCCCAACAGGAATTTTGCCAGCTTGGAGCTGGTATGAGTTCCATTCAGAGTCTAGTAAAGGCCTCAAAAAGTGTTATGGGCAAAAATAATCATTTTTATGGGATTGGTCACATTCCTAAGCATGCCCATTTTCTCCCTAAGCAACTGACAAATTTAAACAATGTAATTCTTCAACACTCCATAGCCCTCAGATCAACCTTCGCACTGCTTCAATCTTCCTCCCTGAACTTGGAGCTCCTGCTTCTGAAGCACCTACCCAGGAAAGGGCTGTATTCCCTGATTACGTTCAATGGCTGTAGGCTGCGTCTCACCTGCAGACTGAGAGTCCAGTATCTCAAGGTCTACTGTGAGGTTCTTGGGGCTAGTCAGGTACAGATCAGAATTAAAACTGTGTGAGCAACATGGCTCCTTTATTAAAATAGCTTTGAGCATACTCTTGCTCCTGCTTGCAAACTCCTTCTGCTGGGTCAATTCTATGGTATTTTCATGTAAACAAAATGGGCATTGCACTTTTCAAAACACTAATACACTATGTTTACCAACTAAACTGGTGCCATGAAATGCAAATTAATCAGCTGTTAGCTGACAAGTCACACCAGCAAAGGCTCCAACAAAGCCTCAATTCCTCACTTCAGTTAACAAAATCCTTTCAGGTTGATATTAAAATGCAATTCTTCTGACCGTGAGAGAAAAAAATAATATCTTGTAAGTAAGTGGTTTGTTTAAAATGATCTTGCAATGGAAGAGGTGGGATTACACATACAGGTTTGTGCTCCAGACTGCACCATTAGGTAAGTGCACATACAATGTGGCACTGAGTTATACCCACACCAAGAAAATTGCAGGCTATATCCTTGCGCTGATTTAATTGATCTTAGCTGGGGTGGCAGATGAAGTACTAGTAACCTGCACCTCCTTAAAATAGGGAAGGTCAAATCGGCAAGGAATTCTGGTCAGATCTCTAATGAGTGAAATCCATCCATCCTGCTGGAAAATGCATGTGTTGATGTTGGCTGTGATATGCCCAGAGAGAAAGAAAGAGGTGGTGGTAGGGCAGAGCTGGGTGTTACTGATATACACGTGGAACCTGACATGGAAACTCACAAGTCTCCATTGTACATTACAGTGGCGGTGTTCATACAAATCCAGCTCCGTGCAACTTTCTTCTCTATCTTGCACAATTATGTCTAACATGATTTTACTGCCCATAGGCATATAACTATATGTGTAAATTATCTGTACATTTACTTACCTTTACAGTATAGATAAGCCAAAAGAAAAGATCTGATTACTATATCTGTCAGCTCCAGACACACAGAGACCTAATCATCTTTTTTTTGCATTCTTATTTTCCCTTTGGCTCTCAAGAGGTTCTTTTTATTTTATATCTTCCTGGAATCGATTTCAATATCAAACAGTCTTTAGGAGCACAGGCATCCAGTGCTACTATATAAAGTGGCCTGGCATGCAGTCACTGCCCCTGATGTACATTCAGGACTTTTTTTTCCAATTGCACACCACAACCACAATTCCACATTACAAATACATAAATCATAATGTTTCAACAAAAGCAGAATTTAATTTTCTTCTTTCAGCTGTTATCTAGACTGGGTGGTATACGGCACGCCACAGTCAAGTCATTTATTACACTTGCTGAATGGATAATGGCAGCGGGAGTCCATTATACTGGAAATAGGGGGCGGCTTTGTTAAGGCTTCCAATGTGGCTGGGAACCTGCTGCAGTTTAAATCTCTTTACATCAGATGATATGAGGCACTTTATTATTTAAAACGGAGAGATTTTAAATGGTTCAAGAGTTCCTTTTTAGCCAAACACGTCCTTATACAGAAGGTGCAAGCGTGCAGCAGCTGAAGGCTCGATGCCAGTTGGAGACTTGGGTGTAGTCCTTTGCAAAATAAAAAAGACAGTTCTAATTTTACTCCATGTGAAAAACAAATTAATAAAACCATATCATATTAAATGTATTTATTACAAAAGTATCAGGTTTCTTTTCTGTACCTTTCAAGACGTAAATACTTTTTTTTCATGTAATACATGCAATAATGATACAGATAACAGGGCCCTCTGAGTTTTGAAAGGTTTCTATGTGCTATAGAAATATTAGGCTAACAAAATGTATCACTCTCCCGCTATCTCTATATTATTGACAACTCATACAGTGACTCCATCTGCTCCACTGCATTATTTAAGAAGTATAATTTTCTTAGCGTTATATAACATATGGACATAGTTCTTTCATTTGTTATCTTGCAAGATTATATGTTTGGAAGTGAAAATCCCCAAATTTTCAGGAACAAAAAAGGCAACACGCTCAGATAGCCCAAAGCAATTTCACTTTTTTTGTCAGATTTTCCATCTCAGTCTGCAAGAAGATATCTCAAGTAGCAGAATTCGCTGTTTAATAGTACAAATGTTTTTTTTTAACTTTCAATGTGTTCAGGTGCCCAGCAAAGTATGACTTTAATTTCCAATCCTAAGATAAATTTCAGCCGACGAACCCAAAGTTAAAATCATCCACAAGAGTGCAAATCAAAGCACACATTTTTAAAAATGTTTATGCCTTAATGGTGTTGGCGTGTGCTGGAGTACAGTTTCATGAGTGAAGACCACCCTCCAGTAGATCACTGAAGTTTCCATTTTTCAGGCATCGAGATACTATTCGACGATGGCTTTCAGTTATGGCTCAGTGGCAGTGCTCTCCACTCAGACACAGAAGGTCATAGCTTCAGATTTCACTCAAGAGGCTTGAGCACAAAGTCCAGGCTGACACTTGAGTGCAATACTGAGGGAGTGCAGTCCTGTTGGAAGCACTGGGGGGAAAATTTGTTTGTGCAGCACTGTGTCCTACAATGGCATCAATGACGAAGGCAAAATGTTCAGGCAGGTGGTAGTCCATGACTTTGCCTGCCCTGGTAAATCAACCTAAGTCTGTGTAGCATTGCTAGAAGCAGGACTGCACAAAGTAATTTATTCCCCTTGTCATTCAGATGAGGTAGTAAACTGAGGCCACAGCTGCCAAACATCTCAGGTGTATGTTAAACACATGCAGTATTGAAAAAAGAGCCTGATAGCTCTAGTTGATATTCTGGACAACATTTATTCCTCAACCAGCACTTAAAACAAATGAAAACAAAAATACCTGGAAAAACTCAACAGGTCTGACAGCATCTACGGAGAGGAATACAGTTGACGTTTCGAGTCCATATGACTGTTCATCAGAACTAAGGAAATAGAGAAATGAGATGAAATATAAGCTGGTAGAGGGGGGTGGGACAGGTAGAGCTGGATAGGGGGCCAGTGATAGGTAGAGGCAAAGAAGAGATTACCAAAGATGTCATAGACAAAAGGACAAAGGGGTGTTGACGGTGGTGATATTATCTAAGGAATGTGCTAATGGGGACATTAAGGGTATTAAGGGTAGCAAGCAGGACAAGCTAGTGGCAGATGGCCCTACTGGAGGTGGAGTGAGGGGAAGGGATCGAAATGGGCTAAAAGATAGAGATTAAAACAATAGATTGAAATAAATTTAAAAATAGTTCGGAAAAGAAAAAATATATATTTTTTAATTATAATTTTTTTGAAAAAGGGGGATTGGAAAGGGAGTAGGGATGGAAGAGAGAGTTCATGATCTGAAATTGTTGAACTCAATATTAAGGCCGGAAGGCTGTAAAGTGCCTAGTCGGAAGATGAGGTGCTGCTCCTCCAGTTTGCGTTGAACTTCACTGGAACATTGCAGCAGGCCAAGGACGGACATGTGGGCATAAGAGCAGGGTGGTGTGTTGAAATGGCAAGCAACAGGGAGGTCTGGGTCATGCGTGCGGACAGACCGAAGGTGTTCCGCAAAGCAGTCATCCAGTCTGCTTCACTTGAAAGGAGTGTTTGGGCCCTTGGACAGTGAGGAGGGGGGAAGTAAAGGGGCAGGTGCTGCACCTTCTGCAGTTGCTTGGGAAGGTGCCGTGGGCGGGGGTTGAGGTGTAGAGGGTGATGGAGGAGTGGACCAGGGTGTCCTGGAGGGAATGATCCCTGCAGAAAGCTGCCGAGGGGGTGAAGGGAAGATGTATTTGGTGGTGGCATCATGCTGGAGTTGGCAGAAATGGCGGAAAATGATCCTTTGAACGCGGAGGCTGGTGGGGTGATAAGTGAGGACAAGGGGGAACTAATCATGGTTCTGGGAGGGAGAGGAAGGTGTGAGGGTGGATGCGCGGGCAATAGGCTGCACACGGTTGAGGGCCCTGTCAACCACCATGCGTGGAAAACCTCATTTAAGGAAGAAGGAAGACTTGTCAGAGGAACTGTTTTGGAAAGTAGCATCATCAGAACAGATGCGACAGAGGTGAGGGAACTGAGAGAATGGGATGGAGTCCTTACAGGAAGCAGGGTGTGAGGAGCTGTAGTCGAGGTAGGTGTGAGAGTCGGTAGGCTTGTAATGAATATTGGTGGACAGTCTATCACCAGAAATTGAGACTGAGAGGTCAAGGAAGGGAAGTGTCAGTGATGGACCACATGAAAATGATGGAGGGGTGGAAATTGGAAGCAAAATTAATAAATTTTTCCAGATCCAGACAAGATCATGAAGTGGCACCGAAGCAGTCATCGATGTACCGATGTACCCCTATCCAGCTCTACCTGTCCCACCCCCCTCTACCAGCTTATATTTCACCTCATTCTTCTATTTCCTTAGTTCTGATGAAGAGTCATACAGATTCAAAATGACAACTGTATTCCACTCTGCAGGTGCTGTCAGACCTGCTGAGTTTTTCCAGGTATTTTTGTTTTTGTTTCAGATTTCCAGCATCCACAGTATTTTGCTTTTATCTTAAAACAAATGAGTTGATCAACACAAGGATTAAGAGCAGGAGTAGGACATTTGAGCCCTGGAACCTTCTGTGCCATGTGGTAAGATCATGGTTGATTTGATTGTGGCCTCAGCTCCACTTTCCTGACTGCCCCCTAAAACCTTTGACTCCCTGGTCATTTATTTCATTGCTGTTCTGGGGGTTTTGCTGTGTGCAAATTGGGTGCAGTTAAGTGCCCCATACTCAGGGTTATGAGCCACGGCCAATGGTGGAACCAGCGAGTTTTTGGTGGTGTTGGCAGGAAAGCTAGAACCATGAGGGACAAAAGCTGCTTATAGATGGAGGATCCTTTGGGAAGCAGGCTTGTGTTTCCTTTAAGCTCATGACGAAGGGCATAAAGAGACTAAAAAGAAATTTAGATAGGTTAAGTGAGGGGGCAAAATTTTGGTAAATGGAATAATGTGAACTTGTCCACTTTGGCAGGGAGAATATAATTTAAATGGAGACTGCAGAATTCTAGAGTACTGAGGGATCTGGGTGTCCTGGTACATGAATCACAAAAAGTCAGCTTGCAGGTACAACAAATGATTAGGAAGGGAAATGGAATGTTGGTGTTTATTGCAACAGGAATGGAATATAAAAGTAGGGATGTTATGCTACAGCTGTACAAGTCCTTAGTGAAACCACATCTGGAGTACTGTACACAATTTTGGTATCCATACTTGAAAAAAGATAAAATTGCATTAGAAACAGTTCAGGGGAGGTTCACTCAACTGATTCCTGGGATGAAGGAGTTATCTTATGAGCATGTTGGTCGTGTACCCATTGGAATTTAGAAGAATGAGAGGTGATCTTATTGAAATATATCACATCCTGTGGGGACTTGACAGGGTAGATGCTGAGAGGATGTTTCCCTTTGTGGGGGAGTCTAGAACTAGGGGACACAGCTTAAAAATTAAGGGTCTCCCATTTAAGACTGAAATGAAGAGAAACTTTTTCTCTCAGAGAGTCATTAGTCTGTGAAATTCTCTTCCACAAAGAGCAGTGGAGGCAGGGTCACTGAATTTAATCAAGGCCAAGTTAGACAGATTTTTGATTGTCAAAAGTGTCATGGGTTATGGGGGGCAAACAGGAAGGTGGAATAGAGGCCACAATCAAATCAGCAATGGCAGAGAAGGCTTGAGGGGTTGAATGGCCTACGCCTGCTCTTAATTCCTGTGTTCTTGTGTGCACCAGGAAAGTACTTCATGTATTCTTTCCCCTAGTCATATTGTTCATTGCTCATTAAAATTGAAAATGGAAAGTTCTTACTAGCAATTCAAGAGGAAAGCACAAAACCATGAGGCATGGAGAGATAAACAGAGGGTATGCCCATAGGCAGATCATGGCTAAAAATTGGCTATATAAAAACAGCAAGTGCTGGAAAATCTCAGCAGGTCCACCAGCATCTGTGGAGAGAGGAATAGAGTAAGCACTTTTGAATCCAATATGACTTCTTTGGAACTGAAGAGAGGCAGAAATGTGATGGGTTTTACACTGTTGAAACAGCAGGGAGGGGAAGGTGGAGCAAAATAGAAGGTCAGGGATAGGTTAGAGGGCAGTGTGGGAGTAAATGGCAAGTATGTCATAGAACACAAGGCAAAGGGAGTAATAATGATAGTAAAGGCACAACGCATTGTCAAGCTGTTTGAAAGCAAAATAGCAGAATAGTAGCGGAATAAAGGTCAGCGCTTTCTGAAAGCAAAGATGAGAACAAGGCTGGCATCTGGGGGAAAAGAATTCAAAATGAGGAAGACAGTTCATGGTCTGAAGTTGTTGACGTTAATGTTGAGTCCAGAGGATGTACAGTGCCTAATCAGAAGAAGAGATGCTATTGTTCCAGCTTGTGTTGGACTTCCTTGGAACATTAGGGCAGTTTGGGGATGAAAATGTGAGCATGAGAACAAGATAGTGAATCAAAATGGCAAGGGACTGGAAGTTCGGGGTCATGCTTCCATACTGAGCAAAGGTGCTCTGCAAAATGGTCACCCAGTCTTTATTTGGTCTCCCCAATGTAGAGGAGACCTCATTGTGAGCAGCGAATGCAGCAGAACAAATTGAAAGGAGTACAAGTAAGCCGCTGCTTCACCTGGAAGGAGTGTTTGGGGCCTTGGACAGTAAGGAGGCTGGAGGTAAAGGGAAAGGTGTTACACCTGCTGCATTTGTATAGAAAGATGCCACGGGTAGGGGATGAGGTGTTATAGCTACCACTTTCCCTACATTGTAGGAATAACCACACTTCAAAAGTGTTTTCTTGGCAATAGTGGGCTTTGGGATGTCCTGAGGTTTTTGAAAGCAGCTCTATAAATGCAAGTTCTTCTTTTTGTGTCTATAAGGGCCCTCACAGCTGACCCTGATGCTGCTCTCAACAGTAACAAACACAAGTGTTTTCCAGAACTGGTCACCATAGAGTGATGACAATAAAGAGCCTTGGCTCATTTTCCTTTCCATAACTTCAGTGGAGATGAAAATCAGGAGAGATGTGAAACAGACTGCCAATTCCCTATGACCCATCCCAAACTATCACATTAAGTCAAAATTAGCCCCAACTGTATTTTGGAGATTTTGTACAGTTGTTGACGTGAGATTATGTTTTTTTGTCAGGAGGAAGAATCCACTTCAAAAAATTGTCACCCCATTAATCCAGTGTGACATTGGAAAAACAACAATTGGTTCCAGAGATCGATAAATACAAATCCTTCGCCCAGCTTGCTTCAAGACTTACAATATCTCTGACATTGGAACTTTTACAGATCTTCAGAGACCAGTAGTCAGAGAATTGTCTCACAGAGACCACCCGTAGAGATGTCACAAGACCCAAGACGGAGGACGGAGAGGCCGCACGAGATGGGTATTGTATATCTCCAGGGTGGGAGGCCTAACGCCTGATCCCCGGTGGGCGGGTAAGGTGGAGTATTTGTAAATAAGGGTTAAGTGAACCTAAGTTGTCTGGCATTTTGATTAGTTATTCTACTCTGTTTAACTATTTGGTAGTGTTACTTAATGTTGGTTACAATTATGTTAACTAAATTACGGCTTTTTCCTTTGTTAATGTAAATAAGTAATTAATAAATTAACACACATCAGATGATGTAATTCAGGGTAGGTTTTCGGACCACTAACCTTGTGACCAGCTTCCTGGTTTCATCGCTACCTAAGTGACAAACATCCATGCTTGCCAAATTTTAACGGGCTGAAAATCAAGACCAAGCGACCTAGAGCTCCGTTTCCACCTGATTCGCGGCCCTCGGCGACGACTTTTTCGCCTCCCTTGGCTGTGATTTCCTGGAGTTTGCTCTCTTGCCCACATGTCTGTCCTCGGCTTGCTGCATTGTTCCAGTGAAGCCCAACGTAAACTGGAGGAACAACAAAACAAAAACAGAATTACCTGGAAAAACTCAGCAGGTCTGGCAGCATCGGCAGAGAAGAAAAGAGTTGAAGTTTCGAGTCCTCATGACCCTTCGACAGAACTTGAGTTCGAGTCCAAGAAAGAGTTGAAATATAACCTGGTTTAAGGTGTGTGCGGGGGGCGGCGGGGGAGGGAGAGAGAGAGAGAGACAGAGAGAGAGAAGTGGAGGGGGTTGGTGGGGTTGTAGGGACAAACAAGCAGTGATAGAAGCAGATCATCAAAAGATGTCAACGACAATAGTACAATAGAACACATAGGTGTTAAAGTTAAAGTTGGTGATATTATCTAAACGAATGTGCTAATTAAGAATGGATGGTAGGGCACTCAAGGTATAGCTCTAGTGGGGTTTTTTTTTTATATAATGGAAATAGGTGGGAAAAGGAAAATCTTTATAATTTATTGGAAAAAAAAGGAAGGGGGAAACAGAAAGGGGGTGGGGATGGGGGAGGGAGCTCATGACCTAAAGTTGTTGAATTCAATATTCAGTCCGGAAGGCTGTAAAGTCCCTAGTCGGAAGATGATGTGTTGTTCCTCCAGTTTGCGTTGGGCTTCACTGGAGGAACAACACCTCATCTTCCGACTAGGGACTTTACAGCCTTCCGGACTGAATATTGAATTCAACAACTTTAGGTCGTGAGCTCCCTCCCCCATCCCCACCCCCTTTCTGTTTCCCCCTTCCTTTTTTTTCCAATAAATTATAAAGATTTTCCTTTTCCCACCTATTTCCATTATATAAAATAAAAACCCCACTAGAGCTATACCTTGAGTGCCCTACCATCCATTCTTAATTAGCACATTCGTTTAGATAATATCACCAACTTTAACTTTAACACCTATGTGTTCTATTGTACTATTGTAGTTGACATCTTTTGATGATCTGCTTCTATCACTGCTTGTTTGTCCCTACAACCACAACACCCCCCCACCACCTCTCTCTCTCTCTATCTCTCCGCCCCCCCACACACACACCTTAAACCAGCTTATATTTCAACTCTTTCTTGGACTCGAACTCAAGTTCTGTCGAAGGGTCATGAGGACTTGAAACGTCAACTCTTTTCTTCTCCGCCGATGCTGCCAGACCTGCTGAGTTTTTCCAGGTAATTCTGTTTTTGAATTGGTTCCAGATCCCAGCTTGGGCCATGCGATTAATATAATCCACAAAGGATATAAAACCCCAGTCTCCATTTGGAAAACCTAAACTAAAAACAACAGCAAACCCAACAAATGGCAAGGTTACAGCAAGAAATGTTCATGATTTGTTACTGGTATTTAATCCTTTGGAATTCTGCCTTGGCATCTCTGCAGTCTGTGGCCAGTAGAGGGAGCTCATGCAGGAAATACACGGCTTGGTTTTGCTTTTCATTTGGGTAAGGATGGCCACCCACGAAGCCTCACCGGAGTTAAATCTTTCCACTCTGTTGAAATGAGATTTGGTCAAAGTCAACAGCACAAAAGGGGCTTGGTTATGTTAGTATACAGTTAATCCATGCATGCCAATCATCGCTGCTTCACGCGCACACTTAGTATTTTGAGGAGTTGGTCAGCATGTCAATGTTTTCTGACAAAAATCATCATGGGCTGACCCCCCTCTCCTAAACATCACTTATAGTGCCAAAAACAAAGAATCAATCACTATGAAGGGAGGAGAGTTGGGTCAGAAGCTGGGATTGTTGTTTTGTCTGCTTATTACTTGTAACTCTTCATTCACCTCAGTAAATATTCAGCAAGCTCACAAGACACTCTGAAGGAGACACCTCAGATGAGGTGAATCATCCTGAGCATGCATTCTCACATGTCCCTTGACCTGCACAGGCAGCAGCATAAACATTAGCACTCCTGTGGGTTCGACGGTGAGCTAGAATGGCGTACACAGGGTGAAACTTGCAGCACAAGAAGCGAAAAAAAAAGAGATGGAGTAGCTCTTTTAATAAAGCTTAAGATCAGTAGAGTAATAAGGAATAATCCTGGTTTGAAAGATGTAGATAAAGTTTGGGTGGAGATAAGAAATAGCAAAGGTAAGAAGCTACTAAAGTAACCCCTAAAGAAACCCCTAAGGTAACTATACTGTAGGACACAGTATAAATCAAGAAATAAGAGGGGCTTGTAAGAAAGGTACTGTAATAACAATGGGAGATTTTAATCCTCATATATATCAGATAAATCAAATTAGCAAAGGTACCCTGGATGATGAGTACACAGATGTATTTGAGACAGTTTCTTAGGACAATATCTTCTGGAACCAACCAGTAAGCAAGCCATTTTAGACCTGGGAATGTGTAATGAGACAGGATTAATTAATGACCTCATAGTAAAGGGTCTCTAAAGCAAGGGTGATCATAACACAAAATAATTTCACATTCAGTTTGATGGTGACAAATGTGGGTCTGAAACTAGTGTCCAAAACTTAAATAAAAGTAAAAGGATAGGAAGACAGAGTTGGCTAAAGTGGACTGGGAAAATAGGTTAAAAGGTGAGATGGTAGAGAAGCAGTGGATGACATTTCAGGAGATATTTCACAACTCTCAAAAAAGATGTATTCCATTGAGAAGAAAGATTCTAGGAACATAATGCACCATCTGTGGCTTACTAAGGAAGTTAAACATGGTCAAATTGAAAGAAAAGTACAATGCTGCAAATATTAATGGTTGACCAGAAGATTAGGAACATTTTAGAAATCTGCAAAGAAGGACTAAAAAATAAAGCAGGAGAAATTAGAGTGTGAGAGTAAACTAGCAAAGAATATAAAACAGACAGTTAGCTTCTGCATGTATATTCAAAGGAAAAGAGAAGCTAAAGTAAGAGTTGACCACTTCAAGGAGGGGAGTGGAGAATTAAGAATGGGAAACAAGGCAATGGCAGAGGCATTGAGCAAGTGTTCTGTATCTGTCGTAGTAAAAGACACAAAAAGCATCCTAAGAATAATGGAAAATCGAGAAGCCAAAGGGAGGGAGGAACTTAATCACCATCACTAGAAAAAAAGTACTAGGAAAATTAACGTGACGGAAGGCTGACAATTCCCATGGACCTAAAAGCCTGCATAATAGGGTCTGAAAAGAAGTGACTGCAGAGCTAGCGGATACATTGGTTATAGCCTTCCAAAATTCCCTAGATTCTGGAAAGGTCCCAGCTGACTGGAAAATTGCAAATGCAATACCTCTATTCAGGAAAGGAGGGAGACAGAAAGTAGGAAACTATAGGCCAGTTAGCCTAACATCTGCCTGTCATGAAGCTAGGAATGTATATAATATTATTGGAAAATATTTTTTCTTTTAAAATAGAGGTTTAGTCTGTGGGTGTGTCTTAACTGGATTAATGCCAGCTAGTCTGGGTACTTTGATATGTACTAGTTTTGAGATGTAAGAGAGGTAGGGTGCATTTGCATTTTTTGAATTGACCATTCAAGAAGGCGAATGAAATCTGGCACCTAGTGCACAGAGACCAAGCAAAATATGTTTTTAATGCTAATAAAATTGACACTATGAAAGAGGTTTTATTGTTAGAAGAGGTGGGTTCAAAGAGGCTGGTGACACAATGAGAATTTTTCTTTATTCATTCATGGGATGTGGACATCACTGGCTAGGTCAGCATTTATTACACATCCCTAATTGCCTTTTTTCAGAGGGCATTTAAGAGCCAATCACGTTGTTGTGGGTCTGAAGTCACATATAGGCCAGACCAGGTAAGAATATTAGTGAATTTACATTCAATGATCTGCGCTAGGTATAACTTCAGCAGTTTTGTGTGCAGGCAGAGACAATGTAAGATCAAAGTAGCTGTAAGTCCACACCTGTCTCCACAGGAACCAAAGTGAGAGGAACCTCATTTTGAATTTGTAAGGTGAAAATATTTTGCCTGGTGCCTGGTTAAGTCCATGGGTTGCTGTTGCCTTAATGGAGATTAGTTTAGGGATTTGTTATAAGTTATGATAGTAGTAAGTTGTGGCTATGCATATGTGTTTAATGTGTTGTAACTTAATAAAATGTTTAATATAACACCTCTCAAGAATTGGGGGTCTGATTCCTGAATTTAGAGTTGCATCTCAAATATACTACTTTGAAATATAGGTTATGACTGTTGTTTAAAGTTTCCCTCTGGGATTTTTGAACAGCTCAGCTTTAACAAACTGTTGACTCATAACACTGCTATTTGGAAAATGCTGGAATCTGTTAGTATGGAAGGAGTAGCAATACATTTAGAACATCACAATATAATCGAACAGAGTCAACATGATCCAAGGGTCAGAGCTGCCCTGCCATTCCATTATCTATTAGGTAAGAAAACTTACTCTTAAAGAAAAAACTCATCACCTACTAATTTCACTTCTGTTGTCATTTAAATATAGGTAGTTTAACTTTAAAGCTTTCCCTTATTATGAAAAAAAAATAATTTCCCAGTTTTTTTGACTAATTCCCTAACTTTGGAGAAAGGAAAACAAAACTACAATCCCACGAATCAATCAACTCACAGCCTTCCTCTGATGTCTTCACTCTCACTTTAGTGATCCTTGTCTGCCTCACAGTGATCCCAGTCTGCTTCACAATGATCCCAGTGTGCTTCACAAGTGATCCCAGTCTTCTTCACAGTGGTCCCAGTCTGCCTCACAGTGATCCCAGTCTGCCTCACAGTGATTCCAGTCTGCTTCACAGTGATCCCAGTCTGCTTCACAGTGATCCCAGTCTGCTTCACAGTGATTCCAGTGTGCTTCACAAGTGATCCCAGTCTGCTTCACAGTGATTCCAGTCTGCTTCACAGTGATTCCAGTGTGCTTCACAAGTGATCCCAGTCTGCTTCACAGTGATTCCAGTCTGGTTCACAAGTGATCCCAGTCTTCTTCACGGTGGTTCCAGTCTGCCTCACAGTGATCCCAGTCTGCTTCACAGTGATTCCAGTCTGCCTCACAGTGATCCCAGTCTGCCTCACAGTGATCCCAGTCTGCTTCACAGTGATCCCGGTCTGCTTCACAGTGATTCCAGTCTGCTTCACAGTGATCCCGGTCTGCTTCACAGTGATTCCAGTCTGCTTCACAGTGATCCCGGTCTGCCTTACCATGATTCCGGTCTGCTTCACAGTGATTCCAGTCTGTTTCACAGTAACCCCAGTTTGCTTCACAGTGATCCTGACCTGCTTCACAGTGATCCTACACAACCTGTCCTCATAAGACAACCTCTTCACCCAGGAATCAGCCGAATGAACCTTCCCTGAACTGCTTCCACTGAAAGTATATCCTTTCTTAAGTAAGGAGACCAAAATTGCACACACTACTTTAGGTCTCACAAATGCCCTGTACAGTTGTAGCAAGGTTTGTCTACTTTTATACACAATTGCCTTTTTAATAAAGGTCAGCTTTCCATTTGCCTTCCTAATTACTTGCTGTGCCTGCATATTAACTTTTTGTGGTTCATGTACAAGGACACCCAGATCCCTCTGCACTGCAGGATTCTGCATGCTCTCCATTTAAATAGTATTCCGCTTTTCTATTCTTCCCACCAAAGTGGACAATCTCACATTTTCCCACATTATACTCCATCTGCCACTGCTCACTGACTTAAACCATCCATGCCCCTTTGCAGATTCTTTGTGTCCTCCTCACAGATTGCTTTGCTACCTATTTTTGCATTGTCAGAAAATACACTTGGTCGCTTCATCCAAGTCATCATTGTAGATCGTAAACAGTTGAGGCCCCGGCACTGCTTCCCGTTCCATATGGAACTTCAGGACATTTCCTATGTTCGGGACAACCATATGTGCAGGAGGTGTCATCAGCTGCAGCAGCTCAAGCTCCAGCTTTCGGAGCTTGAGCAGCAGCTGACATCACTATGGTGCATCCGTGAGGTTGAGATCTTTGTGAATAGCATGTTTATGGTTTAAGAGCATGCAGTGAGAGAGGGAATGGGTGACCAACAGATAGTCAAGAAGAAACAGTTAGGTAGTGCCAAAGTCTCCTGAATGTATTTTCTTTCATTCTTCCAGTGGACCTGGCCGTCGTGGGTTAGGCCAGCATTTTTATTGTGCTGCAAAGTGTATCCCACTATCCAAAAAGTATTCGGTCCTGAATACTGATGAAAGTGATGGTTCATCTGGGGCGTGCAGCCAAAGCCAAGTCCATGGCACCATGGCTGGCTCAGCTGTACAGAGGTGGGGGTGGGAGGGGGGGCATGAAGAAGACTGCAAGAGCAACTAATAGGACAGTCAACAGTTAGGGGAACAGGTAAGTTCTTCTGTATGAATCCAGGATGGCACGTTGCCTCCCTGTTGCCAAGGTCAAGGATGTCACTGAATGGCTGAAGGAGCACCCTGAGGGGTGGGGCAGTGTGGAATGAACAGCCAGTGGTCATGGCACTAATGACATTTGTATAAAGGTGGATGAGATCCTGCTGTTATTGCAATATGCCTTTGAGAGATAGCAGCATGTGCCATTCACTAGAAAGGATGTGTGTCATGTGGCACAGTTGAATTTCACTTTTGCTTTTAAGCAGAGTACAGCATAGACAACTCTGATGATGATGCCTTCAAGCTTTATACCCATGCACATCTGTTCTCATGTGCAGAGCCTCAATAAATGAACCCACAATGTGTTTACCCAATATTTTATGCGTGATTGGTGCCTTTATGTCATTATATCACAACACCACAGTAGTCAGAATTCAGGGAGGTAGATAGGAAATTAGCAACCAGGACCACAAAATTTGCAATCTCTCAATTACGATTCTGGATTACTATCATTTTAAGGTTTTCAATTTTCATACTGGTTTAAAATCACCATTTGGTTAGTATGGGGAAATTTTAATTGCTATTTTGGCAGTCTATTATATTGAACTGGCATAGATTAGTTTGGGGACAAGGGTTAGTAAATGTCTAGTGGTTCACTGCCTGGAAAAATAGAATTTGTCTGGTAGTTTTGTCTGACAAGTCATGTGTACAAAGCAGAATGAAAAGAATTTATTGTTTATTTTTTTTTTTTTTTGCATAGTGCTTGTGCATGACCTGCACCAAGGTTATTGAGATGTAGTCCTGATCAGTCAACAACTCCATTATCATTGCATCGTGAGACCATCACAATGGTGGAAGGTGAATTAGATGCACCTTGGTCCTTTCTCATCTAGTAATTCCTACACTCCTCAATCATTACGCCTTGTCTCCAGACCAGAACAATTATATATGTAATAATGTAGACAGCAGCACAGAGGAATTGTCAAAGATCACTTCTTCGTCTTATATTTTTATATTGTTGCAGTGCTGAAGACTTTAGAGAAAACTAATAAAATCAGAAATCGTTTTCCTTTTTGTGGCTATGACTTTATTAAACACCACTGATCTCCTCACATTTCATTTGAATTTGCTAATTTTGGTATCTATTTCATTTTTAATAATAACATTTGTAAATGGCGGAGGAAAACATCAATCCAAATTCCCTGCATGACAAAAATCAGTACTTAATACAGGGTGATAGATAAAGGGGATGTTCTCAGTGTAAGTGGAAGTCAATGTTACCAGTGTGCTAAATTACAGATTACATAGACTCAGTCATGTAGAATCCATAAAAATGTTTAGCTTTCGTTCCAATTTCTTTTCAACACTTGTTTATTTAACATTCAGCGCTGACTGCAAAAGCTGCCATTGGCTCATGCAAGCTAGTATTCATTTCCCTACAGTAGTTTTGAAGAAAACACCAAATGTATAGAAAAGTCAGACCAACAGAATGAGTTGATAGTTTCTTGTCATTGAGTATCTTCTCTGAATCATGGTGAGTAGGCAGGATATGGAACAGAAACCCTGGAATCCCATCTGCAGGGATGAGGGGAATCAGAGGAGAGACTCGGGTGGCCAAACACAAGGGCAATTGTTAGTAACTTAGGAGCAGGCTGAATACGTTCAGTGTCCGGATCTGAAAATCTGGATCTGGATCTGGAAAAAGATCTGGAATTGATGATGACTATGAAATTGTCATAAAAACCATTCTGGTTCACTAATGTCCTCTAGGGAAGGAAAACTGCTGCCCTTACCTGGTCTGGCCTACATGTCACTCCAGACCCACAGAAATGTGGTTGATGCTTAAATGCCCTCTGAAATGGCCTAGAGAGCCACTTCAGTTGTATCAAACCACTAGAAAGTCAATAAGGAATGAAACCAGATGGACCACCCGGTATTGACTCAGGCACCTGAAACAATGGCAAACGCAGCACTCAAGAGGCTTGACACCATCCAGGACAAAGTAATCCGCTTGATTGGCATCCCATCCATAAACTTTCGCCCCTCCACCACTGGCACACAGTGGCAGCGGTGTGTACCATTTACAAAATGAACTGCAGGAACTCAGCAAGCCTCTTTAGACAGCACCGTCCAAACCTATGACCACCAGCATCTAGAAGGACAAGGGCAGCAGATAGATGGGAACGCCACCACCTGGAAGTTCCCCTCCAATTCACTCGCCATCCTGACTTAGAAATATGTCGTCGTTTCTTCACTGTCGCTGGGTCAAATTCCTGGAATTCCCTTTCTAACAGCACTGTGGGTGTTACTACACCACATGATTTGCAGCGGTTCAAGAAAGCAGCTCACCACCACCTTCTCAATGGTACTTAGTGATGGGCAATAAATGTTGGCCTAGCCAGCAATTCCCGCATTCCATGAATTAATATAAAAAAAAGGCTCCTGCAATAATCCGCTTGTGTCTTTAGTGCAACCACCTTACCTTGTTTCCATCTGTTCTGAGGTCAGGACTGGGGTTGTTTGATGATGTTTCTGTAGTGTTACGCTCGATCTTCAACTCCTCCAATAATGAAGTAGCATGTCAGTCTTGGATTGTGTTCAAGTCTTGTTGTAGAGGTTCATTGGAAGATTAGTGAAATGGGACTAATGTACATTCAAGGAGCTGGAACATACACAATGGGTCAAATTGCCTTTTTCTGTGCTAAGAAATCCCAGAATCCCAGAACTATTACAGTACAGAAGGAGGCCATTCATCCCATTGTGTCTGCACTGGCTTCCTGAATGAGTGATTCACCTACTGTCACTCCCCCACATTCACCCCGTAACCCTGAACATTCTTCCTTTTCAGGTAACAACCTAATGCCCTTCTGAATGCCTCTATTGAACCTGCCTCCACCACACTCACAGGCAGAGCATTCCAGTCCTTAACCAGTCGCTGTGTGAAAACGTTTTCCTCTTATTGCCTTTGCCTCTTTTGCCAATTACTTTAAATCTGTGCCCTCTCATTGTCAATCCTTTCACAAGTGGGAACAGTTTCTCCCTAGCTACTCTGCCCAGACCTGTCACAATTTTCAATACCTCATATCAAATCTCCTTTCAGCCTTCTCTTCTCTAAGGAAAAGAGTTCTAACTTCACCAATCTATCCAGGGTCTATCTATTATAGAGGTACTGTAAGTGTAACCAGACAGGAATGAGTAACTAAATAATTTACATTTATCCAGATGCTTATCACATTATCAGGACATCCCCAGAAACTTTCCTGCCAATAATTACTTCTCAAGTGTAATCACTGCTGATGTACAGGCAAACATGGCAGCCAGTTTCCACACTACAAAATCTCATAGTGATAGATGTCAAGTTATTTTGTTTTTGATGGTATTAGTTAAATGGTTGGTGTGGTTGGAATGTTGGTCAGGACACCAGAAGAACCCCCTGCTCTTCTTTCGAATAATGTCAGGTAAAGCCTTGCATCTACCTGATCATCTGTACAGAAACTCGGTTTAACATCTCACCCAAACCTCATAATTATATACTTTTAGTCCAAGCGTGGGGCTTGAGGCATGGTCTTCTGAGTCAGAGTAAAGAATGGAAGCAATCGTAAAAAACAGAAGCAATATTTCCATTGATTCATGAGATGCTTTCTTTTGCTTCTTATGGTTAAACAATTGAAAACGAGCAGTCCAATTTTCACTTTGAGTGGGCAGTAATTTCACTGTAGCGAGAGAGTTGTCTCATTCAGTTTCACAAAATCAGAAATGGCACTTCGTCATTTTTTTCAGGAATTGAATTTCAGGAAATCCAGTTAACTATTAGCAAGTTTCATTCTACACTTTAATAGTGTCAGTGTATATTAAATAATTCTTAATAAATCAGAATTCTCAGATATGACAGGCTGCCTTGCACTAAATTACTAATAATATGTGACACCAGTTTTATGTCGGGTTTTACAATGGCAGCTTTATGATAGTAAAACATGTATATAGCATTTCGAGAATGTCTGATAGTATCACTGTTTGCACATCCTGTTCAGAGTAGTGATGAATAATTGTTGTTAAAATAGACTTCTGCATTTTCTCACGTCTCTTCATTTGCTGCATCAGAAACATTTTGAAGACCATTTAAGTTTCCCAGTGGTTGTTTAAAAAAAGAATTACATTTACATAGCGCTTTTCATGACCACCAGATGTCTCAATGGGCTTACAGCTAATGAAATACTTTTGAAATCCTCATTGTTATAATGTAGGAAACTCAGCAGCCAATTTGCATGTAGAAAGCAAACAGCAATGTGATAATGAGCAGATAATCTGTTTTTATGATATGGATTGAGAGACAAATATTGGCCAGGACACCAGGGATAACTCCCCAGTCATTATTTGAGACAGTGCAATGGGGTTTTTTACATATCATTAGAGGAGGCAGGGCCCTCAGCTTAATGTCTCATCCAAAAGACAGCACCTCCAACAGCACTCCATAAGTACTGAAATGGGACTTGAATCCAGAACCTTACGACTCAGAGGTAAGAGTGTTACCAGCTGAGCCATGGGGCTCAGGGCTGTAACCTCAAGGCTGTAAGTAGCTCAGTGATAGACATCAGGTAGGCCCAGATTCTCTGTTCAGTGTTGTTTTGTTCTGATCTCTCTCTCTGAATCAGTGGTGCAATAACAACAATATATATTTATATAACACCTTTAATGTAATGAAATGTCCCAAGGCACTTCACATGAGCAATACAAAACAAAATATGACACTGAGCCACATAAGGAGGTGTTAGGTCAATGATCAAAAGCTTGGTCAAAGATATAGGGGTCTTAAGGAGTGTCTTAAAGGAGGAAAGAGAGGTAGAAAGACAGAGAGTTGTGGGGAGGGCATTCCAGAACAGGGGCCTATGGACAAGCCAAGGCACGGCCACCCATGATGGAGCAATTATGATTGGGAATACACAAGAGGCCAGAATTAGAGGAGCGCAGATATCCTGGAGAGTTGTGGTATTGAAGAAAATAACAGAGATAGGAGGGGAAAGACCATGGAGGGATTTGAAAACAAGGATGGGATTTTTAAAATCAAGGCATTGCTTTCTGGGAGCAAATGTAGCTCAGGAAACACAGGGTTGATAGGGGATTACAGGTATTCCTGGATTAGGGAAATCTAACAGCTATCCAGAAATTCCTGCTGGAACCATTATGTGAATGCTGGTGAAGAACACCTGTCATATAACCAAATACCAAGGTCAAATAAGCTGCCCACACTCACAGTCTGGGCTTACTAAGATAAACGGATACAGCAACCCAGTGACTGTGGGACTGAACTAACAACTCCAAGGTTGTGACATCAAATTCCACCATGGAGCATAGTGCATTCAAATTCAATAATCTAGTCATTTTTGACCAGCACTAGTTTCCACACTGCAGTAAAACTTAGATTGGTTCAGTAAAGTTCTTCATGCAAAGGAGCCTGCCATCCGTACTTGTTCTGGTCAACATATATCTTCAACCCCATGCTATAGTTCAATCTTAATGCCTCTGAACTAGGCGATCATGCCACCCAGTTGTAAATAATCATTACAACCTTCAGTGATAAGAAAATCAGACAAAGCTTTCAGCAATGGCCATGCATTATATCAGAATAAGACTGACGCAATCAGCCCTTCAAAGTCCTCCTTGTCAACATGTGGAGCCTGGTGCCAAGGTAGAGAATGCTGTCCCATTGTCAACTCAAATAGCAGCATGATGTTGTAGTGCTTGCAGAATCCCATCTATTCATCAAAATTCCAGGCTCCTTCGTCAGCATTCCCATGTATATCCTGTCCGAGCTAGTGCTAGAGGTTTGGGGTATTGTTGGACAAAGTTATGAGGGATTGTTCTGGAAATCCTCAACGTTGACCCCAGATTGCGCAGTCTCACAACTTCACATCAAGGATCAAGGAACCCTTCTGCTGACCACCGCTGCCTGACCTCCCCATCCCGCACATCCCCACCCCCCACCAGATGATCTTCACCTGTTGCAAATACCTCTGTCCACTTTAGCATAAGAAGAAGTTATCACAGCACAGTCCTTTTGAAGAGAAGATTTTGTGTCCACTGTCAGGCCATCATCCATTGTGTAAGTGTGGTATTACCACTGTGCTAATAAATGACACAGTCCCAGCAGCCTAAAATTGGGCATCCAGGAGGCACTGTTAGCCATCAGCAGTAGCAGAATTGTAAATCAACATAGGCTTCAACATACTAGCCTGGTTTATCGATTGCTGCATGCGGCACCCAAGGCGCACTGCTGGAACAACTACCTCTTCTTTCAGTAATCACCAGGACCTGCATGCATGGCCCCAGCTTCCTCCAAAGAAACTCACCGGTCTTTGAGAGTGCCTCGACATTAAGGCACCCCCTCCCTCAGCCTTGACCATCACTAGCAGCAGCACTGCCAGTGCTGCTGAGTTGCAGGCCTTCTAATTGGACCAGCATCTCTGGAAGTGGCAGTGGTAGGGGTGGAGGGAGTGGGTAGGGGGTGGGGTGGGTGTGGGGTGCTGATCTCTCTCTCTCTGCCAGATTATTGCAGACTGACCTGTCTGTGATTTTCAATGTTATTTTAGGAAAGCCTGTAACCTGATATCACAATGGGCTCCTCTGTACCCTTCCCATTTCAAAGCCCATCACCACAACAATGGGACTCACACAGACTTTGTATGCAGGTGGAAATGCTTATTAACTATTCTTGAGACCTCAGCTGTCTTTTATCTCGTAAATAAATGGACAGTTTAAAGCACATCTGTTTACAACCCAACATTCTCAACACTTTGTTGGGATTTTGGAGACTCACAGTATATCCACTGTTGCGCATAGGCTGCTGCCATTGTTTCCAAGTATAAACACCTCACACCTTCTTCCCAGTAAAATGATTTGGGCCCTATTTAATCCCTAAAATCAACCACCCAGGCTTACTGTCAGACTGACTTCAGAACAGGTCACATGATCCACTTCATTTTACCCCAAATTAAAGGCCAAAACCCCAAAACACAGCAATCTTGCAAACATCAGAATTGTAACATTAGAGAACCTTCTCTGAACTGCCTCCAATGTAAAATCCCTCCTTAAATAAGGAGACAGAAACTGTATACAGTACTCTAGGCGTGGTCTCACCAATGTCCTGTACAGTCGTAGCATTTGCCTTCCTAATTACTTGCTATAGCTACATGCTGATCTTTTGTGATTCATCTACAAGGTCACCCAGGTCCCTCTGTACCACAGCATTCTACAGGCTTTCTCCAATTAAATAATATTCAGCTTTTCTATTCAAAATGTACACCGGGGGCAGGATTCTCCCATCGTCGGAAGGGCCCGGCGGGAAGGCCCGTGAATGGCCACACAAGATGGACTACTGCCTGCGATCGGGCTCCTACTGCGATTTCATGCTGGCTGGCAAATTAACAGCCAACCAGGGAGTGGAAGAATTTTAAACACAAAAATAAACATTTTACAAGTGATATAAACGTGTCCCCACATGTGACTCAGTCACCTGAAGAGGGACATGTAAAAATGATGTTAAAAATTTTTTACTGCTTTTTCAGTAACCGTTGGAAACCTCGTGGATGAGGTTTTGTAAAAAATGCAAAGGCCGCCTGGCCTATTCGCCAAACCACCAACTGAAAGATTGAGCGGGCAGTGAAAAATACAAACTAATTGCTTAAGGGCCTTAATAGGCCTCTAAATTGTCGACGGGCGCGTTGCTGCCTTTTGCACGCACCTGCCAGCTGAAAGATCAAGAGAGTGCACAATGACGTAGGGACGATCACCCAATGTCACCGTGCACTATTTCACCCCCGTTTAGGTCGGGCACATGCCCACCCGCAGGACGAAAAGTTCTGCCCCAGGATCCCACTACCCCCAGAGCAGGGTTGGCTCCAGCTTTTGCCCCTGTGGCGGTACTTGAATCTCAAACTTAAAATTCAGTCCTTTATCTCAACCTGTATCATAGCTATACAGAATCTGCCAGCCTAGTGGATACGTTAGCCTTACTTTTTAATTCATTCCTGAAATGCGAGGATCGCTGGCGAGATCATCATTTATTGCCCATCCCTAATTTCCCTTGAGGAGGTGGTCATGAGCTGCATTCTTGAACCTCTGCAGACCATGTGGTGTAGGTGCACCTATTTTGCTGTTAGGAAGGGGGTTTCAGGGTTTTGACCCAGTGACAATGAAGAAACGGCAAATATAATTGCAAGTCAGGGTGGTGAGTGACTTGGAGGGGAACTTCCAGGTGATGGTGTTCCCATCTGTCTGCTGTCCTTGTCCTTTTCCTGGTTGAGCTCGTGGATTCAGAAGATGCTGTCGACACAGCCTTGGCAAGTTGCTGCAGTGCTGCCACTGTACTCCAGCGCTGGAGGGAGTGAATGTTCAAGGAGGTGAATTGGGTGCCAATCAAGCAGGCTGCTTTGTACTGGATATTGTTGAGCTTCTTAAGTGTTTTCTTAAATGTTGTGGGAGCTACACTCATTCAGGCAGGTGGAGAGTATTATATCACAGTCATGACTTGTGCCTTGTGGACAGGCTTTGGAGAGTTAGGAGGTGAGTTACTCACCACAGAATTCCTAGCCCCTGCCCTGCTCTTGTAGCCACAGTACTTACAGCTGGTCCAGTTCAGTTTCTGGTCAGTAATAACTTCCAGAGGTTTATGGTAGGGGAATTCAGTGATAGTAATGCTATTGAATATCAAGGAGATTCTCTCTTGTTGGTCATTGTCTGACACTTGTGTAGCACAAATAATTTTTGCAACTTAGAAACCCAAGCCTGAATGTCGTGCATGTTTTGTTCCATGCAGACATGGACTGCTAGTCTTGGGGCTGAGATTATTGGCCTACAACAAACACAGCCATCTTCCTTTGTGCTAGGCATGATTCCAATCAGTGGAGTGTTTGGCTCTGTCTTTTGCATGCCACTTATGTTGTTTGGCAAGCAAGTAGCCTTGTGCTGTAGCACCATTATGTCCATTGAGTTCAATTTTACTACCCCCGTAACATTGCCCAACACCATCTCTGCCCCAGCATATTTTTCTTAACAAGTCATTCTTGGGATGTGAGTGCTGCTTGCAGGGCCAACATTTGATGCCCAAAAGGTGGTGGTGATCCACCATTTTGAACCGCTGCTACACTCCATGCGACGTAGATACACCCAAAGCCCTGTTAGGGAGGGAGCTCCAGGTTTCTGATCTAGTGACAGCGAGGGAATGGTGGCATTGTTCCAAATCAGGATATTGTGAGACTTGAAGAACTAGGGTCCCCTGATGCCACATTCGGTCAAATGCTACATTAGTGTCAAGGGCAGTCATTCTCACTTCAGCCCTGGAATTGAGCAGTTTGTCCATATTCGTACCAAGGCTGTAATGAGATCTGGAGCTGAACACCCTGGCAGAGCCCAAATTGAGCACCACTGAGCAAGTTATTGGTAAATAAATACCACTTGATAGAACTGGCAATGGCATCTTCTTTCATTTTGCTGCTGATAAAGAGTAGACTGATGGGGTAGTAATTGTCTGGATTGGGTTTTGTGTTTTTTATGTACAGGACATACCTGGGCAATGTTCCACATTGTCAATCCCAATGCCAGTGTTGTAGTTGCACTGGATTGGCTAGGGGTGCAGCTCACTTTGGAGCGCAAGTCTTCAGCACTACTGCTGGGATATTATCAGGGCCCACAGCCTTTGCTCTGTCCAGTGCCCTCAGCTTTTTCTTGATATCACGTGAAGTGAATCAAATTGGCTGACGACTGGCATCTGTGATGCTGGGGTCCTCAGGAGGACACAGAGATGGATCATCCACTCGGCACTTCTGGCTGAAGATGATTGCAAAAATTTCAATCCTGTCTCTTGCACTGACATGCTGGGCTCCCCCATCATTGAGGATGGGGTTATTTGTGGAGCGTCCACTTCCTCCTGTTAGTTGTTCAACACCATTCACAACTGGATGCGGCAGGACTGCAGAGCTTCAGTCTGATTCAGTGGTTGCGGGATTGCTTGGTTCTGTCTTTTTCATGCTGCGTACACTGTTTGGCATGCAAGTGGCCGTGTGTTGTAGCTTCATCAGGTTGGCACCTCATTTTTAGGTATGCCTGGTACTGCTCCTGGCATGCTCTATTATGTTCCTCATTGAACCAGGCTTGGTCCCTTGGCTTAATGGTAGTGGTAGAATGGGTTATATGCCAGGTCATGAGGTTACAGATTGTGGTTGTATGCAATTCTACTGCTAATGATGACCCACAGAACCTCATGGGATGGCCAGTTTTAAGCTGCTAGATCTATTCTGAATCTATCCCATTTTACACAATCGTGTCACACCACAAGATGGACGATATCTTCAGCGTGAAGATGTGAGTTTGTCACCACAAGGACTGTGCACTGGTCGCTCCTTCCAATGCTGTCATTGGCAGAGGCATCTACGACAGGTAGATTGGTGAGGACAAGGTCAAGTAGGATTTTATGGCATGCTGTTTCTCTCACCACCTGCCACAGGCCCAGTCTGGCAGGTAAGTCCTTCAGGATTCTGTTGCACAATTCTTCAGCTAAAAATGATCCAAAGATTTTTGCAGAGCTCTCTCCACCACCTAGCCTCCACCCAACCCACGCCCGAATAAAGCTGTTGAGACTCGGTCAATTGAATATTTCAATACTGTTTTGTTAGGCAAGGATCAATAAGGGTAACTAAACCAAGATGGAGCTCAGATACAAATCAGCCAAGAATGGCGGAGCAGGCTAGAGAGGATGGATAGCCTACTCCTCTTCTTGGCAATTGCAGCCCAGGACATGCTTAATAATGTGAGCAATGCTCTAGATTAGTTTTCAGGGTCAGGGCTTCGAAACTGATCTAGGCAGGAGTGGAATCTAGTTAAAGTGGTGAGATGTGTGGAAAGGGCACCGTTTGACTGATAGACAGCAGTTATGAGAAGTGGTAATACCACATTCAGGAAGAGGCATTGGGTTACTGAAACAATTCTCATTGCTCCAAGGCAAGTGATGCTCTAGACAACTACAGCACAGCACCACCTATCTTTAAGATGCACCTAGGAACACTTAGTAAATGAGTAACATTGTTTACTACCTCAGATGCTGTGGTTGGAAGACTCTATCAGAGGTAAGTAAAATTATTAGGTACCTTTAACTGTGATGGAAAAGCAAGATAGAGAAGCCTTGCATATGCACGCAGTTCCTGTGTCACACTCAATTTGTAACGCTTTCTTGTCACAGCTATTTTCAATTTTTTTGATCTTGCTGCTTCCATCGCATACAAACATACTTAAATTATGGACAGAAAATAACTAGCTGGTGCATCCAGCTTTTCCTTTAAGTGTCATGATTTCCAGGAGATCACGCAAATGTTGGTGATTCGGGGGAACGGCCAGGTACTGTGAATCCTAATGCCTGAAACATCAAGGCTGATGGGACAGGGTCAATGGACAAGCTGATTGTTTTCCTGTCCATCATTTTCATAATTTATGCAATGGCAATTGCATGATAGCACAAGCAAAAGGGAAATAGGCAAAACCAGAAAGTTTTACCGGAAGTGAGTGTGACAGGAAATGCCAACATATGCAAGATCTTTAATATATTATACAGATAGTCAGGTATACCTCTTTATCCTTTAACTTGCTCTACACTGAGTTATTCATTCTACACAAATTATTTATGCTGGCAGTTTTGATAGAAGTTTATCAACATCAGTGACTACATTTTTATATAGCATCTGATTCACATATTTATAGAATCTGTGCCACTTTGTCCATCACACCATCAGTTTTGAAGTAATTCGAGTTTTTGCTGCACCGATTGATTTCCATGATGTTCAGTTTATGTTTTCACACCACCGATCATTACTCTTCACCCCTGGGTTCTGACTAATTGATTAGCAGAAACCTCGGGGCAAAGATCAGAGACCAGAGGTGTGAGTAGGCAAACTGCATGTTACTCAAATTGATCTCTGTCAGAAAACCTAAAATATCTTCAAAACTGATGGCGTGAGGGACATTTTCTGAGGCTGGCCTCTTTAATTCCTATCAAGACTTGAAGGAGATGTGATTACGTGGAAATTGCGGATTTAAGGCTCCACATGTGAAAATAAAATCACATTCAAAAGAAAATCTTTTACATGATCCAACTCTGAGAACCATGTTTTATATCTGCAGTATTGAAAGTCTGGTCGGGAATACTTTAATTTACATTTAAAGCTCTTTTTCCAACGCTGACTTTTACACTCCAGTGAAACCATTTGACTTGAATATAAACTGACATTGCTCACTGATTGCCTGCTAATCCTGTTCTTTTCCTTGCAGATATACAGAATTCATACATTTATAGAGACATGTATCAAAACTGATCTAGATGTCATTAGAATAAATGGGGAAAATATTATGTTTTTATTTTAAAAGATCTTGCATCTAAACTGGTGTAGCATATATTTAATTTGCCTAGATTGTGTTGCTTAGATGATCACTCATCTTAAAAGCTATAAACTAGATGCATTAATTTTCAACTGACCACCACAATAAATTAAGACATTTTTTTTTCCGAGGGACGATGTTGCATTTAACTTAACTCTTCAAGTGTCAGACCCCAACTAAACACTAATTGTAGCTGCTTATGTAGCCATTAAAGGGTTTGTGCTCATAATCTTCTTTGACATGATTACTGCTATGATCCCTACAAAATTAATTGAAAGTGCCAGTTTGGAAATCTCAGTCCAGGGTTTTCTTCAGTGACCAATGACCATATCAATGCATTGGAGACAGGGTTTTTCACAATGTTATTTCCTCAGTCCAATGAGTTGCATGAAAGGAATCACTGAAGCATGGGCAGTGTAATAAAATCAGAGGGATAAAAGTTTCCCTGCACTTTCTAAAAAGCTATTACAGTGTTTTGTTAATTTTAAATGTATTTAGAACTCACACATGTTCTCTATTCAATGTAGTCAGCTAGTGCATACAACGGCTAATGAGACTGAATAGAAAACGTGTATGAGTTCTAAGTACAGTAGACTCTCGCTACAACACTGGCTTTGAAAAGCATAGAAAATCATGTTTTACCAAGGCGTATGGTATAGAGAAGGTTCTTTATATGATTTCTTTATCAATGAGAATGCCATCAACAAAGAACTTTATCTTGAACTTTCTGATATATCATAGCATTTTTACAAGAGCATCTGTACGTTGAAGTAAAAGAGGACAATGGAATAAATTTGCTGAATACTGGAAGCTTTCAGTTATGTAAATGCACGAATGAATCTCCTGTGGTGGAAAATGTAAAACAAAACATAGAACTTGCAAAATTAATTTTACCTTGTTCTTGTATCTTTTTGTACCTTTTTTGCACATTCTGGGCAGAATCATCTCTGATTTGTACTAAGTGCAGTAACGGTTGGGAAAAAGGGCGTTTACCTGCTGGCCGCAATGGCGGGTTTTCGCACTGTATTGGCTCATTCCTGGCACATCCCACCTTATTAATAATGCATTCCCAGGAAACACGATGGATCGCCCACCCCACCATCGCCTCAGGACTTCAGTAAACCAAGCAACACATTTAAAGGCTGCACCTGCACACCACTAGCACTCTTCAAGGGATAGGAAGCTGCTGCAGATTGATGGCTGTCAAAGGGAGGAAACATGCTACCCCCAATTTAGCAATGCCTTTCTTGGGCGCCTACTACCCATGAATCATTCAGTCTGCACTTCTGGACAAAGACCAGCAAGCAAGGTCACCAATCCAGTATGAGAGGTAGTGGTCAGCGCCAAGACCCTGCAAAAGCAGACAGCCACCCAATGCCAAAAGCAGATGAATGATTTCCTTTGTTCCGCCAGGGTAAGTCACCCTTCTCATCCCTCTCAGCTCACACATTCACAAACCCATCACACATCCACAGGGATCTCACTCACTGACAGTTCAAAGGACATCACCATTCACTCTCTAACATACACGTTTGCCTTGCCGATCATGTCCCCATCTGTCCGTGGCACCACTCACCTCCCACACAAGCCAGGCATCCTTCCCATTTGGCCTGGCAGGAGCCCTGCTTACACTCTCTCCAACTGTCTTCATGCAGGACAAGCTGGCACACAAGAGGGAGAGGTCGCAGACTGGTGGAGGAATGCCAGACATCAAGGTCCTCGAGGACTTTGAAAATAGAGTCGTCCACCTGGCCAGCAATGATCTGGACCGTACCTGTGCTGACGGTGAGGTCGGCGGTGCTCAACCAAGTGAGGATCCAGCAGTGCGACATCCATCAGATAACCATGCAATGAGTCAGTTCCCCCATTCTGCAGTCCCCTGCCATGTACGAATTATCTCTCCTTGCTTTTGCAGGTACATCTAGGAGGCAGCCAAGCGGGTCCACAAGTCAAGTCCTTGACTCAAGCCCCGAAGACACCTCAGAAGAAGAATCTGATGACACCCTAATCGAAGACCCGTCACAGCACTCACCCACACCGTCCACCAGCGCAGAGGCACAAACCTCGATGGGACCAAGTTCTAGAGTAGCCTCGGAGTCACGTTCTGGTGAATAACTGATGGACAGAGCTAAGCGATTCCACAACCAACAAATCTAACCCAGCAAATTACCGCCCCATCAGTCTTCTCTCGATCATCAGTTAAGCGATGGAAAAGGACACCAACAGTGCTATAAAGCAGCACTTGCTTAGCAATAACCTGATCACTGATGCCCACTTGGGTTCCGCCAGGGCCACTTAGCTCCTGACCTCATTACAGCCTTGGTTCAAACATGGACAGAAGAGCTGAACTCTGGAGGTGAGGTGAGAGTGACTGCCCTGGACATCAAGGCAGCATTTTACCAAGTGTGGCATCAAGGAGCCCTAGCAAAACTGGAGTCAATCAGAATCAGGGGAAAGCTCTTCACTGGTTGGAGCCATACCCAGCACAAAGAAAGATGGTTATGGTTTATGGAAGTCAGCCATCTCAGCTCCAGGACATCACTGCAGGAGTTCCTCAGGGTAGTGTCCTCGCCCCAACCATCTTCAGCTGCTTCATCAATGATCTTCCTTCCATCATAAAGTCAGAAGTGGGGATGCTCACTGATGATTGCACAATGTTCAGCATCATTCATGACTCCTCAGATACCGCAGCAGTCCATGTCCAAATGCAGCAAAACCTGGACAATATCCAGGCTTGGGCCAACAAGTGGCAAGTGACATTCATGCCACAGAAGTGTCAGGCAATAACCATCTCCAACAAGAGAGAATCTAAGCAATGCCCTATGACATTCAATGGCATTAGCATCATTGAATCCTCCACTATCAACATCCTTGGAGTTACCATTGACCAGAAACTGAACTTGTCTAGCCATATAAATAATGTGTCTACAACAGCAGGTCAGAGGCTAGCAATTCTGTAGCAAGTAACTCACCTCCTGACACGTCAAAGCCTGTCCACCATCTACAAGGCACAAGTCAGGAGTACACTCCACTTGCCTGGATGAGTTCAGCTCCAACAACACTCAAGAAGCTTGACACCATCCAGGACAAAGCAGCCCACTTGATTGGCACTCTTTCCACAAACATTAACTCCTTCCACCACCGACGAACAGTGGTAGCAGTATATACCATCTGCAAGATGCACTGCAGAAATCTACCAAGGCTCCTTAGACAGCACCTCACAAAAGCACAACCACTACAGTCTAGAAGGGCAAGGGCAGCAGATACATGGGAACACTGCCACCCTGGAAGTTCCCCTCCACAACACTCACCATCCTGACTTGGAAATATATCATTGCTCCTTCACTGTCGCTGGGTCAAAATCTTGGAACTCCCTCCCTAACAGCACTGTGGGTGTACTTACGCCACAGGGACTGCAGCAGTTCAAGAAGGCAGCTCACCACCTCCTTCTCAAGAGCAATTAGGGATGGACAACAAATGCTGCCTAGCCAGCAACGCTCACATCCCGTAAATGAATAATTTTAAAAATTGCACCGTCTGATCCACAGCAGGCAGCTTCGGGAACTTCCCAGGTTTCTGGCACTCAGAGGATTGATGGAGGCCAGAAATTGGCTGAGTCCGAGTCAGATGAAGAGCCTCTGAACTCAGTTATATCTCAGTTGCCGGAGCTGCAAAGGCAAGCTCGGGAACTCAGGAAGGAATGTCCGCTGCACTCCTCAGATTGCAAGGCCCGATGGAGGAGTCCATGCACCTTCAGTCTGAGGTGATACTGCCAGCATGCCAACACACTGAGGGCAAAACTGCTAAGATGGCAGCCGCTATAGACACCTTGTTCCAGGACATCAGTCCTGCACTGCTGCACAGGCTGAACTCCATTGCTGACCCCATAGTTGGCCTCAAACAGTGTCAATGAGAGAGGAATGTGTGGGAGCTCGATCTCCCTCCAGCTACCCCTTCTCCTCGAGAGTCAGCCAGGGGCTCTTGGGCACCCTTAGAGAGGGGATTAGCGGGTACACCCTGGGGCCATCAACCAAGATGACTCCAGGAGTGTCCGGCTCATCTGAATCCCCTCTTCCTGTGACCCTAGCAATTCCAGCTCCACAGGCCAAGGAGGGTTCCACTGCCATAGAGCAGGACCCTGAAAGCAGGCCAGGGCCCTCCAGGTCTCAACCCTCGAGAGGACGCCCGCCAAAGTCATCACAGACAGCATGTAGCAGTCGGCAGGCTGCCCCCAACTCCACTGTGGATGGAGGGGAGCACCAAGATGTAGCAGCAGGGTTAGGAAGGTTAAAAAGATGTAGTTGCACAGTGTTAATTACTTGTACATAATTTTCACTATTGTAAATAAACTCCCAAGAATGTTTCCTTGCCTATGGCTCCTTGTTACGATGAGCAGTGTTCGTGTCACTCAGATGTGAAACTTTGGTTCCTGCACAAGATAAAAGCAGGTGTTTCAGTCCAGGGCCTCTTCCCTGTGCAGTGTATAACCTTCGGAGCAAAGTGATGTCCAGCTTCACACTCACTGGACACATTACTGATGCCTGCATCTCAAATGGTTCTTGTCATTGCTGCCAGAATGTCGTGGGCAGGTGTCACAGAGTTCCGTCATTCTCTCTGTGTGCTCTCAGCACCTTTGAGATGGGGCTGGCCCCTGTCTGTTCAGCATCTGTGACCAGTGATGCTGTGCTCCTGAAGGAGGCAGGTGCTGAAGGCTGATAAATGATTTGATGCCTCATCTGGCCAGTGAGATGATCTCATCACTGGCATCCATACCTTCGCATCATCGTCATCCCCTTCGATGTCCTCCTCATCAGAGGTTATGTGCATCTCCTTCTCAGCCAGGTCCTCCCTCCCCATTGCAGTGCCAGATCATGGAGTGCACAGCAAGCGCCAATGATGCGCGACACCCTCTGGGGACTGCATTGCAGTGCTCCATCAGACCTGTCGAGGTACCGCAACCTCATTTTTCAAGTGCCTTTCATTTGCTCCACCAAAGTCCGGATTGCGGCACAAGCCTCATTGTATCATCGCTCTGCTGCAGCCTGAGGCTGCCAAATGGGCATTATCAGCCATGTCCTCTGTGGGTGGCCCTTGTCCCTGAGGAGACAGCCCTGCAGCCTCTGTGGACCCTGGAGAATGTCAGGGATCTGTGACCTGCTAAGGATTAAGGGTTCGCGGATGCTCCCTGGGAGTCGTGCGCAGACCTGTAGGATTTGTTTATGGTGGTCGCACACCAGCTGAACATTCAGCAAGTGGAAGCTCTTGCAGTTGACCACTTGTTGTCATGGAGATCTAAGCACCATGTGAGTGCAGTCAATAGCACTTGGCACCTGTGGAAAACCTGAGATCTGCGCAAATCCTAGCGCTCTTGCTTCCCAGATCCTGGGTGAAATGCACAAAATTCTGTTCCTTGCAACGATGGCGTCTGTGACCTCCTGAATACATCTGAGCATGGAGACTTGCGAGATCCCACATAGGTCACATGTGGAGCCCTGGAAGGAACCACTGGCATAGAAGTTGAGCACTGCAGTGGATACTCTCCATGTCCCTGTGGCGCCAAATCCTGCAGGAGGTGACATATGTGATCGACTAATTCCCGCAACACTGGTTCTCAGTCACCTGCAGGGATGACAGGTGCCATATATAAACCCTGGGTCTAGCGAGGCACCAACGCGCTGTGGATCTTCAGCTGCATGTGCAGCAGGTCCTGCCGCCCCTTCATCTTAAGGAAGGTGCTCCTCCCTTTGCCGAGCCAGGTGCCTCCATCACTCTCCTCTTCTTCTCTGGTTTCTGTAAGCCATTAGGCATACCACTAAATCACCAGGCTCCATGATCCTGATGTTCTCCTCCTGCAGGATCAAAGAGAGAGATATGTGGGTTAGCATCGGTGTGCTAAGAACCTCTCTTGGTTAAGTCTGAAGGCCACTTCATGCATGCAGGAGAGTGCTGGCCACCACTTGGATGGCCAGTGTATAGTGTGCTCATTGGCTGTCCGAAACCCAACCCACCTCTGCCCCATTCCAAGTGAACAATTGGCAGAAGCTTCGACCATTGGACCTCAAGCTGTGCTCTCAGCTCAGGTGCAGGTGTTCCCTGCACTGCAAGGCTGTGCTGTTAGCTTAAAACATAATGGACACTGGCCCAAACCTTAATAAAGAAATTGCAAGAGGCTGTGAGCGCCTCCTCAGTGTCTGCTCCATGGACACCTTTTACAATGGAATTGTACTACTTGTCCAATCAGCCAATGGCTCTGTTGCACCCTAAAACGCACATTAATTTACAGTCTGCGCCCAAGCGTTGAAAAGTTCTGGAGCATTTTTTGGCAATTCCATGCTTTTGTGTTGCTTGAGTGGGCAGAAACGCTTCAGAGGCCTGACTCCAAGCCTGTCAATGGAGCTGTAGCTGAACAGTTTCAGCTGCGGAAGAATGCTCACTTTTGACAAGCTTTTCCAAGTGTGTGACCACTTTCCAGTCCTTGCTGACACCTCCCGGAATGTACTTGAGTATTTCCTTCAGCCTGTGCTGCCTTGTTCCCTAACCCTCCCCCCCACCTTCCCCCCTCCACCCCGCCTAGCCTGACCCACACTGGAGCCCTTGCTCCAGCACTGCTCTGAAAGCTAGCCAAGAAAAAAGAAAAAGTGACTTGCCTGTGCCTCCCGCGGCGCCTTTTCCTTGATGTCCCACAGGCAATGCTCATGAGCACTGCGCCAGGTTGTGTGCACTCACCTCCGAGTTCCCCTCGAAGTTCAGGTCACCAGGTGCACGCCTTTTAAAGGCGATTGTGAAGCACACCACTCTGAAGCCACGCTGACGCGAACGGTAAATTTGGTGTGCTGGGGGGATGATTCCAGCGAGCAGGGCTTATAATTAGATGCAAATGTATTAAAATGGTGTTTCTGACATGGGAAATGATTGGTGGAGCGGTCGAACGGAAATTGGTTTTACGACTGTGTAACACTGACTTTTGGCCTTCTCGCCATTTTGCCCCACACCCCCCCACTCGCCATGGCACCCAAAGCCAACAGGGCCGGAAAATTCCGACCTCTGTCTCTTGCGCTTAATGCTTTATTTCCTCTCTTCTTTGATCTTATATTCTATTCTTCCTTGACTTTGTAACCCTTCTTGTCTCACTTAATTTTGGGTCTTTGGTTTCTCTTTTTTTTATATATATATTTCACTCTGCCATTGAAGGTGGGCAGAGGAAATGTTTTTGCCCCTGTTAGTCTGTTATTCTGTAGACAATGTACCTCAGAAACTAAAAGACCAATTTCAACAAAACTTCAGACATAGATAGATAGCTTGGCCCAGAGAAGAATTGATTAGTTTTTGGCAAGGATGCGGATCTAGATTCGGGTCGTGTAATTTTCTTAAAGATCTCACATGGGGAAATAACGTGAATGAATGTTTCTTTTAGAATGTTGTGGCTTGTCTCAGCTGCTGTGGTGGAATTTGTCACAGCTGTCAAAATGTGAGCAGAGTTATCAGAGCAGGTTGTTGGATATGGATTGGCCTGAAGCCTCCTCAGTGAGATGGAAGCTCTTAATAAAAAGATTTATTTTTTCAGCTTTGTGGATGCAGAGCATCGCTCAGGCAGAGAAGAGCCTCAAGAAAGATTTGCCTAACTGTAATAACATTGAGTGGATGTATGCACTCTACTGAGTGCCCTCTTCATTTTCCTATGTTTCTGTTGTCTGGTTTGCTTTGGATTTGTCTCAATGTAAAAGCATTACCTTCAGTTCATTGTAGCACAAAGAACAGTGAGCAATAGACTTACTTCATCCATGTCAATTGAAGTGCAATCTAACAAGATAGGAGTAGCAGAGGGAGCTGAAACTTTGGATTAAGCATTGCATGGGGTGGGAGGCTAAGGAGAGACTTTATCTATGGCTGTCCATGAAGCTAGAGCTCAGTCTGGAGATTAGAGGTCCTAAAATCGCAATTGCAGTGGATTGTTTGTCAATGGAGGCTTAGGCCATCTTGTGCCTCTTTGTCTCTGTTTAAAAAGGGCCTGGCAGTGTGGCTGGAAGTGAATGTGATGAGCCAGTCGCTATACTTTTTAAAATAAAACTCACCAAATCCTCACGCTCACCTGTCTGTTTTACTGACTTTAGCCCATAGTTGGGGAGGTAATAGTATTGTCACTGGACTAGTAGTCCAGAGAGCCAGGCCAATGCTCTGGGACCTGGGTTCAAATCCCATTGCAGCTGGTGGAATAAAATCTGGAATTGAAAGCTAGTCTCAGTAATGGTGACCATGACAGCTATCATTGATTGATTACAAAAATCCATCTTGTTCACTAATCCCCTTTAGGGAAGGAAATCTGCTGTCCTTACCTGGTCATCCCACATTACTCCAGACCCACAGCAATTTGGTTGACTGTGAAATGGCCTAGCAAGCCACTCAGTTCAAGAGCAATTAGGGATGGCCAACTAATACTGGCCTTGCCAGTGACATCCACATCCTGTGAAAGAATTTAAAAAAAAAACATGACTGGGATTAAAAGGGAAGTTTATAAAATGTCTTTGCATTGTGGACCATTAGAAATTGTATTTATTTTCACAAGATATACCAATAACTCTAAAAGGGAATTAAATAGTTACTTGATTAAAAAGGTATATTGGGGAGCATTTGGTGTCAAATTGTATCTCTTAACACAGCTGTGAAGTGCCTTGAAACTTTTTACAACATTAAAGGTGCTTTATAAATGTTGTGGGTACAGAGGTGAAAACAGGAAAATGGCATTATGCTAGGTGGCACATGTGGGGGAAAGCACTGGAACTCAATAGGCAAATTGGGCTGTTCCTGTATTGCAACAACCTGGCTGGGAATGGCAAAGTAGTTTATTAAAAGAATTGGGAAGGAGTATTGATGTATTTGGCATCTGCTGTCTCTGAGCGAGACAGCAAGACCATGCAAGAACTCAAGTGCTGTAGAAGGAGGGAAAAGCAACTGCTCTGACAGAAACAGTCCCAGTGGTTTGAATACGTGTGCAGGATCATCCACGGCAGGTTAATCAAGCATATGATGAAATGGGCACCAGAAGAAAAGATAAAGTGGCCAGGCAAGATTGGGAAGTATTCATTCACTATGTAGCTTGAACAAATGTGTAAATGGACTTTCAAAGACATAAATGCATTACAGCAGGCAGCTCTGCCACTCTGTAATGGCCTAATGCACATAACCTTTCTGAAGATATTTCTGTAATATTACATTAATGTTGAGCAAAAACATATGAGGAAAACAATGGTTAAGATTGGCAAATGTAATTTATTCTCGAAGTGTACAATTCCCATGTGACAAAGCTGTAAAGTCTTCTTTGTGGGTCTAATCAACTTTATCACTCTGTTATCATTATAATTTGCAAATGCTGCAGAAAAAATATAAGCTAGTGCCACATTTTTGAACGCTGAATGAAAACAGCTAAACATAGAAGACCTGTGGAAGTTTGATCATGAACAAAACTGAAGAGACGCCATTCCTTTCATGAAATGACCACTGATTACCTTTAGGCCCATTTTTAACTCTCCTGCCTGCCCCACCACACTCACAATGCCCATTGGGACTTGCATTGGGTGAAAATCCATTCACTTCTTTCATGTCTTCTTTAAAGCTGTCAACACCATTCTGACATATGACCCAGTCAAGTGAAGGCCTCATTGCTATTCAAAGCTCAGCGCAATTTTAAATGGACCCAAAGATCATTTAATTTTATTTTTCTAAGAGTTTCCTGATGAGGGGCAGGAGGAGCAGAAGTACTGTTCTAGGCCCCACCTAGGCTCCTAGGACTTCTATCCCCTGACTGTGAATGTCTACTCCCTCCTCCTCTCTACTTAACTAACTGCCAGAGAAAATCCTGTCACATCCATCCAATCCCTGTCTAGCATCTTGGCTTTAATGATTCTGGTTTAGGGTGGGAGTTCTGTTATTTTGGGTTTATCTCGGGATTCGTTGACTTCTTACTCTAGAAGAGATCATTTTGGAAGCAATGGTCTTTTATGCAAAAATATTTATTTACATGCTAACTAGTTACAAAGGTGGACAAGACATAACTTTGGTTCTGTCTTCACAAAGGAGGACACAAATTACATACCAGAAATGTTGGGGAATACAGGGTTTAGTGAGAGGGAGGAACTAAAAGAAATCAGTATTAGTAGGAAAATAATGTTGGGGAAATTGATGGGATTGTAGGCCGATAAATCCCCAGGGCCTGATAATCCCCAGGGCCAGAGTACTTAAGGAAGTGGCTCTAGAAATAGTGGATGCATTGTTGGTCATCTTCCGAGATTCTATAGACTCTGGGACAGTTCCTACAGATTGGAGGGTAGCTAATGTAACTCCACTATTTAAAAAGGGAGGTAGAAAGACAACAGAGAATTATAGACCAGTCAGCCTGACGTCGGTAGTGGGAAAAATTCTAGAGTCCATTATAAAATAGTTAATAGCTGAGCACTTGGAAAACAGTGGCAGAATTAGACAGAGTCAGCATGGATTTACAAAAGGGAAATCATGCTTGACAAATCTACTGGAATTTTTCGAGGATGTAACTAGTAGAGTTGATGAGGGGGAGCCCAGTTTATGTGGTTTATTTGGACTTTCAGAAGGCTTTCAACAAAGTCCCACATAAGAGATTGGCATGTAAAATTAAAACGCATGGGATTGGGGGTAGTGTATTGAGATGGATAGAAAGCTGGTTGGCAAACAGTGACTAGTGAGGTACCGTGGGGTTCGGTACTGGGACCCCAGCTATTCACAATATATATTAATGATTTAGTTGAGGGAACTAAATGTAATATCTCCAAATTTGCGGATGACACAAAGCTGGGTGTGAAGGTGAACCGTGAGAAGGATGTAGAGATGCTTTAGTGTGATTTGGACAAGCTGAGTGAGTGGGCAAATGCATGGCAGATGCAGTATAATGTGGATAAATGTGAGGTTATCCACTTTGGTAGCAAAAACAGGAAGGTAGATTATTATCTGAATGGCTATAAATTGAGAGAGGGAAATGTGCAATGAGACCAAGATGTCCTCGTACACCAGTCCCTGAAGGTAAGCATGCAGGTACAACAGGCGGTAAAGAAGGCAAATGGTATGTTGGCCTTCATAGCCAGAGGATTCCAGTACAGGAACAGGAATGCCTTGCTGCAATTATACAGGGCCTTGGTGAGACCACACCTGGAATATTGTGTGCAGTTTTGGTCTCCTTATCTGAGGAAGGATGTACTTCCTATAGAGGGAGGGAGTGCAGCGAAGGTTTACCAGACTGATTCCTGGGATGGCGGGACTGACATATGAGGGGAGATTGTGTTGGTTAGGATTATATTTGGAGTTCAGAAGAATGAGGGAGGATCTCATAGAAACCTATAAAATTCTAACAGGACTAGACAGGGTAGATGCAGGAAGGATGTTCCCGATGGTGGGGGAGTCCAGAACCAGGGGTCACAGTCTGAGGATATGGGGTAGACCATTTAGGACTCAGATGAGGAGAAATTTCTTCACCCAGAGAGTGGTGAGCCTGTGGAATTCGCTACCACAGAAAGTAGTTGAGGCCAAAACATTGTATGTTTTCAAGAAGGAGTTAGATATAGCTCTTGAGGCGAAAGGGATCAAAGGATATGGGGAGAAAGCGGGAGCAGGCTATTGAGTTGGATGATCAGCCATGATCATGATGAATGGTGGAGCAGGCTTGAAGGGCCAAATAGCCTACTCCTGCTCCTATTTTCTATGTTTCTATGTTTCTATAACTGGAGCTACTCTCTGAGATGCCTCACACTCATTTCCTCTCAGAGAATGACATCATTAAGACATAGTTCCATATATTCAGTAGCTAGCATTAGAGTCAACCCTTTACTCTCCATCTTTCCCCAAGTCTTTATCTCCATACCATTATAAACACATTCTTCTATACTTCCCCCTCACAGTCTCTTGTGCTGAAGGTGTCAATCTCCAACAGTGTTCCTGGCTCTCTTTGAGAATGTTTAGGATGTATGCTCTCCTGAATCTTCTTGGAAGGCACCAATCTCCTCAGGTAGAGATTTCTGCTTCTAGCCCACAATATAAAGGCAATGAACAGAGATTTTCTTTTTCTTCTCTTTTTTCTTTCCCTTCTTCTTGGTACTTTGGGGAAAGGTTGGACTGCTGGTTGCTCTTGCTTGAAAGAATGATGCTCGTTCAGCTCCTGTGAAGATTTGTACATTTGTAAAGGGGCTACTAGCTTCTACTGCTGCAACGAACCAAGTATTATGTAATGACCCATCCATGAATGAATCAGATGGACAAAGAGAAGGACAAAGAATATTCTGAAGAAAAAATTATGATTGTCCTGCTAATACTGTAGGAATTTGTTTTCCTGTAGATAATGGTTCAGCTTGCACAGTCTCTTTGGTGGAGTTTGCTCCTCAGTGGGCCTGAACATCTCTGGAATTTCATCAGAACATATGCTGCCTTCAAAAAATAAAGCAAGGTTCAGATCTTCACCTGAGACAAATCATTGATATCAGTGGCATCTTGGTTATCATCCTCTTCCACTCTCCCAAAAGTGCAACTTAAGGTCTAGAATGTCATCTTGCGGCTGGTTACCTTCATCCTTGGTGCACCTGTCTCTTGCGCCACCTCAAAGTGAAATGAAAGATCTACGATGTCCTCCTGTGGTCATAGGGATGGTGTTTTGTCTATGAAGACTGATTCACGGCATTCTGAGTGAACCTGAGTTTCTTGAATGGAGGTTCCTTCTCCTTCTGTCTTGTAAACATAGGTTTCCTGGAATGGCTGACCACTTTAAAAAGGCCTAACTTGACACAACCATGGTACTGTGTGGTTCTTCCTGCTTGTGGGCCTTCTTCCTGCCACAGCAGGGATATTGGAAAATAGCGGTTGACATCTTTTCAGAGCGTTTCCCTGGTTGCTGCTGTGCTATATTTTTGGTTCTCCCCAATAGCATATAACAAAGTACTATCTTGGGCCCAGATTTTCCTCACGATGCAAATCCTCTCTGTCATGGTGAAAATCCTGAAAATGGCTGGAAATTCTAAGTCCTATTCCCAATCATCCCACAGTGGCGGGAGTGAAGTCAGGTCAGGGTTTGTGCATGAACAGTTTACAGAGGCAGCTGGCCATTTAGATCACTAGCTGCCTCCACTGCAGTGGGATTTTGATAGGCCAGGAGTGTGAAACCCAGAATGTGCAGATTAGCCCAGGAGTTCTTCCATTTCTGCACACTCAGCACAGGGGCCTTGATCTTTTTTCTCTTTATGCGCAAGACCTGAGGCATTGCGGTACCGGGTAAAACATCTTCATCAGTTTAGGCATTGCTCAGCCTGTCTGGGGCCTCTGTATTTTGAAAGTGTTCTCACAGGGGCACAGTAGGAGCCATTTTTCATCCTGGTTCAGAGTTCTCTTTTCCTGTGCTGCTTGTCTTACCAGTCGGTGGTCTGCTCTTATTGTTTTGTTGTCTCCAGCACGGTTGTTGGGTTTGTCTCGATGTCCTTCACCCCCTGCTCTACAGTGTTGCTGGGTTTCTCCTGAGATTTTCCCACCATTTCCTACGGTTCCCCTATGGGTGTAGTCACAGCTGCCACTATCTGTTATTGTGGGTTTACCTCGGAATTCATTGACTTCTTACTCTAGCAGAGGTCTTGCTGGAGGCAATGGTCCCTTGTTCAAAAACATTCATTTACATAGTAACTACTTACAACAATGAGACGAAGACATGACAGGAGCTACTCTCTGAGATGCTTCACATTCATCTCCTCTCAGTGAATGACATTGCTATGACATTGTTCCTTATGTACATGCTCCGTACCTACCGTTAGCATTAACCCTTTACAGGAGTTGGGCCTGGCGTCATTTAAGTGAGGCCTCTGAGTAAAAGTGGGCTGGGCTTCATGTTGGTGATCCAAAGCGAGCTTAATATTCATCCCTTTGGCAACACATCTATCCGCGCAAATTAAAACCAGAGCTTTTGTTTCCAGAGGCCATCATCTGAGTTGGTTCATGTGGTGGAGGAGGGGAATTACAAATTTGGTCTCTAGATAGAGTGGACATGATGGGCTAAGTTTTAAATCTAGATTGAATTATTGATCACCTACATCTCATCAAGGTACTTTGCAAATGAATGACAGCATTCTTTCACTGCTAGCTCCCTCTTCAGGGTACTGTTTGCAACTTCAAAATATGGTCTGAAAACACCATTCTTTATGATAGCATATAAAATCATATGTTGTTTGGCAAATGTTATTTATTCTCCAAGTCAGGAAGACCTCAAATTCCATGTGACAATGCCACAAAGTCTTCCTTGTGAGTGAAATCAACTCTGTCACCCTATTATCATCATAATGTGCAAATGCTGTAGAAAGAAATATAAACCGGTGCCACATTCATTGTAGAAGGCGCATGGACACCAGGAGCCCAACACTTAACCTGCTCAACAGAGTAAGCTGGATTCGGGCCGGGCAGATATCTTAAATTCCACCTGATTTTACTCCGGTGACTTCAATGGAATGTTAAATCGGACAGGCTTTAAAACGGGTGCCTGAACAGAATCCCACCCATTTCCCACCTGACAGGCTAGGTTAAAATTCCTCAGCCTAGGCTTTCCAACCAGCGTCATTTAAAAACCATGGAGTGGAAATTAAATTTGTCCTGCTTTCCGGTCTGAAGTAGAGGGTGGGCTGGGAAGGCGGAGGCTTAAGGATCACATATACTTGGGCCTGGGGCCTAGCACCACCTGACAGGATGATGAACATAGATTCAATTGTAGTCTTCAAAAGGGAGCTGGATGAATACTTGAAGGGGAAGATAATTGCGAGGATCTGGGGAAAGAAAGGGGGAGTACAACTAACTGAATGGCTGTTCGAAAGAGCCAACAGACTCGATGAACCAAATGGCTTCCTTCTATGCTGTATGATTTTATGATCAGCATATTGTCAGTGAGTAGGCGTAGCTATTTTACTAAATGTCATTTTTTCTGGAAATGAAGAGTAGGTTGGCATAAGAAGACCCTTCCAAAGAACATAAACCCCACAGCTTGTTCGAAACAGAACTCTGTAATATTTGCATAAAAGATATATATAATTTATGTTACATTCTGCGGGATTCTCAGACAGCTGGGAAGGAATTTTAAAGTTTTTCAGCCAGTGACGCCTCTGCATTAACTTTCCTCTCATACGTGGAAAATAAATTGGACAATTTCTCTGCAGCATTTAAACGAAGCAAAGTGTCAAACAAAAGACAATGGAATCAAGTTCAAAATCTCTTTGTCACGTGGAGGAGTTCCTTTTTAATCCTCACAGTTAGTTACATTCTCCATTTATTATCTAAACAGTCTTTGATGCTAAACTCTGCGAAGAGACAAGCATAGGTCGCTTACAATTCTTCTACAGAAATTAGGTGACACACCTCAACATAGATAACAGAAAGCTACCGCATCAACATTTGAGTGTACATTAATCTTTCCCAAATTAAAACCCATGCTGCAGTCTTTAAGATTGAGGCCACCACAGTTCAGTGCTTTCTTGACCGCCAATTTTGATAAAAGTGTTTTAGGAGAGGTGAGATGTAGATAAATTGCTCTGAGCCGCACAACAATACCAGGGTGAATGTTTAGTCTATTGCTGCAATCATGCTGCACTGTCAGACTGTTGTTTACAAATTTACTACAAAAGAGGCCTCAAATGATAAACTGCAAATATTGATAAACTCAAACTGTCTCTTTTCAAATCAGGCCACTTTTTTTTTAAATAACCTGGGCTGTAGAAGGAAATAGATTCATTTTTTTAAAGATGTTCGTCAAATTCTTTCTCCATTTTCTGCCTTCCTTTTCTAAAGGCACTGGGGATATTTTTAACTTTAGGTGATAGCGTAACATGGGTGACATCAAATTGCTCTGGGAATTATCTTGACTAATGAAATGGTTCTGGGGAAACATCGGTATGAGTCAAGGCATCCCAGCTTGCCTCACGTAATGGAAATTCAGCTGAACTGAAGGAATGGGCAAGGTTGGTTAAGCTAATGTAAGGTGAAGTTCTATGTATGAGGTTAAGGTTTCTATGTTGAACCTTGCATTTTCTATTGTTGAGGACTTGTTCCCAGATTCCTCCCACTCTTTTTTTTATTCGTTCATTGGGTATGGGCATCGCTGGCTAGGTCAGCATTTATTGCCCATCACTAATTGCCCTTGTTCAGGGGGCATTTTAAGAGTCAACCACATTGCTGTGGGTCTGGAGTCACATGTAGGCCAGACCAGGTAAGGACGGCAGATTTCCTTCTCGAAAGGACATTAGTGAACCAGATGGGTTTTTACAACAATCAGCAATGGTTTCATGGTCATCATCAGACTTTTAATTCCAGATTTTTATTGAATTTAAAGCCGGATGCCCAGAGCTGGGACCTTGGTATACTGGTCCAGTGACACTACCATTATGCCACCACCTCTTCTGTTATTTGCTGGCTGAGGTGTCAGTCTCAATGTTCTTTTATAATTGTGAGTTTGTGTGAGTGTGGAAGTTTACATTGGATTTCATAAGACACAGAAACAAAACATTTGGCCCAACAGTTCATGCCAGTGCTAATGCTCCACTCGAGTCTCTTCCCATCTTTTCTCATCTAGATTTACCACCACAACCATCAATTCCCTTCTCCTTCTTTGGTTGTCTAATTTCCTCTTAAGTATATTTATACTATTCACTTCAACCAATCTGTAAAGTAGCAACTACACCACTCCTTTGGTGAAGCAGTTTTTTTCTGAATTCCCTATTGGATTTCTTGGTGACTATCTTATATTGATGGCCTTTAGTTATGACCTTCCCCACAAGTGGAAACCTTCTCTCTATATCCACTCTATCAAACCTTTCCAAATTTTAAAGACCTCTATTAGGTGACCCCTCAGCCTTCTTTTCTACAAGAGAAGTTAGTGTTGTTTATAGGGCAGATATATGCTTACAGGTACAGGCTGAGAGTAAGTGGTTCTGGAGGGATTGGTTCTTGTTGAGGTTTGCAAGTTATTGCTGGCTCCTGGGTGAAGTTCTTCATCCAGGTGCAAGAGGAGGTAACGAGTACACTAGAAGAATTTACAATTGAGGAGGAGGAGGTTATAGAAAGACTATCTATACGTAAAATTGATAAGGTATCAGGACTGGATGAGATGCACCCAAGAGGACTAAGGGAAGCGAGAGTGGAAATTGCAGAAGCAGGAGTGATAATCTTCCAGTCTTCCTTAGACACAGGGCTGGTGCCAGAGGACTGAAGAATTGTGAACGTTACACCCTTGTTCAAAAAGGGGTGCAAGAATAAAGCCAGCAACTACAGACCAGTCAGTTTGAATTCAGTGGTAGGGAAATTTTTGGAAACTCTGAAGAAGGATCATACAGACTCGAAACGTCAAGTCTGTTTCTCTGTCCACAGATGCTGTCAGAACTGCTGAGTTTTTCCAACATTTCCTGTTTTTGTTTCAGATTTCCAGCATCTGCAGTATTTGCTTTTATGTTCTGGAAACTATACCTCGGGACAAAATCAATAATCACTTAGACAAGTGCAGGATAATTAAGGAAAACCAATATGGATTCATTAAGGGAAAATCATGTCCAACTGACTTGCTGGAATTTTTTGAGGAGGTAACAGAGAAGGTTGATAAGGGCAATGCTATTGATGTGGTGTATATGGATTTTCAAAATGCATTTGATACAGTGCCACACGACAGACTTGGGAGCAAAATTCTATCCCCTGGAATAAAAAGAAAGTAGGCACTTGGATAAGAAATTGGCTGAGTGACAGGAAACCGAGCGTAGTTGTTTTTCAGACTGGAGGAAGGTTTGCAGTGGAATTTCCCAGGGGTACGTGTAGTGACCCTTGCCCTTCCTGATATAGATTAATGACCTAGACTGAGATGCTCAGGGCATGATTTCAAAATTTGCAGATGATATGAAGATTAGAAATGTTGTCAATTGTGATGAGGATATTCTTGAACTTCAAAAGGACATAAACATGATGGTGGATTGGGCAGACAAGTGGCAGATGAAGTTCAAAGCAGAGAAGTGTGAGGTGATGCATTTTGGCAGGAAGAATATGGAGAGACAGTATAAAATAAAGGGAGAAATTCTAAAGGAGGTAAAAACAAAAAAACTGCGGATGCTGGAAATCCAAAACAAAAACAGAATTACCTGGAAAAACTCAGCAGGTCTGGCAGCATCGGCGGAGAAGAAAAGAGTTGACGTTTCGAGTCCTCATGACCCTTCGACAGAACTTGAGTTCGAGTCCAGGAAAGAGCTGAAATATAAGCTGGTTTAAGGTGTGTGTGTGGGGGGCGGAGAGATAGAGAGACAGAGAGGTGGAGGGGGTTGGTGTGGTTGTAGGGACAAACAAGCAGTGATAGAAGCAGATCATCAAAAGATGTCAACGACAATAGTACAATAGAACACATAGGTGTTAAAGTTGGTGATATTATCTAAACGAATGTGCTAATTAAGAATGGATGGTAGGGCACTCAAGGTATAGCTCTAGTGGGTTTTTTTTTATATAATGGAAATAGGTGGGAAAAGGAAAATCTTTATAATTTATTGGGAAAAAAAAAAGAAGAGGGAAACAGAAAGGGGGTGGGGATGGGGGAGGGAGCTCACGACCTAAAGTTGTTGAATTCAATATTCAGTCCGGAAGGCTGTAAAGTCCCTAGTCGGAAGATGAGGTGTTGTTCCTCCAGTTTGCGTTGGGCTTCACTGGAACAATGCAGCAAGCCAAGGACAGACATGTGGGCAAGAGAGCAGGGTGGAGTGTTAAAATGGCAAGCGACAGGGAGGTTTGGGTCATTCTTGCGGACAGACCGCAGGTGTTCTGCAAAGCGGACGCCCAGTTTACGTTTGGTCTCTCCAATGTAGAGGAGACCACATTGGGAGCAACGAATGCAGTAGACTAAGTTGGGGGAAATGCAAGTGAAATGCTGCTTCACTTGAAAGGAGTGTTTGGGTCCTTGGACGGTGAGGAGAGAGGAAGTGAAGGGGCAGGTGTTGCATCTTTTGCGTGGGCATGGGGTTGTGCCATAGGAGGGGGTTGAGGAGTAGGGGGTGATGGAGGAATGGACCAGGGTGTCCCGGAGGGAGCGATCCCTACGGAATGCCGATAAGGGGGGTGAAGGGAAGATGTGTTTGGTAGTGGCATCATGCTGGAGTTGGCGGAAATGGCGGAGGATGATCCTTTGAATGCGGAGGCTGGTGGGGTGATAAGTGAGGACAAGGGGGACCCTATCATGTTTCTGGGATGGAGGAGAAGGCGTGAGGGCGGATGCGCGGGAGATGGGCCGGACACGGTTGAGGGCCCTGTCAACGACCGTGGGTGGAAAACCTCGGTTAAGGAAGAAGGAGGACATGTCAGAGGAACTGTTTTTGAATGTAGCATCATCGGAACAGATGCGACGGAGGCGAAGGAACTGAGAGAATGGGATGGAGTCCTTACAGGAAGTGGGGTGTGAGGAGCTGTAGTCGAGATAGCTGTGGGAGTCGGTGGGTTTGTAATGGATATCGGTGGACAGTCTATCACCAGAGATTGAGACAGAGAGGTCAAGGAAGGGAAGGGAAGTGTCAGAGATGGACCACGTGAAAATGATGGAGGGGTGGAGATTGGAAGCAAAATTAATAAATTTTTCCAAGTCCTGACGAGAGCATGAAGCGGCACCGAAATAATCATCGATGTACCGGAGAAAGAGTTGTGGAAGGGGGCCGGAGTAGGACTGCAACAAGGAATGTTCCACATACCCCATAAAGAGACAGGCATAGCTGGGGCCCATGCGGGTACCCATAGCCACACCTTTTATTTGGAGGAAGTGAGAGGAGTTGAAGGAGAAATTGTTCAGTGTGAGAACAAGTTCAGCCAGACGGAGGAGAGTAGTGGTGGATGGGGATTGTTCGGGCCTCTGTTCGAGGAAGAAGCTAAGGGCCCTCAGACCATCCTGGTTGGGGATGGAGGTGTAGAGGGATTGGACGTCCATGGTGAAGAGGAAGCGGTAGGGGCCAGGGAACTGGAAATTGTTGATGTGATGTAAGGTGTCAGAGGAATCACGGATGTAGGTGGGAAGGGACTGGACAAGGGGAGAGAGAAGGGAGTCAAGATAACGAGAAATGAGTTCTGTGGGGCAGGAGCAAGCTGAGACGATCGGTCTACCGGGGCAGTTCTGTTTGTGGATTTTGGGTAGGAGATAGAAGCGGGCCGTCCGAGGTTGGGCGACTATCAGGTTGGAAGCTGTGGGAGGGAGATCCCCAGAGAAGATGAGGTCAGTGACAGTCCTGGAAACAGTGGCTTGATGTTCAGTGGTGGGGTCATGGTCCAGGGAGAGGTAGGAGGAAGTGTCTGCGAGTTGACGCTCAGCCTCTGCGTGGTAGAGGTCAGTGCGCCAGACAACAACAGCACCACCCTTGTCAGCGGGTTTGATGACAATGTCAGGGTTGGACCTGAGAGAATGGAGTGCAGTAAGTTCTGAGAGAGACAGGTTAGAATGGGTGAGAGGAGCAGAGAAATTGAGACGACTAATGTCGCGCCGACAGTTCTCAATGAAAAGATCGAGAGAAGGTAAGAATCCAGAGGGAGGGGTCCAGGTGGAGGGAGAATATTGAAGATGGGTAAAAGGATCCGTTGAACTGGGAGAGGATTCCTGCCCAAAGAAGTGAGCCCGGAGACGAAGACGGCGGAAGAAGAGTTCAGTATCATGCCGAGCCCGAAATTCATTGAGGTGAGGGCGTAAGGGTATGAAACTAAGTCCTTTGCTGAGCACTGAACATTCAGCATCGGAGAGGGGAAGGTCAGGGGGTATAGTGAATACACGGCTGGGGTTGGGACTGGAAGAAAGGGTGGGGACGGAGGGACAGGCAGGGGTGGAGGGTCCTAGATGGGTGTTGGTGTCGATGAGTTGTTGGAGCTTGCGTTCCTTAGCACTTGAGAGAAAGAGAAAAAGTTTCTTGTTGAGGCGTCGGATGAGCCGAAGGATAAAATGAAACTGGGGGCACGCGCAGCTTTGAAGAAGGGTACGGCGGTGCTGCTGGAGGGAGAGGTCGAGTGTGTTCATATGGCGGCTCATGGCACTGAGAGTGGATTCTAAAGGAGGTGCAGGAACAGAGGGACCTCAGTGTATACGTAATTAAGTCATTGAAGATGGCAGGGCATGTTGAAAGAGCAATTAGTAAAATATATAGTATCTTAGACTTTATCTTTTTTTTTATTCATTCATGGGATGTGGGCATCAATGGCTCAGCCAGCATTTATTACCCATCCCTAATTGCTCTTGTTTAGAGGGCATTTAAGGGTCAACCACATTACTGTGGGTCTGGAGTCACATGTAGGCCAGACCAAGTAAAGACGGCATATTTCCTTCCCTAAAGGATATTAGTGAACCAAATGGGTTTTTATGATAATCGGTAACTTTATTAATATGGGTATTGTGTGCAAGAGTAAGGGGGTCATGTTGAACTTGTATAAGACATTAGTTAGGCCTCATCTGGAGTACTGTATCCAGTTCTGGGCGCCATACTTGAGGAAGGATGTGAAGGCATTGGAGAAAGTGCAGAGGAGATTCACAAGAATTATTCCAGTGATGAAAAACTGTAGCTATGAGGATAAATTGGAGAAGTTGTGAGGTAATGCACATGGGGAGGGCTAACAAGGCAAGGGATTACACTATGAATGATAGGACCCTGGAAAGTACTGAAGGTCAGAGGGACCTCTGTGTGCATGCCCATAGGTTCCTGAAGGTAGCAGGGCCAAGTGGATAAGGTGGTTAAGAAGGCATATGGGATACTTGCCTTTATTAGCCGAGGCACAGAATACAAGAGGAGGGAGATTAAGCTGGAACTGTATAAAATGTTGGTTAGGCCACAACTGAAGTACTGTGTGCAGTTCTGGTCACCACATTATAGAAATGATGTGATTGCACTGGAGAGGGTGCAAAGGAGATTTACCAGGATGTTGCCTGGGCTGGAGGGTCTGAACTATGAGGAAAGATTGGATAGACTGGGGTTATTTTCCTTGGAAGCTTGAGAGGGGTCCTGATAGGGCTGTATAAGATTATGAGGGGCATAGATAGGGTGGATAGGAGGGCACTTTTTCCATTAGTAGAGGGGTCAATAACCAGGGGGCATAGATTTAAGGTAAGAGATGGAAGACTAAGAGGGGAGTTGAGGAGAAAGTTTTTCACCCAGAGGGTGGTGGGAGTCTGGAACTCACTGCCTGAAAGGGTGGTTGAGTCAGAAACTCTTGTAACATTTAAGAAGCATGTAGATATTCACTTGCATTGCCATAGCCTCCAGGGCTATGGGCCAAGTGCTGGAAAATGGGATTAGTGTAGTCAGATCTTTGTTGACTGGCACGGACACAATGGGCTGAATGGGCTCCTTCTGCGCTTTGGCATCTATGAGTCTATGAAGTTGGGACTGTTTTCCTTGGAGAAAAGAAGGCTGAGAGGAGACTTGATAGAGGTATTCAAGATCCTGAGGTGTATGGACAGGGTAAATAGTGAGAAACTGTTTGCTCTCAAGGGAGCATCAAGAACTAGAGGGCACAGATTCAAAATATTGGCAAAAAGGAGTAAAAATGATGTGAGGAAAATGTCCCCCCCCCACCCCCCACAGGGTTGTTAGAGTCTGAAGAGCAGATCCTAAATCCACTCATGGCTGATAATCCCCTGATGTGCAGAATTTGGATAAAGGCTGACAGACCATGCGGGCTCTGAAGTCTTACACAGGCTCCTCAAAGATTCATTCAGTGGTGGGAATACCCAGCAATCAATGTTATTTGGAGAAGGAAGACAAAGGGCAGAACAGGATGGCCAGATTGATGAGACAGCAAAGGAAGCATCCACTATTACCGCAAAACCACTCCTACCTCTACTGATTCAGGAACGATTCTTGTGGAGGCCGCACTTCACAAAGGAAGCTGCCCTTGAGTTGTGCCACATGCCGAACCTAACCTTCAAGTCACCTCCAGGCACTTCTTGCAGATGGCTGTCAAAGTCGCCACCAATCTGAATTTTATGCGACAGAATCATTCAGGCTACATATGTTGACATCTGTAATAGCTATTTACTGGTGCATCAAGCAGGTGACAGATATCCTTGTTTCTAGAGTTAGCCAATACATTTGCTTTGCAAGCTTAGCCTCTTTTGTGGCACATGCAGACATTTGAGGGGGCTGACAGGAGCTGGCGCATTCTGAACCTGCAAACCATCCCTACATTTTTTGTCTCAGTATATGGCCTCATGTAATTGTGCCCTCTGGTTGCCATGACGCAATCCCACATAGCAAGCAACTAGTAAATGCAGTTATTAGGCTATCAGGCATCCATTCACATAGAGCTATAAAGGAAGGAACAGTGGGAGGTAAAGGAGGGAGGTGCAATGTAATTTGTGTCACCTTCTGTACATTGACAGGACATCAAAGCATTGAGGGGAAAGTGCTTTTAAGTATAGGCTCTGCTTATCGCAGCGTATTTGCTTTAAGATTCCTCAGCTTTTCGATATCCCGATTGCCGTAATAAGGACACTAAACTTCTTCCAGCACTGAGTTGTGCTACAGGGTGTGGTGGAGATTGCACCACCTGCCTTGACTACTGCTTTCCATTGTACCTGGGCTGCCAGGATGGGCTGTCACCCAGCATAGGTTTGGTGGAAGAACCACTGAAATCCTGAAAGATCCAGTGATAAGTGGGGAAACTGCTGTGGAAATGCACTCTGCCCAGTTCCCCCTGTGACTGCGCTCAGTCTCATATTGTTTGGACTCCAGCATGTGGTCATTTTCACCCATCAGCCCAGATATTAAAAACAGGACACCTCTGTGATACAACAGGCAAGATATGGGGCATGAAATGAAAACAGAAAAGAAAAGAATATGGCAAGAGAAATGAGCTTTTTTATTGAATAAGAAAGTAAGACATAAGAATATAACTGTAGTAACTGAAAGTATAGCCTCTCCTGTTGCCTATCGGGGTCACATGAAGTTCTTGGAGGTTCCAGCCAATGAGCGCTAAGCGTGGGTAACTAGGGGGTGGGGCTTCCTGACAAGAGTCCTGATCAAGAACGTAGCACCTAGAAAGATCTCTGTGTTTAGGTTTATCTGTTTCTTGTTGAAACCTATCCGCTCCATCAAGTCATTACATTTGGTAATGAAGGTAAAATAGCTCTGACGCTACACCTCACCATGTTAACATGTGTGCATCGAATCTTAAGGAGAAAAGGAAAGACTGCACAGCAGTCATGCCACTCTTTGGCAGAATCGATCCTTACAACATGACTATGGAAGACTGGAGCCAGTATGTAGAGCACCTTGGTTTTTATTTCATAGTGAACAAAAGTACCACGGAGGAAAAGCAGAAAGTTATTCTTTTGAGCTAATGTGGTAGCATGACATACAATCTCATCCACAGTCTGACGGCCCTGAATGCACCCAATTCTAAGCCCTTTAATGAATTAGTGAACCACATAAAAATGCTTTTCCAGCCGATCTGTAACAATGCGGCGGTTTAAGTTTAATTCCAGAGTTAGGATCCCGGGAGAGTCCATCACAACCCATCTAGCAAAGCTGAAACAGGTGACAGAACACTGCAACTTCGGGGACACACTAAATTATTTGTAGGGGACCGATTAGTTTGTGGAGTTCAGGACGACTCTATTCAGCGCTGTTTACTCGCAAAGGTCGAATTCGATTTGAAGCGTGCACTGGAAATCACCCTCGCCATGGAAAGTGCTGCGAGAGACTCACAGGCTTTGCAACACGCACAACATGGCGCCGTTCTTCATGTGGGACGGGAACCTACTGCCAGGCGTGGTGTGAAAACCAGAGACACAGCATCAAAGCGAGAAGCAATGTCCGCTGTTAGAAACATGAAAAGGCCCAGTAGAAACACTTCAGCAGCCACTCCAAAGTTAATTTGTTTTAGATGTGGGGGTGACCACGGACCCAACACCTGCTGATTTAAGGAGGCAGAACTCTATTGCTGCCGTAAGAAAGGTCACGTGGCAAGGCAATGCAGGATGAAGTCGAAACAGCCGGTAAAGCAGCAAACCAAAGATTTATTCCCTGTATAAAGTCACTGCTGTAAAAACCGAACCTATCACTGTCACAATCCAAGTTAATGGAAGCCACTAATAATGGAGGTGGATACGGGTGTCTAAACCATAGTGGTGGAAGAGCACACATTTGAATACCTAAATAAAGGTACCCAGCCACTGAATCTGGAGCGGACAACCGCTAAATTGAAGACATACACTAGAGAATCTATTCAGGTAAAGAGCATCACCACAGTACCAGTGTCTTATAGGCAACAGACAGCTCAGCTTCCAGTGATAATAGTGACAGAGAAGAACCTAGTCTTCTGGGCCGAGACTGGTTACAGAAAATCAAGCTTGACTGGTCTGATATATTTCACCCGAAAGCAGGAGGAGTTCCTGAACTGCAAAGTAAAAATGAATGTTATTTCGGGATGAATTAGGGAAGTTAAAAGGCTTGCAAGAAAATATATATCTGGATCCTCAGGCAACACCACGTTTCTTTAAGCTAGACCTGTGCCTTATGCGTTGAAGGAGAAGGTGGATGCAGAAATGTGCCAGTTAGAAAAGCTGGGCATCATCCAACCTGTCCAATTCTTGGAATGGGCAGCACCCATAGGTCAGAATTTCTACCTTGGTTGGCGGGTGGGCCCCACCGGCTCGGTGACGGGCGGGCAGCTGAACTCCACCACCAAAACGGGGCCCGCTGCCATTTTGAGTGGGCGGGCCAATTAAGGCCCACCCAGCGGCCTGCCCGACAGAAAGCGCTATGCAGTTCCTGTGCGGGGTGGGGAGGGATTCCTCATCTGTCAAAGTGTGCTCTTTCACACGTGCATGCGAAAGAGCGCACTGTTCCCTGAGACTAAGTGCTGTCTCAGGGAGATTCATGACAACTTAAAAATCATGAAAAATAGAAAAATATAAAAATTATTAACATGTCCCCCTCATGTGATAATGTCACACGAGATGGGACATGTTAATAAAAAGGACATAAACTTTATTAAACTTTTTGAAAACGGACTTGAAACCTCATCTCGCCAGTGGATGCGGTTTCATGTATCATCAGAAGCCCGCTGGGGCTCTTGGCCTGCCCGCCAGCCTTAAGGTTGGATGGGCAGGTCTTTAATGATCTTAATGATCCTGTCAATGGCCTTAATTGGCCATTGACAGGTCGGTGGGTGGACAGCTGATTTCGCTGTCCGCCCGCCTTCCTCAATATTTAAATGGACGGGGATAACGTCGGGGGTTTCTCCCAATGTCATCCCACGTCATTTTCCTGTCAGCGAGTGGGCCCCGCCCCCAAATTGCCAACAGGAAAATTCTGGCCATAGGCTCAGTGGTTAAGCCTGACCAAACCATACACGTTTGTGTGGACTATAAATTGACCGTAAACAAGGCAGTCATACTAGCTAAGTATCCCATTCCAAGGATAGACGACATATATGCCAAGCTGGCTGGAGGCAAATTCTATAGAAAATTGGATATGAGCCATGCTTACCAACAATTAGAGCTGGATAGCACATCTAGAGGATACATAACTATTAACACACACATGGGTCTTTATTGGTATACTTGCCTACCCTTTGGAATATTGTCTGCATATGTGATCTTCCAAAGGATAATGGAGAGTCTTTTACAAGGACTTCCCCAAGTGCTACTATACCTAGATGATGTTCTGACCATAGGGTCTACTGAGACCGAGCACTTGGCAAACCTGAAGGACATGCTAAGAAGGTTTATGGAAGCCAGTCAACACTTAAAGAAGAAAAAATATACATTTCAAGTGCCAGAAGTTACTTTCCTGGGTGACAGGGTGGACACTATGGTTTGCATCTGGTAGAAGAGAAAGTTCGGGCAATAAAAGATATGCCCTCACAATCCAATGTGACTGAAATAAAATCTTTTCTGGATATGCTCAACTACTATAGCTGCTTCTTGCCTAATTTATCAGCAGTGTTGGCATCATTACACTTGTTAAAAAAGAATCACCACCGGCCTTGGAATTCACAACAGGAAAAAATCTTTGTAAAAGTAAAGTAACTGCTGCATTTGTCGTGTTTATTGGTACACTTTGACCCATTGAAAGAATTGGTATTAACGTGATGCCTCTACATATGCTGTAGGAGCTGTGTTATTACATAGAATGGAAGATGATCAGAAAGGACCATTGTCTATGTTTCGAGAACCCTCCCCACAGCTGAGAAGGGTTATTCCCAGCTAGAAAAGGAAGGTTTATCAGTAGCGTTCGGACTGAAGAAATTCCACCCGTACCTGCATGGACAACATTTCACCATTGTGTCAGACTGTGAACCACTATTGGGTTTACTCAGTGAGGATAAGGCTATTCCACCAATAGCCTCAGCCAGAATTCGACATTGAGCTTCGATATTATCTACGTATGAGTATACTTTTATGTACCGTCCTGGCTTACATATTGCAAATGCAGATGCACTCAGCCATCTCCCATTACCAGATAGCTTTGTGCATGCTCCTGTCCTATAAGACATCGTGCCATTGTTGAATATCTTGGATTCTTCACCTGTGTGTGCAAAACAAATTAGAAATTGGATGAACAGAGTCCAATTTTGTCTCAAGTCAGAGACCTTGTTTTGCAAGGGTGGTCACATTCGCCTGTATCTGAAGATTTAAGACCATTCTATGCTTGAAAAACAGAGTTAAGCTCTCAAGATGGAATTCTTTTGTGGGGGTCAAGAGTTGTCGTCCCTTCACAAGGAAGAGAGCCACTCTTGGCAGAACTTCATTGCGCACATCCAGGCATATCAAAGATGAAAATGCTTGTGCGAAGCTATGTCTGGTGATCAGGCGTTGACCATGACATTGAAAGCATGGTCAAGCACTATTTCCATTGTCAGCAACAACAGAAGTTGCCTGTTTCAGCTCCACTGCATCTGTGGGAGTGGCCTGGTCGACCCTTGGTTAGACTACATATTGATTATATAGGACCATTCTTAGGTACCATGTTTTTGTTGATCATAGATGCACATTCTAAATGGATGGAAGTATCTGAAGTGAAATCGCCAACATCGAGCACAACTATCGAGAAGCTGCAAGATTGTTTTAGCATTATTGGCATACCAGAAATCGTCATTTCTGATAATGGTACAGCATTTATCAGTACAGAGTTTCAGGGACTCATGAACTTAAATGGAATCAGACATACTAGATCAGCCCGTTACCATCCCTCATCAAATGGTTTAGCTGACAGAGTGGTGCAAACTTTCAAATCTGGAATTAAGAGGCTTATCAGAAGGTATTCTAGAAACTTGACTTTCGTGCTTTCTTCTCAGTTATCATACAACACCACATTCAACTATGGATTCAACACCGTCTGAATTACAGATGAAATGCCACCTAAGTACAAGGTTAAGTCTGGTGTTTCCAAACTTAGAGGGGAAGGTAGAGATGAATCAGAGTGATCAAAAATTAAATCACGATATTCATAGCAAAGCTCGCACATTCAGTATAGGAGGCACAGTATTTGCTTGAAATTTTGGAAGTGGACCTTGTTGGGTTCCTGGAACCATTGTCTCAAGGACTGGTCCCTTATCCTTCCTGGTGGAAGTGGAAGACAGAATTGTTCGAAAACACGTGGGCCTATTCTGCCCATGATTAATGTCGAACCATCACTGCCTGAGGTGACAAATCGATCTAGAATAGACATGCCCAACGTCTCTGTAAAGTTGCCTGACCCAGAACTGCCACTTTCTAATGATGTAGATCATGCTGCTATTCCTGATCATGTCAATCCTGTGGAAGAACCTCATGTGGGGTAGAGATTCACCACACTAACCTCAAACAGAGAGTACCTCAGAAACTTAGGGCTGGATTTTTTAGCTGACGCGCGGGTGACGGAGCCCACATGCCAGTGCTTAAAATGTCGTGCGCTGATGTCAAGCGAGCGTCCCAACATCAGTGCGTGGCATTGCGATGTTTAGGTCGGCAGGCGCGCTATACAGCACGACGCGCGCCCTCCATTAATTAAAGGCCTTGTTAAGGACGTTAAGTCAGCAACTGACAATGATTTTGAGGAGCCCGTGCGAACTTCGGCTCAGCGCATGGGCCCAACAGGCAGGCAGGTAGGAGAATTTTTAACAAACCTCATCCAGTGGCGGGATGAGATTTGATTTTGGATTTTAAAAAGTTTAATAAAGTTTTTGTGTACTTTATTAACATGTCCCATCTCGTGTGACATTTTTATATGAGGGGGAACATGTTAATGATTTTTTTATTTTTCTGTTTTTCAACTTTCACAACCTTTCAGTGATCTCCCTGAGGCACCATTTAGCCTCAGGGAGATGTGCTCTCTTCCGCGTGCATGCACGAAGGAGCGCACTGTAGCAGTTGGGGAATGCCCCCCTGCCCACACAGGAAATGCATAGCACTTCCCGTCGGACGTCACACTGGGTGGGCCTTAATTGGCCCGCCCACTTAAAATGGCGGCGGGGCCCGTTTCAGCGGCGGCGAGCAGCTGCCCCCCCGCCACTGAGTCAGTCGGGCCCGCCCACCCATCAAGGGCAAAATTCTGCTCTTAATGTTTAATCACCTGAAGTTGTATACCTGTACATATTGTTGTATGCTCAAATGTTCTTTGTAAATAGAAACTGTAAAAACTTAAAAGGGGAGGAAATGTAGTAACTGAAGGTATAGCCTCTCCTGCTATCTGTCAGGGGTCATGTGATGTTCTTGGAGGATCTGACCAATGAGCCTTAAATGTGGGTAATCTGGGGTGGGACTTCTTGAGGAGAGTCCTGATCGGTCGTGTAGCACCTGAAAAGCTCTCTGTAGTAAAATTTATCTATTTCTTGTTGAAACCTGTCCGCTCCAATAAGTCATTACAATAATACATTAAAAAAACAGGAGTAGGAGGAGGCCATAAGGGTTATAGAGCCTGCTCCCCTATTTAATAAGATCACAGCTGAGCCTCGACCTCAATTCCACTTTCCATCCACAGCCCGGCCGGGATTTTGTCAACAACATGCCATTCCTGATGTCATAACTAGAACTATGCACCACTTACTCTTTTTGCTGTTTCCCATGCAATTACAATTAAAATTCTATGTGCCAAAGGCATGCATAGGAAACACATGTCATTCAGCGGTGAGGGAAGCTCTTCATTGGTGAAACCCACTGTTAACTGAATATGCTGCAGATACTGGTGGACTAGAAAAGAGCTTCCTGGGCGGACAAAGAGACTCATCATCACGGCCACAACTTTCCTGCCCAACTCCAGTGATGTTAAGATAAAATTTATTGAGAACACAAAGGTGGCATGGGTGTTTTTTCAAATTTAAATTTCACTTGCAAATATTTCAGATTACATTGGTTTCACTTTATTCATGTGTGCATCATCGTTATTCATTGAGACTAGCTCTGTCAGAGAGCTAAGTGTAATGGCACGCCTCATGGTTATCATGGATTGATGGGTAAAGGAGAGTTAAGAACATTTCATTTGTTGTGGATGAAATAATGGTGTGTCTTTTTTTGTTCACTTTTTCTTGAATGTTCATATCAGTGTTGCACTTGCTACTCTGTGGCACATGGCTGAATTTGCAGATTCACTGGCCCTCCCTTCTGCACATTGTAAAGGACGTTTTCTGCGATTGCTCCAAGTGGGGAAAACCGAAATGTTGTAGGTGAACCCAAAACCCTGTAACAACTCTGCCAGCTGACACCCTGAGGTGGACACAACACCACCATTTAGCTCTCATTGACTGACTGACCCTCAACCACCACCCTCCCATCACATCCTGGACTCCAAGCCCTTCCCATTTCACTCCTCCATGCACCTTACCCTATCCTCTGTCCTCCCCTGCACCTCTCTTCCACTCCTCCATGCTCCCAACCACACTCCATACCCCCACTCACCATTTGACATATTCTTGCTAGTCCCAAGCCTCCACCCAAACTGCCATTCTCCTGCTCCCTTCTCTTGTGCCATAGAGTTAAACAAGGGAAACCTATGTTCCTACACATAACTGCACAAAGACAATTGGTGCCCACAACCTTTAAATAAATGTGAACCAGGTGCTACGCGAGGTTCTCGTGAGCCGCTGACTTTAGCTTGAAGGTAGGACTTTATTAAAAAAATGTTTCACACTAATGAGCATTTATAGCCTGCAAATGTATTTTATGTTTCTTTAATTCTTTCATGAGATATGGCCATCGCTGGCAAGGCCAACATTTGTTGCCCATCCTAATTGCCCTTGAACTGAGTGACTTGCTAGGACATTTCAAGGTGGCGGGAGTGCAGTTAAGGGTCACAGGTAGGCCATATCAAGTAAGGGGTGGTAGATTTCCTTCCCTAAAGCGCATCAGAACCAGATGGGATTTTACAGCAATCAATAACAGCTGTCATGGTCACCATTAATGAGACTAGCTTTATATTCCAGATTTATTTTGGATTTAATATTAAATTCCACCAACTGCTATGGTGGGATTTGAAGCAATGTCCCCAAAGCATTAGCCTGGGCCTCTGGATTGCTCGTCCAGTGGCATTAGCACTATGCCACTGACTCTCCATAACGTATTGCGTGTTCGAACCTGCCACAGGCTGACATAATGTTCAACACACTGCTGACTTTATCTCTGCATCTCAACCTGCCATTGGGAAATCTGAAATTTCACATCCTGCCTAATTAAGTCACCTCACATTTCCTGTTCTTGCAGGCTCCATGAAATCCAGTAAAAAAAATTCTCCTCATCACAGTCCAAAGTGACATCCCCTAATCCTAAGACAAGGTGCAGTAGCATGGCAGTTATGTTACTAGACGAGGAATCCAGAAGGCCTGACAAATGGTCCAGAGAAATGAGTTCTATGTCTACCATGACAGATGGGAGAATTTAAATGCAATGAATCAAATAAATCTGGCAGTAAAGAGCTATTATCTGTAATGGTGACCATGAAACTCCTGGATTTTCATGAAAACCTACCTGGTTCACTAATGTCCTTTAGGGAAGGAGATCTGCTGTCCTTTCCCAGTCTGGCCTACATATGACTCCAAAGCCACAACAAAGTGGTTAACTCTTAATTACCCTCTGAAGTGGCCAAAGAAGATGCTAGGTTGTATTAACAGCGAAAGAAAAGACAAACAAGAATAAAACCAGGCACATCCACCATGCTAAATGGGATAGATTTCAAACAGATCTAACAAATCAAGACTGTGTAACTGTGAGGGGCTGTGGGCCACCAGCAGCAGCAGAATTGTACTCATCCACAATCTGTAGTCTCATGGCCCGGCATATCCCCCACTATAACATTACCACCAAGCCAGAGGATCAACCCTGGTTCATTGTAGAGTGCAGGAGGCTATGCCAGGAGCAGCACCAGACATACCTAAAAATGAGGTGTCAACCCAATGAAGCTATAACAGAATTACTTGCGTGCCAAATTGCATTAACAGCAAGTGATAGATAGAGCTAAGCAATCCCACAACCAACGGATCAGATCTAAGCTCTGCAGTCCTCCAACATCCAGTTGTGAATGGTGGTGGACAATTAAACAGCTCACTGGAGAAAGAGGTTCCATAAATATAGCCATCCTCAATGATGGGAGAGCCCGGCACATCAGTGCAAAAGATAAAAACAAAAAAACTGCAGATGCTGGAAATCCAAAACAAAAACAGAATTACCTGGAAAAACTCAGCAGGTCTGGCAGCATCGGCGGAGAAGAAAAGAGTTGACGTTTCGAGTCCTCATGACCCCTCGACAGAACTTGAGTGAATCCAAGAAAGGGGTGAAATATAAGCTGGTTTAAGGTGCATGGGGTGGGGGGGGGGTGGGCGCGGTGTGTGTGTGTGGGAGGGGGGTGGGGGTTGGGTGGGGGGAGAGAAGTGGAGGGGGTTGGTATGGTTGTAGGGACAAACAAGCAGTAATAGAATCAGATCAACAAAAGATGTCACAGACAACAGAACAAAAGAACACATAGGTGTTAAAGTTGGTGATATTATCTAAATGAATGTGCTAATTAAGAATGGATGGTAGGGCACTCAAGGTATAGCTCTAGTGGGGGTGGGGGGAGCATAAAAGATTTTAAAATATTTTAAAATAATGGAAATAGGTGGGAAAAGAAAAATCTATATAAATTATTGGAAAAAACAAAAGGAAGGGGGAAGAAACAGAAAGGGGTTGGGGATGGAGAAGGGAGCTCAAGACCTAAAGTTGTTGAATTCAATATTCAGTCCAGAAGGCTGTAAAGTGCCTAGTTGGAAGATGAGGTGTTGATCCTCCAGTTTGCGTTGGGCTTCACTGGAACAATGCAGCAAGCCAAGGACAGACATGTGGGCAAGAGAGCAGGGTGGAGTGTTAAAATGGCAAGCGACAGGGAGGTTTGTGTCATTCTTGCGGACAGACCGCAGGTGTTCTGCAAAGCGGTCGCCCAGTTTATGTTTGGTCTCTCCAATGTAGAGGAGACCACATTGGGAGCAACGAATGCAGTAGACTAAGTTGGGGGAAATGCAAGTGAAATGCTGCTTCACTTGAAAGGAGTGTTTGGGCCCTTGGACGGTGAGGAGAGAGAAAGTGAAGGGGCAGGTGTTACTTCTTTTGCTTGGGTGTGGGGTGGTGCCATAGGAGGGGGTTGAAGAGTAGAGGGTGATGGAGGAGTGGACCAGGGTGTCCTGGAGGGAATGATCCCTATGGAATGCCGATAGGCCGAGTGAAGGGAAGATGCGTTTGGTGGTGGCATCATGCTGGAGTTGGCGGAAATGGTGGAGGATAATCCTTTGAATGCGGAGGCTGGTGGGGTGATAAGTGAGGACAAGGGGGACCCTATCATGTTTCTGGGAGGGAGGAGAAGGCGTGAGGGCAGATGCGCAGGAGATGGGCCGGACACGGTTGAGGGCCCTGTCAACGACCGTGGGTGGAAAACCTCGGTTAAGGAAGAAGGAGGACATGTCAGAGGAACTGTTTTTGAAGGTAGCATCATCGAAACAGATGCGACGGAGGCGAAGGAACTGAGAGAATGGGATGGAGTCCTACAGGAAGCGGGGTGTGAGTAGCTGTAGTCGAGGTAACTGTGGGAGTCGGTGGGTTTGTAATGGATATTGGTGGACAGTCTATCACCAGAGATTGAGACAGAGAGGTCAAGGAAGGGAAGGGAAGTGTCAGAGATGGACCACGTGAAAATGATGGAGGGGTGGAGATTGGAAGCAAAATTAATAAATTTTTCCAAGTCCCGACGAGAGCACGAAGCAGCACCGAAGTAATCATCGATGTACCGGAGAAAGAGTTGTGGAAGGGAGCCGGAGTAGGACTGGAACAAGGAATGTTCCACATACCCCATAAAGAGACAGGCATAGCTGGGGCCCATGCGGGTACCCATAGCCACACCTTTTATTTAGAGGAAGTGAGAGGAGTTGAAGGAGAAATTGTTCAGTGTGAGAACAAGTTCAGCCAGACGGAGGAGAGTAGTGGTGGATGGGGATTGTTCGGGCCTCTGTTCGAGGAAGAAGCTAAGGGCCCTCAGACCATCCTGGTGGGGGTTGGAGGTGTAGAGGGATTGGACGTCCATGGTGAAGAGGAAGCAGTTGGGGCCAGGGAACTGGAAATTGTTGATGTGACGTAAGGTGTCAGAGGAATCACGGATGAAGGTGGGAAGGGACTGGACAAGGGGAGAGAGAAGGGAGTCAAGAAAATGAGAAATGAGTTCTGTGGGGCAGGAGCAAGCTGAGATGATTGGTCTACCTGGCACTTAGCTTCTTCCTCAAACAGAGGCCCGAACAATCCCCATCCACCACTACTCTCCTCCGTCTGGCTGAACTTGTTCTCACTCTGAACAATTTCTCCTTCAACTCCTCTCACTTCCTCCAAATAAAAGGTGTGGCTATGGGTACCCGCATGGGCCCCAGCTATGCCTGTCTCTTTATGGGGTATGTGGAACATTCCTTGTTCCAGTCCTACTCTGGCCCCCTTCCACAACTCTTTCTCCAGTACATCGATGATTACTTCAGTGCTGCTTCATGCTCTCGTCGGGACTTGGAAAAATTTATTAACTTTGCTTCCAATCTCCACCCCTCCATCATTTTCACGTGGTCCATCTCTGACACTTCCCTTCCCTTCCTTGACCTCTCTGTCTCAATCTCTGGTGATAGACTGTCCACCAATATCCATTACAAACCTACCGACTCCCACAGTTACCTCGACTACAGCTCCTCACACCCCGCTTCCTGTAAGAACTCCATCCCATTCTCTCAGTTTCTTCGCTTCCGTCGCATCTGTTCCGATGATGCTACCTTCAAAAACAGTTCCTCTGACATGTCCTCCTTCTTCCTTAACCAAGGTTTTCCACCCACAGTCGTTGACAGGGCCCTCAACCGTGTCTGGCCCATCTCCTGCGCATCCACCCTCACGCCTTCTCCTCCCTCCCAGAAACATGATAGGAGCCCACTTGTCCTCACTTATCACCCCACCAGCCTCCGCATTCAAAGAATCATCCTCCGCCATTTCCGCCAATTCCAGCATGATGCCACCACCAAACACATCTTCGCTTCACCCCCCTGTCGGCATTTCATAGGGATCGTTCCTTCCGGGACACCCTGGTCCACTCCTCCATCACCCCATACTCTTCAACCCCCTCCTATGGCACCACCCCATGCCCACGCAAAAGATGTAACACCTGCCCCTTCACTTCCTCTCTCCTCACCGTCCAAGGCCCCAAACACTCCTTTCAAGTGAAGCAGCATTTCACTTGCATTTCCCCCAACTTAGTCTACTGCATTCGTTGCTCCCAATGTGGTCTCCTCTACATTGGAGAGACCAAACATAAACTGGGCGACCGCTTTGCAGAACACCTGCGGTCTGTCCGCAAGAATGACACAAACCTCCCTGTCGCTTGCCATTTTAACACTCCACCCTGGTCTCTTGCCCACATGTCTGTCCTTGGCTTGCTGCATTGTTCCAGTGAAGCCCAACACAAACTGGAGGAACTACACCTCATCTTCCAACTAGGCACTTTACAGCCTTCCGGACTGAATATTGAATTCAACAACTTTAGGTCTTGAGCTCCCTTCTCCATCCCCACCCCCCTTCTGTTTCTTCCCCCTTCCTTTTGTTTTTTCCAATAATTTATATAGATTTTTCTTTTCCCACCTATTTCCATTATTTTAAAATATTTTAAAATCTTTTATGCTCCCCCACCCCCACTAGAGCTATACCTTGAGTGCCCTACCGTGCAAAAGATAAGGCTGAAGCATCCGCAATAATCTTCAGCCAGGAGTGCCGAGTGGATGATCCATCTCAGCCTCCTCTGTAGGTCCCCAGCATCACAGGTGTCAGTCTTCAGCCAATTTGATTCACTCCACATGATATCAAGTAATGGTTGAAGGCACTGGATAGTGCAAAGGCTATGGGCCCTGACAATATTCCAGCAATAATACTGAGGACATGTGCTCCAGAACTTGCCGTGCCCCTAGCCAAGCTGTTCCAGCACAGCTACAACACTGGCATCTACCCAGCAATGTGGAAAATTGCCCAGATAGGCCCTGTATACAAAAAGCAGGACAAATCCAACCCAGTGAATCACTGCCCCATCGGTCAACTCTGAATCATCAGTAAAGTAATGGAAGGGGTCATCAACAGTGCTATCAAGCAGCACTTGCTTAGCAATAACCTGCTCACTGACGCCTAGTTTGGGTTTCGCCAGAGCCACTCAGCTCCTGACCTCATTACAGCCTTGGTTCAAACATGGACAAAAGAGCTGAATTCCCGAGGTGAGGTAAGAGTGACTGCCCTTGACATCAATGCTGCATTTGACTAACTGTAGCATCAAGGAGCCCTAGCAAAATGGGGCCAATGGGATAAGGGGTAAAACACCCCACTGGCTGGAGTCATACCTAGCACAAAGGAAGATGGCTGTGGTTGTTGGAGGTCAGTCATCTCAGCTCCAGGACATCACTGCAGGAGTTCCTCAGGGTAGTGTCTTAGGCCCAACCATCTTCAGCTGCTTCATCAATGACCTTCCTTCCATTATAAAGTCAGAAGTAGGGATGTTCGCTGATGATTGCACAATGTTCAGCATCATTCATGACTCCTCAGATACTGAAGCAGTCCGTGTCCAAATGCAGCAAGACCTGGACAATAGCCAGGCTTGGACTGACAAGTGGAAAGTAACATTCATGCCATACAAGTGCCAGACAATAACCATCTTCAACAAGTGAGAATCTAACCATCACCCCTTCCCTTGACATTCAATGGCATTACCATCGCTGGTTCATCGCTTCACTATCAATATGCTGGGGTTATCATTAACCAGAAACTGCATTGGACTAGCCATCTAAATACTGTGGCTACAAAAAGATGTCAGAGGCTAGGAATCCTGCAGCTTTGAACTCATCTCCTGACACCCCCAAATCCTGTCCACCATCTAGAAGGCACAAGTCAGGAGTTTGATGGAATACTCTCCACTTGCCTCGATGAGTGCAGCACCAACAATACTCAAGAAGCTTGACTCCAACCAGGACAAAGCAGCCCGCTTGATTGGCACCACATCCACAAACATTCATTCCCTCCACCACCCAACAAACAGTGACAGCAGTGTGTCTCATCTACAAGATGCACTGCAGGAACTCACCAAGCCTCCTTGAACAGTACCTTCCAAACCCACGAACATTAACATCTAGAAGGGCAAGGGCAGCAGACACGTGGGAACACCACCACCCAAAAGTTCCCCTCCAAGCCACACACCTGAAACTATATCACTGTTCCTTCACCTTCACTGGGTTAAAAACCCTGGAACTCCCTCCCTAACAGCATTGTGGATGTACCTACACCATATGGTCTGCAGAGGTTCAAGAAGGCAGCTCACCTCCACATTCTCAAGGGCAATTAGGGATGGGCTATAAATGCTGGTCTAGCTAGTGATGCCCACATCCCATGAATGATTTTTAAAAATCACCTGACATCAACATAGGCACCAGGAACAACCAAGGCACACCCTGCCCAGTCACCATGTAAAGTCATCCTTACTAACATCTATGGGCTTGTGCCAAAATTGGGAAACATGGCGCACAGACTAGTCAAGCAACAACGTGACCTGGTGGGTTAGATTTAATGGAGGCAATGGCGTTCTCACCCACTAGCTAGAGAACCGGCGGGAGCTCTACACTAACTCCTTTAGGCAAGGCCTGCTGAGGGGTGTTAGCAGCAAGGACAGCGGGTTGTTCTCAACAGGGACCCCCGCCCTCCTAATGTCAGGGCCCTCAAGCAGGCACTGAGTGCTTTAAACCAGGGACCCCCTGGGCGCCTGCAAACAACCTTGCATGCATTTGCTTGTCATGCTCCCCACATGGCAAACTCCCTCGCCTGCCACTGGGATAATACCAGCAGTGGTGGGATGAGGCCCTTAAGCAGGCACGAAATGTCCCCTTAAGGCCTTCCCACCATCAACTTAATCTGGGTGGAGGCAGGAAGGCAGCAGGATCCACCCCTGCCACCCTCCCGTCTAATTAAATCCCGTCCCACATCCAAACTTATTACAGGGGGAGGGCATTAACTTCCTCCCAGTCAAACTCACAGAATCCCACCTTATAGTCAACTGCCCAGATTCCTCCGTCACCACCCTTGAGTATATCCTGGCAGGATAGACCAACCAAATATAGTGGCACAGTGGTATTTTGTGGGGGCTGGGGGTGAGGGGGGTGCATAGCAGCCCCGGGAATCCATAACATTTAATTCAGACCCCAAGAGGCCTCGTGGCATCAGGCCAAGGAAAACATCGGCTGATTATCAACTATTGCCCTCCCTTAGCTGAATCAATACTCCTCTATGTTGAATACCACTTGGAGGAAGCACTGGGTGCCTTCAATGTCCATCGCGGTAGCACTCCTTCTGACTGAGCTTAATGAATCCTGAAGGGTTCATCTGCCAGACTGGGTTTGCAACCTGAGGTGAGGGAGCCAACAAGAGGGGAAAGCCAACTTGAGCTCATCGTCTCCAATCTACCTGTCGCAAATGCATCTGTTCATACCAGTATTGGTAGTGCTGACCACAGTACAGCTCTCATGGAGGTGATGCCCAGCCTTCACACTCAGGACACCTTCCAATGTGTTGTATGGCACTACCACCATGCTTTAGTTGCTTTGTTAAGAACTGTTTTGCTGCGGCAAACTGATTTAAAATGGCCTCTCTTTTTGAAGGAATGTCTCTCTGCATTTTTGGTGGGGCATTCTTCAAAGCCTTTTCCCATCACAATGAGAACGCTGAATAACAATGGCTAACACAGCCTCTTCGCTTTTTCTCTGGTTGGGGTGAGGTGTGCTGCAATTTTTACATGCTATAAACTGGACTAGGGTCAAATCTTCCTTCAACTGCAAAAATACTGGCTCTTTTTTCTAAGACTCCCACAACAATGTGATCCTGAATTAATTCATCTTTCAAGGGTCCATATTCACAATTTTCAGCTAATCGACATAGCTCATTAATAAAGGAATCTATGCTCTCTCCTGGTTTTTTTTGAGTGCACCTATTAAATCTCGATCTCTCTATAATGATGTTGTTCCAAAGACTATAATAAGTATCAAAGGCTTTGATAACTTCTTCATAACGTCACCACGTCTTGGTTTACGCCCTATCTGACCATAACGTCATCTGCACTCAGGGAGAGAGGGAGGGCAGCTCAAGATCGAGGCACCCTCTCAGCACTTTCAAAATTCTTCCAAATCAGGTCATCCACAGCTGCCAGACTGCCACTCTGGAGGGGCAACCCCCTCCACAGAGTGGGCTGCTGCCCAAGCTGTGGAGGTCTTTTGCCATCGGCACCTGTGGGGGGAGGAGGAGGGGTGTTTCAAATGTGCCTGAAGCGCTGTCCCCTCCCCCCCATCAAGTCTCCTGCCAGGAGTCCACCTCCTTTCACTGGCCTTGTTTCAGCTACAGTGGGAGGACAGCAACCTGACTAGAAAACTCTAGTCAGCCCAAGATAAGGGTTTTACTAGCCCCTTTAATTGCCCAAATTGCTTGCTGGCCTCTTTGAAACTGCCTTGGGAGCAAGACCGTGCCACTCACAACCCCTCCCCTGCCCCCGGTCCAGCCTCCATCAGGCAAAGAAAATCCAGATCCAACCCAATGTATTTATACCTCTTCTCAGACTTTTTGTATACTCTGCACAACCTACCTTCTCACCCAGCTATTTATCATCAGTAAACTTGGATGTTACTCTCTATGGCTTTCTAAGTCATTAATGTAGGTTGTAAGTAGCTGAGGCCCCAGTACTGATCTCAGTGGTAACAGCCAGCCAACTTGAAAATAACTCATTTATTACTACTGTCTAATTTCTGATCTTTAGTCAATCCTCTATTGGCACTAATATATTACCTTTTGTGTGGCACTTTATCAAATGACTTTTGAAAATCAAAATATAGTACATTCACAGGCTCTCCTATATCTACCCTGCCAATTATATCCTCAAAATATTCTAATAGGTTTTTCAACCACATTTTCCCTTCCACAAAATTATGTTGACCCTGACTAATCATATAATTTTCTAAGCGCCCTGTTACCATTCCCTTCTTAATGGTAGAAAAAAATTAAAACAAGGCTTGCCTTTAGATTCATGTTTTTTGCTGCAAATCCTCTCCCCCTGCTTTCTTCTGACGTTGAAGTTACTATCAGGGCCATTATTTCTGTGAGCAATTTGTCAATCCATGGAACAGGTCTCCAAAACAGATGATGCAAACACATAGCATTGAATCATTCAAATGCAAGTTACACAGACTTCTTTTAGAATATGATATTTTGGTATGCAGTATGTGAGTAATTTGAGACAGTATGTAAGCTAAGTGTAGCATGCTTGGAAGGAACTGGTGACTTTGGATCTATGGTTCCAAAAGCTTTCTACCACTGAGATTCTCCTCATGTCATGTCTGGGTCTGTTGGAGAATAATTGACGGAGATTGATTGCTATGATTTATCAACATCTCCATCATTGTTGTACAGGGTATCATTTGTGGAAGACAAATTCGATAGAGTTTGATCTTTTTATGTCTGGTAATCCCTGTGTTCTTATGTTCCATTCACGATTGCCATCAATTCAATCACAAATTTCTTGTGAACAAAACTCAAGACCTACAAAATTATTAGTTATGGGATATAAAATTTGGGGAAATTTGTTATGTTTCAAATAATATTAGCTAGCTATTTTAGTTAGAAAGGAGCAAATAGAGCCTTTTGAAATGTTGACTATTGTCCAAAAACGTGAACCGAAGTACCTAACGTCATTAACCCTTACTTTACAAATAAACCAGCATAAATTTCCACAGTTATAGCATTATTTATGAATAATAGCCAGACATCTTGGAGCTATGGGGTTAAATTGGGTTAAATTGAGAATTGGGTTATATTTCCTCTATGTGGAATTTCTCATTGACTTAGGTAATGGGTTCACGTAAGTTTCCATCTGTACTGTTTTACTGCATTCATAATGACTGCTTTAAAATAGAAGAACCAGAAGTGATGTAATACATTAGCCAGCAGAATAAAAATAATAAAGCGGAGAAAGCTTTTGGCACCAAATCTCAAGAAAGCTCCATCGGCCTTGCCAAAATGACCAGAATGAATCCAGAGATTAAAGGGGCTAAATCATGAGGTCAGTTTGCATTAACCTGGATAATATTCCATTTGGGTTTAGAAGATTGAGGGGTTATCTAAGTTGTTCTTAAAATTACAAAACCGTTCAATAGCGTAGATACAAACTATTTTCTCTCCTGAGAAAACCAAGAACAAGAGGGCATAATCTTCAAATTAGAGCTGGGCCATTTCAGAGTGAATTCAGGAGGCGCTTTTTCACATAAGGTGCAAATCTGGAACTCGCTATCCCAAAAGGCAGTGATTGCTGGATAATTGAAATGTTTGAGACTCAGGCTGTAGACTTTTCTGAAGTGGGAATGTCAGGTGACAAGAATCAAAGGCACATAACTAGTTTTAAGGTGATCTAATTCAATGGTGAAGCAGGTCATTTTGAAGGGCTGAATGGCCTAATCCCAGTCTCCTGTGTGGAGTTTAACCAAGCAGGTGGAGGCAGAGTCGGTGTCCAGCGGGGTTGGGGGGAATGCTGGTTGGGGGGGGAGGGGGGGTGGTGGGGGCAGGAAAATTGTAGGGCCAGGAAAAGAGACATCGGGCCACTAACCCAAAATCTTACCACCTCCCTCCAGCTATGTCAAGTTGACAGTACAGTCAAAAACTCTCCTAGGTGAAATGCAATTGGCAAAAGCCAATTACCACTTCATGAGTGCATTGACTCTGTCCCACTGGTGCACAGGTCACATTGTGTGTCAGCAATGCAGCAAGTTAAGGAAAGCAAATGTATAGCTGAAAAACATTGAGTTCTCAAACTGCCATCATTGCAGTACTATAAAAGGGAAAACTGGCAGTAAATGGGCCAGCCATTTTGTAAGGCTGGCACTGAAGGGAGAAACTCCCTGAAGCAAGTACTTTAGATAGTTTGCACGAAAGAGGGGCTTGGTGTCATTGCATTGAGGGCAGCCGGAGAGATGAAGGGCAGCATCGAACGTTAAAGCTGTGGCCTCATACTGGGATATGGTTTCCACATACTCTAAGATAGGCTGGTCCATGCTCTCCATCTCAACAAGCACAGCAGCCAGAAGATCAGCAGCGGCAGCATCCAACAACAACCAAAGAGACAGGCATCCGGACATAGCAGAGGGAATGGTCAAAGGACCACACTCAGCAGAAGGAGCTAGCCTGTGCCCAGGATCTACAGGCCAAGGGTCAGCTTCCTCAACCTGTCAGAGGAGCAGCGTCTCCGAAGGCTCAGGGTGTCACCTCAGGAAGTCACTGAACCATGTGCCCTGATGGAGAATGGCCCAACGTCCTTAGGAGCAGGAGGCTACCCACTGCCAGTGGCCTTGAAGATGGCCATCAGCTTGAACCTTTGGCTCAGTTCAGGGTTCAGCCAAAGATGCTTGTCAGCTTTCACTATCAGAATCCAAGAATATATTAGCCAGGTCATGGATACCTTGGATCAGAGGGCATCACAGTAAATTAAGTTTGAAATGGATGTGGCCAGTCAATCTCAGCAAGCTGTAGGTTTCATCTCGATGGCTGGGTTTCCTCAGGTCCAGAGTGTAATTGACTGCATCCATGTGGCGATCAAGGCTCCATCAGACTAGCCAGGTGCATTTGTTATTCATAAAGGCTTCTAGTCCTTCAATGTTTGGTCAGTGTGTAAGCAATGCAAGAGAATCCTGTAGGTGTGTGTCATGTTTGCAGGAAGCTGCTATGATGCCTTCATCCTTCAGCAGCCTCAGGTGCCTCAGCTCTTCACAGCTCAACGGAAAGCTCATGAGTGACAGGAGGTACCCGCTAAAGGCCTGGCTGTTCACACCAGTGCATCACCACAACACAGAGGCACACGAGAGGTATTCAGTGCCTTCAAAGAGCCAGAGACCCAATAGAGCAAGGTAGAGGGGAGACCAGATTCCTCAGAGGCTGAAGAGGAGGATGTGCTGATGGAGCATGAACATTCAGAGATGCCTGTGCTGTGTCCTGGTGTAGGCCTGCATGCCGGAAAAGCCTGAAACACCCTCATCCAGCCACGCTTCAACTGTGGACAGTGCGACCATCATTGCACTCATGCCAGTTGTTGCCTTGGCTCTCACACAACATCCTCACAAATCACTGCCCTCTTACAAATAAAGCAAAAACTATTCACCACTCGTCACCACATTATGTTCTCCACCTTGCCTTGAGAACCTATCATCTGAAGCACTCCATAATTTACCTATAGTCATTATGCAATTCAAAATAAAATATCGCAGGGCACAAGATGATATGGCTTATTGAAATAAAGTTTGACAATCAACACTAATACTAGAAGCTGCACCCAAGTGAAAACCTTTGTGCCACTAAGACCATTCTTGTGTGCTCTTTCTCTTAATTCTACATGGTGCTACCCCTGTGGCTGCAGCAGAGCTGGAGGCAGCTGCTCCTTACCAGGCTCTGATACTTTAGGTGCCCATGTCCTTTATATTACAGAGTTCATGAGGGCCCCAACAAAGACTGTCCCACCTGCATCTGTGCAGAGTCAGCCTCAGAGGCATCTGGTCTGGATTCAGCTGCTGTGCCTCTGTCAGAGGGGCTGCTGGGAAAGGCTGTATTTGGGGGCACCTTGAGGAGACCCTCCCGCCCCCTCACCAATGCCATCATCCCTGTCTACGCCTTCCCCCTCAGGGCTGACCTGCACCTTCCTGTTAACTTGTCTGCATTTGATGCAGTGCTCAGCCCTCAAGGTCACTGTTCATTCATTGCTTTTCATTCTACCCGCCATTATATAGAGGCCATGGCTTGTGTGCCTGCCAACAGATTGACCTTCCACATCTGACTCTCCATGAGATTGGCCACTCTTTCAATGACGGTGGATAGGGAGCAGCTGTTCCCCTTAGTTGAAGCGTCAGTCACGAGGGGACATAAGTTTAAGGTGAGGGGCAGGAGGTTTAGGGGGGATGTGAGGAAAAGCATTTTTACCCAGAGGGTGGTGACGGTCTGGAATGCACTGCGTGGGAGGGTGGTGGAGGTGGGTTGCCTCACATCCTTTAAGAAGTACCTGGATGAGCACTTGACACGTCATAACATTCAAGACTATGGGCCAAGTGCTGGTAAATGGGATTAGGTAGGTAGGTCAGGTGTTTCTCACGTGTCGGTGCAGACTTGATGGGCCGAAGGTCCTCGTCTGCATTGTGATTCTGTGATTCTGTGTGATTTCACTGGCTCTTTCTTCATCTCTCACCGCCCCTGCAGGAGATAAAAGACAATTGGCAGTGTCGTACATAGCTAACGGACAGATGAAGCCTTTCCATTTTGTTGATATTTCTCCTACGGTGAACATGGCTCCACCTAAGCCATCACAGAGTCACAGAATTGTTATTGTGCAGAAGGAGGCCATTCGGCCCGCCGTGTCTGCACCAGCTCTCTGAATAAGCATTATGACTCAGTGCCGTTCTTCTGCCTTTTCCCCGTAACCCACACATTGTTTCTATTTAAATAACCATCTAATGCCCTCTTGAATGTCTCGTTTGAACCTGCCTCCACCACACTTCCAGCCAGTGCATTCCAGACCTGGACCACACGCTGTGTGAAATTTTTTTTTCTCACATTGCATTTGCTTCTTTTGCAAATCATTTCAAACTTGTGCCCTCTCGTTCTACCCTTTTATGAGCGGGAACAGCTTCTCCCTACCTACGCTGTCCAGCTACCTCATGATTTTGAACATCTCTGTCAAATCTCCCCTTAGCCTTATATCCAAGAACAGTCTCAGCTTCTCCAATCTAACTTCATTACTGAAGTTTCTCATCCTTGGAGCCATTTTTTTAAACCTCTTCTGCACTCTCTCTAATGCGTTCACATCCTTCCTAAAGTGTGGCACCCAGAACTGTACAGAATGCTACAGCTGAGGTCTAACTAGTGTCTTACATAAGTTCAGCATAACCTGTTTGCTCTTGCACTCTATGACCCTATTAATCAAGCCTGGGATACTGCAAGTTTTATTAACTGCGCTCTCCAGCTGTCCTGGTCTCTCTGCTCCTGCACATCCTTTAGATGGTATCCCTTATTTTATATTGCCTTTCCAAGTTCTTCCTACCAAAATGAATCACCTCACACTTCTCTGCATTGAACTTCACCTGCCACCTATCTGCCCATTCCACCGACTTGCCTATGTCCTTTTAAAGTTCTACTCTGTCCTCCTCACAGTTTACATTGCTTCCAAGTGCTGTATCATCCGCAAACTTTGAAATTGTCCCCTGCACACCAAGATCTAGATCATTTATATATATATCAGGAAAAGCAAGGGTCCCAATACCGACCCCTAGGGAACTCCACTACAAACCTTCCACCAGCCTGAAAAATATCCATTGACCATTACTCTCTGTTTCCTATTTCTCAACCAATTTTGTATCATGTTGCTACTGTACCTTTTATTCCACGTACTGTAACTTTTCTCACAAGTCTGTTCTGCGGCACTGTATCGAATGCCTTTTAGAAGTCCACATATACCATATCAACAATATTGCCCTCATCAACTCTCTCTGTTACCTCTTTAAAAAACTCCAAGTTAGCTAACATAACTTACCCTTAGGAAATCCATGCTGGCTCTTTCTAACAAATGTACATTTTTCCATATGACTATTAATTCTATCCTGAATTATTATTTCTAGAAGCTTTCCCAACACCAAATTTAAACTGACAGGTCTGTAATTGCTGGGCTTATCCTTACAATCTTTATTGAATAAGAACATAAGGTTTGCAATTCTCCAGTCCTTTGGCACCTCCCCTAAGTCTAGGGAAGACTGAAAGATTATGGCCAGTGCCTCTGCAATTTTCACTCTCGCTTCCTTCAACATCCTTGGATGCACCTCATGTGGTCCTGGTGCCTTTTCAACTTCAAGTACTGACAGTGTATCCAATACCCCCTCCTTATCAATGCTGAACCCTTCTGGTGACAGAGTTTCCTCTTCTGTCACCATGGCCTCGGTAGCATCTGCTTCCTTCTTAAAGACAGATGCAAAGTATTGATTTAACACCTCAACCATGACCCCTGCCTCCATATATAAATCCCCTTTTTGTCCCTAATAAGCCCCACTCCTTTTTTTAATCACCCTTTTTTCCATTTGTGTGCCTGTAGAAGACTTTGGGATTCCCCTTTATGTTGGCTGCCAGTCTTATTTTATAATCCCGCTTTGCTTCTCTTATCTGCTTCCTCATCTCTCCTCTGCACCTTTTGTATTCAGCTCACTTCTCAATTGTATTTTCATCCTGACACCTGTCATAAACACACTTTTTCTTCTCTATCTTAATTTCTATCTCCTTTTTCATCCAGGGAGATCTGGAATTTGTTTGCTCTACCTTTCCCTTTCGATGGAATGTACCTTGACTACGTCTGAACCAATTCTTCTTTGAAGGTAGCCCATTGCTCAGCCACAGGTTTTCCCGCCAAACTTTAGTTCCAGTCTATCTGGCCCAGCTCCATTCTTGCCCCATTGAAGTTGGCTGTCCCCCAGTTAATTCTTCTTACTCTGGATTGCCCATTCTCCTTTTCTCCCATCATCCTAAACCTTATGATACAGTGATCACTGTCTCCTAAATGCTCCCCCACTGACACTTGACCTACTTGACCCACCTGATTTCCAAGAACCAGGTCTAGCAGTGCCACCTTTCTTGCTGGACTGGACACATAAAAATTCTCCTGAACACACTCTAGGAAGTCTTGCCCCTCTCCACCCTTTACACTACCACTATCCCAGTCTACATTCGAGTAATTAAAGTTCCCCATTGTAACTACTGTATAATGTTTGCACCTCTGTAATTTCCCTGCAGACTTGTTCTTCCACACCCTTCCCACTGTTAGGTGCTCTATAGACTACACCGAGCAATGTAATTACACCCATTTTGTTCCTTAGCTCCAGCCAAATTGATTCTTGATTCTTGAATAGGTTCTTGATTGGTAAGGGGATCAAAGGTTACGGGGAGAAGGCGGGAGAATGGGGTTGAGAAACTTATCAGCCAAGATTGAATGGCGGAGCAGACTCGATGGGCCGAAAGGCCTAATTTCTGCTCCTAGGTCTTATGGTCTTATGGTCTTATTCTGTCCTTGAACCCTCTGGTACATCCACTTTCTCCAGCACTGCAATGCTCTCATTAATCAATATCACCTCCCCTCCACCTTTCCTTCCTTTCCTATTTTTCCCGAACAACCTGCACCTGGGAATATTTAACACCCAGCCCTGCCCTTCCTTGAGCCAGGTTTCTGTTATCGCCACAACATCATAATTCCACATGGCAATCTGCTCCTGTAACACCCCAGTCTTATTTACTATACTCCGTGCATTCACAAGCATGCATGGTAACCCCGATTTAGAATTCATTACTTGCTCTCTTACTCCGACTCCGTATATTAACTTACTATTCTCTATACTAATGCTATCTGCCTCCCCGTTTATTTTGTGCCTTGGTGTTCCTCCCTAATATTTTCACACCCCTGTCAAGTTAGTTTAAAGTTCAGCCCCGACAGCACTAGCAAAACATCCCACAAGGAACTCAGTCCCAGCTCTTTTCAGGTGCAACCTGTCTGGCTTGTACAGGTACCATCTCCCCCAGAGCAAGTCCCAGTGTCCCAGGAATCTAAAGCCCTCCCTCCTGCACCATCTTTTCAGTCACACGTTCATCTGTCTTATCTCCTATTTCTGTACTCACTGGCATGTGGCACTGGGAGTAATCCGGAGATTACTACATTTGAGATCCCACTTGCTAATTTTCTACCTAGCTCCCTAAATTCTGATTGCAGGACCACATCCCCCTTCCTACCTTAGTCATTGGTACCAAGGTGGATGACAACCTCTGGCTGTTTACACCCCCCGCCCCCCCCAGAAGAATTTCCTTGACCTTGGCACCAGGGAGGCAACGTACCATCCTAGAGTCATGTCTGCAGCCGCGGAGACGCCTGTCTGTTCCCCAAACTATCAAATCCCCTATCGCTATTGCTCTTCCTTTCTTCTTCCTCCCCTGCTGTACAACCAAGCCGCTCGTGGTGCCACAAACCTGGCCTTGAGTGCACTCCTCTGAGGAACCAAAGCCCTTACCAGTATCTAAAATGGAAAGTCGGTTAACAAGCAGGACCCTAGGGGACTCCTGCTCTACCTGTATGGCTCTCTTGAACTCTCTGGCGGTCAGCCATTCCTTTCTGCCTCCAAGGTTCTAAGCTGTGGTGTGACCACCTGTCTGAACGTGTTATTCAGGTAGCTCTCAGCCTTGTAGATGCACCACAGTCACTGCAGCTGCTACTCGAGCCCCAAAACCCAGAGGTGAAGTTTCTACCGCTGCCAGAACTTTCTGCGCATGTGGTCGTCTAGGTCACCAATAGTGTCCATGGCTTCTGACAAATCACAGGGCACGTGTTCCACATGACTGAGCTGCCCTGCCATGTTTTAATTTTATTTCCCTCATATTAACTTTATTTTACTTTGGGTTGCTAAAGTTACTTTATATTACTGGCCCTGACTTCTCCTTATTCCTAGTGTATCTTATACAAATTCAAGTAGATACTTCTTTGAAAATAATACACTTTTCTAATTTACAGCTATTTAAAGACACTCCCTAACAACTGTTTCTTCCCAACCAACGAACTTAGGTTTTTCCCGCGATGTCACTGTTCAATATTTTTCAAACTCAGCTCCAAAGGTCAGGTTTACACCCAGGTCCATTTCTGCTCAGCTGCTCCTGTTCCCAACTTAGAATAATTCCAACGTACACCACACCTCTTTCCCCCATGCACTGAATTCACACGAGTCTAATTTGCTACTCACTCGGTCTCCGTCTCACTACGGCATAGCCCCCTGTCTCCTCACGAGCCCCCTGCTGATCATCTTATGTCAGAGGCTTTTGTCTGCTCGCTGCAGCGCTCTCATTCTTTCAGCGACTGCCTGCACTGATGCCACCCTCCCAATTGCTCTAGTGCCTTCTTTTCCTCCTCCGTTGGAGTTAGCATGATCAAGGATGTCACTCCACCCTGGCTTCTGGGCTCTTCTGAGATTTGTATGCTCTCTTCTTCTCCAATAAGAAATATGAGTTCAGTCTTTGCTTACAACAAAACCACAACATTTGAGAGGGCTCACTGTGATGGGGAACACTAAGTCACCAAACTGAGAGACAGTGCCATTGCTATCTATTGGGTACCTGGGCAGACATTCTTAAACCTGCTTGCAAAGAGGGAGCTTTGCTGGAGAAGGCTACAGAGTTGAGAGACTGATGGTTGCCATATGACATTTGCATGCCACTCACCCTGCCAGACTTCAAGTGGTCATTGAAACATTTCCGCACATCCTCTGCACCACATTCTGGCTGTTCACCTCCTCCACGACCGCTATCCAAGCCTCTTTGATGAGGCTGACAGGCCTCCCCTGCCGACCTTTGGAAATGTCAACAGCCCCTGTGCCCTCACAGCTTCCAGCATCACTTCAAGTGCCACATGCATGAATCATGGGACTGCTCTTCCCCTTCTGGCATCCATCTTCCTTCTGCTTTTCCTTCTGCAGCTTTGCTATCTAAAAGACACTTCCACCTATGTGCTTACTGCCAGTGTCCCTTTAAATACTCCACACACAATCTGGTTTCTGACTGCTCCTCCCACCCACTTCTCCTAATTGAACGCCAATCCCAAAGGCACCCTCTTAACTGACTGGCTTCCTCAGAATTCACTCAAAAGGCTCGATACTTGTAGAGTGGGGTTTCCAATCCAGATAGGGAACTGACCATGTCCATGAGATTCCATCCTACGTTCCTAAAAATCCATCTGAGTAGACTGGGATTTTAAATTAGCAGATTAAAAAGTGACAGCAAGTATGTAAATTATACCAAATATTTGTTCAATGTGTGGCCGTAAAATTCACATATAAGATATTCTGAAGTATAAACTGCACATTATACCCTGTATGATTGATGTAACCTACACTTATAGGCAAATAATATGATTCTAAATCATCAATTAGCTGTCTCCTTGTAACAAGTAGGTAGTTTTTCACTTCAAGAAATATCTCTTTCTGACGTGATAACATTTAAAGATCTTGCAGTACAAATGGATGCATTTAAAATGAAAATTTTTAGATATTAATAATTTCTCTTAAATGCAGAAGATTTCCAGCAGTGAAAAATGTAAACTCAGTTTGATATTGGACAATCAACAATGTCAGAAAAGTCTAAGTAAACAGTCTCGAACCTGAATATTATTGTCTGTTGTTTTGACAAGAGTATTCAATTTGAGTATTCCCCACCGGAATGCCAATTCCCTGGCTGCCTCCTGGAGGCTGTGGCATATTTGCATCCAATCCCAGAGTGGTGAGTATAGTTCTGTATTTTTGGGTGGTCTTCAGTGTGCAGGAGTCAGTGTTTATTGGCAGTCTAGGGAGGTTTTAGGATTAGGATCAGGATTAGGATGCAGCTTCAGGTTTCTACTTCATAAGTCACACATTTTAATACCTGTGATACCAAACCTAAACATTCATCACAAACACAGGATATGCAAGAACTGCACTCCTTACAGGGCCTGCTGTATAATCAATAGCTGTTTATTTAGAGTGCTGGAAGATTGCTCTGCATACAATCCTAACTTGGAACTATATCGCCGTTCCTTCACTATCTGTTATAGGGTGGCCAAGTTGAAATATTAGTAATAGAGTCGAACCAACACTTCTTAAGTGGAAACATTAAGTTTATTTACAATATACTCAGCAGCAACTACACTTGTGCTTTCAACTCCGATTCTATGGGCAGAATTTTACGACAGCGGGATTTTAAGCTCCTGCTGTCAGCAATGCGATTTATAATGGCTTGTCGCATTTCACGGCCCCAACCCCGCCAAAATGGGGCCGTAAAATTCTGCCCTATCTCTACACTGTCTACCTAGGTAGCCAGCGCTACTCTCCTATTGGTTACTACACGTTATCTTTCCTAACGCATGTTATTCTTAAAGGTACATTACACACTAAATAAAACCATAATTACTACATTCCTCCCCCTTTAACTTGACTATCTCGTCTTGAGACGGCATTTCATAAGTTTTTCATGCCTGTCTTCAACGTTTTGAGCCGCCCTTTTTGGCCAGTCCATTTGAGGAAGGGTGATACTGTGCAGTTTTTACATGAGTGATACCATTGAGGCTGATAAACCGTTGAAACTCAGCACTCGTAAATGCTGTGCCATTATCAGAAACAACTACTTCTGGTAGTCTGTTTCTCAATTGTAGCGCCCGACATTAGTGACTTCACCTCGTCTATGTCCAACCATTTTGAATGGGCATCGACAATGAGCAGAAATATTGTTCCCAGGAAAGGTCCAACGTAGTCAATGTGTAACCGCACCCAGGGCCTACTTGGCCATTCCCAAAGGTGTAACGGAGCTGTCACTGGCAACTTTTGCAGTTGCTGACATTGCCCACAATGCTTTACCAAACTTTCTATTTTGCCATCCATTCCTAGCCACCATAGCTGGCTGCGTGCTATGGTCTTCATTCAGGAAATTTCTGGATGGACACTGTGTAGTTCAATTAAAAGATTCCCTTTGGAGGAATTATCACTTGTGCGCCACACAATAAGATGCCTTCCTGGCTGGTTATTTCATGTATTCTGCTGAAGTATGGTTTCATTTCATCATATGCGGGGTCCTGTGACCAACTGTGCAGCACTTGTTCTCATACTTGAGATAGGACTGGGTCTCAACCTGTCCAGTCTCTGATCTGTCGAGAACATACCGGCAAGGAATCTAAGAAATTTAACAATAAAACAAGTTCCTGTGGAACTGGGACGTGCTTATCATTTTCTTGTAAAGACAAATGACTAAGGGCGTTGGTGTTTGCCATTTGATTACCAGGCCTATATACGAAAGTGTATTCATATGCTGCCAGAATTGAGGCCCAGTTGGTATTTCTGTACTTTCTTTCTACGTGCCTTCTTTCAAGCGCAGACTTTAATCTCAGCCTTTTTTTTGATTTCACTAGTGGCCAGACTCTCTCAGATGCAAGTTCAACTTGCCTGAGCTCAGTGGCTAAGCCTCTCAAAATTTCATTATTTGTCTGCTTCTTGGGAAATTCTGTGACTTTTGCTTCCAAAGCCTCTTTGGTTTCATTTAGCTGATTCTTCAGCTCTTCTGTTTCTTTTTTGTATTTGTTTGCTGCCTCCTGGAAGATTAAACATTGTTGTGTCTTCTCTGCCAACCCATTCTTCAGTTTGTTCAGAGAAGTGCTGAATTCTTTCTGTTCCTCTTCATACTTTTCCAGAGGTACAAACTCTGACCTGAGGGAACCTTGTAGTGTGTGAAGGCCTTTCAACAGGTTTTCTTTTTCCCTGCAAAGGTTGCTCACCTCATCTCGAACTCTGTCATCAAGCAGGGTCTCTGCAAGTTTCTTCTGCTGTTTTTCCATGTTTTGGCTGAAGGCAGCCTGGATTTCTTCAGGTTGTTGAGTTCTTACACATTCCTTTTTCAAAACAGGAATGCTTCCAGCTTCCTTTTGGAATCTTAGTGGCCAATCAAGGTTGATTTCCCTTTGCCAATTTCCCCTAGAAAACTTGGTCCTCTGCCTCTCAATACCAACACTGGTACCTGTGCCAGTTGGCTTCCATAATAGACAATTACTCTGCTTATGCCTTTTGGGTGAATGTCTTCACCCATTTACGTTTTTAGCTTGGTAGCTGTTCATTCCAAACTTAATTGATGTTCACCATAATTCAAATAGCTGTAAGTATGCTCCCCAGTTACAGCAGTGGAAGCTCCCATGTCCACTTCCATTTTAACAGGTTTGCCATTTATCTTCACTGTGACGAATATTGTTTCAGCCTTTCCAACTTTCAGATTAAACAAGTAAATGTCTGAATTTGTTGTTTCTGGCTCTTGTACATTGTAGGTTTTGTTGGGCTTCTTCTTTTGTTTACAAGCCTGCTTGAATCTTTCCTTGCATTACCTCATCATATGTCCATTCCTGTGACAATAGTAGCATTTGATTTTTTTTTAAACTGCCAATCACTAGAGGACTGATTACTTCCACCTCTATTAAAATTATTCTTCAATCTCGCTGCTAAGCTACTTTTCTTTATTCTTCAGCTAGCGGGGCAGTTTTCCGCTTCTTGGCAGAGTCTCACATTTTCCCACCCTTTTCAGCTGGGGTTTCCCACCCGATGTGGAGGATGGCGCCATTTTGCGCACCGTGTATTGCTTATGAATCTCTTACAGCGCTTTCCATGGCCAGCGCTATCTCTAGCGCCTTCTTGAAATCCAGATTCATTTCAGACAATAATCTTTTCTGAATGGTGTCCTCTTTCACACCACACACTAAACAATCTCTGAGCATGTCGTTCAGAGTCGTACCCAACTCACAGTGTTCCGTTAGCTGCTTCAAATTTGCCATGTAGCAGTCAATTGTCCCACCCGGGGCTCTATTTCACGAATTAAATCTGAATATCTGCATCATGACTGAGGGCTTGGGTTGAAAGTGACCCTTCACGAGGTCCACCAATTCATTAAAATTCTTCGAATCTGGGGCACTCGGTGCCATCAAACTTCAAATCAAACTTTAGGTTTTGCTCTCACAAGTACTCAAGAGGATGACTCACCTCTTCTCTTCCTCTGTAAGTTCGTTCACTTGAAAAAAGAATGTGAGGCATTCTATGTATTGAAACCAATCATCTGTGGCTGGTTTAAAAGGACCAATTCTCCCAAATTTTGGCATTTTGAAAGAGGATAGCTTTTTCAATTCTAACGGAGCTTGCTACTTACAGTCACTGGGCGAGGTACAGTGCCTATTTCTTTTTAACTTGATTTCTTCTGTACAATCCTGTTTTATCCTTGTCGCCAGCTTGTTGTAGGGTGGCCTAGTTGCACTATTAGTAATGAAGTCAAACTGCAGACAATTCTTAAATGGAAACATTAAGTTTATTTACAATATGCTCAGTAGAAACTACATGTGTGCTTTCAACTCTAACTCTATCTCTACTCTGTCTGCTGAGGCAGCCCGTGCTACTCTCCTATTGGTTACTACAGATCATGTGATCTTTCCTATAACATATTATTTTTAAAGGTACATTACACACTAAATAAAACCATAATAACTACACTGTCGCTGGGTCAAAATCCTGGAACTCCCATCCACACACCACTCTGGGTGTACCTACACCACATGGATTGCAGCGGTTCAAGAAGGCAGCTCACCACTGCCTTCTCAAGGGCAATTAGGGATGGGCAATAAATGCTGGCCTAGTCAGCGATGCTCACATCCTGTGAAAGAATTTTTTAAAAGTACCACCTTGTACAAGCAAGTTATAAATTCGTAATTATAACAATTATTGTCAACATTTTTTAACAGGGTGCATCAGAGCACACAAATGATAATAGAAATATGGAACTCTCACCTCCCGAAAGCTGATGATGCTGGGTCAATCGAAAATTTCAAAACAGATTGATAGATTTGTGTTACGCAAGGGCATTAAGGGTTATGGAACCCCTTTGGGTAGATAGAGTTAAGATATTGATCAGCCTTGATCAAATTGCATGACAGAACAGGCTTAAGGTGCCGAATGGCCTACTCCTGTTCCAATGTGTGTCAACTTTAAATTAACTGTATGCTGCTGTGAGGAAATGCCAAGCATAAGGCAAAGTCCTCAGGATGAGAAATGGATGGAAAACAGGGGAATATTGTCCAAGATGCTCACGATCATTTCCTAATGATGGCTATCAGATTAAAATAAATAACCAGTCATGCATATCATAAAAATCTTCTCAAAATCTATCTCTTTGACAAAGCTTTCAGTCAACTATCCCAATCTTTTCTCCACTGCTTAGTATTGCTTCCTTTTAATTATTTTTGCATATATTTTTGCCCCTAAAGCATTTTGGGATGCTTCCTATGTTAAAGGCATTAAAGAAAGCAGAAGTTGCAGTTATATAGCACCTTTCATGATCTCAGTTTGTACAAAGAATCTAATGTACAATAAAATAGTTTCTTTAAAAAATGTAGGTGAGGCACTGTTGTAATATAGAAAACACAGCAGCCAATTTGAGCACAATCACACAAAAAACAATAAGATTGGATAAGCTGTTTAGTAATGTTAGTTGAGTAATGTGTATTGACCATGACACCATAGAAGACATCCCTGTTCCTCTTCAAAACAATACCATGGGATATTTTACATCTACCTAAGAGGGTAGACAGAAGCTTGAAAGATGTCACCAACAACCATACAGCACTCGCTTAGTACTGCTCTGGAATGGCAGCTGGAATTTTATGCTCAGGCTTCTGGGGTGTGACCTGAACCCACAAACTGATCAATCAGAGGCAAAGGAGTTACTGCTGAACCATGGTTGATACCCTATATAAATATATGCTGGTGTTCTTGTCATCATCATTGTTGTAGTAATGGTAAACAACAGTCAAGGTTTACTGAGCAGCAGTGATCTCCCTTCTATATGCTTTGGAGACTTGGACAACCTACAGCAGGCACCTCAAAGCACTGGAGAAGTGCCACCAGTGGTGCCTTCACAAGATCCTCCACATTTGCTGACAAAAAAGGTGATCCAACAGCAGTGTCCTATCCCAAGCCAATTTACCCAGAATTGAGGCACTAATTACTCAAAACTCACTCCCCTGTGCAGAATATGTCTTTCGTATGCCTGACACCAGACTCCTGAAGCAACTGCCCTACTCGGACCTCGGTCGCAGATGAAAACTCCCAGGAGAACAGCAAAAACGCTTTTGGGATGTCCTCAAAGTATCCATAAAGAGGACAAACATCCCCGCCAACTCTTGGGAGACCATAGCTTGTGACCGACCAAAATGGAGAAGACTCGTTCGGGGAGGCACCAAGCACATCGAGAGAGACTTTGTTGGGAACATGCAGAAATGAAGTTGAGGTGTCAGAGGGAGCACACTAACATCCAAACAACCCATCCACTCATCACTTCAAGTTCCTCCTGCCCCACATGTAGCGTAGTCTGCAGATCACACATTGGACCTATCAACTATCTCAGAACCCATCAAACTGGAGCGGAAGCAAATCATCCTCAATCCCAAGGGACTGCCTAAGAAGAAGCTGTGGTAGAATGTGGAAGCAGATACCTGAGCAGCCTTCTTCATTGTGGAGTAAGGTGACTAAAAAAAGAAAAAGACAGAAGAATATATTGAGAGGCTCTCTCCATCTATCTGTAATTAGCCACTGTCCACATGGGGCTATAGGCATTTCTCTCTGTTAGAGGGACAGAGAGAGAGACAAGTGGGTGTATCTTGAAGGGCACCAATCTGTATCAAGCATGGTTGATCAACTCTTACCGCCTTCCATAGACATGTTGGAAGGATTAGCAGGTTGATTATCAATCTGTTTAGCTACATCATGAATGTCCCTTCCATAGTCAACAAACCCCAGGGTAGGACTTGAAGACAGAGCTTCTACCTCAGAGGCCATAGTCTCTCATTCACCAGCACATGAAAATGCATCATAGATAAAGAGTATAACATAAAAATGGAAAAACTGCAAATAATGAATTTCTGACATAAAACCAGAAAATGCTGCCTATAGACAGCAGGTTGGTCAATGGACAATGATGAGTGCTTTTGCAATATTGGAAAGAATGAATTTTTATTTACATAGTGTATCAGGACAGCTAATGAAGTACTCTGAAATGTAGTTACTGTTGTAATGCAGGAAAGGCAACAGCCAATTTGTGTCCAGAAAGCTCCCACAAATAGCAATGTAATAATGTCAAAATATTATGTTTTTAATGTTGGTGGTCGAGAGAAAAGTCGTCACTATGTCATCAGGTTGAACTCCCCTGCCCGTTTAAACATCTTATTAATTAGTATCAAACACTGCTCAATTTCTCCAGTTGATGTTTGTTTCACAGTGCAACTGATGCATTCCCAAATAAGATTACGCAAAAAAGAAAGCATTTGAAGTTAGCATCATTAATCATTTCAGGGTGCCCCAAAGTTCTTGGCAGTCAATGAATTTTTTTTTGAAGTGCTGTAACTATCGTTATGTAGTCAAACATGGCAATCAATTTTCACACAGCAAGGCCCTGTGAACATGTCCTTCTTCGGATACCACCGTGGGATCTTTCATGTCCACCTGAAAAGGGGGATAATGCCTCATTCAAAATATAATGGCCAGGATTTTCCGGTCCCATTTGCAGCGGGCATCATAGCGGGTGGGAGCAGAAAACATTGGGAGAATGCAAAAATCTGTTTCACAACGTCGTAAAACCAGTTTGAGATTGTACACTCCACTCATCAGTGGCGGGCCATGTTTCCCACTGCCTCACATCGAGAACCTAATTTCAATACCTTAGCATCTCATTATAGGCCTTGTTCATCTCCACACTCTGGATCATGAGTTCACATCGGCGTGATTGCACACTGATATGTTTTGCAACTGTACATGCACCTGGCAACCTGCACTACTCAGGGATTCTAGGATTGTTTGACCACCTTGCTTCCGGCAGCACTCATAGTCATCAGTGCCAGGATTCAAGGCAGAACCACATCACTTCTAAGGGGGATCATGGACAGGTCTCCACCTACCAGACCAGCAGTAACATAGGGATGGGTTTTCAACAACTGCATGGCTAGGGCTTGCTTGGGGAAGGAGTGTATCTCAGAGTATGTGTGGAGGCACATGTTGATCTGTGCAACTGCCCTCAAAAGGGAGAGGGCTGAGGCGGATGTCGCCAGAGGAGGTGAGGTCAGATGGAAATGTGAGGGTGTGTGTGAGAGAGTGAGTGGTGATGTCCCTTGAGCTGGCGGTGAGTGAGATGCCAGTGAATGTGTGATGGGCTTGTGAGTTTTTTTTAATTCATTCAGGGGATGTGGGCGTTCAGTCCTTTTGTCCATGTTTAAATCAAGGCTGTAATGAGGTCAGGAGCTGAGTGGCCCTGGAGGAACCCAAACGTGGGTGGCATGCTATTGCTAAGCTTATGCCACTTGATAGCACATCCATCATTTTACTGAGTTTGTGAGCTTAAAGTGATGAGATGGCTGCCCTACCCTAGTGGCATGGATGAGTTCATTCATCCTCTTTCCGCACTGGATGGCCAACCTCCTCTATGCAGCACTGGCACTGATCACCATTGCCACTGCCTCCCAACTTGGAGTGGTGAGATTGCTGGACCTCCTACAGCCGGAGGGGGAGTGGAGGGCATCACACGGGCCTCCAGTATTGAGTAACTGAACTCTTCTTGGTTTTCAGAGCCATGTCTATTCTGGAGCAGTCCTGGGCTGCAAGCATTGAGAATTGTGTGCGCAGCTGCAGTTTAGATATGGCACCCGGAGTGAGAAAACAATGAGGTGCAATTCGTGGAAAATTCCACCTAATATGCAGAACTACGCACTGAAATGTCAGCCTATGTTAAATGGAACGCGGTTTACACGTATGGCTGGCTAACTCAAAAGTGAGAGTGAGTTAACGAGATACAAGGAGTTATGGAGCATGACATGGAGCATGGAACTTCAATTATCTTAATTAGTCCAGATAATAATAGTGTAAAAGACAGAGACAGGAAGATATTCTGAAGTGTGTTTAAGAGAACTTTGTGAATCAGTAAGTCTCTAACCCAATGAGGAAAGAGGAATTGCTGGACCTGGTTCTGGAGGATGAGATGGGTAGAGTGGATCAAGTGTCAGTAGAAGAACATTTACCAAACAGTGATTATAGTATCATAAGTTTTAGATTAGCTAAGGAAAAGGACAATGAGCTATCCAAAGTGAAAAACAACTACTTAAGTGGAGCTGGATTAATTTCAGCACGTTGAGAACAGGTCTGGCCCTGGTAAATTGGAATCAAAGATTGAAAAGGCAAAAATGATGTTCGATAATGAGGGACCTTTAAAGAGGAGATGGTTCAAGTACAGTCAAGGTACATTCCCTCAAGGGGGATAGGTAGAGCAACCAAAGCCAGAGTTTCCTGGATGATGAAAGAGAAAGAGAGTGAGATGAACCAGAAAATGGGGTGTTTAATAGACGTCAGGTTGCTAAAACAACTGAGAACCGGGCTGACTAGAGAAAGTGAAAAAAGAAATAAGAGCAGCAAAGAGACAGTATGAGAAGAAATAGGCAACTAACATAAAAGGGAATCCAAAAATCCTCTGTAGCCATATAAATAATAAAAGGGTAGTAAGAGGAAGAATGAGGCCAATGTATGCATGGAGGCAGGAGTTGAGTTACCAAATGAGATCCTGGGAGTTGGAGAGGTGGCAGCCTGCAAGGAAGTAACACTGAGTGAGAGGGTATAAATCGGGACTGAGGCTTGAGGCCTACACCACTGGGAGTCAGAGAGGCACACCAGTCAGCTGCTCATAACTGGTCCACGCTGAGTTTAAAGGAGAGTGAGAGAAAACAAATAGTGACATCACAGGAAAGCCATAAGTTTATTGGTTGGTAAGAAACAGCTGTTAGGGACTGTCTTTAAATTGCTGTAAATTTTAAAAGCGCATTATTCTTAAAGTAGTAGCTATACTTGGAATTAAATGAGAAATATCAGGAATAAGGGAAAATCAGGGCCAATATAATAAAATAATACAAATAAATCAAAGTAAAATAAAGTTAAGACAGGGCAGGGCAACTTGGTCAAGTGGAATGTGTGTCCTGTAATGTGTGGGAAGTCATGGGCGCTACTGATGTCCTAGACATGTGCAGGAACTGCTGCCAGATGCAGAAGCTTGAGATCCAGGTTTCAGAGCTCAAACAGCAGCTGGAGTCATTATGGCACATCCACGAGGCTGAGAGCTATGTGGATAGCATGTTCAGAGAGGTGGTCACACCTTAGCTTAGGAGCCTGGTGGCAGAAAGGCTACAGGGAACACCAGGAAGTCCAAGAGAACCAGACAGGTAATGCAGGAGTTCCCTGAGGTCCTGCTCACAAATCAGTTTTCCATTTTGGAAGCTGGTGAGGGCACTGGTTCCTCAGAGGACGGTCAGAGCCAAGCTTGTGGCATCACAATCGGCTCAGCTATACAGGAGGGGAGGAAGAAGAAAGGAAGAGCAATAGTGATAGGGGGCTCATTAGTTAGGGGAACAGGCAGGCACTTCTGTGGCCGTAGATGTGACTCCAGGATGGTATGTTGCCTCCCTGGTGCCAGGGTCAAGGATGTCACTGAGCAGCTGTAGGTCATTCTTCTGGGGAAGGGTGGTCAGCCAGAGGTTGTGGTCCACTTTGATACCAATGACATAGGTAGGAAGGGGGATGCAGTCCAGTGATAAGAATTTAGGGAGATACGTAGAAAATTAGCAAGCAGGACTTCAAGTGTAGTAATCTCCGGATTACTCACAGTGTCACGTGCAAGTGAATACAGAAATAGGAGGATAAGGCAGATGAATGCTTGGCTGTAAAAATGATGCAGGAGGGAGGGCTTTAATTTCCTGGGACTGGCTTTGGGGAAGATGGCACCTGTACAAGCCAGACGGGTTGCATCTGAACAGAGCTGGGACTGAGTTCCTTGCAGAGTGTTTTGCTAGTGATGTTGCGAGGACTTTAAACTAAATCAGCAGGGGTGTGGGAACCAGGAGAGAATATTGGAGAGGAATAGCATGGTGAACAAAATACTGGGAGAGACACATAGCACTAGTATAAGGAATAGTAAGTTGATAGGTGGAGTTGGAGTAAGGGAGAATGTGCATGTGTGTGTATGTGAATGCACGGTGTATAGTAAATAAGATTGGGGATTTACAAGCGCAGATTGCCATGTGGAAATATGAAGTTGTGGGGATAATAGAAACCTGACTTAAGGAAGGGAAGGACTGGGTGTTAAATATTCCTTGATGGTACAAGATGATCAAGAAAGATAGGAAAGGAAGGGAAGGAGAAGGGTGGCAGTATTGGTTAAGGAGAGCATTCCAGTGCTGGAGAAAGAGGATGTCCCAGAAGTTTCAAGGACAGAATCAATTTGGCTAGAGCAATGGAACAAAAAGCATGCAATTACATTGCTTGGTGTAGTCTACAGACTGCCAAGTATTGGGGAGGATGTAGAGGAACAAATCAGCAGGGAAATTACCAACAGATGCAAACATTATAGAGTAGTTATAATGGGAAACTTTAATTACCTGAATATAGACTGGGACAGTGTCAGTGTAAAGGACAGAGAGGGGCAAGAGTCCCTAGATTGTATTCAGGAGAATTTTCTACAGCAGTATGTGTCCAGTCCAACAAGAAAGGATGCATCAACAATGACCTGGCTCTTGGAAATGAGATGGGCCAAGTAGGTCAAGTGTCAGTGCGGGAACATTTAGGAGACAGTGATCATTGTATCATAAGGTTTAGGATGATGATAGAAAAGGAGATTGGTCAATCCAGAGTAAGAATAATTAACAGGGGGAGAGCCAACTTCAATGGGGGAAGAACAGAGCTGAGCTGGATAGATAGATTGGAACCAAAGGTTGGCAAGAAAATCTAAAAAATGGGCTAACTTCAAAGAAGAATTGGTTCGGACACAGTCAAGGTATATTCCCTCAAAAGGGAAAGGTAGAGCAAACAAATCCAGAGCTCCCTGGATGGAAAAAGAGATAGAAATTAAGATAAAAAAAGAAAAAGTGTGCTTATGACAGGTGTCAGGTAGAAAATACAACTGGGAACCAAGCTGAAGACAGAAGGTTCAGAGGAGAGGTGAAAAAGCATATTAGAGAAGCAAAGAGGAATTATGAGAAAAGACTGGCAGCCAACATAAAGGAGAATCCCAAAGTCTACTATCAGCAGGGTGGTAAAAGGGGGAGTAGGGCCAATTAGGGGCCAAAAAGGGGATTTACACATGGAGGCGGGGGCATGACTAAGGTGTTAAATGAATACTTTGCATCCATCTTTACCAAGGAAGCAAATGCTAGCAAGGCCATAGTGACAGAGGAAGAAACTCTGTCCCTAGAAGGGGTCAAAATTGATATGGAGGAAGTGTTGTATAAACTGTTGGTACTTAAAGTTGACGAGGAACCGGGACCGGATGAAATGTATCCAAGGAAACTGAAGGATGTAAGAGAGGTATTTGGAAGCGCAATAGCCATAATCTTTCAGTCTTCCCTAGACTCAGGGGAGGTGCCAGGGCTGGAGAATTGCAAACATTACACACTTGTTCAAAAAAGGTTGTATGGGTAAGCCCAGCAATTAGAGAGCAATCAGTTTAAATTCAGTTAAAAGCAAAATACAGCAGATGCTGGAAATCTGAAACAAAAACAGGAAATACTGGAAAAACACTGCAGGTCTGACAGTATCGGTGGACAGAGAAAAACAAAGTTAATATTTCAAGTCTGCATGATCCTTCTTCAGAGCTGAAGAGAAGTGGAAATGTGATGCAATTTATACTGTTTAAGGGGGGTGTGGCAGGTAGAGCTGCATAGAAGGCCAGCAATAGGTGGGGACAAAGGAGGGATTGACAAAGATGTCATGAACTAAAGGACAAAAGGTCTTAGTTATTTGGGATAGAATTAATAGTCACATAGAAAAATGTGGGTTTATTAGGAAGAGCCAGCATGGATATCTAAAGGGGAAATCCAGTTTAACTAACTTACTGGAGTTTTTTGGAGATAACAGAGAGGATTGATGAGGGTAATGCTGTTGATGTGGTGTACGTGGACTTTAAAAAGGCATTCGAAACAATGCCAAACTACAGACTTGTGAGAAAGGTTATGGCTCAAGGAATAAAAGGTACAGTAGCAACGTGGATACAAAATTGGCTGAGTAATAGAAAACAGAGGGTAATGGTTAATGGATTTTTTTGGGCTGGAGGAAAGTTTATAGTGGAGTTCCCCAGGGGTCAGTGTTGGGACCCTTGCTTTTACTGATATATGTTAATGATCTAGATCTTGGTGTCCTAGGGACAATTTCAAAGCCTGCAGATGATACAAAACTTGAAAGCATTGTAAACTATGAGTAGGACAGAGTAGAACTTCAAATGGACATAGACAAGTTGGTGGAGTGGGCAGATAGGTGGCAGATGAAGTTCAAAACAGAGAAGTGGGAGTTGATGTTGAAGAATATGGAGAGATAGTATAAAATAAGGAGTACAACTCTAAAGGGCATGCAGGAAGAGAGGGATCTGGGTGTATGTGTGCATAGGTCATTGAAGGTGGCAGGATAGGTGGAGAGAGCAGTTAATCAAGCATTTAGTATCCCTGGGCTATATTAATAGGGGTATAGAGAACAAGAGCAGGGAGATTATGCTGAGTTTATATAAGACACTAGTTAGACCTCAGCTGGAGTATTGTGTACAGTTCTGGGTACCACACTAGAGGAAGGATGTGAATGCACTGGAGAGAGTGCAGAAGAGGTTTACAAGAATGGTTCCAGGGATGAGAAACTTCAGTTATGAAGAGAGAATGGTGAGGTTGGGACTGCACTCCTTGGAGAGGAGAAGGCTAAGAGGAGATAGGATAGGATAGGATAGAGTAGATAGAGAGAAATTGTTCCTGCTCTTAAAAGGGTTGGGAATGAGAGGGCACAGATTTAAAGTGATTTGCAAAAGAAGCAAATGTGATGTGGGAAAAAACTTTCACACAGCGAGTGATTCGGGCCTGGAATGCATTGCCTGGATGTGTGGTGGATGCAGGTTCAACCCAGGCATTCAAGGGGGCATTAGATCATTATATGAATAGAAATTATGTTCAAGGATACGGAGAAAAGGCAGGAGAATGGCACTAAGTCATAATGCCCATTCAGAGATCTGGTGCAAACACAATGGGCTGAATGGCCTCCTTCTGCACCATAACTTTCTGTGATTCTTTGCATCCATCTACACCAAAGAAGAAGATGCTGCCGAACTCATAGTAAAAGAGGAGATAGTTGAACTACTGGATGGGCCAAATATTGATAAAGAGGAGGTACCTGAAAGGCTGGCTGTATTTAAAGTGGATAAGTCATCAAGTCTAGATGGGCTGCATCCAAGGAATCTGAGGGAAGTAAGGGAAGACATTGTTAAGGCCTTGGCTATAATCTTCCAGTCCTCCTTAGATATGGGAGTGTTGCCAGAGGGCTGCAGAATTGCAAATGTTATACCCTTGTTCAAAACAGGATGTAAAGATCAACCCAGCAACTACAGGCCAGTCAATTTAACCTTAGTGGTGGGAAAGCTTTTAGAAATGATAATCCAGGCCAAAATTAACAGTCACTGGACAAGTGTGAATCAATTAATTAAGAAAATGAATTAAGGAATTAATGAAGGAAAGCCAACATGATTTGTTAAAGGCAAGCCATGTTAACCAAGCTTGACTGAGTTTATGGATGAGGTAGCAGAGAGGGTTGCTAAGGTTAATGCAGCTGAAGTCGTGCATATGAACTTCCAAAAGAAGTTTGATAAAATGCCACATAATAGGTTTCTCGGTAAAGTTGAAGCTGATGGAATAAAAGGGACACTGATGGCATGGGCACAAAGTTGGCTAAAGTTCAGGGAACAGAGACTAGTGATGAACTCGTGTTTTTCAGACTGGGGGAATGTATACAATGGGGCTTCCCAAGGGGTGGTATCAGCACCATAGCTTTTTGTGATATATATTACAGGCTTGGATGTACGGAGCACAATTTCAAAATTTGCAGATGGCATAAAGCTTGGAGGAGGATATCAATAGTCTTCAAGCAAAGACAGACAGGCTAGTGGAATGGGTGGGCAAGTGGCAGCTGCAAGTCATACATTTTAGTGGGAAGAATGAGGAGGGGTAATACAAGCTAAATAATACAATTCTAAAGGGGGTACAGGAACAGCAACGCCTGGGGATATCTGTGCACTGTTAGGAACTTGAGAGTTTATGTAAGTGATATTTGTATTTGTGGGTGTTGGGAATGAGTTTTAGCTTTAAGTTAAATTTATTTTGTATTTGTGTGTTAAGAGAGGGGGAAACTTGAGTTTTAGTTTCACTTTAAAAGATGCCTGCATTTTAATGAGGTTTTGTGACTCTTGAAGGGAAGTTAAAACAAACACAATATAGAAAAAACTGTGCTGTTCCCAGCAACAGAGAACCAGAGAGAGGGACCCAAACAGACAGAGAAAAACAGAAAAGTAGTTTTAGTTCAGTTGAAGCTAGGAAAGGCTGGACACAGCAGAGAGAACTGCAAAGAGAGCAGCTTTCCCAAAAGAACCAAAACATCCCAAAGCCAAGGACTGAGGTAGAAAGGAGGGGTCCCAAGAAGATATTCCAGTCAAAAGAAGATCAGGAGTCTGGCAAAGGTCCTGTTCAGTGGAAGCAAAAGTAAGGAACAAAGAGGAAGGGTCCGAGCTTAAAAGGGAGAAAGCTTCAGGATGCAGACTTAAAGCAAATAGGCTTGCGAGAAGCCAGAAGATCCAAGGAGACAGTCAAAGGTCTCTAACTCCTTACGATTCACGTGTGAAGCAACGGTGTTCTGTTGGCATGGCTGAGTACCTAAGAGAGAGTGTGTGGAAGGCAAAGCTCAAATGCATGTGACAATCCAGGGTAGAGGAACATCAGAAGTGGTGGACCCTTGTGGAAGGCGTCCAAGGGAAAGCATTGTTTGGGAGAAGATTCCAAAGCGAGTTCTTCAAGATTGGAGATTGGAAAGATGAAGTTCAGTGAGGCCAGTTGGCTCACAGTGTGACAAGCATCTGGGGGGAGTTGATGAGGGATCCATAGCATCTGTTTGGGGTGGTATCTGTCACTTGGTTTCAGAGTGTGGTGTGCCTAACCACAGGTTATCTATTGGTTTACATGGACTGTGTATTTACTATGAACATTAGAGTACAAGATAGCTTTTGTAACTTGTGTTACAAAAGCTATCTGTAAATGTATAGTTGTGAGTGAGGGAGTATTGTAATGTAGTTCATCTTTTCTTGTTTAATATATGTTTTATTATTTCATTGAAAGTTCAGCAGCTGACTCCCATGACTATGTTCAGTAGCCACCCACGCACCCCCCCCGCCCCCCCCCCCACACCATTTCTAAACAAAAGATAAAAGTTAGAATCTATCAGGACGGGTTTCATTCTTGGATCTGACTTGTCCAGTAGTAACAGCTAGGATCATGGAAGATAACACAGCAGGTTGAGAAAGTGGTTAATAAAGCATATGGGATCCTATTTATAAATAGGTGTAATGAGCACACAAGCCAAGACAGTAGTTCAGCCTCAGCTGGAGTATTGTACCACAATTCAGGAAAAATGTGAAACTTTTAGAAAGGGTGCAGAAAATATTTGCGAAATGGATCCAAGGATGAGGCATTCTGCAGGGATCGTTCCCTCCAGGACACCCTGGTCCACTCCTCCATCACGCCCTACACCTCAATCCCCTCCCACGGCACCTTCCCATGCAACCGTAGAAGGTGCAACAACTGCCCCTTTACTTCCCCCCTCCTCACCGTCCAAGGGCCCTAACACTCCTTTCAAGTGAAGCAGCATTTCACTTCCACTTCCCTCAACTTAGTCTACTGTATTCACTGCTCCCAATGCGGTTTCCTCTACATTGAAGAGACCAAACGCAGACTGGGTGATTGCTTTGTGGAACACCTTCGGTCTGTCTGCAAGCATGACCCAGATCTCCCTGTTGCTTGCCATTTCAGCACTCCACCCTGCTCTCATGCCCACACATCCGTCCTTGGCCTGCTGCATTGTTCCAGTGAAGCTCAATGCAAACTGGAGGAACAGCATCTCATCTTCCGACTAGGCACTTTACAGCCTTCCGGACTAAATATTGAGTTCAACAATTTTAGATCATGAACTCTCACCTCCATCCCCATCCCCTTTCCCATCCCCCTTTTTTCCAATAATTTATATAGATTTTTCTTTTCCCACCTATTTCCATTATTTTTAAATGTATTTCCATCCATTGTTTTATCTTTGCCTCTTAGCCTATTTCGATCCCTTCCCCACACCCCCACCCCCACTAGGGCTATCTGTCCCTTTATTATCACATTCCTTAGATAATATCACCAGTTTCAACACCTCTTTGTCCTTTTGTCTATGACATCTTTTAGTTATCTCCACCTATCACTGGCCCTCTATCCAGCTCCACTTGTCCCACCCCGCCCCCACCTTAAACCAGCTTATATTTCACCTCTTTTCTATTTTTCCTTAGTTCTGTTGAAGAGTCATACGGACTTGAATCATTAACTGTGTTCCTCTCCGCAGATGCTGTTGGACCTGCTGAGTTTTTCCAGGTATTTTTGTTTTTGCCAAGGATGAGGGACTTTATTTATGTGGATAGACTGGAGAAGCTGGGGCTGTTCTGCTTTCAGAAGAAAATATTGAGGGGAGATTTGATAGAGGTGTTCAAACTCATGAGGGGCTTAAGATGAAGTAGATAAGAAGAAACTGTCCCCATTGGCGGAATGGTCAAGAACCAGAGGACTCCGATTTAAGGTGATTGGTAAAATGAGGGACCATTTTTTACAAAGGGTATAGTTAGGGTCTAGAATGCACTGCCTGAGAGTATAATGGAAGAGGATCCAATTGTGACTTGAAGAGAAAACATTTGCAGGGCTACGAGGAAAAGGCAGAGGAGTGGGCCTAGCTGAGTTGATCTTACAGAGGGCCAGCACACATTCAATGGGCTGAGGCCTTTCTCCTGTGTTGTGGCCATTCTATGATTTGGTGATATTAGTGCTACTGTCTTATGAAACAGGTCAGGAGAATTGAATAGCCAGATATGAATCAACTTCATCTCTAAAGAAATGGCTAAACCATTACGGGCTATATTAGGAACCAATTAGGACTTAGCTAGTGTGTTTCTGGGATATTAAAATATGTTAATAGCAGATGTTCATATATGTGGATTCCACTTCATATTTGTACTTTGACATATGTTTTATGGAGGGTGGAGTTGAGTCGAAATTCCACCCAAAGTTAACGGATCTTTTGCTGGTCCATCAAATTTTCCCTTCCACCCGCCGCAGGAATCATCACGGATAATTTAGGCCAGAGTTTTATTTGATGACATTTTACCTTTACAGAAGTGTCCAATAAATCCTTCTCTCTGTTTATTGAAGACTTTTAACAAAATTAATTCCAAGAAGTATTTAGATGAACACATGAAACACCATAGCATACGAGGCTACGGGCCAAATGCTTGAAAATGAGATTAGAATAGATAGGAGCTTGATGACCGGCACAGACACAATGGGCCAATGGGCTTCTATCTGTGCTGTAAAACTCTATGACTCTGACTCTAACATTTACACATAATTTGTTTCAATAAACAAATGATAACAAGCTCTGCCCCTAGTTTGTTGAAATGAGCCTGCAGTTGCTTAGGATGTTAAGCCTGTGGTTTGTTTTAAACCACAGGAAACCTGTATGTTCATTCAAAAAGATAGCATCTTGTCAAGGAAGAAACCCTCCTAGCCTGATTGGTTAAAGGGATGTCAGGATCCATAAGGACTCCTGAGAGGAGCTGGTGTAGGAAACAGTCAATCACAAATTCAACCGATGATTCATGTTCCTTTCAAAATCCCATCCCTCAACTTCAACATAATGTACCTGTATCTTAAATTGCTTTACTTAGTAGCCCTCAGAGAATCTAAAGGTTAAACAGAAAATGTTGAGACACTTGACATGTTTTTCAAGCTCGACAGTGGCAGGGCAGTTAGTTTTGGTAATTCAATGTCTCATTATACTGATATACATCTTTTGCATCCTTGATCTCAGTGGTTAAAGACAAGAGCGAAAAGATAGGTTTGCGTCGAGCTGCACAATTACTGTCTTTAGCCTCGTATCAGGCATCATTGACTGTATGCCATTTCCATATCCACCAATAATTCCATGCAGTAACTAAATAGGAAAGGTTATTACTTACTCAATGTGCAAATTATAGACAACCCTCACCTGAAAATAAATTACATCAGTGCACATTTCCCATGTGCATATAATGCTTTTGGAGGCAGATAACCTGTTATGTTTTTTGAAGTAAAGGGAAGGTTGAATGGCTTGGCTGCCCTGAGACACAGGCTAGGCCGATTCCTTGATCTGCAGGACACTAATAGTCCAGCTGAGGCCTGCCCTCCACCCAAGGGGGTGATAAAACAATGGCCGGACTTTCATCAAAGCCCAGGTTGCCCTGCTACCAGGACGGAACACAGGATCCGAGCCTGCATGGACGGCAGAGCTCTGGGCAGCATATTACTAGTGTTGGCCAATTAAGAGGCCGCTATCAGAACCGTTGTCCAATTGACGACAGTGGTCCACCTCCCAGAGATGCTGGCCCAATCTGAGAGCCAGCACGGCAGCACTATTGAGAGAGGTGGCCACTACTGAGGCCGCAGGATGGAAGAGATGGCACCCCGATGATGAGGCACCCTTTAAAGCCAGGTAAATTTTTTAATTTAATGTGCCGGGTCCAGGCAGGCTCTAGCACTGGAAATTAGAGGAACGCTCACTCTGGCAGTGACGCTGTAGCCAGAGGGACATCCATTGCTCCCGGGGGCCCCTCCAGAGGCCATGGAGCAGCCATTAACGGAGAAACACGTCCTGGCAAACTGTCAGGAGGCTACTGGGGAGGTTTCACCTGGCAGTCTCCTCATAAAGCAGCGACCCCTTCCAATACCGTGGGCAAGAGAGTGACATAGTGGTATTGTCACTAACTTGTATTCCAGAGACCCAAGGTAATGCTCTGGGGATCTGGGTTCAAATTCCACCTTGGCAGATGGTAAAAATTGAACTCAAAAAAAACCTGGAATTAAAGTCTGATGATGACTGTGAAAGTATTGCTGATTGTTGCTAAAAACCCATCTGTTTCACTAATGTTCTTTACGGAAGGAAATCTGCTGTCCTTAACTGGTCTGGCCTACATGTGACTCTAGACCCATAATGTGGTTGACTCTTAAATACCCTCTGAAGAAAGGCAATTAGCAATGGGCAAAAATGCTGGCCTAGCCAGCAATGCCCCCATCCAAAGAATAAAAAAAATTGCTGGTGGGGGTGGGAATTGGTTAATTCATTAATTGGCTAATTAGTCTTCTCATTAAACATGTAACTTGCTGAACTCTTTAGCTATAACCACAGGTGCAGCTCTGGGTAATAACCATTCATTCTGCTATGGTAAGCAAAGACATGACAACGTGTTAAAATGCATGTTTTGGAGTCATAGGGTTAGATTTTACGCTCTGCCACCAGTGGGTTTGAAGATAGGGGGGCCTCATAAAATCCATCCCATGGCCTGCCCACCTCCTACCCGTCCACCCCCGACCTCTATGAAATTTTACTGGTGGTGGGGGAGGGGTGGAGGCGTCGGCCAACCCGTCCACCCTTGGACTTCTTGAGGTTCCACCGATGGGGGGAGGGTCATGCCGTGTGGGAAGTCTGGCATCTTTAGCTGTGTGGGGTGGTGTCAGGCAAGGGGGTGGGGACAATAATTTGAGGGTTTCCAGTACCTATCAGTGGGAACCCACCCCCCCGAAGATCACGTTCCCCCACTGGCCTTTCTAAAGCTGACCCTGACCAACACACCTTGGTGTCCAGCTCCAGCAACGATCTCCACTGGGTTCTGCCTGTAGCCCTAGCAGTAGCCATTGTTCCTGCATGACACTGCTGGGTCTACATTGGCCAGGTCCGATTTGCCGGCAGCTCTCTTCTTGAGGGACAGAAATCACGTCCCCAGCTTATGAGCAACAGCACATCTGTTCTTCCCCTGGGCGGGCTCTCTTCAATTTTTAGCCAGTGGGGTGGGGTGGGGTGTGGGTGGGAGGTTGGGAGGTGGATTTGTTGGGGTACGCAGCACCCCATAGAATCCAGCCCATAGAGGAGGACAGCATGGCTTGTCGATATAGCCGATTTGCCCCATTCCCTGATAAAGGGTATTTCAGGGTATAAAAGGATTTTTTTCATAGCTTTAATTTTAACTACACAATATTAGCTTGTAACCATTACCCTGCACTTAAAGTAGCTTGCACTCTTTGATATTGCTAGATCTGGAATGCAAACTTTTGAGTGTCTGCATCATACCATGGAATCTCACTCCCCTACTCTGGCACTCTCATTTTAAAGACATCCTACTTTCTTGATTGCAAAGAATTATATTGAATTCCCTGCACGATGTAGGCCATTTGGCCCAACTAGTCTACGCCTGAGCTTAGGCTCCACACAGGCCCCCTCCCACCCCTCCATTTAACCCTATCTGCATTATTTATTCCTCCCTCCCTCATGTGCTTCTCCAAAATTCCCTCCAATGTATCTATGCTATGGATTTTCAGCTCAACATGCGGGCGCATACATAACATACCTGAGCGTGAAATAGCACACATCAATGTCAGGAGACCATCCCGACATCATCGCGCAATAGCACGATATTTCAGTTGGTGGGCGCACTCAAGAGTCAGCAGCACGCCCATCGACAATTAAGGGACCTATTAAGGCCCTTACGCTGGTAATTAAGTTGATTTTTTTGCTGCCCGTCCAACCTTACAACTGGCAGGTGGGTAAATAGGCCAGGCAGCCTTTCCATTTTTTTGAAAACCTCATCCACAGGCAGGATTTCCTTAATTAAATTTCAAAGAATAAAAATGTTTGAGCAGGATTTTAATAATCACCATGTAAAGCTGCGTGAGTCTGCTGTGTGGACATTTTTTCCAGATTTTTAACATCCTTAATTTTGTTTTTAAAAACTTTCAGTTCCATGAAGCAGCTCTGTGCCTTCAGGGAGCTTTCAATGTGCGTACCCAGCGCATGCGCAAACTTCAGCGCTCATGCTCCTCCCGGCAGCGCTGAGGCTCTCAGAGCACATTTCACACTGGCTGGACATTAATTATCCAGTATGAGATCGCAGGAGATGGACCGTTTTGTTGCTGCTCCAGGGTCCACACACCGCACCACCGAACAAGGGGAAAACCCTCCCCTAAGTGTGGTTTAACTAAGTTTGATACAAGTTTAACCTATGCTCTCTGCTTTATAATTCCATCCCTCTCCTCATGAATTCTGGTGCTTTGTTTGTTTTTTATTACCTTATTATTCTATATTGCTGCATTCAGTGGTTTGTGTATCTGCACCTCTAGATCCCTTTGCTTCTCTATTTACACTTACAACAGTCTATAGACTTCAAGTAGGAGGAACTTTCACCTGCCTAGGCCTTAAAACTTGGAATTTCCTTGTACACTTCTCCGCCTCACTACCTCTCTCCTCCTTTAAGATGCTCCTTAAAATCTACCTCTTTGATAAGGCTTTTGATCATCCAACCTTAAATCTCCTTCCACGACTCAGTATCAAATTTTGATTATTATCATTCATTTGAAGCACCATGGGATGTTTTGCTGCATTAAAGATGCTATATAAATAAAAGTTGTTGTTAAATGTGGCTTCCTTATTCTCCCTACCAAAATATAACACCTCACACTTATTTATAGTGACATTCATTAGCTGGTTACATGCCAATTCTGTAAGTTCATTAATGTCTTCTTCAAGTTGTTGCAGTCTTTCTCAGTATTAACACGATGATGTCCAATTTCATGTCACCCACAAATTATGAAATTGTATTTCCATTTTTTGAGTCCAAATTTTTTACATAAATTGTGATTGTTTCCAGGGGCGGGTTTCACCTGGTGGCAGCATTCGTCACTGATTCAAGAACATGGTTTTCCTCATAAGATTGACCCAGTTTAACCCCACAGTTATGCTTACTCGCCATTATCTTTTATGTTCCTTTATCTTAAGCGGCTATGTAATATTCTTTCAAAGGAATTGATGGACTTAGCTTCAATAGCAGTTTACGGGGTAGTGAATTCCACATTCTAACCACCCTCTGCATAGTGGAACAGAATCTAACCTCCTCTTTAATTCTTTTCATCAGGACAGTTTAAAATACTCCTGTATTGCTAATCAGTTGCATTTCCTTGCTTCTGTGTAATTGTAATACTGTAAATAAATCTGACTACCAACTTTATCCTGAAGGATGGGGTTTGACAGTATGATGTGCAGCCTATGCAGTTACTAGTGTGAAAAAAATGTAATAAAAGGGTAATTGTTAATCCTGTGGCCTGTTATTACCTTCAGGTCACATTTGACTCTGCTGATGAAAATTGCCTTTCTGCTGTAAAGACAAATAGATTTAGGACAAATCTCAAAATATAACAACCCCACCTAGTGAAGAACTGATCATATTTGTTGCTAATCAGTAGTAGTTATACCCTAATGATGTCTGCGCTGTCGAACTATTCAATTTTAATATGGTTTTTGATTTTTTTTTTCCTTTGAGAAGCATTGCCACGTCAAAAGTAAAAACACATAGTAAGGGAGCAGGGTAGTGTGAGCAAAAGAAATCTTAGGTGTCATAAAACACATGCCAGAGTGTTCCTCATGGGTTAGAAATGGGTTATGTGTGAAATCTGCGTATTGTCCAATTTACCATCACTTCATTTCATCCACTTTATTTTGAAAATGTTTTACATGCAATGTTAAAGTTAGTAGACAATTTCCAATCTAATTACAGGATAGCACCTGACTAAAGCTTTTTGCAAGACTTGCACATAATTAGATTCAGTTTAAAAAATGCACAGCCTTTAAGATGGGATAAGAATTATACAGTTTTTCTAAATACAACATTCCACTCAGTATATAATGAGATTTGCAAGGTTATTTTTCTATTAGAAATACTCAGAACATTAAACTAATGTGCTACACATACATTGTTAAAATTTTATAACATAAATCTTGTCATTACTATCGTATCATGGAAAAAGCACCTTTGCAAAATGTGCTTTAGAAAATTTATAGCAAATAATTTATATGGACTTGTGAAATGGTCGAATCCAAAACGCTTGCTACATTAACATGTAAATGAAGGCAGGACCTGCAGTATAAATGAGTCACATGAGGCAGATAATTCCAGAAACTTCTGCAATATGTTTATCAAAAGCACTTGAGGTAAATAAAGGACAGTGGCATGAAAGTCAAATTCAGCAACACTCATTTTTGCTCATTTACAGCCCCGGGTGAAGTCATTATGAAGATACCCTCCACAGGATGAGAATCAGATGGCGAGATCTTCCTGTCTCACCCACCGGCAGGATTTGCCAGTGTCGCCGTAGGCAATGGACACATCACATTTGCCACGGCGGGGCTGGGAAATCCCGGCCAGAAAGTAGCACATCAACCCCATCAAAAAATGCTGACCTTCAATAGGTTTGGCTGAAGTCCAGCATTACATGATGAAAAGGAAGAAGAGAATTGGTACCTTGCAATGTATACTACATTAGGGCTGAAGCGGGTCCACATCAGAAGCGTGAAGCAGCAGAAGAAGAATAGCATGTTCTACCATTGCTTATATTGACTTCATAATAAAAGCCAGACGGTATAAAATGAGCTGCCCATTCACTGTGGGTCCATTTTGCACTACAGGTGAAGATGAATGTCATCCTTCTTGTGCTAAACAGAGAAGATATGTCTTGACAACTGTGTCCCACAATATTGCAACATTTTTTAATTTAATGTACATATGTGATTAAGCCATGCTGCAGATGTCCACGAGGGGCAAACCAGACTAAGCTTGTCCTGTTTAATACTAAAATGAGAGATAACTGGTTAATAAAAACAGAAAGTGCTGGAGAAACTCAGCAGGCCTGGCAGCATCTGTGAAGAGATGTCTAAGATGGCTCTTCTTCGGAACTGATCTCATCATCTACAGTATTTTGCTTTTATTAAAGTAACTGGTAGGTGTGCCCATACAATGTATACATGCTTGGCCTAAAAAGCCAAGTGGTTATGGTACTGGGTTTGTAACCCCAAGATCAAGAGTTCAAATCTCACAATGGCAAACAATGTAACTTCATCTGAAACAGATGGAAACATGTTTGTAGTCAAAAGAGTTACAATGTATACATATATGGCAGGCATAGTCTAGAAACATGGATAGTTGTCTGGATGCTCTGCCAAGTTCCCACCATCTGAATATCATCTTTGGCATTCTAGCAAGGCAGCAGTAAGATGAGGCTACCAACCTTTACAGGGATATCCACTTTCCCAAGATCTAGGATACAGTCAGAGCCACAAGATATTTACCTTTTCCTGCCCGAGGCCAACTCAACTTCCTCAACAGGAAGGTTTTCCACTCACTTAATGTACAGATTGTGTGTGACGGGGAATGTCCTAAACGTCAAGCCAAAATAAACTAGCAGTTGTCACAGTGCATTCTAAGGAGGTCTCTGTGACGTTTTAATCTGACTTCATCATCATACAGGAAGTAGTTGCATCTCTAGTATGCCCTATCACCATATTCCTCCTTTTCTCCTCTGGTGGATCTGCATTGAAGGAAAATATAGGCAGTATAGAGTGGGCAAGCATTTACCCCCTTGGGATTAAGAAGACAGAGAAAAGAATGAAAGATATTGGTTATCTGATTCTTCATCAAGATGACATGATGTCAGTGTAGGTGCTCATTCACAAACCTAATGCCAGCTCTATGACCTCTGGTACAAAGCGGCCCTTCCCCCACACCCCTTCACCACCACCATCCCCCACCACCTCACCATATCACAGGACAGGCATTGAACCAGATGCCAAATTCAAGATAAAAGCAAAATATTCCGGATGCTGGAAATCTGAAACAAAATCAAAAATAGCTGGAAAAACTCGGCAGGTCTGACAGCAACTGCGGAGAGGAATACAGTTAAGGTTTCGAGTCCGTATGACTCTTCATCAGAACTAAGAAAATATAGAAATGAGGTGAAATATAAGCTGGTTGAGGGAGATGGGACCCCCAACCGTCAACCAGCTTATATTTCACCTCATTTCTATATTTCCTTAGTTCTGCTGAAGAGTCATACGGACTCGAAACCTTAACTGTATTCCTCTCCGCAGATGCTGTCAGACCTGCCGAGTTTTTCCAGCTATTTTTGTTTTTGTGCTAAATTCAAGAGATGCATTTTGCTGTCAAATTCAGAAGCAGATGCATAAAACAGATGTTAAGCCTCTTTTTAAAATTAGTGGTCAGCAAGACACATGCTAGGTTTGTCCCATTCAGGCTTCTACATCGATCCCCTCAATACCAATGACAAGTAAGGGTAAACAAATTTGTTTAAAGGAAACACTTTCCATGGCACCAGGAGAAACAGGAGCCTATTCCAACCTCCCTCCCAGGACTGACCTGAGGATGCTGCTGGTGAGCTCATCGGCTGTCCCTCAATTTGAGCATGATATCTACTCAGGGTTTCGAGTTTTTGCCATGGGCCAGCATGTGACTGAACAGGTCAACTCTCGACCTGCAGATCTATGGCACATGGTGCACGATGTAGTAAGCTCCAGAGCGCGGAAGTTGCTTCCTTTCCTTTCCTTCTCTGCTGCCATTCTGCCTCATCATTAAGGTGTTAGGACTCAAAGCGTGATGCAGCTTGATGGACAAGTGATCACAATTTTAAATGATTGGCAGCAAGCTCCTCCCAGTCATTAATGTCAATACTGCTGCACTTCAAAAAGAGCTTCAGGGTGTCTTTGAAGATTTTTCTTTCTCCTACCTGGGAATGCTGTCCATTTGAAAGTTGAGAAACAACACATGGCAGGGGAGACGCTTTTTGGTCGTCCAGACACTGTGCTCAGTCCATTCTGGAGGAGTTTTTCCTGAATACCTGTGGAGCAGGGGGGCGATGGTGGCATAGTGGGAATGTCACTGGACTAGTAATCTAGAAGCCCAGGCTAATACTCTGGGTTCAAATCCCACCACGGCAGCTGGTGGAATTTAATTCAATTAATAATCTGGAATTGAAAAGCTAATCTCAGTAATGGTGACCATAAAACCATTGCTGATTGCTGCAAAAACCCGTCTGGTTCACTAATGCCCTTTAGGGAAGGAAATCTGCCATCCTTATCCAACCCACAGCAATATGGTTGTCTGTTAACTGCCTTCTGAAATGCTGTGACAAGCCACTCAGTTCAAGGGCAATTAGGTACAGGCAACAAATGCTGGCCTTGCCAGCAACACCCACATCCCATGAATGAAAGAAAAGAAAGCTGGCTTCAAGAAGAATGCTAGTGTTTGTTCAATGGTTTTCCCATTGAATCTGGGGGATTCAGCAGAGCCATTGCTGATGGAATTTCTCTAGTGCTCTTATGTGTCACTAATACACAGTCTCAGGTCTCACTGCAGTACAGGAGTGTGATGACAACAATTACGCTGTAAGCAAGGACTCTTTGTTTCAGACACTGGTGCCATACTCTGTCGAAGGCTGACTTGATGCAGCGGATCTACTGTTGAATCTCCTCATCAATAGCAGCCTTTTGAGAGAAGTGGCTGCCAAGGTGTGAGAAGGATCCAACAATGCCAAACAATTTTAGGCCATTTAGTCTTACATCGGTGGTGAGCAAATTAGTAGATAAAAACAAAAAAACTGCGGATGCTGGAAATCCAAAACAAAAACAGAATTACCTGGAAAAACTCAGCAGGTCTGGCAGCATCGGCGGAGAAGAAAAGCGTTGACGTTTCGAGTCCTCATGACCCTTCGACAGAACTTGAGTTCGAGTCCAAGAAAGAAATTTCATCTCTTTCTTGGACTCGAACTCAAGTTCTGTCGAAGGGTCATGAGGACTCGAAACGTCAACGCTTTTCTTCTCCGCCGATGCTGCCAGACCTGCTGAGTTTTTCCAGGTAATTCTTTGTTTAGCAAATTAGTAGAATCAATCCTGAGAGATAGGATTAACTGGCATGCGGAAAGGCATGGACTAGTCTGGGATGGTCAGCATGGATTTGTTAAAGGAAGATCTTGCCTCACAACTTTGAGTGAATTCTTTGAGGAAGTGACAAGAAGGGTTGATGAAGGTAGTGCAGTGGATGTTGTGTACATGGATTTTAGCAAGGCATTTGACAAGGTCCCACATGGCACATTGGTCAGGAAAGTAAAAGCCCATGGGATTCAGGGTAATGTGGCAAACTGGACAAAAGGTTGGTTTTGTAACAGGAAACAAAGGGTAATTGTCGATGGATGCCCTTGCAAATGAAAAGTTGTCTCAAGTGGTGTTCCACAGGACTCGGTGTTGGGACACTTGCTGTTTGTGTTATATATTAACGATTTGGACGTGAACGTCGGGGGCACGATTGGGAAATTTGCAGATGACACAAAGATTGGCAAAGTAGTGGATAGTGTAGAGGATAGCCATAATCTCCAAAACGATATAGATGGGTTGGTGGAGTGGGTGGTGAAGTGGCAGATGGATTTTAACATAGAGAAGTGTGAGGTCATACATTTAGGGAGATCAAACAGTTACGGGGATTGCAAAATAAATGGGTAGATGAAGTGAGAGATCTTGGCATACAAATACACAGGTCCCTGAAGGCAGCAGTTCAAGTAGACAAGGTTGTAAAAAAGACATATGGAATGCTCTCCTTCATTGGCAGAGGTATAGAATATAAAAGTAAGGATATAATGTTGGAATTGTATAAAACACTGGTGAGGCCACAACTGGAGTATTGTGTGCAGTCCTGGTCACCACATTACAGGAAGGATGTAATAGCTCTGGAGAGAATGCAGAGAAGGTTTACAAGAATGTTGCCAGGGTTAGAAAAGTGTAGGTACAAAGGGAGATTGGATAGGTTGGGGTTATTTTCCTTAGCACAAAGAAGGCTGAGAGGTGACTTGATTGAGGTGTACAAAATTGAGGGGAATAAATAGAGTGGACAGAATAAAATTGTTTCCCTTGATAGAGAATTCTAGAACCAGGGGACATAGATTCAAGATAAGTGGAAGAAGGTGTAGGGGAGACATGAGGAAGAACTTTTTGATGCAGAGGGTAGTGGGTGTCTGGAATTTGCTGCCCAAGTTGGTGGTAGAGGCGGAAACTTAAACTCTTTTAAAAAGTACTTGGATCTGCACCTTAAGCACTGTAAGCTGCAGGGCTATGGGCCGGGTGCAGGAAGATGGGGTTAGAAAGAGCACCTGGGTGTCCTCAGGCTGGCATGGACAAGATGGGCCAAATGGCCTCCTTCTGTGCTGTAACTTTTTTATGGTTCTATGGTCTCCCCTTCAACATACATTGGAGGTGAAATATTTAACTGACCAGGTGTGGGCTGATATATGATTTTATTTTGGCAACGTTCAAGGTCAGGCTGAGTTCCTTGTATGCAGAATTGAAGAGATCGAGGGCAGAATTTTCCGGCCCCGACACAGATGGGCATGGTCACAGGCCGGACAAGAAAATTTGGAGAGCCGTTATGGCCACATTAAGCTTGTCTTGGAGACTCCTCTCCAGGTTATAAAATAAGATACCCACCAATCTGTCAAAGTATTTGAAATATTGCTTCAATATTGCTGAGGGGGCAATCATGATTCTGGTGCTCGCATGCAGCTCATTGTGTCTGTGCTCAGCAAGCTGCTTTGAGCCAGGGCATGGGAGTGAGGTTAAAAATTCATTTATACCTATGCTGGTCAGTTTAGTTTAGGTACAGAGGTGACTGAGATTAGAATTTTCCATCCAGATGGCATTTAATACTCACACCAGAAGGCAGTTTGATGAGGTAAATAGCCACTGTCAGATAGATTAAAGAGCATGGGGGACTATAACAAAGACTTGTTTGACCCCAGTCCGGATTTTGAAGGTGGCTGTTTCAGGCCTCTCACTCAACGCAGCTGCAGTCATATCATTGGGAAGCTGTTGCAGGATCGTGATGAAGTTTCTTGGACATCCACTTCTCTGGAGCACAATCCATAGAGCCTCACGATTTACTGAGTCAAATGCTTTGGTCAGGTTAATGAATTCAATAAAGAGTCAAGAATAAAAGTGTTGTTCTTGACATTTTTCTTGAATCTAGCAACTAGGACCATGTCAGAAGTTCCCAGAGGTTCTCCTGGAAGGTCTAAAGTTACACTGTGTCTCTGGGAGGGTTTCCTCAGCAACAGGAAGTAGGCAATTCAGAAGAGTGCATGTCAGGATATTCCCTGCTCTGGACAAGAGGGAAATCCCCCTGGAGATGTGATCAACTTTAGCAGCTCACCCAGTGTTTGATGATAAGGCCCGAGAAGCAATTTTCATCCATCCTCAGGTATAAATGAATTTTTAACCTCTCTCCCAAGCCCTGGCTCATAGCAGCTTGCTGAGCACAGACACAATGAGCTGCATGCGAGCACCAGAATCATGATTGCCCACTCAGGGCAATACTTTAAATACTTTGACAGATTGGTGGGTATCTTATTTTATAACCTGGAGAGGAGTCTCCAAGGCTAGCTTAGTGTGATCATGCTCCACAACTTTGTGGTACAACCAAGTGTAATTATGGAGCACCGGTTGCTGCAAAGTGACAAACAAAACCAGCAACGGGAATCAAAAACCCTTCTTAAGAGGCACCTTTCCAGGCTGCCCAGCCATACTTCAGGCTCTCATGATGAGATCTTCTCCATAATCCCCTATCCACCCTGTTATGTTCCTTCACCCACTGGGTCACTATGCTCAGCGAACATGGTTGAATGCCTATTCACTGGCAAGTGAGTTGGTAAACAAGATACAGCAGATGCAGAGACCAATGTAGGATGAAGCACATGCTGTTTTTTAACACAAGTAACAGAGCACTAACACATGTGTGCTTTTCCAACCAGACCCTATTCTAAATTACTGGCTAACATCGTTGCCTGCGCTAAACAGCAATTGGGTAATACAATCACTGGTCAACCCGCTCACATTCTCTTAAAGGTGTATTGCACCTCAGATTACCACATCCCTCCCACTTTACTCAAAAGTACAATTTACAATCTTTACAATATATCAACTAATTACATAAGTAAACAATTTACAAACTCAGTCTCTCCAGAGGCTTGTTCAAATGTGTCAAACGACATCGTTCTACAACTTCAGAAGGTTTTTCCGAGGCTTCCCTCTCAGGAATCACCTGTCCACTAGGATCTCCAGTAGGAACCTGTAAGTTTGTTTCTTCAACTCTTTCAGGCTCAACAGATCCTACAGGTGCTTCCAAACCAAGTGGAGTTCCTTCCACATGTGGTGTGAACACTATGCAATTCGGTCAATAATGGCTTTCTTCCTCTCTCCGAGGCACAATGATTCTCATTTCCCACAGCAAGATGCCATCCTGACAAGTAAGCTCGTATCTCCTATTAAAATAGGGCTTCATTTGATCAGACTTTGGCTTGTTGGACCATTCCTGTAAGAGTTTTTCCCTTACGCGAGACAAAACTGGATCACGGTCTGTCCACTCTCTTATTTATTTGGCATGTACTGGTGACGATTCCAGAAAGTTTAATAACAAGACAAGTTCTTGGGGAATTGGTACATTCATATTGCTGTCTTTTACAGGTAATCAGCTCAGTACATCAGTATTTGCAATCTGGATTCCCGGCCAGTGGATAAAAGTAGATTCATAAGCAGCTAGAATCAGTGCCCACCGTTGGATGCATGCAGAGGCAATTGAGGGTATTGCCTTTTCTTCCCCGAACAAGCCTAGTTGTGGCTTGTGATCGGATACAATGGTGAAGTGGTGACCATGGATGTATTGATGGAACTTCTTAATGCCAATTATAATGGATAAGCCTTCTTTCTCTATTTGTGAGTATTTTCATTCTACAACACTGAGTGTACTTGAGATGTAACCAATGGGCCGTTCGGAGCTATCTGCCATCTGGTGGGAGAGTACTGCTCCTACTCCGTAAGGGGATGCATCACAGGTCAAAATTAATTCTTTCTTTGGCTCAAAATGTACCATCAGGGTTGATGAATGTAGCAATTGCTCTATTGTCTTAAAAGTCTGTTGTTGTGGAGCTTGCCAAGCCCACCTGTGGCTTTTTTTTTTGAGTAAACCAGTACTGTTGACAAATTTGGGGGAAAACAGCCATAATAGTTAATCATTGCCAAGAAGGACTTGAGTTCTATGGCGCATTTCGGCACTAGCACCTCATGAATACCTCTCACCTTGTCTTCTACTGGGTGAAGGCCCTGTGAGTCGACCCTATGACCCAGGTAAACCATTTCTTTCCTTGGAAGATACATGTTTCTTTTTTTAAATGTACTCTGGCTTGTGAGAACTGCTTCAATACCTCTTCCAAGTTAGCCAGCTGTTCTTCATCAGTTAGTCCTGTTGCTAGGACATCAAGATAAACCACCACAAGGGGCAAGTCTTGAAGTAAATTTTTCATTGTCTGTTGGAAAATGGCACAAGCCGAAGAGACTCCAAAGGGTAACCTGGTATACTGATATAAACCCCTATGTGTGTTGATAGTCACAAAATCCCAAGAAGCCTTTTCTAGTTCGACTTGTTGGTAAGCGTGGCTCATTTTGAGTTTCGTATATGTGGTTCCCCCTGCCAGCTTGGGGTACAATTCAACAATTTTCGGTATAGGATGCCTGTCTAGTCCAGCCATTTTGTTAATGGTCAACTTGTAGTCCCCGCATATTCGCACACTCTGGTCAGGCTTTAGTACTGGAACTATGGGTGCTGCCCATTCAGAAAATTGTACAGGTGTTAAGACTCCCAACCTTTCCAGCCTGTTTAATTCAATATCAATTTTTTCTGGCAGTGCATAGGGGACTGGCTTCACCTTCAAGTATCTGGGGGTTGTCCCAGGATTCACATGGACTTTAGTTTGCAGCTCTTGAATCTTCCCAAGCTCTTCCCTGAAGACAGAGGCCTGTTTCTGTAATAATTCTTTCAGATCTTTCATTCTGGTTTGAAAAATCTCGGTCCATTCCAACTTTATTTCCTTAAGCCAGTTCTGACCAAGTCGGCTTGGGTCCTCCCCTGCTACTATTACTAGGGGTAGATTAACAGACTGATTTCCAAACTGTACTGGAACCTTTCATATACATCTTACTCGTATGTCTTCACCAGTATACAGTCTCTAATTTAGCATTTCCAGATTTAATGGGCAGAATTTTACGGCAGTGGGATTTTACGTTCCCTCTGAAGTCAATGGGGCTTATAATGGCTCACCGCATTTTACAGCCCCGTTTCCCATCCCCGCCCCACCCCCTGCCGAAATGGGACCATAAAATTCTGCCCAATGAGTGGCCTTTTCCATTCAGATATTTGAACACACGTTCCCCTATAACTGTCGTGGATGCTCTTGAATCCACCTCCATTCGAATGCATTTCTATTAACTTTTACTGTCACATAGATTGGATCTGTTCTACCCATTTTTAAGTTGTATAGCGAATAAATATCTGACTCTGTTTCTTCTGGTTCCTCCATTATGTGGTTTTCACGATTTCTACCTTTCTGCTTAAAGTTTTGTCTTAATCTGTCTTTACAATATTGCATAATGTGCCCATTACGATGGCAGTAGAAACACTCATTTCTTTTAAATTGTTTTTTGCTTGCGGTCTGGTTCCATTTCCTCCATTAATATTGTGGTTTTTCTCTGTTAAACCATTGCTTTTTGTTAATGGTAGCTGTTTCATAGAAACATAGAAACTAGAAGCAGGAGTAGGCCATTCGGCCCTTCGAGCCTGCTCTGCCATTCATTATGAGCATGGCTGATCATCCAACTCAATAGCCTGCTCCCGCTTTCTCTCCATATCCTTTGATCCGTTTCGCCCCAAGAGCTATATATCCAACTCCTTCTTGAAAACATACAAAATGTTTTGGCTTCAACTACTTTCTGTGGTAACAAATTCCACGGGCTCACCGCTCTCTGCAAGCAGAAATTTCCCCTCATCTCAGTCCTAAATGGTCTGCCCCATATCCTCAGACTGTGACCCCTGGTTCTGGACTCCCCCACCATCAGGAACATCCTTCTTGCACCTACCCTGTCTAGTCCTGTTAGAGTTTTATAGGTTTCCATGAGATCCCCCCTCATTTTTCTGAACTCCAGCAAATATAATCCTAACCAACTCAATCTCTCCTCATATATCAGTCCTGCCATCCCAGGAATCAGTCGGGTAAACCTTCGCTGCACTCCCTCTATAGCAAGTAGATCCTTCCTCAGATAAGGAGACCAAAACTGCACACAATATTCTGGGTATGGTCTCACCAAGGCCCTGTACAATTGCAATAAGACATCCCTGTTCCTGTACTCAAATCCTCTGGCTATGAAGGCCAACATACCATTTGCCTCTTTACTGCCTGCTGCACCTGCATGCTTACCTTCAGCAACTGGTGTACAAGGACACCCATGTCTTGCTGCACATTCTCCTCTCTCAATTTATAGCCATATTCCCTCCTTTCCATGGAGCCCTTCTAACTGGTGCTTCCCTCCCAATGTGAAGGATGGTGCCATTTTGTGCTCGCTTGATTACTTCTGAATCCCTGACTGCGCTCTCCATTGAAGAGCACCAACTCCAGCGCCTTGCTGAAGTCTAAATTCATTGTTGACAACAACCTTTTTTGAATGGCATCTTCATTAATCCCACATACTAATCAGTTTCTTAACGTATCATTAATCGACGTTCTGAACTAACAGTGCCATGTCAGTTGTTTTAAGGCTGCTACATAACAAGAGACTGTCTCTCCAGCAGTGCAACACCTCAAATTAAATTTAAAATGCTGCATTGTTACCGAGGGTTTCAGCTAAAAGTGGCTTTTCACAAAATTTACCAAAGCTCTTGGAATCTGGGGCATTGGGTGCCGTTAGACTACAAATTAAGCCATATGTTTTACTGCCACATGTTGATAAGAATATCGCTTGCCTCTTCACCAACCCCCAACACCACCCTCTCCCCGATATGTTATTGGCCAAAAATAAGAATGTGAGGTCATCCTGGCCTCATGCCCATATGTCCGCCCTTGGCCCACAATTCTCCAGTGAAGCCCAAACTGGAGGAACAGCACCTCATTTTCTGACTAAATACCTTACAGCCTTTGGAACTTAACATTGAGTTCAACAAATTCAGACCATGAACTCTCTCCTTCATCTTCACCCCTTTTTTATCCCTTTTTCCTAAATTCATTTTTCTTTTTTATTCCTTTATTTTTATTTTTATTTATTTTCATTTTTATTCATCCATTCTTTTATCCCCTTTTTATCCCCCTTTTAATCCCATTTTCGATCATTTTTTACCCCCACCGCCCCCTCCCCCCACCTGCCCAAGGGCCACCTGTTACTTGTTCATGTTGTTCTTTCCAGAGTGCATACCCTTGTTCTGCTATTATCACATTCTGCTTTCTTACCTTAATGCCACTATGTCCTTTAGGCCTTACCACTGCCAGTACCACTCCCTTTGTCCTTTTGTTCATGACATCTTTGTCAATCCCTCCTTTGCCCCAACCTATTGCTGGCCTTCTATCCAGCTTCACCTGCCGCACCCATCTTAAACAGTGAAATTTCATTACATTTCTACTTCTCTTTGGCTATGAAGAACTCAAAACGTTAACTCTGTTTCTGTCTCCACAGATGCTGTTAGACCTGAGTTTTTCCATCATTTTTTGTTTTTGTTTCAGATTTCCAGCGTCCGCAGTATTTTGCTTTTATCTTAGTGTTACATTGGCAGTTTTCCAATCCTCTGGGACTTTTCCAGAATCTAGGATTCTTAGAAGATTACTACCAGTGCACCCACTATCTCTGCAGCTTATCAGCCTTTAGCCTCATTAGTTTCCCTAGTGCTTTTTCTCTAGTGATAGTTATTGTATTTATTTCCTCCCCCTCTTTTGCCCCTTGATTATTTAGTTTTGAAATGCAATTAGTGCCTTCTACCATGAAGACTGAAGTAAAAGTATTCAATTCCTCTGCCATTTCCTGGTTCCCATTATTATTTCCCCAGCCTTATTCTGTAAGGGGCCTATGTTCACTTTGGCCTCCCTCTTCCTTCTTTCTTTAATTTAAAGAAGTTCTTACTATCCATTTTTATATTACTTGCTAGTTTACCCTCAAAGTTTATTTTCTCCCTCTTTATTTTTTTGGTCATTTTTTGTTTTTAAAACTTTCCCAATCCTCTGGCCTACCACTAATCTTTGTCACATTGTATATCTTTTCTTTTAATTTGATGCTATCCTTAACTGATTAATGTGACAGCAGACCTGATGGTACAAATAATATCTTTTGAGGTGTCACTAGTTATTCTCTAAGTTCAATCCCCAAGAATCTGGAAATGAGATGAGAGCGATTATATAAGTATTCACGGCAGGTAATAGCAGTATCGCAGACCCACCCACCTGGACAACAGTGGAGAGGCATTGGAGGACAATGGCATGGTCAGCCATGTTAAAGTCTGCAGACACATGGAGAAGGATAACAAGGGCAAGTTTACCTTTGTCACCGTCACATAGAATGTCATTTTGACTTTGATAAGAGCTGTTTGGGCACTGTGACAGGGGCAGAAACCTAATTGGAGGCATTTAAACATGGAGGTCCGGGAAAGATGGGAACGGGTTTGGGAGGACTTAATACTCCAGGACTTTGGAAAGGAAATTAAGGTTGGAGATGGGATGGTAGTTTGCAAGGATGGCAGGGTCAAGGACTGATTTTTTTGAGGAGAGGAGTGGTGACGGCAGATTTAAAGGCGAGCAGGACAACAACTGAAGAGAAAAAACCGAAAGGATCAGTGCTTGGGCCCCAGCTTCTCACAATATATATCATTGATTTGGATAATAATATTGGGAATAAAATATTATTGGGAATAAAAGTAATATTTTCAAATTCACAGATGACACAAAGCTAGGTGGGAATGTGTACTGTGAGGAAGATGCAAAGTGGCTTCGGGGGATTTGGACAGATTTAGTGAGTGAGCAAGAACATGCCAGGTCGAATATAATTTGGAAAAATGTGAGGTTATCCACTTTGTTAGGAAGAACAGATGTGCAGATTACTTCTTAAATGGTGAGAAATTCAAAAGTGTAGATATAAAAAGGGACCTGGGTGCCCTCGTCACTAAGTCACTGAAGACTAACATGTAGGTGCAGCAAGCAAATAGGAAAGCTAATGGAATATTAGCCTTTATCATGAGAGGATTTGCCTACAGGAGTGACAAAGTCTTTCTTCAATTGTACAGAACATTGGTTAGACTGCACCTGGACTACTGTGTGCAGTTTTGGTCCCCTTAACTGATTAATGTGACAGCAGACCTGATGGTACAAATAATATCTGTTAAGATATTAGGAAGGATATGATTGCCACGGAGAGAGTGTAACGAAGGTTCACCAGACTTGTTCTGGGGATGGTGGGACTGTCCCATGAAGAGAGATTGGGGAGACTGGGCCTGTATTCCCTAGAGGTTAAGAGATGACCTCATTGAAATAACCTACAAAACACTTAAAGGGATAGACAGAGTAGAAGCAGGTAAGATGTTTTCCCTGGTTGGGGAGTCTAGAACCAGGGGACACAGTTTCAAAATAAGGGGGAAGCATAGAAACATAGAAAGCTAGAAACATACAAAAATAGAAGCAGGAGTAGGTCATTCAGCCCTTCCAGCCTGCTCCACCATTCAATCTGACCATGTCTGATCCTCTGTCTCAATGCCATACTTCAGCTCTCTTCCCATACCCCTTGATTACTTTCGAGCCTAGAAATCTATCTATTTCTTTCTTAAATATATTCAGTGACTTGGCCTCCACAGCCTCTGTGGTAGAGAATTCCATAGGTTCACCATCCTCTGAGCGAAGAGGTTTCCCCCCATCTCAATCCTAAATGGTCTACTCTGTATCCTGAGATTGTCACCCCTTGTTCTCGACACCTCAGCCAGAAGAAACATCATCTCTACATCCAGTCTGTCCAGCTCTGTAAGAATTTTATATGTTTCACTGAGATCCCCTCTCATTCTTCTAAACTCCAGCGAATACAGGCCTAATCGACCCAATCTCTCCTCATACAACAATCCTGCCATCCCAGGAATCAGTCTGGTGAACATTCACTGCACTCCCTCTATGGCAAGTATATCCTCTCTTAGGTAAGGAGACCAAAATTGTGCACAATACTCCAGGTGTGGTCTCACCAAGGCCCTGTACAGCTGCAGTTAGACATCCTTGCTCCTGTACTCAAATCCTCTTGCAATGAAGACCAACATACCATTTGCCTTCTTAACTGCTTGCTGCACCTGAATGCTTGCTTTCAGTGATTGGTGTACAAGGACACCAACGTCTCTTTGTACATAAATATTTCCCAATCTATCACCATTTAAATTATACTCTGCCATTCTGTTTTTCCTACCGAAGTGGATAACTTCACAGTTATCAATGTTATACTGCATCTGCCATGTATTTGCCCACTCACTCAACTTGTCTAAATTGCCTTGAAGCCTCTTAACATCCTCCTCACCACTCACATTCCCACCTAGTTTTGTGTCATCAGCAAACTTGGGAATATTACATTTGGTTCCCTCATTCAAATCATTGATGTATATTGTGAATAGCTGGGGCCCAAGCACTGATCCCTGCAGTACCCCACTAGTCACTGTCTGCCATTCTGAAAAAGACCCATTTATTCTTACTCACTGTTTCCTGCCTGCTAACCAATTCTCAATCCATGCCAGTATGTTACTCCCAATCCCACGTACTTTAATTTTACACACTAACCTCTTATGTATGACTTTATCAAAAGCTTCCTGAAAATCCAAATACACCACATCCACTGGTTCTCCCTTATCTATTCTGCTAGTTACATCCTCAATAAACTCCAGTAGGTTTGTCAAACATGATTTCCCTTTCACAAATCCATGTTGACTTTGTCTAATCCCGTTGATATTTTATAAATGTCCTGTTATCACATCCTTTATAATAGTCTCTAGCATTTTCCCTACCACTGATGTTAGGCTAACAAGTCAGTAATTCCCTGTTTTTTCCCTCTCTCCCTTTTTAAATAGTGGGCTAACTTAGTACTAAGATGAGGAGAAATTCTTTTAATCAGAGGGTTGTGAATCTTTGGAATTCTCTACCCAGGAGGCTGCGGAATCTCAGTCATTGAGTATGTTTGAAGTAGAGATTGACAGATTTTTAAATACCAATGACATAAAGAGATATGGTATTGAAGAGGATGATCAGCCGTGATCTTATTGAATAGTGGAGCAGATTCAATGGCTGAATAGTCTATTCCTGCTCCAATGTTCCTATGTTTAAAATATGGGGACTAGGAGGGGAAGCTGGGTGGTCAGCAGTTTAATGGAAACAGGGTCGAGGGAAGTGGATGTGGGTATCTTGGACAAGATGAACTCAGAGAGAGCAAGAGGGGAGATAGGAGGGAAAAAATGCTAGTTCAAAGCTGGGCAGGGGTAATATTAAAGGAAGTTTGACCAGATGGGCTAGTAGAAGGGAGGGATGCGACAGAGGAAGCTGACCAGATTGTCTCAATCTTCGTGACAAAGATGTCAATGAGCTCCTCCCACTTATTGTTGGAGGTAAGGTGGAGGGTACAGGGGAGAGGGGGATAAAGGATGCGGGAAGAAGTAGACAAAAGAAGCTGGGGGTTATCTTTGCGTACCAGGATGATCCTAGAGCTATGAACAGTTTTAGCATACAAGAGCAGGACTTGATCGTGTCTTAAGTGGTGCAGTCAGATCTGGCACCAGATAGCTAAACCATATCCTTTCATGTCGGTATCCCTTGAGAGCAGAGATAAAGGCTGTACCCAGGGGAAAGGGCCAGGGTGAGAGGAAGGAATGGTTTTATTGTGGGCCAGAATGTCAAATGTAGAGGTGAGGGTTGCAGTTGAGTAAATCAGTAACTGCAGAAATATTGTGGGGAATGGAGGGTCAAAGGCAAGTTAGCTGGAATTTTGAAAATGCAGTAAACTGATAGTGGTGAATGGTTGTTTTTCACACCAGAGGAAGGAATACAGCAGGTTTCTCCAAGAGTCTGTATTAGGACCACTGCTTTTCTTAACTATATTAATGAGATAGATTTAGGCTGGACGCAATTTCAAAATTTGCAGATAACACAAAACTTGGAAGTATTGTGAACTGTGAGGAGGATAGTGACATAAGGGGACATAGATAGGCAGGTGGAATGGGTGGACACCCATAGCAGATGAAATGCACAGAAGTGTGAAGTGATACATTTAGGTAGAAAGAATGAAGAGAGGCAGTATAAAACTAAATGATACAAGCTACAGGAGCAGGGGCACCTGGGGATCTATGCGCACAAATCATTGAAGGTGGCAGGGCAGGTTGACAGAGTAAATAATGCATGTAGGATCCTGACCTTTATAAATAGAGCCATAGAGTACACAAACAAGAAAGTTATGGTGAACCTTTATAAAACACTGGTTTGGCCTCAACGGGGGACTTGTGTCCAATTCTGGACATCACACTTTAGATAGGATATGAAGTTATTAGACAGGGTGCAGAAAAGATATACAAAAATGGTTCCAGGAATGAGGGACTTCAGTTACATGGATAGATTGGAAAAGCTGGGATTCTTCTCATTAGATAAGAAAACGTTGGGAGGAGGTTTGCTAGAAAAACTCAAATCATGAGGAGTCTGAACAGAGTAAATAGAGAGAAGCTGTTTCCACTGGCGAATGGCTCGAGAACCAGAGGACACCAATTTAAAACAAATGACAAAAGAACCAAAGGCAATAAGAGGAAAAACTTTTTTTTTAGCAATGAGTGGTTGGATTTGGAATGTACTGCCTGAGCGTGTGGTGGAAGCTGATTCAATCATGGCTATCAAAAGGGAATTGGATAATTACCTAAAAAGAAACAAATGCAGTGCTACAGGGAAAGGGTGGGGGAGTCGGACTAGCTGAGTTGCTTTTGCAGAGAGCTAGCTCAGACATAATGGGCCAAATGGCCTCCCTCTGTGCTGTAGCTATGCTTGTATGATTCTAAATCCTCAAGCAGCACTAGATTTCCAACCTCAATATGCACCCCCCATCACTCTCATCGCCTGTCCCTGACCCCCATCAGTCCGACCAAACAGCATGCATACTTCACCATGGAAGTTTGCTATCACTATGCCAATTAGGCTGACTCAGACGTTCCAGTAATACCATTATCTGCTGGGCACAAAATTTACTGAGTCAGTTTTCCATACTTTGGGCTGAAAAATCAACACAATCATATTTTCACCAGAAATGTTCATGTAGCTGCGGACAGACAACCTAGTGGAGATTGGCGAATGGGTTTTCTTCTCCCCTCTCAAATCTGACTCCCCAGTTGCGTAGTGTGATGCTGAACTACTGCCTCGATGAAAGCTGGGTAACACGACGGGCTATAGGCATTCGGTGAGCCTTAAACATAGCTAATTCTTCCACCAAAATGTTCCTTGTCAGCCCTGAAATGGTTTTCAACAGAAAGTAACAAATATGTTTCCCCGAGAGTTATTTTACCTTAATTTCTGGAGCAGTCTAGGTCTGTGTACCCCTCTAAGTTTGTACAGCGTTAATAACATTCATGATTAGAAAAGCATCTTTTGCAAGCATTATGTGACAACGTGAGCCTATTTCAAAAACCACATAGATTACTGAGTACTCAAAGAGTTAAAGTACCCAACATGAAAAAAAAGAACGTGGTTACTATTTACAAATCTAAATTTATTAGCAACAATACAAGTGCTGCCACTGTATCTGTGCTGCTATTAGAGATAAAGGTATTAAAATATGAGTTGCCCAATTTTATATTGTGCAATGTATTTCATTGAGATGGCCAATAAAAAGAGACAGAGCCCATCATAGTGCTGCAGACCCAAAGTCTCCGTGCCACATAAACAAGCCAGTGATGAATATCTGCTGCCTGTATCTTCCACTCTCTCCTCATGCACTAGCATGAAATTGACATTTGAAACTAATTGTACGGTGAAATCTACCAAATTCTAGAACTGTGTTTTAGATTTCAAGCAGGCTTTAAGCCTAACGCCTTTTCTGTATTAGTTTTCTGCCTAGGCTATAGCTGTAAGCGAGTGCAAAAAAAGGAAGGGATTATTATGCCCTAGCAAATAGGATAGAGTGAATCCAACTAATCTGCATTGCTTATCTTGGGCAGACAGTGGTCTGTCAGGACCTGTCTCTCTGCCCTCCCTGCTTGTCCTCTTGACTTCATTGCTGTGCTGCTCGTGGCTATCGCTTGCTCCTATAAACAGCCAATTACTGGCCCAAACAGATGTCAGGGGCTATGATCAAATAATTTAGCTGAAGTGAAGAGGCCTTAATACAGGTCAATTTCACTCGGTTAGACATGGTGTCTGACTCAGGTTAGGGAGGGGGTTGGGGTGGGTGGCAGTGTGTAACAATAATAAGCATTACAATTCAACAGCTACACATTTTTTTATGATTAAGTACATGTTTAACTTACTAATCCTTAATGGGTAAAGCTGGAAAATCCTTTTTCCAATACCGTGTACATTTTAAGTCAGTTTCATATACTTACAACCAACCAGTGCGTAATCTTTGCAAACTGAGAAAGACGGAAATGACAGTTAGTGAATAAACTTTAGTGTGTTCGTTTCAGAATCTATAACCATGAACTTCTCAAACTGAATTTTTTTTAAAAAAATCCTGTTGTCCTTTACAAATATATTTGAATTTATTGCAGCATAATATGATTTCCTGCCAACCAGAATTCATAAATTAAGCCACGTAGACAACAATCATTGGTTAGTTTGATTTTACAACGTTAATTTGAAATGAACAAATGGTGCCATTATCTTGTGTGGTGTAGAGGTCCACTGCAGCTTGAAGTCATTCATTTTAAGGGTTTAAGACCTGAGAACCGCAGCATTCACAAGGTGCCAGTCTTCAGCCAGTTCAATTCACTCCAGGTGATATCAAGAAATGGCTGAAGGCACTGGATACTGCAAAGGCTATGGGCCCTGACAATATTCCAGCAATAGTACTGAGGACTTGTGCTCCATAACTAGCTGCGCTGCTAGCCAAGCTGTTCCAGTACAGCTACAACCCGGCAATGTGGAAAACTGGCCACGTATGTCCTGTCCACAAAGAACAGGAAAATTCCAACCCGGGCAATTACTTCCCCAACCAGTGGTGTGGGAGCAAATGTTAAGGTGAGGGAGCTCTAAGAAAATGTGTTGGCCATATCATTCCTAAATCTACTGTTACATTGGTTTGTATTAATAATTTGAGTCCTCAAACATCAGTAAAACTATGCTTTAAAAGTGAAAAATATTAGAGCCGTTAAGTATTTTATTTTGAATTATGTGGTATTTTGAATCCTTAGTCTTTAGCATAGCCATAATTTCATCATGCAACAATTTAGTTATTTAATTCAAGCCTATTAAAAACATGATTTACTGAAAACTTTACTTAGGGCAGGATTTTTCAGTCGGCGTGTGGTGTCAGGCCCAACCGCTGATGTGTAAACTGATGCGCAATGACATCGGGCGTGTGTCCTGATGTCATCGCGCTGAGCTACGATGTTTTGTTCGGCAGGCGCGCGCTGGAGTCAGCTGTGTTCCCGCTGATATGTAAACAGCCTATTAAGACCATTAAGAAATTAATTGAAGTAATCGCTAATGCTGCCCATCCAACATTACAATTGGCGGGCAGGTGAAAAGGCCAAGCAGCCTTCGCATTTTTTAGGAAACCTCATCCACAAGCAGGATGAGGTTTCCTAAAGCTTTTATGACATAAATAAATAAATTTTCATAAATATAAAAACAGTGTCCCATCTCATGTGACACAGTCACACGAGGGGACATGTTTAAATACATTTTTAAATCTTTTATTTAATAACTTCAAGAGCCCTTCAATCTCCCTGGAGCTGCCGCAGGGAGATTGAAGTGCTCTTTTGTGTGCATGCATGCAAAAGCGCGATGGCTCTGACTCTCCTTCCTCCTCCCGCCACACAGGAAGCATACTGCCGCTCACATCTTATGCTGGGTGGACCTTAACTGGCCCGCTCACATAAAATCATGCCGCAGAGCCGATCGCAGGTGGCGATCAACTCCGCAACCACAATCGCCCCCGCCCGCCCCCGCCGAGCTATCCCACAGCACTAAAAGCTCAGACCTTACTTCTGACTGGGATATGGTATATAGGGGGACAACTGCTTTTCTTGATTTATATTGATAACCTGGTCCTGGGTTTACAGGGCACAATTTTAAAATTTGAAGATGATGCAAGACTTGGAAGTATTGTGAACTGTGGGGAGGATAGTGATAGACTTCAGAAAGAGATAGACAGGCTGGTGGAATGGGCAGACACGCAACAGATGAAGTTTAATGTAAAGAAATGTGAAGTGATACATTTTGGTCAGAAGAACGAGGAGAGGTGACATAAAATAAAGGGTACAATTCTAAAAGAAATGCAGGAGCAGAGGGACCTAGGTGTGTAGGTGCATAACTCATTGAAGGTGGCAGGGCAGGTTGAGAAAGCAGTTAATAAGTTATACTGAAACCTGGGTTTTCTAGATAGGGGCACAGAGTACAAAAGCAAGTAAGTTATAAACCTTCATAAAACACTGGTTCAGCCTCAACAGGGAGGCTGTGAAGGTTTTAGCAAGGGTGCAGAAAAGATTTATGAGAATGGGTCCGAGGATGAGAGGCTTCTGTTATGTGGATAGATTGGTGAAGCTGGAGCTGTTCTCCTTGGACAACAGATGGTTAAGAGGAGATTTGTTAGACACGTTCAAAATCATGAGGGTCTGGATAGTGTAAATGGGAGGAACAGAAGGTTGAGAACCCGAAGGTGATTAACAAAAGAACCAGAGGTGACATGAGGAAAAACCTATCTCTCTCCAACCCCACACTCTCTCTCCCCCGCACTCTCTCCCCCAACATTGCATCTCCCCCGTACATTCTGTCCCCTGCCACACTCTCTCTCCCCCCCACACTCTCTCCCGACACTCTCTCCCCCCACCCCCTCACTCTCTCTCTCCCACGCCCCTCACACTTTTTCTCTCCCCAACCCCCACACACTCCCCCACCACATTCTCTCTCCCCCACCACACTCTCTCTCCTCTCACCAAACTCTCTCTCCCCCAACACTCTCTCCCCCCCACCACCTCACATTCACTCACCCCAGCCCCTCAGACTCACTCTGCCCCTACTGCCTCACAATCTCCCTCTCCCCACCCCCTCACACTCTCTGTCTCACACAATGTCCAGTCACTCACTTACTCAGGCATCAGTGGGTCCAGCTCCGGCTGCTTCACCTGGGCCTCACTGCACCAGCAGCCTCATGCTCCGGAGCTGACCTTCAAAACATTTCTTTTTGCTCATTCAAGGGATGTATGCATCAGATCTACTTTCAAAAAGATCAGAATGATTGTTTTATTTTGAAACAAGACTCCTTTTAACAAGTTGCAAGCACTGGTTGACACACAATTGGAATCAGGAAGTATAACTATCTATCTCTTCCTCCAGAATACCCCCAGCACACACACACACACACACACACACACACACACACACACACACACACACACACACACACATGCACATAGACAGACAAAGGAGAAACAGATAGAGTTGCTCTGCAAAGATGGGCTTTGGAGGACGGAGGATTATAAAATAAAAGATTAAGTCCGCAGGGTCTCAAGGCTGTTGACTTGGAGTTCTCTTGTGTGAAGACGGGCTGCTGGTCCTGGTGGATGTCTGGAAGTTCTCACCAACTCTTGCAGGTCCAATAGTTACATTCAGATGAGGTTTCTCTGGCTACAGGTTGATAGCCACACACAATTTTAGGCAAGGTAGAGAGAGAGGGAGCCAGTCAATGTAGCTTTCTTTCCTCAGATTATTCTCCAATAAGACTACCTTCCAAACAAGCAGGTTCACAACTTAAGTTCCTTTCCTCTCCCACGTGGTTGCCTTTTTGTCTCCCGGATTTTCATTAATTAATTAAAGTGCTTTGCAGTTCAATACAAACAAACAATTCCTTCTCAAGTACAATATAGGTCTGGTGATTTCTTCAAACAGACCTGCTTGTTGACAGTTCCAAGGTGAACTCACTATCTACTTTTTAGAAAAAATCACAGGTTAGCATCCAGATGACCAGATTATGCCAGGTCCTTCCATTTTGTAAAAGAAAACTTCAGACTTGAGAGATATGATTCTAACACCATCCACAAACATTCACTCCCTCCACCACCACAGTGGCAGCACTGTGTACCAGGGCACACAGAATAGAGCTAGTTTGACTGTTTCCCTTGGTCATAGTTAAAGATGGCAGCAATTTTGGGCCATGGTCATGGAAGTCTCTGTTTTAAGGGTGGAGGTTGTGGTTAGAATAAAACATATTTATGGCAGCTGCAAGGTGCCTCCGCCTAAGATTCAAGCTGTTCACTTCTGTTAAGGATTCACTTCAAAGCCTGATCAGAGTCTCTTTTCTTCTGGGTACGAGAGGGACAGGCACACAATTGGCCAATTTGGTGAGAAGATTAAACATTTAAATTAATGGAAAATTAAACATTTAAATCCGTGCAGATTAGTGGGTCATGATAATTCGAGCACTCCTCCTGACCTTGTCCTTTTAGGTGGTAGTGGTCATGGGTTTGGAAGTTGCTGTGGAAGGAACCTTGGTGAATTCCTGCAGTTCATTTTGTAGACGGTACACACTGCTGCCACTGTGCGTTGTTGGTGGAGGGAGTGAATGTTTGTGAATGGGATGCCAATCAAGCAGGCTGCTTTGTCCTGGATGGTGTCAAGCTTCTTCAGTGTTGTTGGAGCTGCACTCATCCAGGCAGGTGGAGAGTTTTCCATCACACTCCTGACTTGTGCCTTGTAGATGGTGGACAGGCTTTGGGGAGTCAAGAGGTGAGTTACCTGCCGCAGCATTCCTAACCTCTAATCTGCTCTTGTAGCCATAGTATTTGTATGGTTAGTCCTGTTCAGTTTCTGGTCAAAGGTAACCCCCAGGATGTTGATAATGGGGGATTCAGTGATGGTAATGCCATTGACTGTCAAGGGGCGATGGCTGGATTCTCTCTTGTTGGAGATGGTCATTGCCTGGCACTTGAGTGGCGTGAATGTTACTTGCCACTTGTCAGCCCAAGCCAGGATATTGTCCAGGTCTTGCTGCATTTGAACATGGACAGCTTCAGTATCTGAGGAGTTGTGAATGGTGATGAACATTGTGCAATCATCAGGGAACATCCCCACTTCTGATGTTATGTTGGAAGAAAGGTCATTGACGCAGCAGCTAAAGAGGGTTGGGCCTAGGTCACTACCCTGAGGAACTTCTGCAGTGATGTCCTGGAATTGAGATAATTGACCTCCAACAAACACAACCGTCTTCATTTTTTTTTTATTCACTCACAGTTTGTGGGCTTCGCTGACTGGGCCAGCATTTATTGCCCATCCCTAATTGCCCTTGAGAAGGTGGTGGTGAGCTGCCTTCTTGAACTGCTGCAGTCCATCTGGTGTAGGTATACCCATGGTGCTGTTAGGAAGGGAATTCTAGGATTTTTATCCAGCGACAGTGAAGGAACGACAATAAATTTCAAAGTCAGGACGGTGAGTGACTTAGAGGGGAACCTCCAGGTGTTGGTGTTCCTATCTATCTGCTGACCTTGTCCTTCTAGATGATAGTGGTTGTTGGTTTGGAAGGTGCTGTCAAAGGAGCCTTAGTGAATTCCGGCAGTGCAACTTGTAATTGGTACAAAACAAAAACAGAATTACCTGGAAAAACTCAGCAGGTCTGGCAGCATCGGCGGAGAAGAAAAGAGTTGACATTTCGAGTCTTCATGACCCTTCGACAGAACTAAATGGTACACACTGATGCCACTGTGCATCGGTGGTGGACAGAGTGAATGTGCTAGGTATGACTGCAACCAGTGGAGAGTGTTCCCCCTGATTCCCATTGACTCCAGTTTTGCCAGGGCTCCTTGATGCCACATTCAGTCAAATGCTGCCTTGATGTCAAGGGCAGTCACTCTCACCTCACCTCTGGAGTTCAGCTCCTTTGTCCATGTTTGAACCAAGGCTGTAATGCGTTCAGGAGCCAAGTAACACTGGCAGAGCACAAACTGAGTGTCAGTGAGCAGTTTATTGCTAAGCAAGTGCCGCTTGATAGCACTGTTGATGACACCTTCCATCATTTTTCCGATGATCAAGAGTAGATTGATGGGGTGGTAATTGGCTGGCTCAGATTTGACCTGCTTTTGTGTACAGGACATACTTGGGAAATTTTCCACATAGTTGGGTAAATGCCAGTGTTGTAGCTGTAGTGGAACAGCTTGGCTAGGGGTGCAGCAAGTTCTGGAGCACAAGACTTCAGCACTATTGCTGAAATATTGTCAGGGCCCATAGCTTTCGCAGTATCCAGTGCCTTCAGCCATTTCTTTATATCACGTGGAGTGAATCAAATTGGCTGAAGACTGGCATCTGTGATGCTCTGGAGGAGGCCAAGATGGATCATCCGTTCGGCACTTCTGGCCAAAGATTCCTGAAAATGCTTTAGCCTTATCCTTTGCATTGATGTGCTGGGCTTCTCCATCATTAAGGATGGGGTTATTTGTGGAGCCTCCTTGTCCAGTGAGTTGTTTAATTGTCCACCACCATTCACGACTGGACGTGACAGGACTGCAGATCTTAGATCTGATCCGTTGGTTGTGGAATCGCTTAGCTCTGTCGATCACTTGCTGCTTATGCTGTTTAGCATGCAAGCAATCCTGTGTTATAGCTTCACCAGGTTGACAACTCATTTTTAGATATGTCTGGTTATGCTCCTGGCATGCCCTCCTAAACTTTCCATGAACCAGAGTTGATCCCCTGGCTTGGTGGTAATGGTAGAGTGGAGGATATGCCAGGCCATGAGGTTACAAGTTGTGGTTGAGTACAATTCTGCTGCTGGTGCTATTGGCCCACAGGGCCTTCTGGGTGCCCAGTATTGAGTTGCTAGGTCTGTTCAAAATCTATCCTATTTAGCACAGTGGTAGTGCCACACAACATGATGGAGGGTATCCTCAATGTGAAGATGGGACTTCGTCCCCACAAGGAGCATATGGTGGTCACGCCTACTGATACTGTCATGGACAGGTGCATCTGCGGCAGGCAGATTGGTGAGGATGAGGTCAAGTATATTTTTCCCTCACAACCTGCAGTAGACCCAGTCTAGCAGCTATGTCCTTTAGGACTATGCCAGCTTGGTCTGTTGCGATGCTACCAAGTTATTCTTGGTGATGAACATTAAAGTCCCCCACCCTGTACACCCAGAGTACATTCTGTGCCCTTTCCACCCTCAGTGCTTCCTCCAAGTGATGTTCAACATGGAGGAGCACTGATTCATCACCCGGGTGGGTGGGATGGGGGGGGGGTGGGTGCGCGGAGGCAGGGGGTTGCTGTACATGGTAATCAGCAGGATGTTTCCTTGCCCACATTTGACTTGATGCCATGGGGTCCACAGTCAATGTTGAGGACTCCCAGGGCAACTCCTTCCCATCTCTAAACCACTGCACCACCACCTCTGCTGGGTCTGTCCTGCCAGTGGGACAGGACATGCCCAGGGATGGTGATGGTTGTGTCTGGGACATTACCTGTAAGGTGCTGTGACTACATCAGGCTATTGCTTGACTGGTCTGTGAGACAGCTCTCCCAATTTTGGCACAAGTCCCCAAACGTTAGTAAGGAGGACTTCACAAGGTCGACAGGGCTGAATTTGCCATTGTCAGTTCCGGTGCCTAGATTGTTGCCAGGTGGTCCATCCAGTTTCATTCCTTTTTGACTTTCTAGCGGCATGATACAACTGAGTGGCTTGCTAGACCATTTCAAAGGGCATTTAAAAGTTAACCACATTGCTGTGGGTCTGAGGTCACATGTAGGCCAGACCAGATAAGAACAGCAGATTTCCTTCCCTAAAGGGCACTAGTGAACCAGATGGGTTTTTACAACAATCGATAATGGTTTCATGGTCATCATCAGACCTTTGATTCCAGATTTTTATTGAATTCAAAAGTCACCATCTGCTGTGGTGGGATTCCAGCGATAATACCATTAAGCATTGCCTTAAACTTCCTTACATTCCCACTCTTTGATGCTTGTCCAATTGCAGATTGGTTTCACTAGTGAGCCTATCAGCAGTGAATGTAGGGTGAAAAAAGCCTGTGATTGGACAAGCAGTTTTACTCAGCAATAACCTGCTCACAGACACTCAGTTTGGTTTCTGTGAGGGCCTCTCAGCTCCTGACCTCATTACAATATTGGTGCAAACATGGACAAAAGAGATGAACTCAGGAGGTGAGCGAGACTGACTGCCTTTCATATCAAGACAGCATTTTGCTAAGTGTGGCATCAAGGAGCCCTAGCAAAATTGGAGTTAATGGATTTTAGGGAGAAAACTCTCCACTGGTTGGAGTCACAACTTGTGCAGAAGAAGGTGGTTATGGTTGTTGGAGGTCAATCATCTCAGCTCCAGGAGTTCCTCAGGGTAGTGCCCTAGGCCCAATCATCTTCAGCTGCTTCATCAATGACCTTCCTTCCATCATAAGGTCAGAAAAGGGGATGTTGACAGATGATTGCACAATGTTCAGCACCATTTGCTACTCTTCAGATATTGAAGTAGTCCATGTCCATATGCAGCAAGTCCTGGACACCATTAAGGCTTGTGCTGATAAGTGACAAGCAACGTTCATGCCATACTGGCAATGATCACCCCCAACAGGAGGAAATCTAAACAATTCCTCTTGATATTCAATGGCATTACCATTACTGAATTCCCCACTATCAACATTCTGCAGGTTACCATTGACCAGAAACTGAACTGGACCAGCCATATAAACAATATGGCTACAAAAGTATGTCAGAGGCTTGGAATGCTGCAGCGAGTAACACCACCCCCTGACTCCCCACAGCCTGTCCACCATATACAAGGCACAAGTCAGGAGTGTGATAGAATACTCTCCACTTGCCTGGACGAGTGCAGCTCCAAGAAGACTCAAGAAGCTCAACACCATCTAAGACAAAGCAGCCCACTTGACTGGCATGCCTTTCACCATGTTAGACATTCTCTCCCTCTACCATCGATGCACAATTCCACTCCAGCAACCCAAGAAGATTCTGTCAACAGCACCTTCCGAACCCATGACCTCTACAACCTAGAAGGACAAGGACAGCAGACAGAGAACATCGCCACCTGCAAGTTCCCCTCCAAGCCACGCACCATCCTGACTTGGAACTATATCACTGTTCCTTCACTGTCACTGAGTCAAGAACTCCCTTCCTAACAGCACTGTGGGTATACCTACATGAGGCGGACTGCAGCAGTTTACCGTGGCGGCTCACTGTCTCCTTCTCAAGGGCATTAGGAACAAAAAACAAATGCTGGGTCTAAAAAAAACAACTTTGTGAGAAAGCTAGCAGGAACAGTGTGCAGGGTCAGCATCTCTGCCATGTGTAGGATGTCTCATTTGGTGACTTGCTTGGAAGGAATCAGCTGGATAGTGTGAAATCTCTTCAATGTCTTCAAAACACAAACCAGGCAGTTTGCTTTGATACCCATGTATGTCATAAGCCAAAAAAGCAACAAAAATATCTTTCCAATTAAGAAAATCTTGCATTTGTGTAGCTCATTTCAAAGATTAAACCTCAATGGCCACTATCAATTTCCCATTGTATCGTGCTGACTTCCCCCATCCAAAATAGACTGGGTGGGCCTCAGAATTGTTAACCCATTGGTCGGAAATAAAAGCATAATACTGTGGATGCTGTAAGTCTGAAATAAAAGCAGAAAATGCTGGAAAAACACAGCAGGTGTGACAGGATCGGTGGGGAGAGAAACAGAGTTAACGTTTCAAGTCCATATGACTCTTCTTCAGCTCAAAGTATGTGATGTTGCCTTAATTCGGTGTAAGAGTTTGTGAGAATAAATAGCTTTTATCTTAAACTCACAAGAGCTTGCTGCTAAATTGTTTAATTGAAATACATACTCCAAGGGTAAGAAAAGACACTCTTCGTTCCATGAAAAACATACTGATTATGGGTAGTAAGAAAGCAAATACATTGTCTCTGTGACACCAGATGATCTGTTTCAGGGAATGTTGATTGAGAGATAAATATTGGCAAGGACCCCAAAATGAGCTCCCCTGCTTATCTTGAAAATAGTGCTATGGGATCTTTTACATCCACCAGAGATGGCTGATGGGGCTCATTTCACCTGAAAGATTACACCTCTGAAAGCACACTACTCATCTGTACTGCACTGGAGTGTCAGCCTGGATCAGGCATTCAAGTCTCTAGAGTGGGACTTCAACCCATAAACATCTGACTCAAAGGCTGTGACAATGGTGTGGTGTTAGTGCCCCAAGACGACTAGTCCAGTGGTCCATGCAACTTAATTAGTGGACCCAATTCTGGAATAGAAAGCTAATCTTTGTAATGGTGACCACGAAACTATCAATTGTGATAAAAACACATCTGATTCATTAATGTCCTTTAGGGAAGGAAATCTGCCGTCCTTACCCAGTCTGGCCAACATGTGACTCCAGGCCCACAGCAATGTGGTTGACATATAATTGCCCTCTGAAATGGCCTAGCAAGCCACTCAGTTCCTGAGCAATTAGGGATCAGCAACAAATACTGGCCTTGCCTGCGATGCCCAAATCCCTGAAAGAGTATTTTTTAAATTGCCACTGAGCCACAGGTCATTATAGAAAGATCTCTGTTACTTAACTTGGCTGAGCACATCCATTATCAAGTCAAGTATCAATATGTGTAGTTTAGTAGAACATATGGATTTCGCTGCCTCCTATGGTACCACTGTCCTGTCACACATTCATGTTAGGACAGGTTGGGCCCTTATTTACACACCCTGTAATTCAGCCTCCCGTCGCTGCAGTAAACAATGTGATTCCAAAGACAAAAATAAATGAGTGCCAGCTTTTAGTTTAAAAATATTGTCATAACTAAACATGTTGCAAAATGATGCACCCATGTTGACATATTCATAGTTTTATTCAAACATTCTTTTGCTTTTCACTTCAGCTCACACATTTACATATTTGAGTATGAAGGAACAATGACATTACCTAAATCCAGCCCTATGTCTTCTACAGTGAAGTCAGACACAAAATACCTGTTCAACACTTCAACCATTTCCTTGTTTCTCAATATTAATTCCCCAATGTCACCCTCTAAGGGACCAATGCCACTTTAACTAGCCTTTTCCTTTTTAATTTAAATTCCTTTTTTATTTCAACTCTTTCTTGGACTCGAACTCAAGTTCTGTCGAAGGGTCATGAGGACTCGAAACGTCAACTCTTTTCTTCTCCGCCAATGCTGCCAGACCTGCTGAGTTTTTCCAGGTAATTCTGTTTTTGTTTTTGTTTTGGATTTCCAGCATCCGCAGTTTTTTTGTTTTTATCTCTGTGTTTAATTGACTGCCACTGTTCTTCAAGAAATGCCTACCTCCTTGAAGAAGTTCTGTTCTTTTCTGCGACAAGATTTCCGTTCCTCTCTTTTGCCCTGCTCACCTTCCTTGCTTTCCATTTCCCTCCTGGTGTTTGACAAGGTGTTTACTAAAACCCGCTTTCACAGCCATATCTCCTTTCTCAGTGACTGTCTCCATCTCCGACTTACCCCACGTGGATTTCAATTGAAATTCCACCCCTCATGTTTCGAACCCACCCAGGATTACAGGTATCTCCGGGACATAAAACGTTTCTCGGACTGCTGTTCCCGTCACATTCTGAAATCCACACTCAGTGCCATGCGCCGCCATATAAACACACTCAACCTCTCCCTCCAGCAGCACCGCCGTACCCTTTTTCAAAGCTGCGCGTGCCCCCAGTTTCATTTTATCCTTCGGCTCATCCGACGCCTCAACAAGAAACTTTTTCTCTTTCTCTCAAGTGCTAAGGAACGCAAGCTCCAACAACTCATCGACACCAACACCCATCTAGGACCCTCCACCCCTGCCTGTCCCTCCGTCCCCACCCCATCTTCCAATCACAGCCCCAGCCGTGTATTCACTATACCCCCTGACCTTCCCCTCTCCGATGCTGAATGTTCAGTGCTCAGCAAAGGATTTAGTTTCATACCCTTACGCCCTCACCTCAATGAATTTCGGGCTCGGCATGATGCTGAACTCTTCTTCTGCCATCTTCGTCTCCGGGCTCACTTCTTTGGGCAGGGGTCCTCTCCCAGTTCAACGGATCCTTTTACCCATCTCCAATATTCTCCCTCCACCTGGACCCCTCCCTCTGGATTCTTACCTTCTCTTGATCTTTTCATTGAGAACTGTCTGCGCGACATTAGTCGTCTCAATTTCTCTGCTCCTCTCACCCATTCTAACCTGTCTCTCTCTGAACTTACTGCACTCCATTCTCTCAGGTCCAACTCTGACATTGTCATCAAACCCGCTGACAAGGGTGGTGCTGTTGTTGTCTGGCGCACTGACCTCTACCTCGCGGAGGCTGAGAGTCAACTCGCAGACACTTCCTCCTACCTCTCCCTGGACCATCACCCCACCACTGAACATCAAGCCATTGTTTCCAGGACTGTCACTGACCTCATCTCCTCTGGGGATCTCCCTCCCACAGCTTCCAACCTGATAGTCGCCCAACCTCGGACGGCCCGCTTCTATCTCCTACCCAAAATCCACAAACAAAACTGCCCCGGTAGACCGATCATCTCAGCTTGCTCCTGCCCCACAGAACTCATTTCTCATTATCTTGACTCCCTTCTCTCTCCCCTTGTCCAGTCCCTTCCCACCTACATCCGTGATTCCTCTGACACCTTACGTCACATCAACAATTTCCAGTTCCCTGGCCCCAACTGCTTCCTCTTCACCATGGACGTCCAATCCCTCTACACCTCCATCCCCCACCAGGATGGTCTGAGGGCCCTTAGCTTCTTCCTCGAACAGAGGCACGAACAATCCCCATCCACCACTACTCTCCTCCGTCTGGCTGAACTTGTTCTCACACTGAACAATTTCTCCTTCAACTCCTCTCACTTCCTCCAAATAAAAGGTGTGGCTATGGATACCCGCATGGGTCCCAGCTATGCCTGTCTCTTTATGGGGTATGTGGAACATCCCTTGTTCCAGTCCTACTCCGGCCCCCTTCCACAACTCTTTCTCCGGTACATCGATGATTACTTCGGTGCCGCTTCATGCTCTCGTCGGGACTTGGAAAAATTTATTAATTTTGCTTCCAATCTCCACCCCTCCATCATTTTCACGTGGTCCATCTCTGACACTTCCCTTCCCTTCCTTGACCTCTCTGTCTCAATCTCTGGTGATAGACTGTCCACCAATATCCATTACAAACCCACCGACTCCCACAGCTACCTCCACTACAGCTCCTCACACCCCGCTTCCTGTAAGGACTCCATCCCATTCTCTCAGTTCCTTCGCCTCCATCGCATCTGTCCCGATGATGCTACCTTCAAAAACAGTTCCTCTGACATGTCATCCTTCTTCCTTAACCGAGGTTTTCCACCCACGGTCGTTGACAGGGCCCTCAACCGTGTCCGGCCCATCTCCCGCGCATCCGCCCTCACGCCTTCTCCTCCCTCCCAGAAACATGATAGGGTCCCCCTTTCCTCACTTATCACCCCACCAGCATCCGCATTCAAAGGATCATCCTCCGCCATTTCCGCCAACTCCAGCATGATGCCACCACCAAACACATCTTCCCTTCACCCCCCCATCGGCATTCCATAGGGATCGCTCCCTCCGGGACACCCTGGTCCACTCCTCCATCACCCCCTACTCCTCAACCCCCTCCTATGGCACCACCCCATGCCCACGCAAAAGATGCAACACCTGCCCCTTCATTTCCTCTCTCCTCACCGTCCAAGGACCCAAACACTCCTTTCAAGTGAAGCAGCATTTCACTTGCATTTCCCCCAACTTAGTCTACTGCATTCGTTGCTCCCAATGTGGTCTCCTCTACATTGGAGAGACCAAACGTAAACTGGGCGACCGCTTTGCAGAACACCTGCGGTCTGTCCGCAAGAATGACCAAACCTCCCTGTCGCTTGCCATTTTAACACTCCACCCTGCTCTCTTGCCCACATGTCTATCCTTGGCTTGCTGCATTGTTCCAGTGAAGCCCAACGCAAACTGGAGGAACAACACCTCATCTTCCAACTAGGCACTTTACAGCCTTCCGGACTGAATATTGAATTCAACAACTTTAGGTCGTGAGCTCCCACCCCCATCCCCACCCCCTTTCTGTTTCCCCCTTCCTTTTTTTTCCAATAAATTATAAAGATTTTCCTTTTCCCACCTATTTCCATTATATTTAAAAAAAAACACCCCCACTAGAGCTATACCTTGAGTGCCCTACCATCCATTCTTCATTAGCACATTCGTTTAAATAATATCACCAACTTTAACTTTAACACCTACGTGTTCTTTTGTACCATTGTTGTTGACATCTTTTGATGATCTGCTTCTATCACTGCTTGTTTGTCCCTACAACCACACCACCCCCCCCTCCACCTCTCTCTCTCTCTCTCTCTCTCTCTCTCTCTCTCTCCACCCCCGACACACACACCTTAAACCAGATTATATTTCAACTCTTTCTTGGACTCGAACTCAAGTTCTGTTGAAGGGTCATGAGGACTCGAAACGTCAACTCTTTTCTTCTCCGCCGATGCTGCCAGACCTGCTGAGTTTTTCCAGGTAATTCTGTTTTTGTTTTTGGTTTCCTTTTTAATAACTGGTAGAAACTCTTACTGTTTTTATATTTCTAGCTAGCTTTCTCTCATACTCTAATTTCTCCCTCATTTTTTAGCCAGCCTTTGCTGGTATTTAAATTCTGTCCAATCTTCTAGCCTACTACTAATCTTCACAGAATTGAACTCTTTTTCTTTCAATTTGATACTACCTTTAACTTCCTTGATTAGCCATGGATAGTGCATCCTTCTCCTAGAGCCTACCATTTTTTACTGGAATATGTCTTTGCTGAGTGTTATGAAATATCTTCTTATATATCTGTCATTGCATCTCTACTGTCCTACCCTTTAACCTAATTTTCAAGTTCACTTTAGCCATCTCTGTGATTAAACCCTTGTAATTGCCTTTATTTAAGTTTAAAATACTAATCTTAGACCCACACTTCTTACTTTCTAACCGAATGAGAAATTTAAGCATGTTATAATCATTGCTACTTAGAAGCCCATTCATTATGAGGTAATTAAGGTTGCAGTGAGTTATCCACCACAGAATTCCCAGCCTCTGACCCGTTCTTGTAGCTATGGTATTTTTGTGAGGAGTTGCGAAAGGCACTGAACATCGTGCAATCATCAGCGAACATGCCACTTTTGACATTTTGATGGGAGGGAAGGTTATTGATAGCAGCTGAAGATGGTTGAGCCTTGGATACCACCCTGAGGAACTCTTGAAGTGATGCTCTGGGCTGAGATGGTGGACCTCCAACAACAACTACCATCTTCCTTTGTGCTAGATATGATTTCAACTAGTGGAGAGTTTTCCCCATGATTCCCATTGACTCCACTTTTGCCAGGGCTCCTTGATGCCAGTCAGGCAAATGCAGCCTTAATGTCAAGGGCAGTCACTGTCACCATACCTCTTGAGTTCAGCCCTTTTGTCCATATTTGGACCAAGTTTGCAATAATGTCAAGAGCTGAGTCACATTGGCAGGACAAAAACTGAGCATCAGGGGCTAGATTATTGCTGTTTAAGTGTGGTTTGATAGTACTGTCGAGGACCCTTTCCATCAAATTGGCTGAAGACTGGCATTTGTAATGCTGGGGACCTCTGGAGGAGGCCACCGAGATGGATCATCCACTCAGCACTTCTGGCTGAAGATGCTTCAGCCTTATCTTTTGCACTGATGCTCTGGGCTCCCCCATCATTGAGGATGGGGATATTTGTTGCACCTCCTCCTCCTCCTCTTTGTGATCCTGTTAGTTCTTTCATTGTCTACCACCATTCACAGCTGGATGTTGGGGGAAATGAGGAGGATAATTAGCAGCCCAGATCACAGAAGATTTCTGAGCCAGTCTAGCTGTCAGCAAGTGCTGGTCCAGGACCCCTATTTGATCCCAATATCAGAGTCTGGAACCCATAGGAAAATCCAGCCCAATGTGTCTGCAAGAGCAGATCAGAAGCTAGGTATTCTGCAGCGAGTAACTCAACTCCTGACACCCTAAAATCTGTCCACTCTCTTCAAAGCACAGCCAGGTGTGTGATGAAATAGTTCCAACTCGCCTGGATGAGTGCAGCTCCAGAAGTACTGGAGAAGCTCGACGCCATCCAGGAGAAAACAGCCACCTGATTGCCACCCCATCACACCTTCCATCACTGGAAACTATGACTTCAGATGGCTTCTATCTACAAGACTTCTCCAGGATCACCTTAGAAACCTGTGACCTCGACTGACTAGAACAACTAACCAGTAATCTACATGTTCCCTCTAAGCCATGACTTGGAACTATATTGCTATTCCTTCATCATCTCTGGGTCAAAATCCTGGAACTCCCTTTAGAGGGAATGTGCCTACACCACATAGACTGCAGCTGTTCAAGGGGATGGCGCACCACCACTACTTTTTCAAGGGTAATTAGGGATGGGCAATAAATGCCAGTGAAACCCACATCCCATGAACAAGTTAAAAAGCAACAAAATAGGATTACATTTTATCAAGATGAATTAAGCCTCCACTTCAATAATACAGTAGCTGAAAATGGAAGTGATATGCCAATTTGTTTGGGATAAATGATCAAATAAGAGAAAATTCAGTCACTTTCTGTTTCATTGAATGAACATGCAGCTTATCGATGAACTCTCAAAAAAGAATTAATATTTATGTTAAATAATGCATTAATAGTGATTTCCAGTTACCAGTTTTTATTTCATTGAACACTTTATTTAAAGCAATTAAAGGCCTAAAGCCTTGTTGCAACTTACTACAATGATAAGGGGGTAGCTGATTCTATCTGAGATTACACACATATATAAATGAAAAAACTTCAACAGCAATAACTAAACAAACAGCAAAAGTCCATTCTCCCCCTGGGCTGCTTCTCCATAATTAAAATCAATAGGATCTTTCTTGGAGTATCTCTTTAACCTCATCAGGCTGCAGCTTTTGAGCAGGCAATTTTTAAACAAATAGACTTCCGAATGCCTAGAACGTCAGGAAAGTCTTAACACAGCTTCATTTTGTTAGCTAAAGTAAACTACATTCTGTAAATGTCCAAGTTTGACTGTGTAGCACAGGAAACATTCCAATTTTGATCTGATTTCAGAGGGTGGATGTAATTTTAATTTTATTGCCAGGTATTTATATCATTGAGAAATATCATCCAGTAGAGGCTGGCACTTAAGCTACTCTTCTTAGTTTCTCACAGGCTTTCAAATGTAATTTTCCGAAGATTGGCTGCCCATTCGAGGGGAAACCTGATTCTTCTCAGGCTGTAGAAACAGGGCCTGCAATAAAATGTCAGGATTGTTCACCAGACTCTGAATGGAAGCTTAACTACTAGTGGCTGTTTTTAGCACATTGGTGAGAATTACTTGACTGGTGAAACTAAGCAGCAATTAGACACTTCAGCATTGAACGGAAATGAGAAATTTGCTGTTTGGCCTTCAGACGAGCAAACCCCTACAGGGAGCTGTACACATCTGCCGTCTCCAAAGCCAAGGGCCGACTGGCTTGCAATAACAGTCACAAGCAGTATTAGAGCTCACTTGTAACAAAGCCTATAACTGGACAAAGGAAACATCTAATCCAAGCCTTTCCACTGGTTAAGATTAATTCACTTATTATGATGTACTTTAAGCAGACCAACTGCTTTGGAAATACTCTTGCAAGATGTGACTTTCTCACCACCATGTCAAAGAAATTATACACGTGTGAATATTCTGTTTCATTCAGTCGTTATGAGTTGAATGAGCCTTTCAGTGCATTTAATAACAGTTCCATAATTAAACCTCAAGCTGGTTTCTAGTTTTCCAAGGAGATGAAACACCACAGCTCATTCTTTTGGAAGCAAGTTTGTTTAGTATCTGAGAGAACTGAGTTGAAGTAATTACAACACTTGTTTTTTACCAATTTTCTCTCCTGAAGGCGCTGACTCATGCTGGGATACAATGCCACAAAAATACAGCCACCCACCTATACTTAAGCCACCTCTCCATAAGTCATGATTTATTTTAATTTTTATATTTTTGGCCTTTATTGCAAGGGGATTGGAGTACAGGAATAAAGAAGTCTTGCTACAATTGTACAGAGTTTCGGTAAGACTACATGCGGAATACTGTGTGCAGTTTTGGTCTCCATAGTTAAGGAAGGATATACTTCCATTGGAGGTGGCACAGCGCAGATTCACTATAAATTGGTCCCTGAGAGGAGGGGGTTGTCCTATGATGAGAGGCTGAGTAAATTGGGCCTATATTCTCTGAAGTTTAGAAGAATGAGAGGTGTTCTCATTGAAAGCTGCAAAATTCTGACGGCTTGATAGGGTAGACACTGAGAAGCTGTTCCTACTGGTCGGGGCACAGGGCGGAATCATTCCAGATTCGCACTAAATGCGGTAGCGGGTGGGAAAAAGAATGTTTTACCCACTGCCCACAATGGCGGGCTCTCATGCCACATTGTTCCAATCCCATCTCATTAACCATGCATTCCCAGGAAACAGGCCGGGTCACTGTCCTCTCATTCGCCCACCCCATCGTCACCCCAGGCCTTCAGTAAGTCAGGTGTCATATTTAAAGGCCGCCCCTGCACAGACCGAGCACTCTTCACTGGATAGGAAGCTGCTGCAAACTGATGGCTGCCAAAGGAAGGAAACATGCTGCCCCCAGATTTAGATACGCCTCCCTCGAGCGCGTACTGGATTCAGTGGAGGACCGTCGTGATGTCATTTACCCCCACTCTGGGCGAAGGCCAGTAACCAAGGTCATTAATCCAGCATGGGAGGCAGTGGCAGCGGTAGTCAGCACCAATGCCCTGCAAAAGAGGGCAGCCACTCAGTGCAGGAAAAGGATGAATGGTCTCATCTATTCCGCAAGTCACTCTTCTCATCACTCTCAACTCACACACTCACAAGCCCATCACACATCCACAGGGATCTCACACCTCAAGGGACAACACCACTAACTCTCACACACACCCTCACATCTCTTTCAGGTTCATATCCCCCTAGAGCTCAGAGCTTGCGTCCTCATCCCGTCCAAGTTTCCGCTCACCACGCAAACATTCCACCCAGTGCCATGTGTCCTGCTCACACTCTCTCCATCTGTTTTCATGCAGGAGAAGCTGGCTCACAACAACAGGGAGAGGCCCAAGACCGGGGGTGGAGTGGCCCATATTAGGTCCCTCACTCACTTTGAGGAGCGTGCCATCGCACTGACTGATGAGGAGTAGACCGTGTCTGCAGCGATGGTGAGGTCGGCAGCGAACACCCTGATGAGGATCCTGCACCACATCATCCCACTCTCAATGCAAATGTGAGTGCTCTCTCTCCTGCTTTTGACTCTGCTGCCATGCACTAATTATCTCTGCTTTGGTTCACAAAGAGCTCTGCCAAGCAGCCGACACCTTCAGCCAGATAGTCCCTCAGCTCCATCCACATTCTCATCTCCAGCCAAAAAGACACTATCTCCATTGAAGGGATGGAAATAAGCAGCATGGAAGACCTGTCACAGCGCTTACCCACACCCTGCACCAGCGCAGAGACACACACCTCGGTGGGACCTAGGTCTAGAGCAGGCTTGGCTTCACAACCTGGTGGTCACCACACGGACACGTGTCCACAGCAGGAGGGAGGCAGGTTCAGTCAAGCTCCATGGCGCTCGGAGGACTGCTGAGGAAGAGGCATCTGTGAGGTCCAAGTCAGATGACGAATCTCTGGATTCGGCCTTCCAATTTATCACGAAGAATCAGCAGAAGGCAGGGGAACATCACACAGAGCTGTTGGGAGCCCTCAACAGAGCGGCACATGAGTCGGAGGTCTTCGTTCACCTGCACTCTGATGAAGTGGTGCGCACATGTGTGAGTATGGTGGTCTCCATGGGAAGGATGGTGGACGCCATGGAGACCCTGGTCCAGCAGAACACAGAGATGCATGCAGACCTGCACTCCATCGCATTGCCCATAGGTGAGTTCCTACAGTGGCAAAGTGAGAGGGAAATGGGGCACCTCAATGTCCCTCCAGGTGCTCCTTCCCCTCAACGTGTCAGTCCAGGGCCCTCGGGCACCTGAAGGGAGGAGGAGCGACAACTGGACACCGCTGGGTCATCCGCTCAGGACTCTCAGAGGCTGTCCTCTCCCTCTGAGCACCATTTGCCTGTGACCCCCTCAACCTCACTCTCTGTCACTGCAGAGGGAGCAGCTGGCCCACAGGAAGACAGCCAAAGCAAGTCGGGGCCTTGAAGGCCTTGGCTCTCCAGAGGATGTATGCCAAAGTGATCAGAGGCAATAGGGCCAACACAGGCTGTCTTCACCCCTGCTGTGGATGTCAGGGCAGCACCTAGAAGAAGTGGTAGGCCTAGAAAAGTTAAGAATTTCTGATAACAATTGGTTACATGGGTCACTTTATGATCTGAAAATATACTCACTTTCACTGAACAATGTGTAATGTTGTCTTTCACCTTCATTTACAGGTTTCACAAGTCCTTCCCCTGCATTTCCCAACCCAACACCCCACCACCACCAGCAGTTCAGCTGCACGCAGCCAGGCCACGAGTGCTTCTGGAGGGAGAAGTGTATGCGTGGCAGGGCCTTTCAGAGCCTCGTGCAAGGACTCTCTCATGCACACGGATCCTTCCTCCATCACACTCATCTCACTGTCCTGAGCATTTTCAATGCTGCCTGCTGGGGTTCTCTTTCAGCTGTCCAACTGAGCCGACCTGCATCTCCCCACACCCACTGATCACACTCCCATGCTGCACCTGTGCCCGTCCAACACGAGGCTCTGCTCACTTTCAATTTGACAAGATGGTTGTAGTGAAATATGTCTTCAGCTCCCCATTCTTTCCCCTCCCGCAGTCACCTATGTCCTTTCCCACATCACTGTGGACCCCTCTGGCATCCCTTTCACCTCCCCACTGACACCTACCAGTCAGAACCCTTTTCTTTCCAGGTTGTCCAGGTGAATGTGTACATTCCCTATCTTCCCGAGAATCCCATCCCCATCCATGTTGATCTCCCTGACCTCCTTCTTCCCACCCCCAGTGTCCCTGTCTACATCTGAGTCCCCATCAACCACCCTCGCCATCTCTTCTACCACTACCATTGAACCCTTACCCTCCCACCCTACCACCTCACTCTGCCCTCTCTCATTCTCACCATTCCCTCATACCACATCCACCATCAGTTCGGTCCCCAAGAGGCAGTCATCAACTCCACAGCCTCCTCCTTTGCATGTTCAGCTAGAAACCCCTACTTACTCCTTCCTCCCCCTTACTCCTTCCTCCTCCCGGACTCCTTCCTTCCCCAGGAATCCTTCCTCCCACAGGAATCCTTCCTCCCCCTGGACTCCTGCCCCCCTCCAGACTCTCTCCTCCCCCTGGTCTCCTTCTCCTCTCTGAACCCCTTCCTCCCTCCAAAGTCCTGCCCCCTCCAAACTCCTGCTTCCACCCGAAGTCCTTCTCTCCCTCCGAACTCTTTCCCCCTCCGAACTCCTTCCATTATACCTTTTTCCCCCCTTACACCTACCACCTCAGTTGCCACATTCTCCTGCATTACACCCTCTGACCCTGTACTCCCTCCCCCTCAAACCTCAATCCCCCAACACCATCATTCCCCCTCCCAACCTCAACCCACCCCCGACACCATCAATTCACCTCCCCCTTTCCACACCGTACATCCTCCTCGCCCACTCACATCTGGACCTCCCTCTCCACCTCCTCGATGAACATCCATAGCAGCCCGTGGCTAAAACACTGAAGCAGACCCTCAACGATGACCTTCCAACTTCCGTGAGCTGCTTCGCGGTGGAGCCACATCCATGAGAATCCACGCAGCATACGTGTTCCTCCAGGATCTGGTAGTTGTAGGGCTCCAGCATTTTCTGCCCCTCAGATGTCCAAGATGATGGTAAGTCCAGAATTCTTCACGTCACGCTTGTCAAGATGTGTTCTGTGCCAGCATTTTTTCCCGCCAACATGGGTGGGCAGGGTTTATAACGACATGCAAATATATTGAAATGACATGCGGCGGCAGGGAATGCAGCCTGCCATTGACGGGCAGAGCAGATGTTCGCAAACTGTTTTCACGGTAGCCTGAAACTGATTTTGGACCTTCCTGCCATATTGTCCGCTCATGCCCTCCATGACACCTGATGCCAATGGGGATGGCAAATTCTGTCTCAGAATAAGGGGCCGATCATCGAGCTGAGGAGAAATTACTTCACGCAAAGTCACTCACCATCCTGACTTGGAAATATGTCCCCTACAAAAATAAGAGTGGTACTGCCAAATCTAGACCTCCCTGGTTGTCTAGAAGAATACAGGGGAAGATCAAACAGGAAAAGAAAGCGTACAATAGGCACAAAGAACCAAGCACTGCAGACAGCCTAGACAAATATAGGAAGTGCAGGGACAAATTAAAAAAGGAAATAAGGAATTCAAAGAGAGGGCATGATAAAAGATTAGCAAGTAAAGTTAAAGATAACCCAAAGATGTTTTACCAATACATTAATGCTAAAAGGTTAGTTAAGGAAAAAGTGGGACCTATCAGAGATGAAGATGGAAACTTGTGTGTAGATGCAGAGGCTGTGGGAAGTGTTTTGAATGAATATTTTGTCTCCGTGTTTACAAAGGAAAGGGAGGATGTAGATATAGTAGTCCAGGAGGAACACTGCGAGATATTGGACGGAATAGTCATAAAGAGAGAGGAAGTACTCGAAAGGTTGAAATCCTTGAAAGTTGATAAGCCACCAGGGCCAGATGGATTGTTTCCGAGGCTGCTGAAGGAAGTCAGGGAGGAGGTAGCAGATGCTCTGAGGATGATTTTCCAATCTTCACTAGATACAGGGGAGGTACCAGAGGACTGGAGAAATGCAAATGTAGTTCCATTGTTTATAAAAGATCAAAGGAAATGCCAAACAATTATAGGCCAGTTAGCCTTACATCGGTGGTGAGCAAATTAGTAGAATCAATCCTGAGAGATAGGATTAACTGTCATGTGGAAAGGCATGGACTAGTCAGGGATGGTCAGCCTGGATTTGTTAAAAGAAGGTCTTGCCTCACAAATTTGATTGAATTCTTTGAGGAAGTGACAAGAAGGGTTGATAAAGGTAGTGCAGTGGATGTTGTGTACATGGATTTTAGCAAGGCATTTGACAAGGTCCCACATGGCAGATTGGTCTGGAAAGTAAAAGCCCATGGGATTCAGGATAATGTGGCAAACTGGATAAAAGGTTGGCTTTGTAACAGGAAATAGAGAGTAATGGTCGATGGATGCCCTTGCGAATGGAAAGTTGTCTCAAGTGGTGTTCCACAGGGCTTGGTGTTGGGGCCTTTGCTGTTTGTGTTATATATTAACGATTTGGACGTGAACGTTGGGGGTGGGGTGGGGGGGTGGGGGTGGATGGGCAAGATTGGGAAATTTGCAGATGACACAAAGATTGGCCGAGTAGTGGCCGTAATCTCCAAAACGATATAGATGGGTTGGTGGAGTGGGCGGTAAAGTGGCAGATGGATTTTAACATAGAGCAGTGTGAGGTCATACATTTAGGGAGATCAAACAGTTACAGGGATTACACAATAAATGGGAATATACTAAGATGGGTAGATGAAGTGAGAGATCTTGGCATACAAGTACGCAGGTCCCTGAAGGCAGCAGTTCAAGTAGACAAGGTTGTAAAGAAGGCATGCGGAATGCTCTCCTTCATTGGCAGAGGTATAGAATATAAAAGTAAGGATATAATGTTGGAATTGTATAAAACACTAGTGAGGCGACAGCTGGAGTATTGTGTGCAGTTCTGGTCACCACATTACAGGAAGGACGTAATATCTCTGGAGAGAGTGCAGAGGAGGTTTACAAGAATGTTGCCAGGGTTAAAAAAATGTAGCTACGAGGAGAGATTGGATAGGTTGGGGTTATTTTCCTTAGAATAAAGAAGGCTGAGGGTGACTTGACTGAGGTGTACAAAATTATGAGGAGAATAGATAGAGTGGACAGGATAAAATTGTTTCCCTTGATGGAGAATTCTAGAACCAGGGGACATAAATTCAAGATAAGTGGCAGAAGGTGTAGGGGGGACATGAGGAAGAACTTTTTGATTCAGAGGGTAGTGGGTGTCTGGAATTCGCTGCCCAAATTGGTGGTAGAGGCAGAAACTTTAAACTCTTTTAAGAAGTACCTGAATCTGCACCTAATGTGCCTTAAGCTGCAGGGCTATGGGCCATGTGCAGGAAGATGGGATTAGAAAGGGCACCTGGGTGTCCTCGGGCTGGCATGGACAAGCTGGGCCAAATGGCTTCCTTCTGTGCTGTAGCTTTTCCATGGTTCTATATCGCCATTCCTTCACTGCTGCTGGATCAAAATCCTGGAACTTCCTTCCTAACAGCACTGTGGGTGTACCTACACCACATGGACTGCAGTGGTTCAAGAAGGCAGGTCATCACCACCTTCTCAAGGGCAATTAGGGATGGGCAATAAATGCTGGCCCAGCTAGCAAAGCCCACGTCCCGTAAATGAATAAAAAAAAGGGTTGTGAATCTTTGGAATTCTTTGAAATGAATTAATTTAAGGCTGGGATATTCAGATTCCTCTCTCTCAGGGAATCAAGGAATATGGAGATTGATCAGCAAAGTGCAGTTGATGCCCAAGATCATCCATGATAGTATCAAATGCGGAGCAGGCTCGATGGGCCATATGGTCTACTCCTGCTCCTATCCCTTGTGTTCTATTCCCAGGCTAACCTCCATTCACCCAACAGCCATTTTCTTTTTCTTTGAGAACGTTTTATTGTTTGAATATCATTTCAATCCCAAGAATCGATTTTAACTCTGGCCGGGATTATCCAACCCCACCTTGGCGGGATCCACCGGTGGGGATGAAGTTACCCGGTCAAAAGTCTGTGGACCTTGGGCGCGAGCGGACAGTCCCAGTGGTGGGTGGGGCTGAAAAATCCCACCCTTTAAGTGGGGTTCAGACAGATGATGGGGGAGGGGGAGGCAGGTGGCCATGATGCTGGTGGCATTAGGCCTAGGCCATTTTAACCCCCAGGCCTCATTAACATTAGTCAGTCGATGTGTCCTCATGGCCTCCTGCAGAATAAAAATAAAATACAGCGGATGTTGGAAAGCTAAAATAAAAACAGAAAACGCCGGGAAAACCCAGTCCAATACGACTCTTCTTCGGAACTGAAAAGAAGTAGAAATGTGATGGGTTTTATGCCGTTGATAAAGGCGGGGGTTGGGGGAGCCGGGGGGCAAGTGGAGCAAAATAGAAGGTCAGGGATAGGTTGGAGGACAGGAGAGATTAAATGACAAACTTGTGGTAGAACACAAGACAAAGAGAATTGTAATGATAGTATAAAGACGAAAGCTTTGCTCCAGAGTAGGTGGTAATAGGAGGATAAAGGTCAGCACTGTCTGAAAGCAAAATAACAGAATGTGTTAATCACAAGTAAAGAGGCCATTGCTGTCTGAAAGCAACACACGAGCATAAGGTACTGACTGGCATTTGGGGGAAAAGATTCAAAATGGTGGACAGAGTCCATGGCCTGAAGTTATTAAGCTCAATGTTGAATCCACAATGCTGTAAAGTACCTAATCTGAAGATGAGATACTGTTCCTCCAGTTTGCATTGGGCTTCAATGGAACATCATAGCAGGCTGAGGACAGAAATATGAGCCCGGGAGCAAGGTGGTGTGTTGAAATGGCAAGCGACAGGGATGTCGGGGTCATGCTTGCAGACTGAGCAAAGATGTTTTGCAAAGTGGTCACCCGGTCTGCATTTGGTCTCCTCAATGTAGAGAAGACCACATTGTGAGCAGCGAATGCCATAGACCAAATTGAAGGAGATGCAAGTGAAGCACTGCTTCACCTGAGAGGAGTGTTTGGCACCTTGAACATTGAGTATGGAGAAAGCAAAGGAGCAGATGTTACACCTCCTGCGATTGCATGGGAAGGAGCTATGGGAAGGGCTTGAGGTGTTGGGGCTGATAGAGGAGTGGACCAAGCTGTCATGGAGGGAACGGTCCATATGGAATGCTGACAAGGGGGGTGAGGGGAAGATGTGTTTGGTGGAGGCATCATGCTGGAGCTGACAGAAATGGGGGAGGATAATCCTTTGAATGTGAAGGCTAGCACGGTGGAACGTATGGGCAAAGGGAACCCTATTGTCATTCTGGGAGGGAGGGGAAGGGGTGAAGGCAGAAGTGCGGAAAATGGGTCGGGCACTGTTGAGGGTCCTGTTAACCATAGCTGGGAGAAACTTTGGTTGAGGCAAAAGGAAGACATGTCAGAAATGTTGTTGTGGAAGGTAGCATCATCTGAACAGGTGTGATGGAGATGGAGAAACTGGGAGTCCAGATGACAGCAGGAAGCTCTTGGCACTGATAGAGTCATCGATGTACTGGAAAAAGAGTTGTATGTGGGGTTTGAAGTGTAGAGGGATTGGATGTCCATAGCAAAGAGGAGACAGTCAGGGCCAGGAAACAGGAAATTGTTGAAATGACGTAGAGCACGAGAAGAATCACAAATGTATGTGTGAAGAGACTGAACAAGGGAAGAAAAAATAGAGTCAAGAACGGAAGAAATAAGTTCTGTGGGGCAGGAACAGGTTGACACGATGGATCTACCAGGACAGTCCTGTGCATGGATTTTGGGAAGGAGGTAGAAGCAGGCTGTACAGGGTTGGGGGATGCTCTGGAGGTAAGATCTCTAAAGGGGAAGAGGTCAGTGACAGCCCAGGAGAGAATGGCTTGATGTTCGGTGATGGGTTCAGAGTCCAGGGGGAAATAGGAAGAAGTGTCTGAGGGCTGGTGCTCAGCCTCTGCAAGTTGGAGGTTGGTATGCCAGACAACACCAGCATCGCCCTTGTCAGCCGATTTGATAACGGAGTCAGGGGTGGACTGACTGTCAAAATGAAAAAAATATTGACATAAAAGATCACAGAACAAGAGGGCATAATGGTCAGAAAAGTCTGAACAGACTAGGGCTCCTTTCCCTGAAAAAGAGAAGACTGAGAAGTGACCTGATAAAAGTCTATAAAAATATTAAGGAGTTTGATAGATTAGAAAACTGAAGATGTTTCCACTTGCAGAGGAGTCAAAAACTAGGGGCCGTAACTATTAGATGGTCACTAATAAATCCAATAAGGAATTCAGAAGCAACATCTAAGGAAATGTCATTGGGGTAAGATCAATATTCCCTCTAAACTGTGCAGCTGCATGACTGCACCACAACGGGAAAGACCTCATGTCGGCCACGTTCTAGTCAGTCCCTTTACTTTGACACCTACGAACGGCCACACAAAAATAACTTAAAAGGCCTGCACACTTAAATAAATTGCCCTCATGCTCCTAAAAACATTAGAGGGAACATTGGTGAAATGAAGTAAGTAGAGTAGGAGAAGGCATATATGGTGCATAAGCACTGGCATAGCCTCTGTTTCTGTGCTGTAAGTTCTACGAAATTCCAAGTAAGTGCTCACTAATTTTATCACAAATTATAGGTCCTAAGAGGTTGGCCATGCCTGATCATGAAATTAAGGCTGGTTTTTCAGTATGATTTATATAGAAGAGGTCATTTGTCTGACAAGAATCTAGAACATAAGTAAATTGGAATAATTGCACCACAAGCTTTTTCAAACAACAAAAGAAATTACTAAAAAAAATATGGCCCATCTACTTTTTCAGCTACAGGTTCCCTCAGTGTTGTTGGCTGGAAGGACCCTTCTTATTTTATAACCACTGGTAATAGAGTAGCTGAGTCATATTATGATTAATTTCACTGACACTGACCTGCACCAGTATTAATAAAAATGTCTCATAAATGTCCTTGTATTGTCTTAACTACTATCTTAAATATCTAAATAGATGTCTGCCAAGTGAGGTTTTATGGGTTGATAGTATAAGGATATAGTAGATATTTTAAGATGCCTATACTACAAAGCTTTGAAAATCATGTTTCCTTATAATGCTGAAAACTTGAATTGTTATCACAAGGAATTTAAAATTCGGTGGTTTAAGGGCCATTTTATGATTGGAGTTTAAATGCAAATTTGGTTGGACTCTCCCAAAGGTGAGACTAGTTGCTTGCCTGCTTATTCTGCTGTTGTCTGTAGGCAGAAGCACAATTTTACAAGTACTGGGTGGTATTGGCCATTTTCGTACCATGCTGTTCCTCGACCTCTGGAAGCTGTGTCCAAACCCAGCTCAGAATCCTATGAGGCCACCAGCATTTTGCCATTAGCAATGCAGGCAGTTGCCGTCAGAGCCAGACCCTCCATGTCCCACAGAGGGTGTTGGAAGTAGGAAAAGCAGCCCCTGAGACCCCAACAATCCCACCCGACAAGAAATACAAACGTCACACTGGTGCAGAATGGGGTGCTCTTTGAAAGACCATTAATTCTACTCTATTAAAGTCCTGTCTCTTCAAAAGATAGGTCCACACCAGTGTCGTATTTTCCTACTTCTCACATAGTGATCCCTTGCAGCCCCCCGCCATGTGAGGTTGCCAGTTAACAATTGCTTTGTGGACAGTTTTATGCTGTGAGCCATTGGAAATTGGTTGAGGCTGGACAAACTCATTTCACAGGCTGCTTCTATAAAAGACTTTCATTTTATAAAGCACTTTTCACAACCTCAGGTCATCACAAAGCACTTTACAGCCAATGAATTACTTTTGAAGCGTAGTCACTGTTAATATAGAAAGTATGGCCACCAATTTGCACTATAGCAAGCTCCTACTAATAGCCAAGAGATTATGATCAAATCCTCCATGTTAGTGATACTGTTTGAGGGATAAATGTTGACCAGGACATCTTGGAGAACTCCTTTGCTCTTCAAAATAGTACCATGGAATCTTCTCCAATCACCTGAAAAAGTCTTACAATCCTCCCTCATAGGATTCTCAGCTGGATTTGGACATAGCTTCCAGCGTTGGAGGAGTAGGATGGTATGAAAATGGTTAATGCCACTCAGTCCTTGTAAAATAAACTGGTTATATGCATCTACATACAGACAATGGCAAAATAAGCAGACAAGCAATAAGTCTTTCCTTGAGGAGTCTCCATACAAATTTGCATTTAAACTCTAGTTATTTTCAACTGCAATAAAATCACCCAAATGTCCTCAGAAAGATATTGATCTGAGGAAGTGGGTTTAGCAAAGAGTAACAAGGGTGAGACCAGGGTTTACGGTTACAAGAAGTGAGCTGAACTTATATTCATTGCAAATGAGGCTCAGTGGCACAGATTAAGTAAACTGGCTGTTTCAACTGTGATCACAGATCTAAGCAGGTTTCAAATTACAAGCTTCAAATTGACAAGATGAGAGGACTTTTTTCTCTCTCAGTATGAGGTGGATGTGTGGTACAGTTGTCCAGCAAAAACAATTGTTGTTACATTGATTAATTTCTTCACAAAGGAGCTGGATTTGGTTGGGAATAGGATAGGAAGTTAGAAACATCACAGAACAATGGAAGTTGACAGAGAAGAAGGTTATTTCACCCATCGGGTAGTATGTAAAAACAAAAAAACTGCGGATGCTGGAAATCCAAAACAAAAACAGAATTACCTGGAAAAACTCAGCAGGTCTGGCAACATCGGCGGAGAAGAAAAGAATTGACATTTCGAGTCCTCATGACCCTTCGACAGAACTTGAGTTCGAGTCCAAGAAAGAGTTGAAATATAAGCTGGTTTAAGGTGTGGGGTGGGGGGGGGGGGGTGCGGAGAGAGAGAGAGAGAGAGAGAGAAGTGGAGGGGGGTGTGGTTGTAGGGACAAACAAGCAGTGATAGAAGCAGATCATCAAAAGATGTCACAGACAACAGAACAAAAGAACACATAGGTGTTAAAGTTGGTGATATTATCTAAACAAATGTGCTAATTAAGAATGGATGGTAGGGCACTCAAGGTATAGCTCTAGTGGGGGTGGGGAGAGCATAAAAGATTTTAAAATATTTAAAAATAATGGAAATAGGTGGGAAAAGAAAAATCTATATAATTTATATTTATTATGTAATCCAGGCAACGGGGGTCTTGCCCATCGGCTGGGGCGCAGCAAAAGTCCTGTGTTGCCTCCTTTGGGGAAGACCTGCTACATTATGTGCTCAGTGGCAATCAGGCACTTAAGTAGCTAGCAGTGGGCCTTTCCCAGGATCAAGGACCCAGGGACAGAAGTCCCACCGCCCACCCCACTCCCGCTTGCTGCTGGCCAATTAGAAGCTGACAATTGTACATCGCAAGCAGCGGCAGTGGGAGCGGTGGGAGCTCGTGGTTCTGCACCCGCCAGAGGCCGAAGCTTAGCGAGGGACCCAGGCCACAGGTGAGTGAAGCTGGTATGGGGATCGTGGGAGAATGGGAAGGGAGTCAAGGACAAGGGCAGTGGCAGTCCATCCGGCTTCCCTCAATTTGACCTTTGAATGAGAGACTACTACCAATGGCCCACCCCCCCGCCCCCCAAAAGCCCACAAGCAAACTCAACAAGGTTTAGCTTTTCAGGCTCCCCACATGGTGAGTCCCCTGTCCACTGCTGGTTAAGTGCCAGTGGCAGCAAGATGAGGCCCTTAAGTGGGCATTAATTGCCTACTTAAGGATCTCAATTGGCTTTGGGGCAAGAAGCCCACAGGCCTTCCTGCCTTGAACTTAATCAGGGCAGAGGTGGGAAGGCAGTGCGCCCTCACCTGGCATCCTCCTGCCCAATTAAGTACCCCCTCCCACCTCCAAACTCACATTAAAGGAGGGAATTAAATGCTACTCATCATGTCTGTTTTGGCTCTGTTAGAGCAATCCAAAACTAAACCACAAAGCTTGCCATTCTGTCTATAACCCTGTAGGAACCCCTCCTTCAAATGTTTACTTTTCTCTGAAGGGATTCAATTCCCTGTGCCTCAACTATTCCCTGCAGCAAATCATTCAATGCTTTAACTAATTTCTGTGTAAAGATATTTCTCTGAAACTCCATTCTTTTCCCTTTAGCAGCAATTTTAAATTGACTACTCCCTCATCACTCAATCTCTAGTAAAAGTATAGACTGAGTTAATTAAATGCTCCCCAACGCTCCTGGTGCTAGAAGTGAGAATGCTGTCTGCGGAGACCACCCACCCAATGTAGGATATTGAAGATTTGGGGCTGGTTGAATGTTCTGAAGTTTCTAGTCAGCAATCTGTGGAGACCAGCCACAATGAATCTTTATGTAGGGCCCTCGTTTAGGAAACTAAATGGGTAAGGTTGAGTCCACAGTTGAGGCAATAGGGTCTTTTTGTTTACTGTAACTTTTGTTTATTTTCTTACATAAGTCAGGTCCATAATTTAAAAAAAACTAAAAAGGTCAAAGAAGCAATAATGAAAATAGCAACATAAAGAAAAATCACTGATTTATGCTGTATGAATAGCCTAAAATGTCTTGTCTCAATCCAGATTATAAGAGGTCAGTGACCTAGAGATAGAGGAACAACACCTCATCTTCCGACTAGGGACTTTACAGCCTTCCGGACTGAATATTGAATTCAACAACTTTAGGTCGTGAGTCCCCTCCCCCATCCCCACCCCCTTTCTGTTTCCCCCTTCTTTTTTTTTTCCCAATAAATTATAAAGATTTTCCTTTTCCCACCTATTTCCATTATATAAAAAAAAACCCACTAGAGCTATACCTTGAGTGCCCTACCATCCATTCTTAATTAGCACATTCGTTTAGATAATATCACCAACTTTAACTTTAACACCTATGTGTTCTATTGTACTATTGTTGTTGACATCTTTTGATGATCTGCTTCTATCACTGCTTGTTTGTCGCTACAACCACACCAACCCCCTCCACCTCTCTGTCTCTCTATCTCTCCGCCCCCCACACACACACCTTAAACCAGCTTATATTTCAGCTCTTTCCTGGACTCGAACTCAAGTTCTGTCGAAGGGTCATGAGGACTCGAAACGTCAACTCTTTTCTTCTCCGCCGATGCTGCCAGACCTGCTGAGTTTTTCCAGGTAATTCTGTTTTTGTTTTGGATTTCCAGCATCCGCAGTTTTTTTGTTTTTATCCCAGCATTTATACTTCTTCACGAGTACATGGGATAGATCCATGAGTTTTGTAGATACTGTAACGCTCGCAGTAATGAGCTAACAACCCATTTTACATTTCTCCCCATTTTTATTCCTACAATAGATGAGAGAGCACAATTTAATAGTGTAAATACCAAGAGACAACTTGCAGACAACTGGCCTCCTCACATCTAGATTAAAAGGAAGCCAATGTCAGAACAACTCAAGGTGTAAATTATTTACTTTTGCAAAGACTGAGCACATACTCTCATATGCATTCTCAGATCTGCCTCTCAATTACTGCAGAATTTTACCAGTCCCTGGGTAGTCAGAACAGAGGCGGGGAGGTCAGAGGGGGAGCAGTTAAATAGCAGTAGACATGCCGGGATGGCACCCCAATCGCTGTTCGACTGCCAGGTAAGTTTCCCAGCAACGGGCCACAAGGCGAATCAGCTGCCTCTTCCATGGAGGAAGGAAGCCAACTTGCATAATTAAGGCCCAATAATGGGCCATTTTTCAAAGCTATTAGCATTTTGCTTCATTCAGGCAGCCTCCTTGCAGCAGCCCAGGGGAGCATTGGAGCCAGAGGCTTCATGATCGAAAGAGGGGGCCACATGGATGAAAAGCAGTCACCACAGCCACGATTTTCCCCGGAGGTATTTCCCCTCCGTCCTGCAGGACCTATTTGCCCTCGGCCCCATAAATTGTCATTTTTACGTAACCTGTCCAAGGCCGTCTCACTGTCACTAACCTGCCTCAACAGAGCCCAACTCTCCCAGTGGTACTGCCCTATCAAGAGCCTGCCCACCATCCTTAAGTGAACCCCAAGCCAGCTCATTGAAGCATTTTTATATATTGTACCTTTTTTTTAGTAGCAAAAAAGGTGATTGAGTACCAGCTGTAACTACATTTTACAAAGTTTAACTCCATGCCATGAAACTACCACAGCTTGTGGTTTATGTACACCTTGGCTTCCCCAAGGTCCTAGTACCCATTTTGTTCTGACTCTAATTTTTTTACAAAGTGAAATTGAGTGAAGAGCTCAGATTGAAAACAAATATGCTTGTTCACTTCAGTGCCTATAGCCTTGTCAATTAGCATAAACACTCCCCAGCCAAGAGACAAGCATAATTGGCCAAAACCTCAATAGGCCTTCCAGCTCTGCTGTGATTTTAATTAGTGTTCCTCTTTTAAAATCTTATACCACGATAAACTGTAACATATTTATAACCTAATAATTACCTCGGTGAGGACATATTGCACTAGGGTAGGACTAGATACTGCAATAAATTAACATTCCAGACAACAATTAAAATTAACAATATGTGCCATTAAAATGAATCTAAACAATGCAAAAGCATGTAATTGTCTATTACAAGAGAGAAGCAAAGGTCAATTAATTTCTTTTTCTCCCTTAGATATAATTATAGCCAGTAGATTATACTTAATTTACAGATAAAAAGGGTAATAAGGAATGGCTTTGATTCCCACCATGTTTATCAACGTAATCAGCATTCGTATTAAATATTGTAACAGGCACAATACATATAAATAAAGCCAATGGATATGGGATTTTCATGGAAAAATTGACAGACTGGCAAAATGCAGTACACAAACTTATAACTAATTAGCTTAATATAGATGTTAGGATTATTAATGGAATCCTTACTCAAAGATGGAATCAAAACACATCCATAAACTTAGAATACCCTATAGTAGTCAGTGCAGATTCCAAAAAGGAAAATCATGCATGACCAACCTCATTGTACTCTTTGAAGAGGTGGCAGAATGAAGTGTATGTAATACACTTTTTTTACAAAAAGCCCTCAATAAGGTATGGCATAATGGACTCATAACCAAAGTCAGAGCATGTGTATTTGGATTCAAGCAGCAGAATAGTTAGCAAGTTGGCAATCTAACAGACTGTGGTGGTTAATGGCAAAAGGTGGAAAGTGGTGTTCCCTAAGGATCAGTGTTGTTCACCATTTACATAGGCCAGGATTTTACTCTTGGCGTGCGGGGGCGAGCCCGACACACTGCAACGTAAAATGACGCGCAATGATGTCGGGCGTGTGTCACGATGTTATCACACTGTCTCGATATTTCGATTGGCATGCACGCGCCGGACAGCTGTGCACCCGTCGATAATTGAAAGGCCTTTTAAGGCCATTAACAAAGTAATTAATTTCAACTTTATGTTTTTTAGGAAACCTCATCCATGAGCGGGATGAGGCTTCCTAAAGCTTTTACAACTTAAATAAAAAGTTTCTATGAAAAATAAAAATATGTTCCATCTCACGTGACACAGTCACATGAGGGGACATGTTTCATTAAATTTTTTATGTTTTCAGATCTTTTTTTTAAACAATCGCTTCAATCTCCCTGAGGCAGCACCATGAGATTGAAGCACTCTTTCGTGCGCATGCGCAAAAGAGCACTAGGCCTGACTCTCCCTTCTCCCCCCACCTGCACAGGTAGCGCTGAGCACTACAGCTCACGTATTACGCTTGGCAGGCCTTAATTGGCCCGCCCATGTAAAATGGCAGTGCAGAGCCAGGAAAAATTCAGGCCATAAACTATTTGGACACAGAATTACAGTTACAATTTCAACATTTGCCATTTGCAGGCAACATCAAATTGGGGGGGGCGGTGGAGTTAATACAAAGGAGGATTGCAGCAAAATACAGGAAGACATTAATAATCTTTTAGAATGGGCTTGTAATTGGCAAATGAACTTCACTATAGCTAAGTGTGAGATGGTGCATTTTGGTAGGAAGAATAAAGAGGCCACATACTTCTTGAAAAGTAAGTACCTAAATGAGGTAGAGGAACAGAGGGATCTGCCAGTACAGATGCACAAATCACTGAAGTAGCGACACAGATCAATAAAGCCAGAACCAAGCAAGCAAAGCACAGGGGCTCATCTCTAAAGGAATGCAATTGAAAGGCAGAGAATTTTTATTAAACTTGCATAGAACGCTGGTTGCACCACAATTGAGGTACCATGAACAGTTCTGATCACTATCAATAACAACAACTTGCATTTATCTACCACCTTTAACAGTGAAATATTCCAAGGTGCATCATGAGTGTTATCAAACAAAATTGGACATCAAGCCACATAAGGAGATATTAGGACAGGTGGTTAAAAGCTTGGTCAAAGAGGTAAATCTTAAGGAGCATGTTTAAGGAGGAGAAAGAGATAGAGAAGCGGAGAGAGAATTCCGGAGCTTAGGACCTAGGCAGCTGAAGGCATGGTTGCCAATAGTTGAGTAAGTAAAATTGAGATGTGCAAGAGGTCAGAATTGGAGAGCACAAAGATTTTGAAGGCTTCTTGGGCTGGAGAAGGCTACAGATATAGGGAGGGACAAGACTATGGAGGGATTTCAAAACAAGGATGAGAGTTTTAAAATTGAGGTATTGCTGGACTGGGAGCCTCGGAAATCTGCAAGCACAGGGGTGATGTATGTAGCGCAAGTTAGCAGGGCATTGGATGAACCCAAGTTTACGTAGGGTGGACAATGGGAGGCCAGCCAAGAGAGCATTCAAATAGGCAAGTCTAAAGATAACAATGGCATGAATGAGGGTTTCAGCAGCAGATATGTCGAGGAAGAGGCAGAGTTGGATGATGCTATGGAGGTGGAAGTATGTGGTCTTGGTGAGGGAGTAGATATGTGGTCAGAAGCACATCAGAGTCAAAGATGACACCAAAATTATGGATTGCCTTCTTGAGCCTCAGACAGTTGCCAGGAGAGGGATGGGGATGTTGGCTAGGTAACAAAGTTTGTGGCAGGGACTGAAGACAATGGCTTCAAACATCTCCCCATTATAAAAAGGATAAAAACAGACTGATGAACATGCAAAATAAATTTACTGGAATGATACCAAACTAGAGAGACTATAATTATCAGAAAGGTTAAACAGGCCAGAGCTCCTTTCCCTAGTAAAGAGAGGACTGAGAAGTAAGTTGGTTCTGGTCTTTAAAATTATTGAAAGGTTTGATAGGGCACACATGGAGAAGGTGTTTCTAGGTGGCACTAGAACCAGGGAGCATTAATATAAAATCATAACTAATAAATCCAAACACACCCGACATTTGAAAACAACAGAGTAAATTAAATCCATTTCATTATGAAGCAATTCACCAAGGTTTCTTTGGCAGCGCCTCCCAAACCCACAAACTCAACCACCACAAGAACATGTGAACACCATCAACACCAATTTCCCCTCCTGGTCGTACACTATAATTTGGACCCATATCACTGTTCCTTCAGCACCACTGGATCAAAATCTTGGTACTTCCTACCTAACAGCATTGTGAGAATATCATTGCCACATAAACTGCCAGGAGTTCAAGTAGAAGGCTCACCACCACACTCTCAAGGGCAATAATAGTTGGTGGTAAATCCTGAGAATCAACGTTAAAAAATTCTGTTGACCTACCTCATTGGACTGCATCTTTGGATCAAGGCCCTGATAGATGCTTGCTTCATAATCCAAGGGGTGAGAGGGGGGTGATTCCTGTTCCCAGAGAAGTTTGTGCCTTGGATCTGCCAACCATGTTCATGGTGATCTGGATGCATTTTGCTGTGGGTTCATGAGGTGGGACCTCTTCCAGCAGCAGAACGTATATTCTGTTGAGGAAAATGGAGCAAGATGGCACAAATTGCCTGAGTGCACAGTGATATCAATCCTGATGAAAACTGTGAGGAAGAAAAATAATCTGAAACGTACTTATTCCCTGCTCCTGTGCAAGAAGTTATGTAGGAGAAGAATTAAGTATAGTTACCTGTAAATGGTGAGGCAGTTAAATGTGAAATATATTCCAATGTGCAATCTTAGGGCTTTAAGAAAAAGATGACTCACAACTCTCAATGAGCAGCCTTGGGCAGAAGATCAGAAACTGATTACATCAAGTGATATTATTTTACTGGAGCTCTGAAGTGGGTTTCAGGCCTCTCAAGCCCTCATTCTCTCATTCTGCTTCAAACCCAACAAGAGGAGGCAATCCTTGAACCTTTGGGTTTGGCACTTAAGCCATATACAGAATGTGAATCAATTATTTCACTTCAAAAGAAAACTGCATGCACAGTGATTCTGACAACACAAAGGGCAGAATCGGCCCAGATTTGCGCAAAGTGTGGTAGCGGGCAGGAAAAAGGATGTTTTACCCATCAACCGCAATGGTGGGATTTTCGCGGCGTATCATCCCATTCCCATTAATAATGCATCCCTGGGAAACATGCCGGATCACTGGCAAGGGCGGCCTCTGGTTTGCCTGCCCGGCTGTCACCACAGGCCTTCAGTAATCCGGGCGCCAAATTTAAAAGCCACCCCTGCACAGAGATAGCTCCCTCTGAGGTATTGGAAGCTGGTGGAAAGTCACGGCTGCCTTCAAGTTTAGCAATGCCTCCCTTGGGCACCTACTGGACGCAGTGGAGACCCACAGTGAAGTCCTCTAACCCCACTCTGGGCAAAGACCAGCAAGAAAGGTCACCAATCCAGCATGGGAGGCGGTGGCAGCAGTGGTGGGCGTCAATGCCCCGGAAAAGACGACAGTCACCCAGTGCAGGAAGACGATGAATGATCTCCTTCATTCAGCCAGTCTAAATCACTGTTCTCGTCACTCTCAACTCACACACAGTGGTGCCACAATCGTATTATCATTGGACTAATATTCTAAAGACCCAGGGTGATGCTCTGGGGCCCCAGGTTTGAATCCCACCATGAGTTCAATAAAAATCTGGAATTAAAAGTCTGATGATGACCATGAAATCATTGCTGATTGTTGAAAAAACCCTAAGATAAAAGCAAAAAATACTACGAGTGCTGGAAACACGAAATAAAAACAGAAACTGCTGGAAAAGCTCAGCAGGTCTGACAGCATCTGTGGAGAGAGAAACAGAGTTAACATTTGAAGTCTGTATGACTCCTCATTTTGCTGTGGGTTTCAGAGTGGTGCAGACTTGAAAATTAACTCTGTTTCTCTCTCCACAGATGCTGTCAGACCTGCTGAGTTTTTCCAGCATTTTCTGTTTTTATGTTGTAAAAACCCATCTGACTCACTAATGTCCTTTAAGGGCAGGAAATCTGCCATCCTTACCTGGTCTGGCCTACATGTGACTCCAGACTCACAGCAATGTGGTTGACTTTTAAAAATTCCCTCTGAACAATGGCATTTAGGGATGGGCAAGAAATGCTGGCCTAGCCAGTGACGCCCACAACTCATGAATGAATAAAAAAAAAACACACTCACAAGCCCATCACATACCCACAGGGATCTTACTCACTACTCACTGCCAGTTCAAGGGATATCACCATTCACTCTCCCACACACGCCTTCATCTGCCCTGCGGATCATGTCCTCATCCCATCCATGGCACCACTCACCACCTACACATGCCAGGCATCCTTATCATCTGGCCTGACAGGCATCCTGCTCACACACTCTCCATCTCTATTCATACAGGATAAGCTGGCACGCAACAGTGAGAGGTTGCAGACTGGTGGAGGAATGCCTGACATCTAGGTCCCAACAGATTTGGAAAATGGAGCCATCCAGCTCGCCGGCGACGTTCTGGACCGTTCCTGTGCTGACGGTGAAGTCGGCGGTGCTCAACCAAGTGAGGATCCAGCAGTGCAACAACCATACTGTGAGTCAGTTCCCCCATTCTGCAGTCCCCTGCCATGCACTAATTATCTGTCCTTACTTTTGCAGGCACATCTGGGAAGCAGCTGAGGGGGTCCACGAGACAGGTCCTCAACTCAAGCCCTGAAGGCACCTCAGAAGAAGAATCTGATGACACCTTAATTGAAGACTCGTCACAGCGCTCACCCACACCGTCCACCAGTGCAGAGGCACACACCTCAGTGGGACCTAGTTCTAGAGCAGCCAGGTGAGAACATTGCACTGCCTGATCCACAGCAAGCAGTAGGCAGCAAAGGCTTCCTGGGTATCCAGCACTTGGAGGGTTGCTGGCAGCCATAAATCTGCTGAGTCTGAGTCAGATAAGGATCCTCTGGACTTGGTCATACCTCAGTTGCTGAAGCTGCAAAGTCAAGCTCGGGAACATCAGGAAGAGATGTTCGCTCCACTCCTCAGATGGAGGAGTCCTTCAGTGATAGCGCCTGCACACCAACGCACCAAGGTAGGATGGTGGCCAGCATGGAGACTTTGGTCCAGGACATCAGTCCTGCACTGCTGCGCGGCTGAATTCCATCACTGACGCCATAGTTGGCCTCCAACAGTGTAAAAGCAAGAGGAGTACAGGCAGATCAATCTTACTCCAGTTTTCCCTTCTCAAGGAGTCAGCCAGGGGCCCTCGGGCACCCATAGGGATCAGCAGGTGCACAGTCCAGGACTATCCACCCAGATGACTCTGGGAGTGAACTGCCCATCCGAATCGTCACTGCCTGTGACCCCAGCAGCTCCAGCTTCACAATCTGAGCAGATGTGGCCATTGCCACACAGCAGGACCCAGAAAGTGGGCTGGGGCCTTCCAGTTTTCTGCACTCCAGAGGACACCTGCCATAGTAGTCTGCTGTGGATGTCAGGGGAGCGCCAAGACATAGCAGCATGGTTAGGAAGATTAAGAAGAGATAGTTGCACAGCACAATGCACAGTGTTAATCACTTGTACTTAATGTTCACTATTGTAAATAAACTCCCAAGAATATCTCCTTGCCAATGGCGACTTGTTCTGATAAGCATGTTCATGTCACTCAGATGTGAAACCTTGGTTCCTGCACAAAGTAAAGGCAGGTGTCTCAGTCCAGGGCCTCATCCTTGTGCAGTGTGTAATTTTCAGACCAAAGTGATGGTCTGGCCTCACATTCCCTGGATACATCACTGATGCCTGCACTTCGATGGTGCTTGTCATTGTTGCAGGATGTACTGGGCAGGCTTCGTCACTCTCTCTGTGTGCTCTCAACACCATTAAGGTGCGGCTCCCCATCTCATCAGCATCTGTGACCAGTGACACTGTGCTCCTGAAGGGGTCAGGTGTTGAAGGCTGACAAAGGATCAGGTGCATTTAAAGTTTCACGCATTCATCTCCATGATATGACCCTGATCACAGAGCGCAAGCGAGCTGCCCTCAGCCAGACAGGAGTCAGACATTCACAGAGGCTATGTGAAGATCTATGGCATGTCTTCACTGCATGTCATCATCATCCTGCAGGAATCTAGCGACTGTTAGGGCCTCCACTGCATATCCATGACACTGAGGGTATGTACGCTGCTATCAGCCACACAGGAGCCAAATGTTCATAGATCCAAGATGAGGATATCAGAACTGTCCTCACTGTATCTCTTCATTATCCTCCACAAATCTTGTGGCTGTGAGTGCCTCCCAAGGTTCCTGCCTCATCTGGCCTGTGGGATGGGCTCATCACAAGCATCCTCAACTTCAATAACCTCATCATCATCATCCCCTTTGACATCCGCCTCATCGGAGGAGACATGCAGCTCTTCCATCTCCTCCTCAGCCAGTTCCTCCCTCCCCATTGCAGCATCAGGTTGCGTAACGCACCTCAATCGACAATGATGTGCAACACCCACTGGGCATTCCATTGCAGCGCTCCACCAGACCAATCGAGGTACTAGAACCTCATTTTCAAAATGCCTATAGTTTGCTCATCCATAGTCCAGGCTGTGGCATGAGCCTCAATGCACCCTCACTCTGCTACAGTCTGAAGCTGCCGCATGGGCATCATCAGCCACATCATCTATGGGTAGCTGTTGTCCCCTAGGGGCCAACCCTGCAGCCCCCCGGACCTTGGAAGATGTCAGGGATCTGTGACCTGCTAAGGATGTAGGAGTCATGGACACTCTCTGGGAATCGTGCGCAGATCTACAGGATGTGCTTGTGGTGGTTGCACACCAGCTGAACATTCAGCGAATGGAAGTCTTTGTGGTTGACATAGTTGACCGTTTGTTGCCATAGAGATCTGAGCACCACATGAGTGCACTTGATGGCACCCTGCACCTGTGGGAAAGCAGAGATCTGCCCAAATTCCAGCACTTTTGCTTCCTGGCTTTTCTGATCCCAGGTAAAATGCACAAATTCCTGCACCTTCGAGAAGATGGCATCCATGACCTCCTGGATACACTTGTGTGTGGCAGCTTGTGAGATCCCACGCAGGTCACCTGCGGAATCTTGGAAGGAGCCACTGGCATAAAAATTGAGCTTCAAGGTCACTTTCATGATTACTGGCGGTGGATGCCCTCCATTTCCCTGTGGCACCAAATCTTGCAGCAGGAACCATATGTGACTGACCAGTTCCCTAGACAAGAGCCATCTAAGGCAACATTGGCTCTCAGTCATCTGCAGGGATGACAGGCACCATCTGTAGACCCTGGGTCTAGCGAGGCACCAACGAGCGACAACACGCTGTGGATCTTCAGCTGTGTGTGCAGCAGGTCCTGTCGCCCCTTCATCTTGAGGAAGGTGCTCCTCCCTTTGCCGAGCCAGGTGCCTCCATCGCTCTCCTCTTCTTCTTCTCTGCTCTCTGTAAGCCATGAGGCATACCACTAAATCACCAGGCTCCATGATCCTGATGATCTCCTCCTGCAGGATCAAAATGAGAGATGGGTGGGTTAACATAGGTGTACTAAGAACCTCTCTTGGTTAGGTCTGAAGGCCCCTTCACGCATCACATGAGCAGGAGAGTGCCAGCCACCACTTGGATGGCCAGTGTGTAGTGCACTCATTGACTGCCCAAAAACCCACCCACATCCACCCCTCTCCACTTGACCAATTGGCGGCAGCTTCAGCCATTGGGCTCCATGCTGTGCTCTCAGCTCAGGCACAGGCATTTTCCTAACTCGCACTGCAAGGCTGCGCTGTTAGCTTGAACCATGATGGATGCTGGTCCAAACCTTAATAAAGACATTGCAAGGCGCTGTGAGCTCCTCCACCAATGACTGAGCCATGGCCACTTTTCACAAGGGGATTGTACAACTTGCCCAGTCAGCCAATTGCTCTGCTGCCCCCTAAAACGCACATTAATTTTCAGTGTCCGCCCAAGGGGTGAAGAGTTCTGGAGCATTTGGTGGCATTTTCATGCTTTTGCGTTGTTTAGGTGGGCAGAAAAGCTTCAGGGGCCCGACTCCAAGCTGCTATGGGCCAAGTGCTCGTAAATGGGATTAGTTAGGTAGGTCAGGTATTTCTCACGTGTCAGTGCAGAGTCGATGGGCTGAAGTGCCTCTTCTGTACTGTGATTCTGAAAGCCAGCTGGGAAAATTAGACTTGCCTGTGCCTCCCACGAATGCGCAGTGCATCATCCTTGATGTCCTACGGGCGATGCTCGTAAGCGCTGTGCAAGGTTGTGTGCGCTCACTTCCGAGTTCCCTGTGAAGTTCTAGTCACCAGGTGCACGCTTTTTAAAGGCAGTCAGGAAGAACGCCGTTCTGAAGTCATGCTGACGTAGGCGATAAATTTGATGTGGGGGAATGATTCTGGTGAGCAGGGCTTATAATTAGATGCAAATGTATTAAAATGGTGTTCCCGATGTCCGGCAGAGGGAAACACTCCCCGCTGTTAGTGGGTGGAGCGGACAATCACAAGCTGGTTTCAAGACAACATAAAGCCTTCTCGCCATATTGTCTCCCCCATCACCTGCCCAACGCTCTTTCATATTTACGCCATAATATTCGGACAGCTAGCCTCTGTCTGTAAACAAATATGTGCTTGTGTAGATTATTTTAATGGCAAAGATTTGAAAATGATGGTTGGAATATTAAAAAAAATGGTTTGCATTTACTTACTGAACCTCAGGATGTCCGAAAGCACTTTACAACCAATAAGGTTCTTCTGAACTGTAACTACTGTTGTAACGTAGGCAGTGAATTTGTGCACAGCAAGCTCCCACAAAGAGAATGATAACAAGTGGATAATCTGTTTTTCGCTTTGTTGATTTAGAGATAAATATTGGCCAGGACACCAGGGAGAACTCCCCTGCCCTACGTCAATATAGTGCCCTGGGATGTTTTATGTCACATGAGAGGGCAAACAGGACTTCAGTTTAAAGTCTCATCTTAAAGGACAGCAGTGCAGCATTCCTTCAGTACCACCTGTTTTATGCTCAAACCTGTGGAAGTGGAAGCTTGTACCCACAATATTCAGAGCAAGAGAGCTGCAGCTGACAACTATATAGCTTAAAGCAATAGCATTAAGATATCCTATTTATTGTTTGTCTGCTGCACGGAGCAAATATCTGCCTCCTCTGATCCATAGAATGCAGGTTTTACTTCAGGTGCTACCTGTACATAAGAGGGTAATCATAGCTCTCGCCCAGCTTTCAACTAAAGTATAACTGACTCAACCTATCCATTTAAAAAAGAAAGAAGGAAAGTGAAAGCACCACTGACTTCACGCTTTATTCTCTGACACCATCCATCTTTCCAAATTGATTTTTGATATCCACAGTGACCTGGAAGCGAGACACAGCGATAACTCTCGGAAAGTGGAAAACAATATTATTCCCACAAATATGAATTACTCGTCGGCAGGTTAAATCTACTGTGCAATGAATTATGTGACCCCAGAGCTCCTATAATTCTTTTGAATTTTACAGAGTCGTGAGAGGGAGCGCACAGCTCTGACAAGCACTTAACAGTCAAAATCAGTCCTGAACAACCCTCTCGGACATTTGATTTAGCCATTTCAGCCTGACGTTACCAGTCAATTTTGTTTTCGGAGTTGGAAGAAAATGACATTCATCCATTTCTAAACGTATAGATTTCATTTGCTGATTATTTTTCACGATAAGATGTGAATTTCTTTGGTCACCCCTGCCCCACCCCCCCCCCTCCCCCACTGCATACAAAACAAATGAATGCTAAACCAAATGTCAACAAAGATGAGGAAAAATAGACTGGCTGAAGCTGAAAAATATATGTAAAGGGACGCTGTACATGAGTGCAGCAAGTTGTTATTTTTAAAACCACGATATTACTTTTCCAATGATTGACCTGTCAATTTCATCCCTTCAAAGCCAACTAACCGAAGATCTCTGTGAAACAAAAGCCTCTCTGTCAGTACATGCATTACTCCTATGTACTGCAAGCAGGCTTGACAGATATATTGTATATTAAAAAATGTATGAGTGTTACATTTAAACAATTACATCAATTTAAACGGGTGTCAAGTTCATTCTGTTTTCTATCAAGGATTCCTGTAATGTTTCGGATTCTGTGTTAGTCACATAATTGGACACAGGTAATTAAAAACTAAGTTAAAGCAAGGATTCTTTAGAGACAATGAGAAAAAGCCGCAGGTGTCTGGTGTGTTTGGTACAAGTATTGATTAGAGTTGAAAGCCATGACTCCAAGGATGGTGGAAGTAAATTCAATAGGAAATTTCAAAAGGGAATTGGATATATACTTGAAAGGGAAAAAATGTGCTGGGCTATAAGGAAAGATTTGATAACTATAGATAACCCCTTCAAAGAGCTTGCAAAGACAAGATAGGCTGAATGGCCTACTTCTTCACTACATGATTCTGTACCACCCAACTTTTGATCAAAGAATTTCAGAAGTTACCCAAACTGTGTTATAAAGCTCAAAGCTGAAGTCTGAGGAGTATTGTATCTTCTGGGCTGGGGAGGTATTTGAATCCCTTCATACAAATAAGGAATGATACAGGATAGAAAGAAGGTTTGAAATAAGAGGATATATGGACAGCATGGATTTGACTAAGTTATATAAGTTGAAAAGTTGATAGACATGTGTTCACAATTAACAAGTGTCAAGCACAACTAGAGACATGAAGAATTATTTTTACCAACAGGGAAGTAAATATTTAGAATAGGCTTTCATTAAAAATACTTAATGTTGTATCCATGAACTCTTACAGAAAAGAATATGATCAGTAATTATCACAATGAGGAAATCGACATATGTAGATAGTAATATTTATGCACTGATGGGACATTAGATGTACCATCGGTTGAGCACAGTTAGTTGAAGTTGAATAATGTAAATCATGAGATAAATATTTCAAGTAACATTTCAGGATATTAATCAAGAGGAGCACGATGTTCTTTATTTTCATAGATGTTCTATATAGGCTTGGCTACCTCTTTTAATAGGTCAACTGGCCATTAAAGCACAAGGTCTGTGGAGGAAATGGGTCGATGGGCCGAATGGCCTCTTCTCATTCCAAGCTGGATCAGTTGAAAATTTCAGAACTGAGGTTGATACATTTTCATTCGGCAATGGTGCTAAAGATTAAGGATAGGGGAGGTGGACATAAGATAGAGGTCTCCTGGGATCTCATGAATGGCGGAACAGGCATGAGGGGCTGCATGGCTTATTCTTTTCCCTACGTTTCTATGCATTCTTGCCTTTTTATGTGGAACTTTATAATAAATCATATCTGCTGGACAGCTTTTGTCAGCTAATTCAGTCACCTCCTCAAAGAATTGTAGTGGGTTCATCAGGCATGACCTATTGCTTCTAAAACCATGTTGACGACTCCTTATGGCCTCCATGCTCTTTAGATGAACATTGACAGCATCCCATAAAATGCTCTCGAGCATATTCTCCACCACTGATCCTGCTTTGAGCATGCTCCTTGACAGTAATGCAGTTCATGGCCTGGCTGTGGAGCCTCTGTGCCCTTGCACCTGGAGGAGGTCATGTAGAAATGGCCCTAGAGAGAAAAGAAAATTGATCAAGCAGATTGTTTTAAAGCCCAATATTTATCCTGTTATGTTGGATGTGGTGGATTTATAGGATTGGAAAATAACTGTGAAATTTTCCTAGCATAAGCAGTTATCAAAAAATAATACTATTAATTTATAATTTGAAAGAAATTTAAAATGTCACTTAATTTATTTGACATACTGCCACTATTATTTAAATTAGACAGAGTGCCTGAAAGGGTAATTTCAGGAAAATTATTTAAACAATGTGGTAAATGAAATATCAGCATTAGCTAATTATGTTGATGCTAATTTTTAATTGGTCTTTTACGGGGGAATTCTTAATTAACAATGATTCTGCAGAAGAGAGCAGTGCTCCATGAATGGACCTCAGTGCTGTTAACTATATAAACAGAGGTGTTCAGCTGGAGTAACAGGATGATTTTGTATACAGTTCTTGATTACTTATCCCATTCTTCACCCTGAAGATAATCATCCAGAGAAGCTCTTAGTCATTTGGACGTTTAACCTGGAATCATCTACAACTCAACTATCAGGTTCAGCAAAAAAATCAAATCAAATCTTTTAAACTGTTCAAACAAAAGAGTCTTTTTTAAATTACCCTTTTCACTGCAATAGGTGATGACCTGATAAACATCTCCAAAATGATGAAAAGATTTGATAGGATAAATGTAGAGAATATGTGGCTACTTGTCAGGGAATCCGAAAATAGCGCCAGGATTTCCTGGCCTTGCTGTTGTGGGACCCAACACAGGGAATGGAGCAGCTCAGCCAAAAGTCCAATGACTTTCGGTGGGACTGGACAATCCCAGCCATGAGCGGGGCCAGAAATTCCCACCCTAGGGGTCATAAATATAGGATATTCATGCACAAATCCATTAAGGAATTCAGTAGAAATATCCTTATCAAGGATCGGTTAGCATGTGGAACTTGTTACCACAAGGAGTGATTGAGGTGAATAGCATAGGTGCATTTAATTGGAAACTAGATAAGTACGTGAGGGGGGGAAGGAATAGAAGGATATGCTGGCAGGGTTAAATGAAGAAGAGTGGGAGGAGGCTTGATTGGATCATAGATATCAACATGGACTCATTGGGTCAAATTGTCTGCTTCTTTGCTGTAAATTGTATGGGCCATATCTTCCAAGGTGTGGCAATGGGTGGTCAGAGCTGCTTAGTCGGGGGTCAGACAGATAGTCAGGGGGTTCAGGGGTAGTTAAGGGGTGGAGGGGAGTTGGGGTAGTCAGGGTTGGGGGTTAGTCGATGGGTCAGGAGTTGACAGGGTAGTCGGGGTGATTGGGAGGGTAGCCGGGGGTCCAATGGGGAGTTGTGGGGGTGGGGGGGCGGTCAGGAGTATAGTGACCCAAGAGTTAGAACTGGTTTTAATCCCCCTATTTTTTCCTGGGTAACTATTCTGTTCAGTAAGTCGAAATCATCTGAAGTCTCCAACTTTAAATCAGGGTGTTGGAGGGTTCCAGACACAGAGTGATTGCCCAACTGAAGCTGAGACTTCCTGAGCAATTCCCGCAGAGCCATTGGGCTGAATTTTGTCCTTGACGGGCGGGCGGGCCCAACCCAATCTCTGGCGGGCGGGCAGCCGATCACCACTGCTGAAACAGGGCCCGCCGCCATTTTAAGTGGGCGGGCCAATTAAGACCCGCCCAATGGGCCACCCGATGGAAAGTGCTATGCGCTTCCTGTGCAGGCGGAGGGGGTGGTGGGGGGGGGGGAGTGAATTCCCCAACTGCGAGAGTGTGCTATTTCATGCATGCACACGGAAGAGTGCACATCGTCCTGAGGCTAGGTTCTGCCTCAGGGAGATCGTTGAAAGGCTGTGAAAGACTAAAAATAGAACAATAAAAAAATCATTAACATGTCCCCCTCACGTGAAAATGTCACAAGAGTCAGGATATGTTAATGAAATAAACAAAAACTTTATTAAACTTTTTTAAATCCGGTATCAAACCCCATCCGGCCACTGAATGAGGTTTGTTAAAAAAATCACTTACCCGCCTGCCGGTTGGGCCCATGCGCCGAGCCGACGTTGGCACGGGCCCCTCAAAATCCTCATCAATTGGTGACTTAATGACCTTAAAGCGGCCTTTAATGAATGGCGGGCGCGTGTCGCACTGCATAGCACTCCCACCAACCTAAACGTCGCGATGCCGCGCGCTGAGGTCGGGACGCTGGCGCAATGCCAGCGCGCGGCATTTTAGCGCCGACGTATGCGCCCCACCACCCACGCGCCAGCCAGAAAATTCAACCCATCGTTTTGGGATTTCCGAGGGGTCTCCGGGCACATCTTCCGGAGTACATCCGGATCGGCTGGAGACTGGAGGATCTGGGCCCTTGTAATTGAACTCAAATTGCTTTCTTTATAGGCATAAAAAAACTTGCCCGTTGTAGTGAAGTTGGACTGAAGGAAGTTGGAAATAGTAAGAATAGAAGAGAGCTCATGAAAATAAATCCTAGAAATTACGCTTGATAATATTAACAGATCAAAAAATTGTTTTCAATGAACCCATTCTCTTAATTGGGTTAGCTCCTGCACTAAAATAGAAGTAGAGTTTCAAACAGAATATTTGCCTATAATATTGCCAACAGCAATTTTGTGTTATCCAGGAATTCCACGCAATGTATCCCTATGAGGCTGCAAGAGAAAGTTGGCATGAGTTGTACAGAAGCCTTTCGAAGGCAAACATTGGTTACCTTTTTTCAGGCACCTCAGATGGAGCAGCCATTCTGCCTTTCACAGGCCATCGAGGGTGAGTGCATTATAGCACCTTCACAGGTGCTGGTGACCAATGTTACTTCTAAACTGCACGGGTGTGTGACAATTGGGAATTTGCAGCGCGGGGAACAAACAGGCTTCCCAGAGGCAGCACTTCCTTTAAGGTACATGGCAGCATGGAAATCTTAAAGGAACCACGCAATGCCTAGCAAACAGAAATTAAAGGAAACATTGCTGAAAACCCACTTCAGTGGTACTGGTGACGCTGTTCCCACACATTGATCCCACTCCTGCTCGCTGTTGCTTGCATCAGAAGTTCAACCTCAAGGTTTTTAAAAAGCACATTCTGTTTGTCCAGGTCAATATTCCAACTGTCAATGTAGCATTAATTTTGTAGGGACGACGGAATCTGTAAATCCATTCCTACTCTTGCACTGTTCCTTTCACCATCTTGTTGAGCATCCGTCACCACAGGAACAGAATGATTCTCTGCCATCCCACGTCGATTGATATACAGGACTATGATGGGAAAAGGAACTAAGCTTGTGTCTCCTAAATACCGTGGCCAAGATGTAGCCTGCAATAGACGCCTCAAATAACATCACTTAAAACAGATAACTTCATCATTATCATGTTTCTGTTTGTGGGACCTTGCTGTGCACAAATTAGCTGCCGTGATTCCTACATTACAGAGACTAGATCTCAAAACCACTTAATTGCAAAGCGCTTTTTGACATCCTGATGTTGTGTGAGGTGCTAAGTAATTGCCAATCTTTATTTGTATTATAAATATAATTCTAACTTTCCCAACAATAATTGGGATAGACATAGTATTAAGGGCTTGGATGGAGTGGATTTCTTGAAATGTGTACAGGAGAACTTTTTAGGTTAATATGTAGAGGGTTCAACAAGGGAAGGCGCAGTGCTGGAACTAATTCTGGGGAATGAAGCCAGACAGTGGCTGAGGTGGTGGTAGTGGGGCATTTTAGTGATAGCGACCACAACATGGTACAGTTTAAGCTTGTTATAGACAAAGAAATAGACATATTGCAAACAAATGTTTTGGATTGGGGGAGAGTGGATTTTAGTAAAATAAGGCAGGATCTAGTCAAGTTAGACTGGGAACAGCTACTTGTGAGGAAATCTGCAGAAGAGCAGTGGGGGGGGCGTTCAAAAAGGAAATGGGGAGGGTACAGGCTCAACATGTTCCCTCTAGGGTGACAGGAAGGAGTAACAAGCCCAGAGAACCATGGATGACCAGAGATATTCAGATTACGATGAGAAGGGAAAGAGTGGCTTTTAGCAGGTACAAGGGAAGCAAATCAGTGGAGGCATTAGTGGAGTACAGAAAGCATAGGGTGGAGCTCAAGAAAGCAATTAGGAGAGCAAAGAGGGGATATGAGAAAGCTCTGGCTGGTAAAAGAAGGGAAAATCCCAAGATATTCTATAAGCATATCAATGGGAAGAGGATAACCAAGGAAAGAGTAGGGCCCATAAGGGACCAAGGGGGAAATCTATGGGTGGAGCCAGAGGACATCGCTAGAGTGTTGAATGAATACTTCACAATTTCTGCAGCCCAAGGTGACAGTGTCGGACTCTCTAAGTCTTTCACTGTTTGTCAATGGCAGTCTTCTTCTCTATCTTCGTTCTTTTCCTCCTCATGGCAGCTGGGATGTTGGGGACCTCTTTGACTTCTTCCAAGCGAGAGCTGTCTGTGAGCACCCATTGATATACCTATTTCTGGGAGCTAGTAGATCAACCAGTGTCAATAACCTGTTCAAACTCTTCCTACCAATGGCTACAGGATGGGTACCCAAGATGTCTGAGTAGTCATCACCTCCCACCCTGTCCATCATCCTAGCTTGAGGTCAGTTTTTATTTGTTAGATAAAGGCGCTGCACAAGCCACCAGAGGGCTTCCTGCTATTGGTTCAGTAACTTTAACGTGGGGAGTGCAATCTTTATGATCTTTATCTCTACCTTGTCTTGGCTCCTGACTCTTTAGAATTGTTTGTGTCTTTTTTCAGAGAAAGAGAGAGAGAGAATTAAATGCTGCGCCAACAATTCCATGAGGGTTCTATACAGTTCTAAAAAAAAGTCTTAACAGTCCCTATTTCTTACAAAGGAAGTCAACGTTTAAGGAGGGCAGGCAGAAAAGTGGAGTTTAGGTTACCATCTGATCAGCCATGATCTTATTGAATGGCAGAGCAGGGTTAAAAGGTCTACTCTCGCTCTAATTCCTATGATCTTATCAATGCATGGGATGTAGGAGTATCAAGGATTATGAAGAATAATTCCACACGCTTATGCTTCCAGAAGCTGCACTCAAAAGAAATGTGAGCTGAAGATAGGGCTATACTATTGCACTACTGATTCTCTGACCCATGCCTTCAATAAATATAGCTCATGTTGCAATGGGTAACAAGATGGTAGAACAGGAGCATGGGCTCAATGTCTTTCCCTCCCTAAGTTCCTAAAATATGGGGGACAGTGGGAGGATGGGGAAAAGTTTGCCTTGTATTTGGGGTGCCTCTGTGCATCGTTTAGAAGATGGTAGTGAAGACTTGTGTCCTCAGAAGTGGCAGCCAGCAAATGCCATCTCCATCTCCACAGGACATGCGAGAAAATGAAGAGATGAGTCAACCTTTTGGCTTTCTCTTAATTTTCAGACAATGGCCTCAAGAGCTGAATTAGCAGAAGTTCCATCAGTTAGGCAATAGTGGATTGTCCATGGATACTTAAACAGAGGAGATAATTACTGGTTTTAAGTTTAAAGAGAGAAAGGTCAAGTTGGGAGACATCAGATGTGACTAATTATCAATAAATCCGTTTAACCAACCAGTCCTTTGGACTAACTTATCAATGAGGAGCTGTTACACTCCCAGTTTAAATGCTGTGTACTTTTACGTATTCATTTTCTGGGTAGATTAACCACAGGGACTGCAGCAGTTCAAGAAGGCAGGTCACTATCACCTTCTCAAGAGCAATTAGGGATGGGCAATAAATGGGATGGGCCTAGCCAGCGGAGGGCACATCCCGTAAATGAATTTAAAAAGTCTCTATTTCCAGTCCTAAGTTTTAACTGAAGAAGTCATGGACTCAAAATGTTAACTGTCTTTCTCTCCACAGATGCTGTCAGACCTGCTGAGTTTTTCCAACAACTTTTGTTGTTGTCTTAAATTTCACCTGATGTTTTATACTCTAAGGACTCCATAGACACCAAAGCTGTGATTGACTGAGGTTGGCTGAGCCCTTGTTGTGTTCCCAGGGCTATCTAATGAATGAGATAGTGATAGTTGACCGTGTTTCACCAATACCCAATGTGCAAGGGTTGCTTCTATCTAAAAGGTATCACTAGCAGCTGTTAGAGAAGGTTATTTTCCAGAGTATTTCTTAGCTGATTATCAGATCCTATGCCATGGACACAAGTTGATATTGCTAGAGACTGGCCCAATACATCACTCTAACACCAATCTAATTAAGGATTCTATGGTAACAGGGTAACATGCTCCCTGAGACATTAAATATATCCTGAGTATATTGGTTAATTGATCTCAGGGCAATGGTATTATTGGGGTCATTTTCTTGCATGTTCTATGAGAACATATTGGCATGTGCTGGCTGCCACTTCTTAGGGCAAACATCTTCGCTGCCATCTTCTAAATGATGCACAGAAGCACCTCAAACACTAAGGCATATTTCCCCCATCCCTCCACCATCTCCCATATTTTTGGAACATGGAAAGGGAAAGACATCGAACCCATGCTCCTATTCTACCATCTTGTTACCCATTGCAGCTTGGTCTTTTCAATCACAATTTCCTGCCTTTTGTCCACAGGGGTAGTTCCACAATTCCACATTCCCAAAAATGAGCTATGTTTTTTGAGAGCATGGGTCAGAGAATCACAGCTGCAATAGTATAGCCCTATCTTCAGCTCACATTTCTTTTGAGTGCAGCTTCTGAAAGCATAAGACTGTGGAATTATTCTTCATAATCCTTGATATTCCTACATCCCATGCATTTATAAGATCATATGAATTAGGAGCCTTCAAGCCCACTCCTGATTGTTATCCAGAATCCTTACTGGAAGTATACTTATATGGTTTATCAAAATCAGCTATGATACTCCTGCATGAAAAACCAGCCAACTGGGCAAGCAATCTGAAGACAGCCAACACCCATTGATCTCCACTTCAGCAATGAGACAATGCCTTTAAGATGGGTGGACATGAGAGAAAATTGATAGGAAAAGAAAATAAAATGAACCATGTTCTTGGATGATCCACTATGCCCTAAAACAATAGTTATAATGCAGTACCAATATTAAACTCACATATGTTTATGGCAGCATGGCCCAAGTAGGACTGGTAAATAACTGTTAACCTATGCCTATCTGTGCAGCTGGCGACTTGGAAATACTAATCCAACCCATCTACTGGGTTCCCCTCCCCACTCAGAAAATAAGCAGAAAATCTATCTCAAGCATTTGTACCAACCTCTAGGGTATTGGCTCCTTTCATCAATACAAGCAGTTGGAAACACTTGGAGAGCTATGGGGCAAAAGCATAGGATTGCGATAAATTGGATACTCTTTCAAAGAAGCATGATGGGCTGAAAGGCCTCCTCCTGTACTGTAAGTTTCAATGATTCTGTAGTGACATCATAACCCATTAAAGAAGATTCCTTCAGCTCTCGATTGTTGGTGAGAATGTAGATGTATCCTACAAAGTCAGTTTCTCATTTAGTCAAAAACATAGAGCAGCAGATGTCTTCGTAAACTAGATTATGGAGTGGTTACACACAGTGACCAGAGGAATTCTTCACCCTGACAAGGTGCAGCTGCTTTCTCACATGCCTTGGAACCCAAAAACAGGGGTTGTCGGACCTGGCTGAAGTGGGATCAGGCTGAAAACAAAACAGCCCAAAATTTTCTGCAAACCAGCTTTGGCCTCAGCAACTGGCAGCAGCAGCAGCAGCAAGCTTCCCACTCCAATTTTTAACCATTTCATGGATTGATTGTTGCTATTTTACTGAGCAGGCAGAACTGATTGAGAGCCTTATTCAGAAGGATGACCTTGTCAATGTTTTCGGGCAAATACAATTGTTAGGCTGGAGAACATCTTGTTTTAATTATCTGTGCTAAAACTCATGCACTTCAGTTACACTCTGCTGATTGCATTTGACACACACACATACACTGTAAAATGATCTTAACAAAAGCAGCCTAAGGATAGCATTTAATTGTGGAAACATGTCTCTCCATAATTACATCTAGAACCACTTGCGATTAAAAGGGGACAGCCATTAAATATATTTAAGAGTTTAACTGTGCTAAATTACTTCTTGAATTTCTTATTACTAGTTATTATGAGGAGAGGTAATGTATTATTTTCATTGCCATAAAGGTAAGTGGGTATTTGCTTTTGATGTGGCTCCATGTTCAGCGTGACTTAGAAAGTAAGACCTAGCTTCAGAAAGCCACTATAAAATCTTGCTGAGCAGCATACAATAAAGAAAGAAAAGAAAAGCTTGCATTTGTATCACATCTTTCCTGACCTCAGGACATCACAAAGCACATCATGATTGTAATGTAGGAAATGCTGCAGCCAATTTGTGCACAGCAAGCTTCCACAAACAGTGTTGTGATAATGACAAGTAATCTGTTTTTAATGGTGTTGGTTAAGGGATAAATAATGACCAGGATGCCAGGAATAGCACCCCAGCTCTTCTTTGAAATATTATTGAAAGATCTTTTATGTCCACCTGAGAGGGTAGAAAGATCCCAGCTCTCCTGCGAAAGAGAAATGGCAACAAAATTTGATTCTCTGTAGGGATCTCAATTCATAATTGCACCCAGGTTTCCTTAAGAGGCACATTGTGTCTGTCTAACCTGTGGGAGGAAAGATTAAAGTTGGATAGTTGAACAGGGGGACAGAGCGTGTTGCAGTACACTTCCTTACTGAGAATACAAAATGACTTTAATCTCTGAAAATGTCCATGGGTCATATCATTAACTTTACAGTTGTGGTGAGAGTGACAGGGTGGGAGAGTAATTTGAAAGATGGGAATAAATAATGGTGCTTGGTGGCCAGGTTTCCTGTTTGCCATCCTTAGAAAAATGTAACCAAAGTTTCCCAATCCTCTGAAGGCTGCTAAGGGTTCTAAACCTATTGTCATTCCTACAAGAATGCCTGCCCACCCCAAAGTTTACAATGCATGCAACAGCAAAGTTCAAAATTAACAAGAAGGCTCTTACGGTATGTGAAATTCTTAAGTTCCTCAGGATGATTCACTTTCTCAATCTGGGGCAGTGGTAGATGCTGTAATTAGAGTACTATTGAGCTATAAAGGTAAGAAACATTCCTGATTTGTGCCATTAGCCAATCAAGCTGCAGCAGTTATGTGAGAAACAGTTCATTTGGCCCATCTAGTCTATATTGACGATTACTCTCTGTATGAACAAATAGCCATAATCATGTTTACCTGCCCTGGTCCCATATCTCTTTAACTTAATTTCCATCAACAACCTATCCAATTTAAATTTGACATAGTTTCTGCCTTAACCACTAACCCTGGAAATGAATTCTGCCTCTCAATTTTACGTAAAAACAGTTTCTTCTGCCGTCTGTTCTAAATCTTTTACCTTTACTCACATTTTTGACCCTTCAACTCCTGGATACATAAGAACATTGGAATAGTAGTAGGCCATTTAGCCCTGTGAGCTTGTTCTGCAACAATCTGCTTCTATCAAAAGTGTGCCACATTTCATAATCTTAAACAGTTCTATCATATCAGCCATAATCCATGCTGTTTTAACAAGAAAAGCTTCAGTTTTTCAAGCATTTTTTTCATATTTCTATTTCCTCCTAACAGGTTGCATCCTAGTGTTTTAGGCTTTGACTCTCTAAACCTTAAGGTGCTTCTTATAATGTGAGCTCAATAGTCCTTTCACTATTCTATGTGAGATCTTACATTATATAGGTTCATCATTACCTCTCAGCTTTTATATCCTATACTAATGATAAACCCTAGAATTCCATTTGTTTTGTTTTACGGCTTTATCGATCTATCTATAAAAAGCAGCAACTAACTGAAGCCTTCTTCAGCAGCACCTCCCAAAAACTGTGTCTTCCATCAACTAGAAGGACAAGAGCAGTAGGTGAACAGGAAGTCTAGAAAGGAAGTCCAGTAGGCAGTCCAGAAATTGGATTGTGCCTGATTGGGCATGATCCCATTGTAGCAGACGCTTCACAAACCTAATGAAGTTGTCATTAGGATCAGGATAAGAATGGTTCACTGGCCTCATTAAAAGAAGAAAGGAAGAAAGACTTGCATTTATATAATACCTTGCATGACCTCAGGATATCCCAAAGTGCTCTACTGCCAATTGAGTACTTTTGAAGTGTAGTCTCTGTTGTAATATAGGAACTGCAACAGCCAATCTGTACACAGCAAAGTCCCACAAACAGCAATATGATAATAATGTTTCTTAATGATGTTGGTTGAGGGAAAAGTATTGGCAGGATATTGGGGAAACCTCACCTGTTCTTCTTTAAAATAATGCCGTGGGATCCTTTATGTCTACCTGACAGGGCCTCAGTTTAACATCTCATTGAAAATGCGGCACCTCCATGAATCTCCCTACCTAACCACACTATGGGAACACCTTCAATACACAGAGTGCAGTGGCTCAAGAAGGCAGCTCACTACCATCTTCTCAAAGTAACTATAGATAGGCAATCAAAGCTGCCTTACCAACAATTCTCACTTCCCAAGAATGAATTAAAAAACCTGAGGTGCCATCTTTACCATCCTGTGAACCTGTACCCACAAATCCCTCTTACACCAAGCTTACTTTCATTCAGAGTAAAATACTCCTTTTGATTTGCCAAACTGCATCACCTCACATTGCGTTCAGGTCTTTGATGTAGACAGTGAAAAGAAGTGGCCTAAAACTGAAACTGAGGACATCACCAGCCTATTCCTAACATTCCTGTGTTCATAAACACTTCCAACCACCCTATCCTTAATAAATGCTGGAAATACTCAGAAGATCAGGCAGCATCCGTGGAGAAAACAGGGTTAATGTTTCAGGCCTCAGAGACCTTTCATTAGAATATAGGACATGCGACAGCCAATTTATACACAGCTTCTGTAAAGTAATCTTTATCTGAAACATTGGGCAGAATTTTCCCCCCATCGGTTGGGAGGGGGGTGAAGTTCAGGAGCGGGCGCATGGAGGCGCACCTCCGATTGGCGCCCCCAATCTGGAGCGTGCCGCCATTTTACGTGGGTGGGCCAATTAAGGCCCGCCCAGCGTGACATGCACCAGGAAGCGCTATGCGCTCCCTCTGCGGGCAGTGGGGGGATTCCCTGAGCCGAGAGTGCGTTCTTTCGTGCATGCACTTGAAAGAGCACACTCATCTCCCTGAGGCTAAGTGTTGCCTCAGGGAGATCGGCTCCACATTTAAAAATGCTAAAAACAGAAAAATAAAATTTCCCTGACATGTCCCCTCATGTGACACTGAAGCCCGCCAGGGCTCCCGGCCTGCCCGCCAACCTTAAGGTTGGATGGGCAGCCCTGCCAATTATCTAAATTGTTTTATTAATGGCCTCAATTGGCCGTTGACAGGTCGGCAGGTGCACATCTGATTCGGCTGACCTGAAAATGGAAATGGGGCGGGGTGTCATCGGGAGTTCTGCCCAACGCCATCCTGCATCATTTAACGTGCTAGCGAGCGGGCCCCGCCCCCCTACTCACCAACCGGGAAATCCTGGCCATTAACTCTGTTTCGCTATATAAATGCTGTCTGACATGCTGAGTATTTCCAGCAATTTTTTTGTTTTTAGTTCAGATTTCCAGCCTCTGCAATATTTTGCTTTTGTATTAGTGTTTAATGCTCTGCCCTTAACTCTGGCTCTCTGACCTGATATTTAAAGGAAGTTGAGTGGGGGGTGGTGGCAGGTAGAGATGGGGGGCTGCTTGGCCAGTGGGGAGTTGTTGATTGTGGCAGCATGGAGAAGCTGGTATCCACAGAAGGGACACCAAAGCTATCATTTCTGCTGTTCCTGGCCCCATTGAGTGCTGTAAAAGGCACTAACCTGCTGGAGCTAGAGAGTCTCACTCGCTTCTACCAATGGATTTCCTGAGTCCTTGGAAACCCTATGGTAAACTGTTATGGCGCAGTGGAAGCCTGCATTAACTGTGATAATGAAGTGTTCTGGCTCTCTAGGAGTGGACACAGGCATATCAGGCAAACCATTGCCATCGAAATTCCGGCAGGTGGAGGATTGGGGATGCGTTCCCAAATTTTCAAGCCCACCCTGAACCTTCACTCACCCAACCTAGGCCCATTAGTTCTACCCTTTCCAGTTAGATCTTAAACCTTGTCATAGTGCAGCCAATACTCGTAAGGTTCTGACCATATATGTTTCATTGACCTGATCTATTTCATTACTCATAACTTGATCTTACAACATCTCTGTCCTATAGGACTTTTATCACGCAGCGCGGGAAGAAGCTCTCTACACATTTTAAGAACTCCATTTCCTATCCACCATTTAAATCTCTGGCATCCAACTCTCTCAGAAGACGATGGAATGTACCAAGTGGTTATGTCACGTCTGGATTGAACATTGTCTGTTGTGATTTTAGAGGCTGACTTGGGGGTGGCAGTCCCTTCCGCAATTGGCACAGTGGTCTGCACTGGAGTGCTGTGTTTGGCTGCAGTGGAAAGCTTCAGTTGGAGCTTGGTGACTGAGGAAGTTTAAGGGTTAAATTCTATCTAAAGTCTAGTCTTTCTTTAATTTAACAATTAACTAAAAATTGCTGTGAGGGTTGGAAGAAGGTGAGTTTTAGTCCAGCCTTAAAACAGGGCTCATACAGGGTCTGCTTGCAACTGTAACTAGTTAATTAGAAAACTGGCTTAATCATGTTTTCAGAGGCTAGGTTCAGAGAGTACAAAAGTAGGCTATCTTATAGTGCTGGCTTTGCCTGCATTGGAGTGCTGTGTTTGGCTGCAGTAGGGAGACTCAGTTGGAATTTGGTGACTGAGCGAGTTTGGTGAGAAGGGAGGAGGTGGTCCTTTCTTTTTCTACCTTTCCTCAGAAAGAAGAACGGCAGCCTTGGTAAGTAAATTATAGAGAAGTGTAATATTTTTAAAGTTCCTATGCTTGGATTTAACTGTGAAGTGCCAAGAATAAGGGAAATTTAAGGGCTAATATAATAAAGTAACATAAATAACCCAAAGTAGAATAAAATTAATGTAAGGAAAGTAGAGTTAAGACATGGCAGAGCAGCTCAGTCAAGTGGAATGCAAGTCCTGTAATATGTGCAAACGGGCGCTACCAGTGTCCTGGACGACCACATGTGCAGCAAGTGCTGTCAGCTGCAGAAACTTGAGCTCCAGATTTCTGAGCTCAAGCGGCAGCTGGAGTCATGTAGCGCTTCCGTGAGTCTGAGAGCTACGTGGATAGTACGTTCAGAGAGGTGCTCACACCGCAGCTTAAGGGCCTGGAGACAGAGAGGGAATGGGTGACCACCAGGCAGTCCAAGAGCAGTAGGCAGGTAGTGCAGGAATCGCCTTGGCTTTCACTCACAAATCAGTTTTCCATTTTGGAAGCTGGTGAGGGTGCTGGGTCCTCAGAGGAGCACAGTCAGAGCCAAGTTTGTGGCACCATGAGTGGCTCAGCTGTACAGGAAGGGAGAAAGAAGAAAGGAAGAGCTATAGTGATAGGGGGTTCATTGGTTAGGGAAACAGACAGGCGTTTCTGTGGCCATAGATGTGGCTCTAGGATGGTATGTTGCCTCCCTGATGCCAGGGTCAAGGATGTCACAGAGCAGCTCCAGGACAATCTTCTGAGGAAGGGTGATCAGCCAGAGGTTGTGGTCCCCATTGGTACCAATGACTTAGGTGGAAAGGGGGATGTGGTCCTGCAATCAGAATTTAGGGAGCTAGGTAGAAAATTAGCAAGCAGGACCCCTAATGTAGTAATCTCCGGATTGCTCCCAGTGCCACGTGCCAGTGAGTACAGAAATAGGTGGATAAGGCAGATGAACGTGTGGCTGGAAAGATGGTGCAGGAGGGAGGGCTTTAGATTCCTGGGACACTGGGACTGGCTCTAGGGGAAATGGCATGTGTACAAGCTGGACGGGCTGCACCTGAACAGGGCTGAGATTGAGCTCTTTGCGGGCCGTTTTGCTAGTATTGTTGCAAGGGCTTTAAATAAGTCAGCAGGGGTGTGGGAGCCTAAAGAAAACATTAGAGCAGGATACCAGAGTGCACAAAATACTGGGAGGGACAGATAGCACTAGTATAGAGAATAGTAAGTTAATAGGTAAAGTTGGGGTAAGGGAGAAAGTAACAAAACAAGTCAGGGTTACTATGCATGTATGTGAATGCATGGGGTATAGTAAATAAGATTGGGGAGTTACAGGTGCAGATTGCCATGTGGAAATATGATGTTGTGGCAATAAGAGACCTGGTTCAAGGAAGTGCAGAACTAGGTGTTAAATATTCCCAGGTACAAGGTGTTCAGAAGAGATAGGAAAGGAAGGGAAGGAGAAGGGTGGCAGTATTGGTTAAGGAGAGCATTGCAGTGCTGGAGAAAGAGGATGTCCCAGAGGGTTCAAGGATAGAATCAATTTGGCTAAAGCTAAGGAACAAAAAGGGTGCAATTACAATGCTTGGTGTAGTCTATAGACCGCCAAATAGTGAGAAGGACAAATCTGCAGGGAAATTACAGAGAGATGCAGAGAGATGTTATAATGGGAGACTTGAATGTAGACTGAGACAGTGGTGTTGTAAAGGGCGGAGAGGGGCAAAAGTTCTTAGATTGTGTTCAGGAGAATTTTATACAGCAGTATGTGTCCAATCTAACAAAAGATGTGCTGTTGGACCTGGTTCTTGGAAATGAGGCAGACAAAGTAGATCAAGCGTCAATGAGTGAGCATTTAGGAGGTAGTTATTGTTGTATTATATGTTTTAGGATGATGATAGAAAAGTTGATAGGTAATCCAGAGTAAAAATAATTAACTGGACAAAGCCAACTTCGATGGAGCAAGAACAGAGTTGGGCCAAATAGACTGGAATGAAAGATTGGCAGGAAAAACTGTGGCTGAGCAATGGGCTACCTTCAAAAAAGAATTGGTTTGGACACAGTCAAGGTATATTCCATCAAAAGAGAAAGGTAGGACAAACAAATCCTGAGATCCCTGGATGAAAAAGGAGATTGAAATTAAGATAAAGAAGAAAAAGTGTGCTTATGACAGTTGCAAGATAGAAAATACAATTGAGAACCAAGAGGAATGTTCAGAGGGGAGGTGAAAAAGCATATTAGAAAAGCAAAGAGGGACTAAGAGTAAAGACTGGCAGCCAATATAAAGGGGAATCCAAAAGTCTTCTATAGACATATACATAGTAAAAGGGTGGTAAAAGGAGGAGTAGGGCCGATTAGGGACCTAAAAAGGAATTTACACTTGGACGAAGGAGCCATGGGGCTAAAGTATTAAATAAATACTCTGCATCCGTCTTTACCAAGGAGGTAGATGCTACCCAGGCCATGGTGACAGACGAGGAAACTCTGTCACCAGAAGGATTCAAAATTGATAAGGAGTAAGTGTTGAATAGACTGGCGGTACTTAAAGTTGACAAGGTACTGGGACCAGATGAGATGCATTCAAGGATAACGAAGGAAGTGAGAGTAGAAATTGCTGGGGCCATAATCTTTCAGCCTTCCCTAGACTCAGGGGTTGTGCCAGAGGACTGGAGAACTACACCCTTGTTCAAAAAGGTTGTAAGGATAAGCCTAGCAATTACAAACCAGTCAGTTTAACTTCAGTACAAAAACAGAATTACCTGGAAAAACTCAGCAGGTCTGGCAGCATCGGCGGAGAAGAAAAGAGTTGACGTTTCGAGTCCTCATGACCCTTCAACAGAACTAGGTGAATCCAAGGAAGGGGTGAAATATAAGCTGGTTTAAGGTGTGTGTGTGTGTGTTGGCGGGGGGGGGTTTAACTTCAGTGGTGGGCAAGATTCTAGAATCAATTATTCAGAGTAGAATTAGTAGTCACATGGAAAAATATGATAAGGGAGAGCCAGCATGGATTTTCAAAGGGGAATTGAGTTTAACTAACTTGCTGGAGTATTTTGAAGAAGTAACAGAAAAGGTTAATGAGGGTAATGCTGTTGATGCGGTGTACACGGACTTTCGAAAGGCATTTGACACAGTGCCACACAACCGACTTGTGTGAAAAGTCATTGCTCATGGAATTAAAGGGACAGTAGCAACGTGGATACAAAATTGGCTGAATAATAGGAGAGTAATGGTCAAGTGATATTTTTGAGCTGGGGGGAAGGTTTGTAGTGGAGTTCTTCAGAGGTTGATATTGGGACCCTTGCTTTTCCTGATACATATTAATGATCTAGTTCTTGGTGTGCAGGGGACAATTTCAAAGTTTGCGGATGATGCAAAGCTTGAGAGTGTTGTCAACTGTGAGGAGGGTAGTGTGGAACTTCACTGGGACGTAGACAAGTTGGTGGAGTGGACAGATAGGTGGCAGATGAAGCTCAATACGGAGAAGTGTGAGGTGATGCTTCTTGGTAGGAAGAACATGGACAGATAATATAAATTAAGGGGTGAAATTTTGAAGGGAGTGCAGGAGCAGAAAGACTTGGGTGTATATGTGCAATGGATCATTGAAGGTGGCAGGACAGGTGGAGAAAGCAGTTAATAAAGCATATAGTATCCTGGGCTTTATTAATAGGGGATAAAGCCAAAATACTGCTGATGCTGGAAATCTGAAACAAAAACAAAAATTGCTGGAAAAGCATAGCAGGTCTGACAGCAAACTGTAAAATTATGATTTGGGTTTTTAATTAAAGAAAGTCACAACGGAGTTAGTGTTCCACAGTGGGCACAAGTGAAAATGCACAGCTGTCCCAACTCCATGCCATGGGTTTGGTTGGTGAAGTAGTTGTAGAGCTGAGATACATAAATCAGAATGCTGAGATGGTCTGGACAGAGACAGAATTAACGTTTCGAGTCGGCATGACTTCTTCATAATGAATAATGTATCGACTCTGGCCCCAGTCAACTTGAGGTCTCACTTGCACACATCCCTGTATCACAGACGTGGGCGACCTGTTGGTCATATGCCGATAATAAGCTCACCATAGGGCATGTCTTTGTGAAAGCGGCTGTCATCCATTCAGCTCATGTGACCCAACCAACAGAGTCGCTGCTGACTCAAGAGGCCAAACGTGCTTGGGATCCCAGCACACTAGTGTATGACTATACTCGGTACTTTGTACTGCCAGGAGATGCCCATTTACCCATTCTCTATTCCAACCAATAAGTGGATAAATAAAATCTCCCATATCCCAACTTAATCACTTTGGCTGTACATTGGTACTTGCCCATCCTTGCAGAATATCTCTCAGCTCACAGCAAAAAACAAATCCCTTTTCCTGTTGGCTCATCTTTGGCTATGCATTAATTCCCATGATCTTCCTGTTCGTCCTGTTCTAGCATATGATTGGCAAAGTAATCCTGAGATAACCATCCATAACTCTTGCTCCTAAATGTTGTTTCTTAATCTTCTAAAATCTTCTGGCAGATTTCAGGCTTTTCCTTACTTACATCATTAGTTCCTACGTGGACCGTGGTGACTGGTTGCTCTTCTTCTCCTTGCACAGTCTTGTGAGCTACAGATGTTAAACAGGCATCCCGAGGCTGGATGGTATTGCAATGGGATCTGTAGATAGTTCTTTGGGAAGTGGGAGAGGCAGGTGACCAGGGTCAATAATTCACAATATTTTAGTGAGACCAGGAGAAGCACTCCTCCCAGGGCCTCTTCAGCTCCCTTGCTACTGGAACTGGACAGAGCACAAGTTCCACTCAGTTCTATGCTAGAATGACCATCAGCATTCTACATCAGTCAGAGGACCCCAACTTGCATGTTAAAAGGGGCCCACAGCCTGAAATAGGCAGGTGTACAGCCGTGGCTGAGATTGTGAGAGTCAATGGGGCAGTGAGACCAGAATCATGGAATGCAATGGCTACAGCACAGAAGGAGGCCATTCAGCCCATTTTGTCAATGCCACTGTAAATGGAGACTGATGAATGGGGATCATGGGATACTTGGCATAAAAGCTAAGTTGTGAAAACTTAAGAGAAGTTTGTCTCTGCGACAGAGAGTCATATGATGGATCTGATCATTAGGAAGTGAGATGAGGGGAGAAGAGACAGAGATATTTGACAATGTGACTAAGGAAAGATGGGATCAGGAGAATAAGGTGGAAAGATCTAATTAAAGACAAAGAAGCTGGTCAAGTGAACTATTTGTAACTGTATAAATTGACTGTTCATACATTGTACTGCAGAACCCCTGCTCATGAGAATGGGGCTTCCCCTTGCAGGCTTGTAATAAAGATCGCTCACTTGAACAAGACATCCGACTCTCGAGGCTTCTTTGGATACCGGGGCAAGCCCTTATCCTTTCACCAGATCCCTGTAAGAGCGATTTGGGTAGTCCCACTCTCCCACATTTTCCCCATGGCCTTACATGTTTTTCTCTTCAGTTGCTGATCCAATTCCCATTTTGATGTCATTGGAGCCCTGTGAATGCTCTCTGGCTGGCCTCCAACTTTGCATCCTCTATAAACTAGCTCAACCAGAACTTTGGTCCCTGTGCTCACATCGAGTTCTGTTCACCCATCACCATCATGCTCGCTAACCAACGTTGACTCCCCGTTCTGCAATACTTTGATTTTAAAACTTATTTCCTTGTTTTCAAATCCTTCCTAGGCCTCACTCCTCCCTAATCCAGTAACACCCTCCAGCCCTCCAAGATGCCTGCATTTCTTCAATTGTGGCCTCTTGCGCCTCCTCGACTTTCAATACTCCACCATTGATGACTGTGTCTTCAGCTGCCTAGACCCAAAGGTCTGGAATTCCCTCCCTAAACATCTGCACCTCTCTATGTCTTTCTCCTTCTATGAGACAATACATAAAACCAAACCTCTCACCTGCCCTAAATCAGTCTTGGTATCAAATATTGTTTCATAACACTCCTGTGAAGCACCTTGGGATGTATTACTATGGGTAGAAGTGCTAAACAGATGTAGGGGCTTTTGTTGTTGATTTCAACAGTTTAAAATCTGATTAACAGCTGCTTAGAGACTGATGGCTAACACTTAACCCAAGTTAAAATCAGAGATTAAATTTCAGTAAAGTATAAAAAAAAACACCAGTCCTGGAAGGTTTACATAATGCTGACTTCCGTCTCGCTAATGAATTCCCAGCCTCAATGGATTCTCACTCTCATTGAATTCCCACTGTACAAGTCCTTATTCTCAACCTCTTCTCATCTCACTACATTACCAGCTCACTCTGTGCAGAACAACTGGCCTTAACATCACTGAGCCAGGATGTGATGAAATCAGTCATGCTGGATTCATTTGATAGATCTCCACAAAGTGACAGCAAGGTTGGACTCACTGTGACCATCGCCATCATCAAAGGACCCACTCACACTCAGGGCCCAGATTTTTTTTAAGGATATGGGAAGCTGGAGTTGGGAAATTCCCCAACTCTGCAATCCCATTCTCACCATGAAGAAAGCTCCCTCACCCTATTTTCATGTCAGAGTGGTGGCCACGAGCTGGAGTTGAGCTGAATGCCTCTGTGGGCAGGCTTGAGGTAGCAAAGGAGGTCAGTGGATGGCGAGGCCAGCAGGTTACTGGCCATCAGCCCATTTCAACTCATGGTTGTGAGGTCCTCTTACCTTCACCCATTCCGGACTCACTCCCCATGTGCCCACCATACCCCATATCTCCCATGCCTCTTCATGCCCCAATGCCCGTCCTTTCTCTCTTACATCTTCCAGGCCTCCAATCTGCTACCTCATATCTTCCATTCCCCCATTCCACTCATATCCCTCATGCCTCCTCAAATCTCCCATACATCCACCATGCCCCCCTCATATCTCCCATGACCCCTCCAGGCCCCCATACATTCCCATGCCCACTCAGCAGTATGTACTTGTTACACAACCAATGAGCCATATAACACTGGCAAGTCTTTGAAATTCTCATGAAATGAAAAAAATCAGCCATTCAAAAATCCCTTTGAAAAATATTAGCCCTTTACCTTCTGTTGCATTTCTGTGTCTGCTTTACACAAACTCACCAACCTCATGCCAGGGCTGATAAACCATACGTAGGTTCACTTTTTTTGAAGGTGTAGTGCATGAGGTGCAGCAGATATGGATTCAGCAACTTTACTACTTTGTGGATTCAGCAACTATAAGGACAAAACAGCTGCAATTCCTACCCGCACACTACACACAACTAGCTGCTGATCACATGCTGTTCTACATCCCGGCTACTTCCTCATTTGCACATTTCCTTAAAGTGGTATCATAACACCTTCTCATAAAACTGTCAAACAGACACACTGCCAATGAAAGTACCATTGAAGAAACTTTTAATCCTGTCCAAATAAACACATAGGCATTTAAAAACTATGTCAAAGAAATATCAAGTCATTATGAGGTAATAAAACTGTCAATCAAATAAAGCTAGCAGTCCCCTTTGCAACCATGTCAACAGCCTCCATAGGGCCAAACACTTAAACAATCTTGGAGCTAAGCCATGCATTTTAATGAGGTCATCTGGCAACTGTAACAGCAGAAGCAGACTGAACAAGTGGCCAGGTATCTGCTTTGTCAGATAGCCTCATTATGATGCTTGGCTGAGCTCCAAGAATGACTAATGCATTTGGCCTTGTGAGGGACTGTTGACACAGTTGCAAATGGGACAGCTAGATTTCTTCTGTTCAACCCTGTTTTGTCCTCATCACCAGTTTGTTGTAGGGTGGCCAAGTTGTGCTATTAATGAGTTGATCTGCAGGCATTTCTTGGGTGGAAACATTAAGTTTATTTGCAATATACTCAGCAGCAACTATACATGTGCTTTCAACTCCAACTCTATCTCTATGCTGACTGCTGACACATTACTCTCCTACTGGTTACTACAGATCATGTGATCTTGTCTAACAATTATTATTCTTAAAGGTACATTACACACTGAATAAAAGCATAATCACTACAGGTACCATTATGCCCTGCAAGAAAAAGTTGACATTGAACTGAACACAGTAGAGAAACTGTACATTATACAACCTGCTCAGTTCTCGGAATGGGCAACACCCATAGTCCCCATCCTTAAACCAGGCCAAAGTGTCCGAATTTGTGGAGACTACATACTGACGGTTAATAAAGTAGCTAAGCTAGACAGGCATCCCATTCCAAATATCAAAGACCTATATGCCAAGCTGGCAGGAGGACAACATACGCAAAGCTTGACATGATTCGTACTTATCAACAACTAGAGTTGGATAATGACTCCTGGGAATTTGTCACTATTAATACCCACAAAGGGTTGTACCATTATACATGATTGCCTTTTGGTGCCTCCTCTGCTCATGCCATCTTTGAGAGAACAATGGAAAACTTACTGTAGGGACTGCCCCAGGTTGTAGTCTAATTAGATGATGTAATGGTGACAGGGTTCATTGAAAAAGTGCATTTGGAAAACTTAGAAGAAGTCTTAAAATGTTTCTTGCAGGCTGGGGTGTGTTTAAAAAAAGAAAATTGCACATTCCAAGTGAGGGAGGTAAATTATTTAGCTCTCCAGGTAGATTCACAGACCCTCCACTCGGTTGAGGAGAAAGTGAGAGCCATAAGAAAGGCACCTGCGCCAAAGAATGCCTCAGGCTCAAATCACTCCTAGGAATGATCAACTTTTATGGGCGGTTCTTACCTAATTTGTCTACAGTGCTGGCCCCCTGCATTCCCTACTCAAAAAGAACCTATATTGATCTTGGGAGGTGACCCAGAAAGAAGCTTTCATAAAGGTGAAACAATTGTTGCACTCACCAATCTATTAGTGCATTATGACCAGATGGAAGAGTTGGTGCTGACATGTGACACATCTCCTTATGGAGTGGGAGCAGTGCTCTCTCATTGGATGGATGATGGCACTGAAGGGCCAATGATGAGCACGTCCCAGTTCCACAGGAACTTGTTTTAGATTCCTCACGGTATGTGCTCAATAGATCAGAGACTTGACAAGTCGGGACCCAGTCCTATCTCAAGTATGAGGTTGGTCACAGGAGCCTGTATCTGATTAAATGAAACTGTATTTCAACAGAAGACGTGATATAAACATTTTATTGTGGGAAGCGCGAGTGATAGTTCCTCCAAAGGGAAGGGAACCACTTTTAATTAAAGTACAGAGTGCCCATCCAGGAATTTCACAAATGAAGTCCATAGCACGCAGCTATCTATGGTGGCCTGGGTTGGATGGTGAAATAGAGAGTTTAGTGAAAAATTGTGTGCAATTTCAGCAACTGCAAAAGTAGCCAGCGACAGCTCTGTTACACCCATCGGAGTGGCCAGGTAGACCCTGAGTGCAGTTACACATTGACTACGTTGGATCTTTCCTGGGAACAATGTTTCTGCTCATTGTTGATGCCCATTCAAAATGGTTGGAATGTATATGAGGTGAAGTCATCAATGTCAGCCCCTACAATTGAGAAACTATGTCAGAGTTTTGCCATAAGTGGTTGTTTCCGATAACGGCACAGCATTTACGAGTGCTGTGTTTCAGTGGTTTTATCAGCCTCAATGCTATCACATATGTAAAAACTGAACCGTACTACCCATCCTCAAACGGACTTGCCGATAGCATGGTTCAAACGTTCATGGTAGACATGAAAATCCTAACTGGCGATTCCTTGGCAACCAAGCTAGCACGTTTTCTTTTTCAATATAGGACTACCCCTCACACAACAACAGGTGTCACGCTGCGGAGTTATTGTTGAAATGCCATCTCAGGATGAGATTGAGCTTAATGATGCTGTATTTAGAGGGGAAGGTGGAAAGGAGTCAGAAAACTAAACACAACTGGCATAGTCATGAGAGGAAATTTACCATGGGAGAGCCGGTATATGTGAAAAACTTTGGGGAAAGACCAAAGTGGTTACTGGGTGAAATAAGTGCAGTTATTGGACCTCTATCAGGTGGAAGGCCTGATCATCCGTAAACATGTGGACCATTTAAGGGAGAGAGAGACAAATCACCAAAATTTGGTTCCACCAGCGATCATGGCCAGGCCCGCATTTCCTGTTGAGGATATTCAGCCCAGGACTGACATGTCTGATTTTCTTGTAGAAGTTGAGGATACAGAACTGCAAATGCCCACCGAAGCACCTGATGTTCAGGCAACTCCCGAAAAGGAGGTTCCTGACAAAGCATCTGTAGTTGTGGAGCTGCGATGTCCCACACGTCCCAGGAAACCACCTGAAAGACTGAACTTGTAAATTCCTTACCCAGTGTAAATATTATGTTGTCTTGAAAAATATGTACTTGTAAATATAGTATGTATAGCCATGTTAAAATGGGGGGGGATGTAGTAATTATGGTTTTATTTGGTGTGTAATGTATCTTTAAGAATAATACTTGTTAAGGAAGATCATGTGATCTGCAGTAACCAATAGGACAGTAGTGAGGGCTACCTCGGCAGTTAGTATGGAGATAGAGTTGGAGTTGAAATCACTCATGTAGTTGTTGCTGAGTATATTGTAAATAAACTTAATATTTCCAACCAAGAATTATCTGCAGATCAACTGTATCACTAATAGTACAACTCATCTAGCTTGCAACAAAAGCAAACAACAGATCCTAGTGCTCGAAACTTTGCAATAATGTAAGACTGTTCCCATAGGTCTAATTTTAATAATTGAACCCACAATGTGTTTACCCAATCCCATAAGAGTGATTGGTGCCTTATGTCTTATACAGCAAATAAGCTCAAGCATCATAGGAACACGACAGAGGGGAGATCACAGGGAGAGATCATAGGGCTAGATTGCAGAGGGGAGACTGCAGAGGGGAGAGATCATGGGGGAGAGATCACTTGGAGAGGTCATGGGAAATGATCACAGGGAGAGATTGCAGGGAGAGATCACAGGAGGAGATCACAAGAGAGAGTGTTGAGAGAGATCACAGGTTGCGCTCACAGGGTGAGATCGCAGAGCGAGATTGGATTACAGGGATGTAGGCTGACTGTGGCAGGTAGGCTCATTATGCCAAAGTGGGGAGGGGGTAGAGTACTCCCCCTTCTCCTGGCCCAAAAGTAGTTGTGGAAAACAACTGGCAGCTCCCTCTTCCCATTAACTGCTGAACAAACTAATGGAAAATTATTCAGCTTAACATTCTCAAGAAGACCATGACCTCCTCCCAGCACACTGTGGCTGGTTCAACAACTTCAATTTAAGTTGAAACAACAATTTAAGACTGATAGCTGTTATAATCTAGATTTATGTTCCAGATTTTCATTAATTGAAGTTAAATTCCACCAGCTGCCATAGTGGGATTTGAACCCATGCCCCCAAAGCATTAGCCTGGGCTTCTGGATTACTTGCCCAGTATCATTGCCACTGTGCCACCATCTCCACAATATCAGTACCTAGGTATGGTACACACAAAATAATCATTGAAAGCCCACATATAGGTACAGTGCACACAAGATGGGCATTAGGAGTCCATGCGAAACATAATGGCTCAGTCTCTTGATTGTCCAATTACCTTTTCTTTATCTTCCTGATGCTAGGACGATTAATTATAGAAGTGATATTGAGCTGGAGAGTTTACTGAGTAGAGTGCCCCATAGATCACTGTTGAAGGCCCGACTGTTTTTAATCTACATAAAGAACCTGGATTCAGAAGCATATTGTAATTCAGTCAAACTCACAGATAAAGCAAAGCTGGGTGAGGGTAAAGGTCAGTTCTGAGAAGGCAGCCAAGGAACTACAAAAGAACCTGAACAAAATTTGAAAATACACAGAACTACATCAGACGAAATTAAATATGAATAAATGTATGACATACTGAAAGCGAGGATAGTAGATACACTTACTCAATAAAAGGTGCTAAACTAATTAAGGAAGAAAAAGATTGGCTACTGATAGTGGACACTTAGCACATGCAGTCAATGCAAAGCAGCAAAATAAAAAGCTAATGCAATGCTGTCAGATAAGTAAAGTGCAAATCTAAGGCCACCATGATGAAAGTGAACAGTGGTCAGACCACACCTTGAGTGCTGTGTTCTGGCCTAGCCAGAGATACAAGGGAAGAGGTAATACCCTGGAGCTGGTGTGTCACCTGCCATATGTTATTCATATTTAAGCAAAAATCAACCAAAGGTTGACACTGAGCTACATAAACAGATACTAAAACAGGAAACCAAAACTTTGATCAAAGAGGTAGGTTTTTGAGCAGTCTCTTAGTACAGAGAGATAGACTGACAAAGAGGTTTAGGGAGAGAATTCCAGAGCTAAGGGACTAGACAGTTAAAGGCACATTTGCCAATGGAGATGTGAAGGAAATTAGGGATGCACAAAGGGCCAGAATTTGGAGAAATGCAGAGTTCTGCGATGGTTGAGGGCTGAAGGAAGTTAAAGAGATAGAGAAAGGGCAAGGAAAGAATTTGAAAACAAGGATGAGAATTTAAAATTTAAGGCTTTGCTTGACCAGGGGCCAATTTGGGTCAGTGGGGTGATTCAGGATGTGAGCATCAAAGATTTGGATGGGCTGAAATTTACAGAAGGTGGAAGACAGGAGGCCGGTCAGGAGAGCATTGGAATAGTCAAGTTAGGAGGTAACAAAAGCATGGATGAGGGCTTGACCAGTTGGTGGGAGCAGGTGGAGACAGGAAATATCAGACTTAGACTTAGCTCCTCCAGTCCTATACAGGACAATGGGCAGCCAGACTCTGCCACTGGCCCCAATCCATCACAATTTCTTTCCCTCCAGCCCACTCTTGAAAGTCCTTCCTTAAATGTACTTTACCAGGTCTTCTTTGGCCAGCCCAGATTTCTTCTTCTATCTGTTTGGTATCCATTTTACTGCCACTCTGGCAGGGCGTACATCCGGGAGGCAAAATACGGATCCAACTAGTCTCAGTCATCTCTCCATCACGATGTGCCACAGGTACTTCTAACCAGTTGTCTGTAGTACTTCTTCATTGGTGATATCATTTCTCCATATGATGCCCTGGATCTTACATAGGCAATGCTGGTGAAAGACATCCAACTTAAGTGACACCTTTATTGTTCTCTTCCATGTCCATCTGGCACAGATTGTAGTGGTTGGATACCCAGACTGTGTGGAGCTGCTGGAAGACCTCTGCTGCTTTGTCGATTCTTATATGGACGTCAATCTCTAATTGTCTTCCCAGAAGGTGTTGCTTCCAAGGTAGGGGAAGTCATCAATGTCCTCGATGTTCTGTTATCCGTTAGCGATGGGTGGGCCTTGTTGCCTTCCAGTTGTAATTGTCTTGGTCTTCTCGCAGCTGATGCATAGGCCAAACCTGGCGCTGCTACTCTCAAGACTGGTGGTCATGTCTTAGAGAGTGCAGCATTCTTCAGTCAACAGGGAAGTGTCATCTACGAAATTCAGGTCCATCAACTTGCAGTGGTGCCACAGGATGTCAAAGCCTGCACCCACCATCATCTTCATCATGATGAAATCAATAACCAAGACTAAAAGGAAAGGGGAGAGTATGCAGCCTTGCCTTACTCATGTGATGATGTTGAAGGAGTCTGTGCTGGTCTTGACACAGCTGCTGGAGGCTTTGAAGATGTTAATGTACTGCTGCGGGGTGATGTTGAAAGCCTACGTGAAATCAATGAAAGTTGATAATAAGTGGCTTCTGATACTCTAGGTGCTAAGATGTTCATGAATGCAAAGGTCTGCTCACAGCATGATCAGCCACCCCAGAAAACTGCCTGATACTCACCAAGGGTGCCATCTACTTCTGTTTTAAATCAATTGAGGAGCATCATCTGAAAGCTTTTCCAGGTACAGACAGCAGTGTTATGCCCCTCCAGTTGTTGCAGGTTCCCTTTCTTTGGCAGCTTAACAATTACCCCTTGCCTCCAGTCGGCCAGGACATCCTCCACAATCCAGATCTTGTTGAACAGGTCTGTGAGCTCTGTTGTGACCTTGTTCATGTCATTTTTCAATAGCTCTGCTGGTATCTCATTGATCTCAGGTGACTCATTGTTCTTCAGGTTCTTGCTGACTCTTTGGACCTCTGATCTGGCAACTTCTCCCAGGTTGTCATTCAACTGTTGAGGTGTGGTATTATTATCGAACTCGAACATGGAGCTGGGGTTGGGTTGGTTCAGGATCTCCCAAAAATGTTCCACTCACCTTGCCTCCTGCTGCTGGTCAGTCAATAGCATCCTGCTGCCCCTGCTCTTGATTGGTACAGTGGTGTTGCTTCTTGCACCCCTCAGTTCCCATACGATCCTGTACTGTGTCTTGGAGTTGTTCTGGTTTGCTGCCTCTTGTGTCTCCCTGCCTTTTAACTCTCTATCCTTGTTTGTCCCTCTTGTAGCTCTCCTTCACAGCTTTATCCAGTCTTCTGTACCTCTTATCATCTTCTCGTTTTTGCTCAATATACTTTTCCTGATCCCTCTTGCTCCTCACCAGCTTTCTTTCATCAATCAATTTCCTTGTTGAGTCAGTGATCCATCGTTTATTGGCTCCTCTCCTCCACCTGATGGTGACTTTTGCGTTATTTTTAATCCCTCTTTTGAAGATGTCCCACTGTTCCTCACTGTTCCAGGCCAGCCTCGACTTCATTAGCACTTTAAATCTGTTGGAGAGGGCCAGCTTCAGTTTCAGTTTCCCCGATGCAAATGGCCTTTGCGACTTCATGGTTGTTGCCTTCTTCAGCTTCAGGTGGATCTTACCTGACACAAGGTGGTCAGATCCTACATCAACACCTTGATATATCCAGACATCTTGGAAGGATGACCTCTGCCTGCTGCTGATGCATAAATAGTCAATCTCGTTCAAGGCGTTACTATCTGGAGACCTCCATTTCCCTGTGTTTCAAGAAGGTATTCGCAACGCTGAGCACATTGCTGTTGCAGACGCTTGCCATTTCCATTGACCATGCTTGCTGAGCCATTGGCCAGTCCTCGCCAGTTGCCATCAAGGTCAACAATCAGTAGCTTGATATCATAGCTAGGTGCCTCATCCAGCATGTTCGCAATTGATCCTCCTCTGTGCCTGTCTCTGTCAGTGCATAAACCTGCATGACAGTGATTGTGGCGTGCCTTGTGTAGAATCAGGCCATGATAATACAATGTTTACTGGCTTCCACCCAACTAACACCCGTGCTGAGCTTTTGTTGAGTATGAGGCCACCTCCATGAATGTGGTGTTCTTCTAGTCCAGATACAGGACCGGGTTGTGCCCTTATTGCTAATTTGTCCTTGGCCTGTCCACCACGTCTCGCTCATACCTAAGATAGGTCAAGTCAATAGGTTTTCATTTCTCACAGCACCTGGGACATTTTCTCACATTAGAAGAGTGTTTGGATGTTTCAGCTGCTGATCCTGGTGATGGTTTTGCATTGAAGATTGGGCTTGTCAAGGGTTGGACTTCCTTTCAGCTCTTATCCAATTCTATCCTATGTACATCCTTGGATGTGCTGTCCTTTCTTTGCTGGGGTTTGCCAGTATGACTACTTCTTGCTGTTTCTGTTGTGATGATGGGCTTTTACAGGGTGAGGGCACTAAGCCCCATGGTTAACCCTCCTCCATTTCCAACCAGGCCTGGGACGTGCTTCAGTGGAGTTTGAGATATTATGAAGGTGGAAATAGGCAATCTTGGTGATGGAGAGGACATGAGGTCAGAAGGTCAGCTCAGAGGCAAATAAGGTTGCAAATGGTTCAGTTCAGTCTCAGACAGCAGCCAGGGAATGGGTGGAAGCAGAAAATGCTGGAAAAACTCAGCAGGTCAGGCAGCATCTGTGGAGAGAGAAACAGAGTTAACGTTTCAGGCGGATGACGAGACCGACCTGAAACGTTGGCCTAGATTTTCATCCTCACGGCAGGTGGGGTGGGGGGTGGGGGGTGGGGGGGTGGGGGGGGGGGGGGGGGGGGGGGGGGGCGGGTGGTGGGGTCAGGAAAATTCCTGGCTCAGCCTATCTGCCTCAGGGGAAAGTGCCAGGAAAACAAGATATTCATTTTGGGGGTTTGGGGGTGCAGATGCAGGCTAGATTCAGGCCAGCTGATACAGGAAAATGTTCAGAGGCAGCCACACAGGCTGCCAGATGTGGTGGCAGACTGTTTAAAAGGCCTGCCTCAGTACTGTGGGACATCATCCCAGTTAAAATAAAAACAGAAAGGCCCTCGCCCCTCACATATCCTCACCCCCAACACACACCCCTCATGCCCCATCCATGCCACCTCATGTCCCCACCCACCCCCTAGGTTCCCTCATTTCCCCCACACCAATGTATGCCCCCCACCTACCCATATATGGCCCCTCATACTCCCTATGCTAAGCTATGGCACTTTCATGCCCATTCGCCCAGTGTATAGAAGCAAGGAATCCTGCTGTGACAACTGACTTTGTAAAAAAAAGCTTTAAAAACAGTCATTCATTGATAACTTCCCAATCTGTTAAACAAAAACTCATTAGTACTGCAGCCCAATGAAAGGACCAACCACACAGACCCTTTAACATTTCAAAAGCTGAAACTGCAAATTGTGTAAATAAACATTGTGAAGTTGATGCTATATATCAGAGAGCCAGAGCTGTCAATCAAGCAATGTTTTCCCTGGGGGTCAGGTGTTTCAACAGGCTAATGAATTTCTGGGTGCTTAGCCAAGCCTAATTATGTACTCCAGACACCCTATGGAATACTAAAATATCTGAGCCCCAGGCTTCCAAGGCATCTATGTTCAAGAGTGCTATGCCCATCTTGTATCATCCTTCACACGATTCACAATGCGCCCTTCTCAAGCACAAAATTCTTCCTAGTACCTGGGTAGGGACAAAAAAAAAGCTGCCCTACAAGTCCAGCAGACCTACCCTCCTACACTCTTGGGTTAAAGCAACATAATTTGAATTGAGCCTTTGCCAATTCTGGGGCACTTAAGACAAGTTTAAAGATAATTCCATAGGGGTACCTGCATCTCTCCAGAGGGGGTTCCCTGGATATCTGAAGAAATGCACAAAGTTCAGACATGTTCCTACCAGGTCTACTCTGCACACATCATTTCTCGTAAGGTCAAAAGACCAAAATCTGACTTGGGTGGGGTCAGCTGCTGATCTAAATGGGCAGTCTCCTCCGTGTAACACGCGCGCACAAATCCCCACCCGGTCCCATTCCCACCTCCATGAAAATGATAGGTGCCGTGTTCAGGGACAGGACTTCTGATTTCCAGGCACATCTACCATTTTCACAATGATGGAGAGGCTCTCCATCGTTGCAAAAATTCAGATCCAAGGCCTGAGGATCAAAGGCCAGAAACAAATCCAACGAGCAACATTTGTTGTTGTTTTTTAACTTAGATTTCTGGTGCAATGAATAAGTTCGAGCATCCTTTCTGAAGCACGTGTGCAGTTTTACCTGCCACTACAAGCTGTAGAGTTATGTTTATAAACATGAACTCAGCATCTTTCATGCCATTGATATATACCAGGGGAAATGCACTAAAGATGAAAAATGACTACAGCTGTAGCCTGAGATACCACTTTCAATTGATCAGCATGCTTTTTTTTTCTATAAACTTGATGGACGTATGAAATGAATTGAGCTAATACAATGCTGTTTCTGTAATAAGACTGTAGCTAAAAATTATTACCTTATGTCTTATTTGCATCGCATTTGTGTGAGCAGTAAAATATCTCTTGAATTTTTCCATCCACTCTACATCCAATCATATGAAAGCCATTTAAGAATTTCCAAGATTATATTACTCATTAGGTGAGGGCTGAGAATTTTGAGTTTCTTCGCATTTTTCCCCCATGAGCTCAGATTTAATAGGTCCAAAAATCAGGTTGTCACAAGCAGGATTCAAGGTTCAGATCCCATTCTTTGTATTTCTAGACCAGTAAGGAACTTAGCTTCAATCTGCATTGTATTGCAAAGATAAATGGATATATGCCAAAAATGCCAATGCCACATCTAGATCACCAAAATTTGGGCAACATGTTCATTTTATATATATATATATATATATATATATATACATATACACACACACTGGACTACCAGGAAAACAGACACACATAAAATCACCAGGTATGACACTCCACCATTACAGGAACAGCATTGGGTGTATTAATACCTACCCTTACATTAGGGAACATTACAGAGGAAAAGCATGCACACAGGCAGATTTTTTTAATATTGCTAATTTTTTCCCTTTTTTGCTACCTTTCTCTCCTTAAGGCACTAGGGCATTATTCTATAGCCAGTTGTTTGGTAGTACTGAACTTGAGTAATGCTGAAAAAAGAGACACGTTGAGGCTTTTTGTCTTGCAATCATCAGGACACCACAAGGATACCAATGTAAGGGGAAAACAACAATTAATACTCAATGTGAAGAGAGTGCTGATTGGTTGGCAAGTGGAATCTTATTGTTGCCATGGAGAATGCATCAGTGATGGTGACTGACAGTTTGCTGCCAAGCAAACAGCGAATGGCTGTCACTTGTTTTGTTTAGCTGAAAAAGGTGCAATTTCTGTACACGTTCTTTCTGTCTGCAAAGAACAGGGACCTATGGATGAATATATGTAGTTTCCAGTACACGCAAATGTGCCACATTGTGACACTGGCTCCCATGTCTAATGTGAAGTTGGTGAGGTGGCCATTTATTGAGATGTCCATTCCAAAAAGAGAATCTGGGATCCTTGACCTCACCCAAAAAGCACGGCTTGGTCTCTTCCTGGTGTGGTACCTTAATCTCATGGATTGTCTGGGTGTTTTAGCTTTGCATAGTTTTCCAATGTGCTTCATGCAGTTGAAGTTAAAACATTGTGTTAAAACTGAGATGGGTGGACATTGGTCTCACTTGTGGGGTCATTTGGTTCCACAGCGCTAACATGGTCATCCAATCACTTGTGGTCTATTTGAGTATTGCTTCCCTTGACCTGAAATCTCTCTGCTACTTCACTGCTTTACTAACTGGACAGTTGCTCTGTACCATGACTTGCTCTCGGCATGTAAAATGGGGTGCTGTAGGATTTCAGATTGCCTGACTATTTGGATGGCCTTTTCTAGGGTCAGGTCTTCCTTGGTTTGAAGCATGTCTGAAAGGACATTGTCAACCCCTCTGTCAACAATTCTGTCTCTTATAAGTTCTGATCTAAGGTCGCCATAGTCACAGTCTTCAGCCAATCTGTATAGTTTGTTAATAAAATAGTCAACCAGTTCTCCTGGCTGCTGGACATGTTTGTTGTATTTCATTCTCTCTAAAATGTTATTGCTTCTCAGATTAAAATATGTATCAAATAATTTTAAAATGTCATCGACTTTATCTGAGGATTTGTTTATTCCTTGCCTCGCGATAATATCATCGGCTGTTGGACCTACTAAACAAAGAAGTGTATTCACTTATTCAGCTTCTGTCTTTTTGCCTAGACCTGAAGATATCATATATCTAAGGTATCTTTTCTGCCTTGCACTTGGTTCGGGCCTTGGATCAGTCCAAATTGGTCTGGTAATGTTGATTTATTACCCATGGTTGTATAAAAATGTTTGTGAGTGCAGCTTTACATGCTGTACAGGTTTTAAAGATTATGCCACAGTAAGCATTTTTTCAAAGAGCCTTCCCTCACTTATCAGGTTTTGGCAGGTTCCCACTGCGATGGTGGCCCTGAGCTCTTTGTCTTTCGTTTTATGCCGGAATTTACTTAATCGATTGTTCTGGGCCTTCCCTGCAACATCAGTGGATTTTTTTGGTGTTTTAACATCATTTCTTGGCTTGGACTGGGGTTTTTAAATTGCCGATTTTTTTTTGCGGCAATGTGGCGTGGCGCAATCTCTGAACCCAGGCTCGCCGCGGTGCTTCCGGAAAAGGGATGCTCTAACTGAAAGCTTTATTTTAAACTGACTCTGGCCAAGAACTTAATTTTTCAGCTCACCCCTGCTAGGTCCTTTGACTCTGCACTTTGTGGGTATTCAAACTGGACCCCCACCTCACCCCCCCCCCCACCGCCCCCCCACCCCCCCCCAATGATCTTGTGGGGTCCACAGCTGCACATTGGAATTTTTTTTTCTTCTTCCTTCTGCTTCCAAATCTGCTATGGAGCTTCTCTCAGGCGATCTCCCTCTGCTCTTCACTTCAGGTGCTTTCATTCAGGTCAGATTGCTGCTCCTTTAATTTTCCAGCTTTTGAATTTCTTCTCTAGCTTCTGGGTTTTTCTAAGAGCTGCCACCATGTTGTATGTTGTATATTCAGTAGGTCTCTCAAGAGGTGGCTCTGGATCTTGTTTGGTTGAACATTAATTGTTCATTGATAACACGGAACCATGTACATATATACAGGGTATAGCCCAAGCTATGACATAACACCATGCTTGATTCTACACAGGTCTCTGTCCAGACAACTCTGTCTAGCCTCAGGTCACTTGTCTCTTTACATCACACTCTGGGCAGTACTGTACACAGTCCCCATTAACCCTTGCTATGCCAGATAGCCTTATACTGCAGATGGGACCTGAGCTTACAGCCTCAGATAATGGACTATACATGACTGAGAGGAAGCTAAAATCAGGATGAGGAAACCTTTGAGGTAAAAAGTGAAAAAATAGAATGGGACTGCTTGGACAGTTCTTTCAAAGGGCTGGCACTTGCACAATGCACTGAAAAACCTCTTGCTGTGCTGTGAGATTCTGAGCCTTTGTAAACCAATAGCAAGAAGGACTACTGACCTTGCTACAAATGATGCGCAAAGGGATTCCCTTGAACATACTTAGGTTTCCCCACAAATAACTTGCAGTGGAAATCCTTCAAAATGCATTTTCTGATTTCATTACCTTTATCCAATTCTCTTTTAGAAGTGCAATGGCTTCTGCCCCAACCATTCTCTGCAGCAAAACAGTTCATGCTCAAAAAGCCTGCTGCATAAAGAAACTGCAATTAACTGTTTCCTCACTCTTTTAATTGGTCATTCTCCAAGCAGGAAATATAGGGCAGAATCGTCCCAGATTTGTGCTAATTGCTGTAGCAGGAGTGAAATAAGATGTTTTAATCACCACTGCAATGGTGGGTTTTCACGCCGTATTGTCCGCTTCCCGCCTCATTAACTATGCAGACACAGGAAACACACCGTCTCGCTGACAGGCGACTTCAGAATCACCCTCCATTCCGTTACCTCACCATTTCCTCACTCCGGGTGCCATATCTAAACTGCAGCTGCACACATAGTTCTCAGTGCTTACACCCCAGGACTGCTCCAGTGAAGGCATGACCCTGAAAACCAAGAAGAGCTCAGTGACCCGACATTGGATTGCCTTTTGGAGGCCTGCCGGGATGTCCTCTGCCCCACTCTGGCCGCAGGAGGTCCAGCAATCTCACCACTCCGGCTTGGGAGGCAGTGGCAGTGGTGCTCAGTGCCAATGCTGCACAGAGGCTGGCCATCCAATGCAGAAAGAAGATGAATGACCTCATCCGTACCACCAAAGTAAGGCAACCATCACATCACTGTAAGCTCACACACTCACAAGCCCACCACACATCCACTGGCATCTCATTCACTGCCAGCTCAAGGGACATCTCTCTGTCACACACACACCCTCACATCTCCATCTGACATCATCTCCCCACCAGTTCTCACCGTCTTGCAGTCACTTGCACAGATCAACATGTGTCCCCACACACACCCTGTGACAACCCCTTCACCAGTCAGCCTTTGCCCTGCAGCCTTTTCAGGAAGAGTTCCAAAGACTCACTACTCTCTGAGAGAAGCCCCAAGCGAAATGCAGTTCGCCAGGTACATGTCGTTTATGTACAATTGTGAAACACGTCAGCGTGATTTGTCTGGATGATCCAGCATGGGAGGATGCTTCTGGTGAGCAGGGCTTATATATATATATATACATACATATTATATATAAAATGGTGGCTGCAGATCTGAACCTTGTTGGACACAGTGACCCATTCCCAAAAATGGCTCTTAATTTTGACTCTGGTGTTATAGAGAAAATTTTATTCCATCTCTTATTTCCATACCCTTGATCTTCTGTAATAATCTTGCTATAAAATGCTTTCCTAAAGTTCATGTAACCACTCCTTTTCCAATATATTATATCATTTATCGCCCCTAACCCCACAAAGAATTCAATGAGGTTCACCAAGCACAATCATCCCTTTGAAATCTGTGCAGACTACTCTTAACTATTCTCTCTTTAGTCAGGTGCACAGTGATTCCAAACATTATTAAGGATTAAAATTTTCCCTACCACAGAAATTAAGCTAACCACGTTCGTTTTGTACAAAAGTATAACTGTACTGCTGTCTCAAAATTGTTGATTACTGCTGAAACCATTAAAAACAAATATTCCAGGGATATTTCATAACTCACATCATTATTTTGCATGAGAAGTGTTAGCCTCATCATCAACACCCCTGTTAGAACTCATTCGTAAAGAAACACAATTAATGCTAACTTCCTTGGGTCCTCCATTGATTTTTCTTAACACATTTGCTTAAATATATGACTTTTGATAATATTGTAAGGTGTAACTGGTCAAAATGATTCCCTGAGATCTGGAGTGTGAGGGAGCCAAACGACAATTAGGTGTAAGGGGATGAGCCATAATGTTGTATGCCAAATGGAAATCCAGGGCTTAAATTATATATGGCTTGCAAAACCCAACTTAGCTTTACAACAATTGTGATTTTTACATTGGTGAGTCAAAATCACCAGGCTAGACAATTACCAGCTGGAGACGAGAGTTCAGCGGGGGGGGAGACTCAAATCATCTCCAGCCTATAACACTGACATTTCTGCTTCAAACCTAATAAGATTCTTTTATTTTACTTAAATTTACAAACAATCAAGCTTTGGAAGGACCTGGCAATGGAAGTTTTCTCCATAAGATGGTATTCAGGATCAGGTTCTGGCTTAGAAGAACCAGATGTTGGTTCCAGTATTTGCACAGAATGGCCTTCAGACATCATGACAAAGTGACATGATCTCATGGTGATCAAGGATAGGATCAATGGAATTGCACCATCTAACAGGCAAATTGACTAGAGAACTAGACCCCTCTAATAAATGTGACCAACACAGTTATGTCATTGTGTGCAAGTTGACCAGACTGCATATTGTTGAAAGACATGATCCATTCCCTGGTTCCAGCATAGGGATAGGAAAATGTGCATGACAAGTCCCTTACTTCTGTTGTTGTAGACTTTTCCACTGATATTGTACATTCAGATAAAACCTATGGAGTACCCAATGGCAGGTAAATGATTTTCATGTTCCATCTGGATCCATAGAATGATTCTGTTCCTCCAGTCGCTCATACTCAGCAGCTGACATTGCTTACCATCACCTGATTGTTCAATCCCCTCTGTTGTCCATCAGTGTCCTCTGAGATTGTTAGTGCTTTAGGAGGTGATGCAATGGAGCTAGATGAAGATGACTCATCTGTGAATTACACAAGTGATATTGTTCCATTAATAACTTTGGATTCAGCATGGCTAGGAAATGTAAAAATGCTGCTGCAGATGCCAGCAAGGCACAGAATAATCTATGCCATTTAAGCAGAAGATTGACATGTCAATTAATGGGTTAACACATTTCTGCACGCCAGCTGATTATAAACGGTGCTTTCAAATTAACTGTAAGATACAGGAAGATTGTTTAAACAAAACTATATTTTATGCTCAGCAGAATGTTGCAACTCAGGGATGTACTTTCTCTTTCATTGAGCAGATGGAACTGATTTCCATTCAAACAGTCAGATCAAATGAGGCATAATTTGTTGTGGTACATTTGTGTTGTGCATTGAATCTCTGCTAACCATTTGTGAGACATTAGAAACTTTGTTCACTTTCTTAGCTATCAGGTCTCACTTACTTTCCTGGTTACCTACCTGTATTATTGCCTTTCTTCCAAAAAAAGACTTATTTCAATCTAGGTAATTGCTTTTCTGGAATAAATAGTCCCACTTCTGAAAAACAAGGCAGCTATTTCAGTTTAGTGTTTTCTTTTATTTGACCTGTCTTATAACTAACTACCAGCATATGACACTGCAGTTTAATTAAAACATATTAGAATTTGCACAGTCTGGTTAAGTGTCAGATTTGAGTAGTTCAGGACTAAATATGAATTATAGCTCTGCCAATGTCCCATGAAAAAAATCAGAAGCCCAGCAATTTAAAACAAAAGGTGTCTAACTTATTTACTATAACAGCATATTCAGAATTTGCTTCACTCACCTGGAAGAGAATCGCTGTTTTGTACAAAAGATTGATAGTGTCTTTGTTTACAAAGCAACGACCAGCACTCTCATACATGGAGACATTAATCGTGTGACACCAGCTCTTGTCCTCATGATTGATTGAGAAATGGAGGAACTAGCATCACAAGATTGGCATCGCCGTGAATGACAGAAGGAGCAACTGAAAACAAGCTAAAATATGCACATGAGCTGTGTACCTCAGTTGCATAAGGTTAGCTTGTGAAGTGTACAACCGCATGTGAACAGGGAATTTGGTCATTTGGAACTGAATCTGGTAGAGAGAGCAGTTGGTGCTGTCTGCAGTTAAAATAGTTCTCTTTAACCGCGTTTGACGATGCTCAACTGCAAATGCAAAAGGGAAAGGTCAGAATTTCTATTTGTTCATTGCGGGAGGGATTTACATTGCGTTCAACTGAATGTGTAAAATATAGAACTAGGGTCTTGGGTAAATCAAGAATTAAAGTCAATTTGACCATGTGAACATATGAAAACAATGGGCAGGAAAAGATCAGCTGGCCCTTCAAGCTTGACCTCCATTCCTGATGGCGGTAGCATCATGACTAGACACTTCCTACCCCATGCTGCTCACCCCCATGGCCATGTAATCTTCCAGGACAGGCAAAAAAAAACTCAGTGAAAATCCCAGGACCAATGAATGGAAAACATGCTCTGGAAAATTCCTCTTTAACCCAGATGGAACCAATTCAGGGGATCACATGGGCCATCTCTAACAATAAGGGAGACAAGTTTTAATATGGGGAGGAAGAAAATTATTAAATCTATTTTGATTTAGGTATAGCCAAGCAGCAAGCATGATTAACTTAATCTCTTATATCACCAAAGTATATAGATCATAAGATAAAACAGAACGTTCCACACCCGCATTCAAAAACCCAAAACATTTACAATGTTCCTCAAAAACACACCCAACTAACATTTCCTCTAAGCTGCAAGGCCACACAGCAATCCAAAAGTCCCTGCACAGGTCACACACAAGCTGTTCCCTTTAAACTACCATCTGTACACAACAGCACAAAATAACGGGCTGCACACTTAAACAAATTGCTCGTGCACTCCAAAAAAAATTGAAGAGTACATTGCACCCAACTTATATGATATTAACAATTTCAATACAAACACTTGTTAAACTTCTTTTGCAGGATGCAAGTTACTTTTACTTTAAAGTTACTTTAGTACTTTTTAAAAATGGCCTCCTAAATTATCAGCAACAATACAAGTAAACTAGGCCTTAGATGAAAGTCAGACCTCTTTTGCTGCTATACCTTCACATCATACTTCATCTGAGACTGCTCCTCATGCTGACATTTATGTCAACCTCTCCCTCCCTCTACTGAGTTTACTCTTGGTGCTTCTATTGCGTGTAGTGTCATAAATCATTGCTGTATCATTGCTTCCTCGTCTGAACCTTCCTTTGACTCTGTCACATCTCTAATGCTCCTAGGGCATCCATATACAAAATCCATACCCAAATATAAGGACCCAACCTGCCATCAAAGCTTACTCAAAGAAGAATACCTATTAACATCGATTATACTTAATATTTTATTTGAGATGTCCATGATGAACTTAGGCCAAACTAGTGTCTTATACAAGTTCAACATAACCTCCTTGCTCTTGTACTCTATGCCTGTGTTAATAAAGCCTAGGATACTATCTGCCTTATTACCCACTCCTTAACCTGTACGACCACCTTCAATGATTTATGCACATATACACCCAGGTCCCTCTGCTCCTGCACCACCTTTAGAGTTGTGCCCTTTATTTTATATGTCTCTCCATGTTCTTCCTACCAAAATGAATCATTTCACATTTCTCCACATTGAACTTCATCTGCCGCCTGTTCGCCCATTCCACTAATTTGAAGTTCTACACCATCTTCCTCACAGTTCACAATGCTTCCAGATTTCATATCATCTGCACACTTTGAAGTTGTGCCCCGTGCACCAAGATTTAGGTCATTAATATATATCAGGAAAAGCAAGGCTCTCAACACTAACCCCTGGGGAACTCCAGTACCAACCTTCCTCCAGCCCAAAAACATCCATTAACCACCACTTTCTGTTTCCTGAAACTCAGCCAACTTCGCATCCATGTTGCTACAGTCCATCTTATTCCGTAAGCTGTAATTTTGCTCACAGGTCTGTTGTGTGGCACTGTATCAAACACCTTTCGGAAGTCCATGTATGCCGCATGAACATCATTACCCTCATCAACATTCTCTGTTGCCTCTTTATATCATCTTTATACAGGCAGCCTATCCAATACCCCCTCCTTATCAATTTTAAACCTTTCTAGCATTTGAATTACCTCCTCTTTCACCACGACCTGGGTAGCATCTTCTTCCTTGGTAAAGACAGATGCAAAGTATCCATTTAATACCTTAGTTATGCCCTCTGTCTCCAATAAATCCCCTTTTTGGTCCCTGATTGGCTCTACTCCTCCTATAACCACCCTTTCACTATGTACATGTCTATAGAAGATTTTGGGATTCCCTTTTATGTTAACTGCCAGCCTCTTTTCATACTCACTCTTTGCTTCTCTTATTTATTTTTTCAGCTCCCCTCTGAATCTTCTATATTAAGTTCTCAATTATATTTTCTATCTGACATCTGTCATAAGCACACTTTTTCTTCTTTATATTAATTTCTATCTCTTTTGTCATCCAGGGAGCTCTGGCTTTATTTGCCCTATCTTTCCCTTTCAAGGGAGCATACCTTGAATGTGCCTGAACCATCTGATCTTTGAGGTAGCCCATTGTTCAGCTATTGTTTTTGCTGCCTTTGACTCCAATTTATTCAGCTCAGACATAGAAAGCAAACTGCCACATTCATATGAATGATTTTTAAGGAGTGCAATGGTCAATTTAATTGCATGATTTAACAATAAAATATGCTTAAACCACATTGATGAATCTTCCATGAAATTCTAGAAAGGCTCAAAAATGTCAAGTGCATCAGATCATTAAGGTAGGCGTAAAAGATTCCATGGCACTTTTTCAAAGAAGTCACTGAATTCTCCTGGTCTCAGGTAAAAATATTATCCATCAATCAAAACAGATTGGTTGGCTATTCATCATTGCTCTTTGTAGAGCCTCAGTGTGCGTAAATTAAGTTTTAGTATTTGACTCCGAAAACAACACTGATGTTACTTTTAAAATTATTAACTGGTTACAAAGCACAGGATATGTAAAGTGACATAAAAATGCATATCTTTCTTTCTTACTTGCTTTCTTTCCTTCTTTATTTCTTTCACTATTTCCCTTTGTTTCACTCTTTTATTATTTTACTCTCTTTCTCTCTTCTTTTTTTCATCTCATTGTTTCATTCATTCTCTCTCTCTCTCTCTCTCTCTCTTCCTCGCTTCCTCCACTTTTTCTTCTTTCTTTCCCATTACATCAACCTTGCAAAAGTCATCACCATCAGGAGTGCTACAGCTCAGTAAAGTAGAAGGTCTGTAACTAGCATGAAGAAATGAAGCACTTTTGTCTATGATAGATTATTCATTGGGTTTTTTCTTGCTTGGTAACTTCTCGCAGTTTCAGCAAAGTGCAAAAAATATACATTATGTTCTAATATGCCGGAGTTCCTGATATCTGTGAGCTATTTGTTGCCATTTTCCTTGCATGGGGCACATCTTGAAGATCATTCAAACTGCTTGGAAAATATCAATGGGATTTCTCAGAAAAGGGGTCAAACCATTCAATTCCATTCCATTCAATTATAAGCATCATATTGAGCGCTTACAGGGAATATGCGCTTCGGAGCTGTAATTGTGTGGGCAAATGTCATTTTGAATCCTTACCACCTAAATGTAGTCCTAAGAAATACAGTTATAATATGCTTTGCTCTGTGATATCTACATAGAGATTTGCAATGTCTGAGGACTGCAATCAATCTAATGTGAGCAGACGTAAATGGGGAAGTGAGGTGGGGGCAGGTCATTCCATGTAGGCAGTGAGTGGCCAGATTTCAGGGATCAATCTTATGCTGGTGGTTAGTGCAGGGGAGGCATCATTTTTTTTTCAAACATTTTGAGGAGAATAGTAAAGTTTGTCATTTTTTAAAAACAATGCTATACTGAAGAGGTTTACGCATTTAGAACACTGAGACAATCCTGCACTGTCAGAGGTTCAGCCTTTCAGATGAGAGGTTAAACCAAGGCTCCATCCACCCTCTGACATGGAGATAAATATTCCATTTCACCACTAGAAGAAGAACAGCGGAGTTGTTCTAGTGTCTGGTGCAATACTTATCCCTTAACTCACATCACTAAGGTAGATAATCTTGGCAGTATCTCATACTTGTGATCTTGCTGTGTACAAATTGGTTGCTGCATTTCCTACATTACAACAGTGACTGCATTCCAAAAGTATTCCATGGGCTGTAAAATGTGTTGGAGCATTCTGAGGTCTTAAAAATTACTATATAAATGCAAGTATTTAATTCTTGAATATTTCTTGCACATTATAACCTAAATCATGGAGTGTATATTCTTCTGCCAGCAAAAGATAAGAGATATTGTGATATATTCCAGTAAGGTGGATTATATTGATAAAGATTCTATTTGATCCCTATACCTCATTACATTTACATTTGGGCAGGTAAAGATTCATTTAAGTTCACAGATGAAAGGAGCTGAATTTATAGGAGTGATGCTGAACCCCAGGAAATATACAACATAAGACCCAAAAATATAACACCATCCAAATCCTGAAACCATCACAGATCAAAAAGAGAGAGCCTATAATAAGTTATAAAATATCCCCAAATGAATCAGCTAACTAAAGTGAGTAGCAGACTCAAACAGACCTGTAATTCCCCTTCTGTTCCAACTACTTCCTTAAAAATGAATTCTTTTGTGCATCATTTATAGGTCAGCATTTATTGCCCATCCCTCTTTGGCCTGAGAGGGTGGTGAGGGCCTTGAACATGTAGTGCTTTGATATAACTGAGTGGTTTGTGATGCCACTTCACAGAGCAGTCAACTATGTTAGAGTGGGACTGGAGCCACATATAGGCCAAACCATGTAAGAACAATAGTTTTCTTCCCTATGGGACATGAGTGAACCACTTGAGTTTTGACAGCAATCCAACAGCTGCTAGATCCATATTTTTTCTTAACTCAATTTAAATTCTCAAAGTCCCATGGTGGGGTTTGCATTCACCATCTCTAGATTATTAGTCTGAATTACTAATCCAATAATTAACCACTGCACTGCCATACCTAAGGTTGTGTCAACTTGGTGACAATAGAATACCCCTTCATTAAGAAGAGGAAGACAGTTAAGGTTCCCACTCCTAAATGGTGTATAGAAGTCCCTGATGATTCCAAATTCATGTGGACTTCAAGTGAAGACAAAATAGGACTGGTCTATGATGCCTCATCCTCTCCTTCCTGAACCATACCATGAAATAACCTGCCTGTGAATAACGAGTATTTGAGGAAAGAACAGAAGGGGAACTGTCCATGGAACTGGACCCCAAGAGTAAGCTAACACCTTTCAACGAGAAAGCAAAAAAAACTTTAAAACTGGTTGAAAAATTAGGAAAGATAAAAGGACTCTCAAAAAAGATTACTATGCGGGAGCTTAAACAGCTGCCTGAACACTGGGCTGACTGTACAAGCACTGGACCTGAGTTCATTCCCATTATTATTCAATTAGAAAGTATATTCAATTCACAATCTAAGAAGACCTTTTCACAGAAGTTCTAAAGTGTAAAATAAAATAGAAAATGTTTTCAAATATTGGTTTGAATTTACTTGTGGAGTCATATGTTTCAGAAATCAAGCAAATCCATTTTAAATGTATGGAATTACTTTTGTGTGCAAGTGTGAGGCAAATATTTAAAACATGGTCTTGATTATTGTTCCCCAGTTTATCTTATTTGAAGTTCTCTTTCTGATACCTCCAGTGCTGTGCCTCTTCCCTCAGCTCGGAAAATGAGATGATATTTGGCTCATACCTCCACCATCAATCCCACCGTCAGTGCTTCCTTTGATCAACTAAAAGGAAAAGCAATTTTTCCAGGCAGGACTATTTTTGTTGCTTGTCAGCCGCTTGATTTACCTGAAACAGAGTTCTGTACTGCACTTCAGTAGTGTAATGACCTCGCCAAGTAGTAGAGAAATGTGCTTAATGAGTTGAAATATCAAAGTGGAAACTTGACATGCCAACTTTAACTACTGGGCCATGAGTCCAACACTTTACCATTAAGAATGTCAATTCTCCAGATAATTATTTGTTTCAGCAGAATGATCATGCAAAATATTGTTCTTCATTGTGATCTTCATCCAAAAGTAAAACTGGTCTATCTTTCCGGTCCTAATTTTACAATTGTTTTCTTTGATTCAATCATTTTTATTGGGTAATAATGAGACTATTAAAAACGCCCTTAAGCATTTTCTGATTCTGCTCAGAAAGACATCACAGATTAAGTCTAAGGGTTATCTTCCACCTTCATTCATCCAAAGCTTCGCTGTCTATATTTTTTTTTAATTCATTCATGGGATGTGAGTGTCACTGGCAAGGCCAACATTTATTGCCCATCCCCAATTGCCCTTGAGAAGATGACAGTGAGTTCCCTTCTTGAACCGCTGCAGTCCTTGCTGTGTAAATACACACAGAGTGCTATTACGGAGATTATAGCAAGACTTTGACCCAGTGACATACAGGTGGCAATATGATTTCAAGTCAGGGTGGTGTGTGACTTTGAGATGAGCTTACAGGCAATGAAGTTCCCATGTGCCTGCTTCTTCGAGGTAGTAGAGGTCACGGGCTTGAGAGGTGCAGTTGAAGGAGCCATGGCGAGTTGCTGCACTGATGGGGGAGGGAGCCTTGTTTCTTTGATGAGATAATTTCCCTTGAACTGAGTGGCTTGCTAGGCCATTTCAGGGGCCAGTAAAGAGTTAACCATATTGGAGTCACATGCAGGGCAGATCAGGTAAGAATGGCAGATTTCCTTCCCTAAAGGACATTAGTAAACCAGATGGATTTTTACAATCATCAATGATAGTGTCATGGTCACCATCACTGAGATTGGCTTTCAATTCCAGAATGATATTTTAATTGAATTTTAAATTCCACCAGCTGCCGTGGCGGGATTTAAACCATGTCCCCAGAAGATTAACCTGGGTCTCTGGATTACTAGTCCAGTGACAATACCACTATGCCACCATAATTCCACATGAATGTTTATGGTGATGGATGGTGTGCCGATCAAGTGGGCTGCTTTGTCTTCAATGGTGTTGAGCATCTAGAGTGTTACCTGATCCAGGTAAGTGGAGAGTTTTCTACCACACTTCTGAATTGTGCCTTGTAGATGGTGGACAGACTTTGGGGAGTCAGGAGGTGAATTATGAGCCTTCGACCTGCTCTTGTAGCTACAGTACTTATATAGTTTCTGGTCAATGGTAATCCCCAGGATGTTGATGGTGGGGGATTCAGTGATCATAATGCCATTGAATGTCAAGGGGAGACGGTTAGATTCTTTCCTGTTCGAGGTATAAAAAAGAAAGGCTTGCATTTAAATGTCATGTTTCATGGCCACTGAACATCTCAAAGCATTTTGTAGCCAATTAATATGTTTTTGTGATGTTGATTTGAGGGACACCAGAGATAATTCCCTTGGTCTTCTTCAAAATAGTGCCATGGGGCCCTTTACATTGACCTGGTAGAGCAGACAGAGCCTTGGCTTAATGCGTCATCCAACAGATCAGCACTGCCTCAGTACTGGAATGCCAGCCTTGACTATTGCATTCATGACCTCGAGTGGGACTTGAGCGTAGAACCTATTAACTTATAGCTGAGAGTGCCACTAACTGAGCCAAATCTGACACACATACTGCTGGCAACAATTTCACTTGGCAGGAAGCAGCCCAACTACTTTTGCTGCCACTGCTCTCCTTTCCTTTCACAATCAATGGTCATTGTCTGGCACTTTGTGTGAATGCTCCTTGCCAGTCATCAGCACAAGCCTGATTGGGTCTTGCTGCATGTGGGCATGGCCTGCTTCAGTATCTGAGGCTCACACCAAAGTTCCTGAACATGCTCACTTACAAACCCCCCACCCCCCCCCACCCCCCCCCCCCCCCCCCCCACCCCCTCCGCGGTCCAGTCACGGATCAAATTTAAAATTCTCATCCTTGTATCTAAATCCTTCCTGGCCCTGCCCCCAACCAATCCCCCCATTCCCTCCCACCTTATTTTTGTAACCTCCTCCAGTCTTACTCTGAGAGCTCTGTGTTCCCTTAATTCTGGCCTTTTATGCAGCTCCAATTTCCTCCTTTTCTCAGTAGGCAGGGAAGCTTTTCAGCGGCCTAATTCCTCAGCTCTGGAACTTCCTCTCTTCAACACTTCTCCCTCTCTCTCTCCCCCTTTAAGATGCTCCTCGAAAGCTATTTCTTTGACCAGCTTTTGGTAACCTCTCCTTATATCTCTTCCTGTGGCCCAGTGTCTAATGAAGCCTGGGGTACTTTACCATATTAAAGGTGCTATATAAGTAGAAGTTGGTGTTGCTGCAGCAAGAATCACAGAACCTTCACAGTGCAGAAGGAGGCCATTCGCCCCATCGAGTCTGGGTCTGCCTTCGGACTGACTGCCAGTCCAGCTACATTTCAATTGCATATTGTGATATTGAGCGAAGCCCATGCCCGGGTCACCCAGATAAAAAAATTATGAATATTGTGAGCAAATCTAACGCAGAAAACCAGAGAACTTCCATCGAATGAAGCTGGAAAGAACAGAGCAGGTAAACTCAAAATGTTTTTTTTTTAGGGCTCCAGACAGAATATTTTCTATTGGTTGAAGAGAAAGGAAGAAAGTATTTTAGCTGGTAAGTAAGGTTCACTATTCCCCCCAGCTCTGTAATACAATAGGGTCTATTTGTCTATTTGTGTAATCTGTTGTTTTTTCAGATGAACTCACTAATGTCCTTCATTCTCACTAAGTACAGAATAATTGAGCCCGGACTGATTAGAGGACAGGAACCTAATACTGGATTTCACATGGTGTATTAAACCATAACGTGGACCTTAGAACAATCCTGGGATCATGTCGCTCAGTTAAAATCATGTATGCATGTATGTATGTATGTAGCCCTATTTCCTCCAGGTTATTCTGTCAGGTTAGGCTTTGTTTTATCCTTGAGAATGGTACTGACTTGAACAGACCACCATCAATACGGCCAAGTTTATTAAGGAATGACTGCACTGATGTAGCAGGGAATACCACGGCCTGAATCGACGAATACGTGAACAGCTGCTGGACCATTACTCACAAAACCTGCCTATAATCCCTTTAAGAAATCCTTGTAGCTTCAACAAAATTGTTGGGGGGGGGGGGTGGTGCGGTGGGGATGGGCCAGCATTCGGACATTAGGTTTGTGACCTTTGAATATATAGATAGACGCCAATAAATCTTCCCAAATATATATGAACCTCAATTGGTATAATCACTGATTAATATTGAATTTGGATATATTTATAATCACAGCCCCCGTGATTTATTAAATACACATTTGGGGTCCAAAAGCGCTGCCAAATACAGTTCGAAAATGCAAAAATCATGGAAAGTGACAAATTCGTCACATTAAACAGGCAGTAATAGAAATATCGGATAACATGAATTGGATTTCTACTTTACTGCATGAAATAAACAATTAAAATGGTGCAGCCTCGGATGTTGTAAAATAAATAGTCAGCGGATGATTGAGGAAGAAGGCTATATTGATCAAAGAAAGAGTCCTCGGAAATTGCCGTCGTAAGTGTACATTATTAGCGCAAAACAATTATATATATATATATATATCCACACGGCTGTCCATCCACAATACAGCATCGAAATAAACTTGTAAAAGGAGGTCTAAAAGGAATTGTATATGATCTGAAGGCAATTCCCTATGAGAATCCTTGTTCCGGCTGCCTCTCTATAAAGTCAGTTGTTCCTTCACGGCCCCTCGTCCTTAGATTAGATTTCCCCTTTCTCATTACCAGCCTTAATAGACCCTTCAGACCTCATTCTATCCCCAGATATTATCTGACCCGTATAATTAATTAATTAAACCTAAAATATTATAGATTATTAAAAATAGCATAACTAATAGTGTAATATCTCAAGCTGTCGACTTTAATAGTCAACATTGTCTTGCCTGGTCTTATCAGGCTTGGACACCCGGTGAGAATATTGATTCTTGGTAATTTTAACCATCATCTCCTATCATGATAGGCAATTGTCAGATTTTACCAGCGTCAGAGGCTCATTTAAAATCGTTAACGAACAGGGCTGCTTATAGTCACACTCCATATTTCCTCTCAAACAACTTTAAAACCATGGGCGTGTGGGGAGGGGGGAAAGAAATGAGAGCTGGGGGCAGAGAGAATTTCCAGAGCTGTTTTATTTTTTTTTCACTTCCCACCCCCATATCCTGTCTGGATCGTCGAGTTTTAATATATCTTCAGAGGTTTCCGAGAGCGTTGTTTAAACTTCTAATTATGATCCATGTTGGAGATAATATTAATTTAATAATCAGGGGCTGTGCAGAGAGCATTAACCTCAATTAAGCTCATTACTGTCTTAACCTGCATTCCCCTGTGCATTTAAATCTTCCTCCATAAGTACCTGACACTATTGATGGGACACGATCTGTTTTATATGAGCTGGAAGGGATGCAGAGGGTGGGAATAAAATTTGATTTCACCAACCACCCCACCCCCCCTACCCCTCCGCCCCCCTTTCAAGCCCCTTCCTTTCCGAGTGGCCCTGAGACAGCAGCTGCCGGTCCCTATGTGAAGTGAGTTCTGAGCTCATACCAACCCGCCTATTATTCTCCCACAGAAAATAGCCGGCAGTTATTGATTTTCGCCTTTGAGTTATTTTAACTGCTTGTAGCACTTTAAACACAAAAAAAAAGATTATTGATGCTGCTTGCCATTATTTAGGATGCTTTCTCCCAACAGTTTTTGCTCTACTTGGTAATGAATGGTTTCTCGCTTCCGATTGTCCTGGGTCAAAGCTAATTTTCACTTTTCATTTTTTTATATAGATATATTGGAACGTGCGTCCAGGTTGCCAGTTAACCGGGGACTTGAGCTGAAGGGATAAAATATCATTTCTATTTAAAAGTATCCTGAGGTTGTCCTGTCTTACTTGAGTATTAACCCTAGCGGGGCTGAATTCTCTTATCACTTAACACAAGTGCACTGATTTCATTATCTATCACCGCGTTGATAACATTCGGGGAATCCGAGATCAGGATCAAAGGATCCGAAGCAGCCCTCCTTTAATTACATTGGCAGAATTAAAATTCAATCTTTTCTTTTAAAATTCCGCAAAGGATATTGCAGCGTAAGTATTGAAGCTAGGCTGAGTTGTTTATATATATATATATAAATGAAAATATGTTAATTTGTTACACATGTAACAATTCTAATTGTTAATTTAGAGGAGAAATGTACAATGCGTTTAAAAAGTGAGACTCCTCAATCGTTTCACCTACAGAATAACAAGGCTGCGCCTCCAATAAATAATTGTAAGGACAGCAACTTGGAGATGTGTTTGAGAGGAGGATAAGGCGCTGTGTAGAGAAAAAAAATCTGCAGTCATTTTATTACAATTCTGATTTGAAAAGTTATTTGGATTTAAATATATGTTTTGAACCGCACTGAGCGCTGTGGATGCTCGGAGCTCCAATGGTTAACGGGAGGACAGCATCTGGTCATGATATAGACCTGTTAGACCTTCAATAAGTAAATAATGTGGAGGGGTCACGGAGAGAAATAATAAACGCAATGTAGATTGTCACAGATGTACTGATGTAATTACTTTTCGCTCTTCAGGCTGGGGCACCCACCAGCACCATCCCCACCACCGCCCCCCCCCCCCCACCCCCCCCCCGCCTCCCCACCCCCCCAGCCCCCTACCACCCACCCCCCCCCCCCCCGCCCCCACCGCCCCCTCCCCACCACTACCCTGTATCATGAATGATCAGAAATGATGAAACATTGTCATAAGTGCAGGAACTGACAACTTGTCACTCCCCATCTGGGGCAGAGGTTTCAGTGGGCGGAAATATTTGGATTCGTCTTATTAATAGTAATCGCGTCCTGCACAATCATGGAGCATGTACAGAAGGTAGCCCCTTGCAGAATAGGCACGGCGCTGGTTCAGATCTTCAGTCACCGTGCATCATCCGCGCCTGGGCAAGTGTGCACTTCCAGGAAAATCCGCAACTGTGCAGCCCAAGGCTTTGTTCCATATTACAGCCTGTGTCATTTTGGAGAATGGTTGTACTGAAAGCTTAGAACTCTAAGCAAACTTCAGCACTTATAATAATGTCTTTGGTGGGGGGGGGGGAGCCGCCGAACTGCTGAACTTCCTCCTGCAATGTGGCATGTTGTTAGAAATTTTAGTGGGTGAGCTTATTATACTACGATTTCTATCTACTCGGCATGAGGAGGAAACTGGCGCCCCTGAATTTCCTCTAATCTGTTCAAATGAAAGAACATACTTGATGTTTCATTGAGAAATATCGAATATATCCTCATGCCTTACAGAATCCCAAATTGGTTATTTTTTAAAATTTTCTTTGGAAATCGTTGGGAACTTGCCGTTTACTGTTGATAGATGTTTAGATGTTTCATTACTTGAAACTACTTAGAGAAATACAGACATAATGAGGTTTGATCTGACATCTGAGGACATCCAACTTGCATGTCATTTCAAAAAGTCTGATCAAATGTGGCCAGATATTTCCTCCAACTCATCAACGAAATGAACTGGCCTAGGATCATTGCTAAAGCTGGGGAACTTTTGTGAATATTGAACCCTTACGGACTTGATTGCTAGAATATATGCAGCAAAACCACATTAATATGATTCTTCATTCAAATGGCTGGGATTGTAATAAAGAGATCGCCTGTGATCAGAGCTAAATCCAATGCAGCTGATAAGTGCGCAGAGACATGAATAGACAGGCAGAAATTATTTGAGTTCAATCATTTCCCTCAAGTTACTACTTCTTTTTAAAAAAAAATGAAATGTGATCTGCTGGTCTTGTAGTGCTCCAGCAGGGAGAGGCTGTGGTGAGTCATTGCAAGCGCCTCATCGCTGCCGTACGCGGAGCAATTTGCAGGAAATTAGAGGGTGGTCCCCGAGCTAAAGTTTGTCTCGCCTTGACAGAAGCCCACTTCTGTCCTTTACACCGTTTCATTTACATGCAAATGACTGCCAGTAGCTTCTCTCCAAATAACAGCGGCAATCGGATACTGCAAGAGAGAGAGAGCTTTGATTTCACCGCCCCCCCCCCCCCCCCCCCCCCCCCTCCCCACACCCCGCTCTAAAACACTCTCGGATCAGGGGGTAATTACACAGCGGCTGACGGCAGAGCGTGTTCAAACTTTAAAGATTAACTTCAACTTCGTGTAATCTATGGAGAAAAGGGCTGGTCATTTGCACTGGCTGAATGAGATATTGCTTGTCAGCTCTCATCTAGCAGCCGGGATATCTATATGATCCCATGCAATCTCCTATTTTTTTGTACAGTAACACAATTTGCCAGTGTATTAGGAACTGTCTGTACCAGACGTTATATTTATTCAGCGTTGTTACCGCTGATTAGTATGTGAATAACTTTAAGTTACTTTAATCTTTCACTCCTTTATGCAATTTATTTATATATAGCGCGTGGATCTGTGTAAGTCAATGTGCATATCTGGATAGTGCATGTAGTTTTCGCCATTCATTTTCAGTATTTAAAAACAAACTTGTTTTGGGAAAGTGGTAAACACATACCTGTGTGTCTGTACTCGATCTATAAGTTCAAACTGGAATTGATTTTAGTAAAGAGTCCATATTATGGAAGAAGAGATACGTCAGGTGCTACATTAGAATAACAGGGTCGTTCAGAATGTTAATCTGAAAAAGACAAGTGATCTTATTAAAGATGATTTTAGAAGGACTTCAACGGATTCGCGCCAGAACCTTGGGCGGCTTGAAAAACTTTGAACTGGTTTCAATGTCTGCCTATACCATTGGATCTGCCTGTCCTGGCTGACAAAACAAATGCACTAGTCTATCATTCATCCATCTGCCCATGTACATCACCACGTAATGTGATTTTTTTTTGGATCCATTCTATACCACTGTGAGAAAAGTTTAAAAAAAAACATTCAAAGGAAAAATCTTTAGTACAAATGTTAATTTAGGCATAAATCAGAATAAAGTCATTACGCAAGACGAAAATGCTCTGGTCGCTGATTGAAATCTAATAGCTTCTTTCAATTTGTCATATTACTAGCGAGTGGTTGGTGTCTGAGTGAAGCCGGGGGCTCGAGTAACCCCCCTGGGCACAGTCCTTTGATGGTCTAATAATCTTCACGCACCCCGCACCCCCCGACCGAAAATCACAACTGATTGTTTTGCCGATTATTTCGCCGAACTTTTAATTTCTGCTTTCCAAAGGATCATTGCCCGCGGTAATTGCAAAGGATCTGTCCTTGTATGTGTCACGAATCTGAGAGGGAGAGAGAGAGAGAGCAATTAAATTTCATGCTTGCTTCCAATTTCACTTTTTTTGGCAACGTGGAGAACGCTCGGTGCTCCAAATTGCAGAGGAAAACTCTCTAAAAGCAGGAAAGTTGGACCCTATATTTAAGCGCGACGTTATTACGCATCCATTTAATGGCGATATTTGTCATTACTTCTTAAATTAAAATTCAATATTCCATATAAAAAAACGATTTACCTTAAAAGCCCGTTTGTCATCCATTAAATGAAACCATTAGCGAGGCGGTGTTTATTGTTGAAATCATCGTATTTTAAAATGGATTAACTTTAATTTCTAGTAAAGTGTCCATTTTTTTTCTCTCTTAGAGCCAAGGAGTGACGTATTAAGCAGAAGAATAGGTGTTTAGGTGGAAAATAGTTCTTTGTTTGCACCCCCCCCCCCACCCCTCTCAATTATTAAAAGAAAGCGCCACCCTCTCCCAAATAAGGCTATTTAGATGCTTTCCAGATGACTGGAACTGTGCTGAAAAAGACCTGACAGCCAAGTATATCACAGGCAACATCATCCGTCTCTCTCTGTGATGTAGATTAGAGGCTATTAGGGGCAATGGATTAATTTGTAGCCAATTACAATTGTTGCTGAATATGAATGCATAAATAACATGCAGTCTGGCGAGTGTGAGGGGCAGGAATGTCTAGGGGGAGTCCGAAAGGAGAGAGTGAGGACCTTTCTGAGGATCACTAGCACTTTGTGACTTCACGTTCACACCCTTGATCGACGCCAGGGGTGGAGGGGATTCAAAGATTTGACTGTGTACAGTACAGCATTTTTTTTTTTGGAAAAAGGACTATTAAATAGTTTCCTTGGGAAGTCATGAATGTGAATAGAGAAAAGGTTCAGCCGGCTGATATCTCCTTATCATCAGCGGCAGTGGCAGACCCGATGTCTTGTACCATCCACAGTGAAGACATGGATATGAATGGGGACCAGAGACTCCCAGGCAGTGACCTGGCAGCGTTCTCCTGCCCGGCCAGCCGGGAGAGACAAGGGGCCACACAGGGCATCTCTGGCCAAGAGGCAGTGGTCGTGCTCCCTGCTCCAACCAGCAACAACAGGACCACCTCTTTCTCGGTCTTGGACATTTTGGATCCCAATAAATTTAACAGCAGTAAGCGCCGGCAGTGCAGCATTCTGTACAGAGCCGCCAGCGAGTACACAGTGGCAGCGGCGGGGGAAAGGGCTGCGGATGCTTTTTGTGAAATTGCAGATCAGAAAACGATAAGCGAGAGCGGCTTGGACACATGTAAGAAGTCAAGTGACATAATCAGTAAGTATCTCGGTGCTGGGCGCTATTATTTACACCGCTGCGCTCGCACAAGTGCTGCCCCAAGTTTTCTGCGCCAGCGTGTAAAAGTAAGAAGCGGCCGCTGAAAACCCGGGACCACCCGCGACCAGGTCAACCAGCCCGGCCGGAATCCCCCTCACCAACCCCTCGTGTGTTCATAGCCCAGAGCCGCTGCCAGCAATGGCTCGGGGCTGCAGGCGCTTTAATAAGCTAACCGCGTTATGTGAAGGCAAGGTTTCAGCAGTCAGTTATTCCAGGTATAGTCGCACACTGTGGCAAGTCTGTTAAGTAATATAAGTAACGGCGGGAAGGGGTCTCGTTTCAAAACAATCTTCAAATATCTTAATTGCGTGATTGCATGTTGATTTGGAAGGTTTGTGAGTTTCAAAATGCTTAATGGTTATGATAGATTTTGCAAGTCAGTATGGTTTAGCGTCTGAATAAATCATTGCTTAGAACCCACCGTATGATTATGTCTAATTACCTTTGTATAATTTGAAGCCTCTTAAGTTGCATTTGGCCAGTCTCTTTTTTAAAGAGGTCGCCTGCCAGGAATAAATAGGAATCGCTGCCGTTTAAAAGGCGCTTTATCCAATCTTTCAAAGACATCTCTGGAGTTTATCCTTCATGCTTTCGGCCACAGATTCAATTTTCTCTCTCCCCTTCGGTTTTTAGGACGAATCAGACTAATTGTGACAAAACGCTGGTTATCTCTAGAAAAACAATTAAATTTCTTCGATTACATTTAAGGTAAAATGTGCTTAGCAGCGTTAAAGAGCTCTTATAATGGCGGAAATCGCCCCAGAGTGGCATGTTGGGCTGGGGTGATCGATATCCTATTATCGAATTCTGCATATCTCTTTCAAACAGCTTGCAAACACTCCTAAAACGTCTAAATTATAGGGTCAAAATTCGGATAATTACTCGATTAAAACGTATTACAGTTATTAGTAGCTGCTATTGATCATGTATTGCTTTCGACCCAGACTCCAGATTGCAACCTGCACACGTCTTTCAAAAAAATATACTAACTTTCTTCCCACAAATCTGGTGACATTCGAGGACAGAGCGACACGGCAGTCATTGAACAGTACGTTCCGTCAACTTGAAATAACAATCGGGATATATATATATATATATATATACAAGACCGCTGTCCATTTTTAATACGCTTTATCTCGAAGCCAGTCCTCATCCCCAATATGATCCAGGTGTATTATTCTGTTAAAAGTTTGAGGATGTACAATTATTGTTTGGACCCAGTGAAGCATGTTATATACAAAGGCAGCAGACGACCCGCAAATTAAAATAAGAATGCGTTCGAAGGTCAGATAGTTAATTGCGGCCGTTCCCAGGGGACAGTTTCTGTAATAACACGCTGCACGTTGCCCATGTTTGGATGCTGATTAAATGATGGGAGGGCACACATGAACACTGTAAGGCAGGAGTTTCAGGGAAAGAACGGGAGCCATCCTGTGACCGTGTGTAATTTCCATTAAAAGTGGTAAATGTTTTAAGTGCTTTATTATTTTCCCCCCTAGTATGTCTAATGAGGCCTTAATATGATCACAATTAATGTAAGTGTCCAGTAATTAGTTTCTGTAATAGACGAAATCCCCTTACAGACACCAATCCAGTTTAATTAGCATAGCTTTATATCTTTTAACGCTTTTTTTATTAAGAGGTCACTTGTACAGTAACTGTTATATGCAGGAGTTGTAAAAAAATACAAACGCGTGCAGACGAGTATTTTCCAACGCAGCCCTCTACATCCTCATTAAATAGTTATAAATAATTATAATCATTGGCATTTAATCCATTTGGTGTAGATATGGATTACATACAATGGTAGGTATATTCGGGTTGTACATTTGTCAGTAATTCTCAGAAAGTCGATGGGCGATTTATTCTAACCAGCAAGTGCGCCACACACTATGGGGTTAGCCAGGGCTGCGGGTGTTCAGTACATCTTCACAAATTATATCGAGAAAATCGCCAAAAAATGTGTCAGCCATGCACTCGGATCAGTAATTTCTCATTTCATCACGGTGCCGGTTGTAATCAAGGCGGGAAGGCAGGCAAGCCCCAAAACTCGGTTCCAATGAACCAATCCAACTCTATTTCCTTCAAATTCCCTTCACGGTTTTAACAGGGCTCTCCTTGCCCGTGTTAACCGCTAGTAGACAGAAAGAGAACTTTTGAAAGTTTTTTTTATATGTTGTAAAAAAAAACGAATTCTTCTTTTATCTGGAGTGGGCAGAATTCGTTTAAATTCAACAGGACTCTTGTCACGGAGTTAATATTATTAGAGCATTAATATATCCTACACGGTGCTTAATGTTTCAGACAACCTGAACTGTCAACAATAATAATAAATTGGCTCTGGATTCCCAGCATGTTTTATATTTTAAATTACAGCTCAGGGGTAAATGTTTAAAGGCGAGTTACGGAATGCGAGATTACAGCACAGATTGGGGTGATTATCCTTTAACTTTCATTGATGTGCGCCCAGCTTTGGCCCTGAAGTTAAGCGCACTTTATTTGAAGAGGAGCAATGATGCTTTCAAGGGACCATGTTCAAATTTTTAGAAATGCCCAGACGCGAGACTTTTCATTTTCTCGCCCTCTCGCCTCAGAAGGGGCTGTGCAAAAATGCTGGTTATCTAATCCTGTGCGCTTTCTATTTCTCTGTCCCACCTTCCCTCCACACCCACCCCCCCCACCCCACACCCACCCCCACCCCCCACACATCCCCTCCCCCCCACCACCACAACCCCCCCCCCCCCCCACCCAACCCAGAAGATGGAGATTTCCTAGACAGTTACAAAGCTGAGGAATGCGAGCAGGACTTCTGCCGGAGTTTAGACACCCAGCCCAGCGGCGGCAGCAGCAGCCACACTCCGCGGCGGGAGGAAGGCCAGGAGTACACTGAAGATAGCGGCGGCGGAAGAGGAGGAGGGAGCATTGTGACCGCTGCAGGGGAGAGGATGTCCGGGCTGGAGGGAGAGGAGGAGGAGGACGAGGAGGACGAGGAGGAAGAGGAGGAGGATGGTGGAGGTGGAGGAGGAGGAGGAGGAGGAGGAAGGGAAAGTTTAAGCCCACCCAGCCCTCAGAGCCAGCAGCCGCTCCAGCAGCCGCAGCAGAGCCAAGCTCAACAGCACAGGAGCAAGAGGAAGCGCAGCGGCTCGGACGCCAAGTCGGGCAAACCCCGGCGGGCCCGCACCGCCTTCACCTACGAGCAGCTGGTGGCGCTGGAGAACAAGTTCAAGTCGACCCGCTACCTGTCGGTGTGCGAGCGCCTGAACCTGGCTCTGTCCCTGAGCCTGACCGAGACCCAGGTCAAGATCTGGTTCCAGAACCGCCGGACCAAGTGGAAGAAGCAGAACCCGGGGGCGGACACCAGCGCTCCCACCGGGGGAGGAGGTGCAGGAGGCGTAGGAGGTGGAGGAGGAGGAGGAGGAGGAGGAGGGGCCGGGGGTGGGGGTCCAGGGGTCGGGGGAGCGGGGGCCGGCGCAGGGGGGGTCGGCCCCAGCCTGGGGGGCCCCGCGGGAGCTCACCTGGGCGGCCTGAGCCCCATGAGCTCGTCCTCCCCGGTGGGTGGGCCGCTCTCCGTGCACTCGGCTTACCCTGGCCCCGGGGGGCTGGTGTGCGCCACCCAGTTGCCCTTCCTGCCCTCCCCCGCCGCCGTGCTCTCCCCATTCATGCTGAGCTCGCAGACTTACGGGACACCGGCTTTCTACGCACCTCATTTACAATAAAAGATGTTTATTAAGGATAATAATAATAAAAAAAATAACAACCCCCCCCCCCCCCCCCACCCACGGGCCAGAATCTAACGACAAAAGCAAAGTACAAATCCTAAAGGGGTCAGAGCAGCGGTCTGCCAGATTCTTCAAAAAGCAACTTCGGCCCTACATTTCTGGGGGCTAAGTCCCAATAACCCTCGCTGTTTTACTCTCTGTGCCAACGGGAGATTTGTTAACACAGTCAGAACTTGCTTCACTAAAACTGGCAAAACTCACCCAAATACCCAACCACTTGATATTTATATTTACCTTTGCTGTCCACCTTAACGCAGCTGCAGCACAAGATCGGATTCTTCAATATTTTCTCCACACTTTTTTTTTATCGGGCATCTATGCACTTAGCCAAACTCAATTTGATATTTAGCGCAAAATCCGGGATTCTTTCATCTTCACGGCATGAAAAACAAATACTTCGGTCTCTTAACTCTAAAAATAAACGGGGGGGTACGAATGCTGTAATGTCCACACCAAGTAACCAAGAGCCCAGAAAATTCCATGTCAACAACTTGGTATATTTTAATGAGTGTTGCTGCTCACGTTATTGTACTCGTTTATAACATTTCATTTTCTTTAAAATCAGGCTTGATACCTGATTATCCATCGTTATGGCGGGAATGCAGCAGAATTTCTGGAAAATGCAACACTGGATTCCTTTTGCAGCCATCCTTAAAAAAAATGACTTTTTATTTCCTGTCATGAAATTTCGTTTGCAAAGGGGTGAAAAAAAATCAAATGTGATTTTCAATTCGCAAATATCATCTTCCCCCTACATCAACCAGCCGGCCCCCCCCCCCCCCCCCCCACCCCTCCCATCCCCACCACCAACGATTCCGCATAACAAAAAAAAAACTTCATTCCTGGCGTCTTCGAGGTTTCCAGAATAAGTGTGGTGCAAGGCGAGTGACACTTCATTAAGCTAAATATTGCCTTTTATTGATATGGGAACTGCCATTCATTTGACAGCCCAATTTTTTTTTAAAGAAATACTTTTGCAATTGGAACAATTGTAAAGTGTCTGAGGATTTTCAGGATGTAGCCAACATTACTGTTCCAGGTATTTGGGATGGGGACGTGGAGAGAGGGAGAGAGAGTTTCCCTGGGAGGTGATTGTTGTGTAAAATGTCAGTCGCCTTCGCCCCTACTGTTCCCGGCACTTTATTGAGTGAATTGTTGGAATAAATACGCAGGGCTCATTTTTGGATATCTTTGGCCCCCTGTAAACACGGTGAAGTATCTTTAGCTGCAGCGAAAACCTTGTAGGCAGCGAGTGCAGGTCATTATTCAAGTGAAACTAGAAAATTAATAGTGGACGTAAAAAGATACAGAGGATAGATCCACCAACCTTTCCTTCCCTGTTTCTTTTTGTTGTTGATCATTTTGGATCAGATTTTACAATAATCAAAACGTGTAAAATTTCACCCGATTCGCATATGCCTCTCGGTTATTATGTGAAATCTGATTTATCCTTTGCAAGTTATTTTATTTTAACGAGAAATATTGCAAATTTTCCCGGTGCTAAAAAAAAAGAAATGGACTTTGGAGCGTTTGATTTTGAGCTCAGATTGTTTTATCGTCTTAATCCTAGTAGATTGGAGATTTCCGAATACATGGTAGGCAGTTCCGAGCAGATACTGCAGCTGAGTCGAAGCTCCTTTTACCCAGTGGGGAGAAAATCGATAGCGAAGAATTTCTACGTGTGTTTTCAGGCAATCGTTCCTCTTCCCGTTATTTGGGGGGTGGGGGGGGGGGCGGTCAGTACATTGTCCATCTATCTAAAGGTCGGCAACTGAATAAAGCACCTTTATTTTGATTGTACATCACAGATCCTCGGAAGTTCGACTGAGGCTATAGGTTAAATAAAGGGTTCTTGCAAAAAGGGGGGAATAAAACACACCTTTTAATATTTTAATTCTTGTGATTCCATCAAAAAGTTATACGCCTCCCCCTTACCCCCACCCACGATTTTAAACAGGAAAATGTCCCCCCTGCCCTCTCACAGCCTGCCCTCAATGTAGTGGGATTAATTGCCTCAAAACATCACCTGAACTTGAAGCAACTGCAAGAAACTTGTTGGTGTCACTGATGGTTACGCTTGGTTTTTTTTTGCAATGGTTTCTAATTCTTAATAGAATGCTGCCGGTGAAACCCATTGGATACTCGAAACACAATTTCTATTGACAAGAGTGTTATTATTTTATCAATATTATTGTAATCTTATTATTCTTTGTTTTCTGTCCAATGTGTTAGTAAAACACCCAACTCAAGTCTCAGGGTACATAATTTACAAAAGTGGCAGTTCTGTATATTGTTGACAGATGTGTGAAACCATTATTATCCATTACTTGAATTATTATTTATTAGATGACGTGACCGCTTAGTCCATGGACCGAGGAACTGGAAAAGGCAAAAAAAAATCAACCAGTCCTAAAACACCGTTCACAATCATGTTTTTTTTTAAAAAAGCCGTATATATGGAGAACGGTAACAAAACACATACACACAATATCAGAAACGGGATCTGAGATTTTGTTGCTTTTATTTACCTTGTATATTTATGATGTTCTATAGTTGAATTTGTAATTGATGTAACTTATGAGAGAGTGGTACTCCGAAATTATATGGCTTATTAACAAGCGAGCACTTTGGTAGCTAAAGTACTTTAAATGAACAATCAATAAATGAGTCTATGCTAATTACCGTTTATGCCTGGTGTATTTTCGTGGCAGTGCACCCACCGGACAATAAATATATTTGATGCAGGTTACACGTATTTTCGTATTCTACGAACAATTATTAAAACGCCACCTTACTTTTTGTAAGATCTATGAATGAGATCTGGTGCTTGCCTGAACATTCAGGTCTATTTATTTTCCACTCTTTTCTGACCACCTCGCCGCGTTCCCGCCTTTTCTCGTCCTCCACCCTGCCGCAAAACTTTTGCTTTGTGATTTTCTTTTTAGATACCCTCTTGTGAATCAATGTTGCATCTTGGAGTCATTGTATCATTCCTGTCTTTTCAACCTTTTCCCTGTCAGCCTTATCGGGACGCGTCTTGCAAAACTGCAACAGATACTTGGGGGGGGAAGTGAAGATAAGGATGTGCAAAGGGAGTTAGGAGGGGCAGTCACAGAACTGTCTCCCGTATTCTACAGTAAACATCATTTTGATGGTAACTGCACTCTCGTTTTCATTCCCCTTCTGCAGGTTCTATCGCCGTTTCTACCCCCAACCCTCTTTTTTTTGTTAGAACTTTTCTGCTTCATCTCCTTTATTTAAATAAACACTCACTTTCCCCCTCATTCCCCTTGCGTTCATTCCCCAATCTGTCACATTCTGTGCCTCCTTTCCCATATATTTTGAAGGTGCTCTCATTTCGCCATTAACATGTCAAATATGTTGGCTCTTAACTTAGGGGGGGGGGGGTCGATTTCCGACAGGGACAGGGACTAAGTTTCAAAAATAAAGAGAGAGGGAACATGCCCAATAAAATTCCTCATCCAACTGAGAGGATTTGTTCTGAAGATCTTCCTGATTCATTTCTGATTGTTGTCACGGTTGATTCTTGAGCTCATTATGTGGGAAACGTTGCTGAGGTGCCTTCTTTTTCCTTGGACGTTCAAGCCCGATACCAATACCATTTACCGTGTTCCCAACAGTTGGCACAGTAGCTTGTTGCGTGACGGTATTAAACGATATCCTTCTAATCCTATTAACAGTTTGTCCTTGTTTGCTTTCCTCAGTGAGGCTTTTTTTTGACAGCCTTTTCTGCGACTCTTGGCACACGAAGCGTAAGGAACTTATAACGCCTGACACAAAAGTTGCATCTCTTCACAGAAAATTGATAATCTCGAAATGTAACTTGGAGAATGGGGGGAGAATGGTGGTGGGGGGAGGAGGGGTAGTGGTTGTCCCCTTCGAATACTTAAAACGCCTGTAGATGTTGCTGCAGCGATGACCAATAGAGGGCACACTTCAGGTCAGCCCTCCACCACTTTGATACACACCAAATTGAGACCAAAGTAAAATACTGCGGCTGTTGGAAATCTGAAATAAAAAAAAACAGAAAATGCTAGAAACGCTCAGCGGGCCAGGCAGAGAGAGAGAAATAGAGTTAACAGTTCGGGAGAGAAGGGGGGTGACCTTTTGACAGAACTAAATCTAAATACCATTTAGCCATCTTGACAGAATATTGGTATAAAGGAAAAATCGTAGTATTAATATGTTTTTAATTCAGCCTTCTGTAGAAAGAAGAACATGAATGCTATCAATTAAATAAAACAGAAAATAATAGAAAAGTGTGAAGTGATTCGTTTTGTAGGAAGAACGAGGAGAGGCAACGTACTCTAAATGGTACAATTTTAAAGGAGGTGCAGGAACAGAGAGACCTGGCTGTGTAGTGCACAAGCCTTTAAAGGTGGTAGGATAAGCTGAGAAGGCTTTTAATAAGGCACATGCTTTAGAAATAGAGACAAGGATGTTTTCCTAGCAGCAACAAAAATAGAAAGTGCTGGAAACACTCGGTAGGTCAGGCAGCATCAGTGGACAGAGAAACAGAGTTAATGTTTTGACTCAAATATGACTCTTTATAAAGAGTCATACTCAACTTGAAACATCAACCCTGTTTCTCTCTCCACTGATGCTGCCTGACATGCTGAGTTTTTTTGTGCTTTCTGTTTTTATTCTAGATTTCCAGCATCCACAGTATCTTGCTTTTATTTTGTGAATCATTGGTTAGGCCCCAGCTGGAGCACTGTGGCCAATTCTGAGCATTGCCCTTTAGGAAGGTTGTCAAAGAAAGTGTAGAAGAGATTTTCCAGATTGGTACCAGGAATGAAAGACCGCAAATATGTGGAGAGGCTAGCGGAAGTTGAGTTGTCCTCCTTAGAGCAGAGAAAGTTAAGGGGAGATTTGATAGAGTTGTTCAAAGTTCTGTAGACTTTTGATAGAGTAATTAAAAATAGGAAATTGTGTCCGCTGTCAGAACAGTCAGTAACCAGAAGACAAGGATTTAGGTAATTAGCAAAAGAACCAGAGGCATAATGAGAAGGATTATTTTACACAATGAGATGTTACAATCTGGTCTGCATTGCCTAAAGGGTCATGGAGGCAGATTCAATAGTAACCTTCAAAAAGAGATTGGATAAATAGTTGAATTGGAAAAAAAAATGCTAGGGTTTGTGAAGAAAGTGAAGAGGAGTGGATCTACATGGATAGCTTTTTCAAAGACACAGCACAGGCACAATGGACCAGATTACATCCTTCTGTGCTATAATATTCTATGATTCTATGAAATGTCTAGCAAGTTAATGTCTAGCAAGCTAATCAACATCATCACCATCATCGACGACGATGACGACTTGCATTGATATGGCAGGTCACATTTTGGGGGAGCAGGGCATCTTGCAGTGAGGACTGTTAGTTAGGCTTACAATTACACACAAATTTTTTACCCACAAATTTGTTGGAAATGCCAGCTGATTATGGCATAACACAGCATAAGGCAGTAGGGCCTTGGTGTATGATGGGACAACTAGGACATCTCCCTTTAAACAATGAGATTTAAACATTCAAAAATAAACAGAAGGATTGAGAATGAGGTTGAATTAGGAGGACCAGGTTCAATGTCAAATCAGGTACAGAAAGAGAAACAAAGAGAGGGAAGGTAAGATTGGATTAAGAGAGAAAAAAGAGACAGAAAGGAAAAGTAAGAAAAAAGATATGACATTTTAAATATGATGTTTTTAAATGCCCTTAAACAATCATGACCTGAAGGAATAAGGCTTCAAACTTATGTTTATTTACTTTCTGAGGTTGATTGGCAGTCATTCACAATTATCATGTTATGCTGATAATTGCAAATCATAACTGTCTGTGCCAAATTTAATGGGCAATTAATGTACAAGTGCAGCAACTTTATAAAAATCATGGGGAGGTTAAGAACCGCAGATGCTGTTTTCATGAATCTAGACAACAAAGAGCACAAATCAGCCAGCAGCTTTGTGATCATTCACAATTCACAGGGTATCCCTTCATTGGAGCATAGGAACAGGAGTAGGTCATTCTGCTATTCAGTGAGACCATGGCTGATCTGCATCTTATCTCCATCCACCTGTCATAGCTTGATATTCCTTAATAACCTGGCTAGCAAAAATCTATCAATATCAAATTTAAAATTATGAATATTTTTCTTTCATTCATGGGACGTGGCCATCGCTGACTAGGCCAGAATTTATTGCCCATCCTAATTGCCTTTGTTTAGAGTGCATTTAAGAGTCAACCACATTGCTGTGAGTCTGGAGTCACATGTAGGTCAGACCTGGTAAGGACGCAGATTTCCTTCCCTAAAGGACATTAGTGAACCAGATGGGTTTTTACAACAATCAGCAATGGTTTCAAAATCATCATTAGACTTTTAATTCCAGATTTTTAAAACTGAATTCAAATTTCACCATCTGTTGTGGTGACATTCAAACCCGGGTTCCCACCACATTACTCTGGGCCACTGGAATACAAACATTTACTCCCTCCATCACTGATGCACAGTCGCAGCAGTGTGTACCATCTACAAGATACATTGTAGGAATTCACCAAAGCTCCTTCAACAGCACCTTCCAAACTCACAACCACTACCATTTAGAAGGACAAGGGCAGCAGATACATGGGGACATCATCATCTGGAAGTTCCTCTCCAAGTCATTCACCATCCTGACTTGGAAATATATCGCTGTTCCTTCACTGTCACTGGGTCAAAATCCTGGAAGTCCTTTCCTAACAGCACTGTGGGTGTACGACATTACATGGACTGCAGCAGCTCAAGAAGGTAGCTCACCACCATCTTTTCAAGGGCAACTAGGAATGGTCAATAAATGCCAACCCAGCCACTGAAGCCCACATCCCGTGGATGAATAAAAAAAACCACTATGCCACCATCTACTGCTTTTGCAGGAAAGAGTTCCACATTTCTAGCACACTTTGCATGAGTGACCTGGCTCTGATTTTAAGGTTATTGTCCTAGACTCCCACACAAATGGAAAAAGGTTTCCCTCTATCTACACTATCAATTCCTTTCAAAATCTAACACCTCAATCAAATCACACTTAACTTTTTATATTCCAGAGAATACAAGCTTCATAATCTAACCCTTGGAGCTCTGGTAACATTCTGGTGAATTTGCACTACACATATCCCAAGCTTAGTATAGCCTTTCTTAGGTGTGCTGCCGAAAACTATACACTGCACTCCAGATGTGGTCTAAGCAGTGGTTTGCACAGCTGTAGCTAAACTTCCTCCCTTTAATATTCTGGCCCTCTAGTTATACAGTTAACATTCCATTAGCTTTTTTAAAAAAAAGCTGTGCACCTGACGAGTACATTTTGCTTATCTGTGTGCATGGATCCCAAAATTCCTTTGGACCTCCTCTAGCTTTTCACAATTTAAATCATACTTGGATTTATCATTGTTTAGTGCAAAATGGATGACCTCACAGTTAACATTGTTGAAACCCATCTGCCATAATTTTGTTCACTCACTGATCTATCAATGTCTCCTTGTAATTTTATGCTCCTGTCTACACTATTTACTATACCACCAATCTTTGTGTCATTGGCAAACTTGAATATATGGCTCCCTATTGTGTTATCTAAGATGTTAATAGATATGGTAAGTTGTTGGGGCTGATTCTTGTGGGGCACCGCATGCCACTTCCCTCCAATTTGAACACATATCCATTATCCCCATGTCTGTTTTCTACCCCTCCCCCCCACCACCACCCAAAACCAATCTCTCAATCAGTTCAATGAATTGTTTTCAATTCCATAAGCATTAATTTTAGCTAACAGTCCCTTGTGTGGAATCTTACCAAATGCCTTCTGGAAGTCCATATACACTATATCAATCAAATTCTTCTGCCTACTACTTCAGTCACTTCCTCAAATAAATTTAATTATGTTCATTCGAGATGACCCACCTTTCACAAATCCACGTTGACTGTCTCTAATCTGTCCATCAGGCTGTAAGTGCTCAGTCACTCTGTCTGTGATTATACAGTGCAATAACCTCCCCACAACACATGCTAGAATAACAGTTCTATAATTTCCACTCTCTGACATTGGTTAAATAATGGAGCTACATTTGCAATTTTCTAATCTAAAGGGACAGTCCCTGAATGGGGAGAGCTTTGGGTGATCATAGGCAAAGCGTCTGCAATTTCCCTCACATACTTTCTTTAAAACTGCGGGGTGGGGACCATTGGGTCCTGGGGATTTTTCCATCCTGACTGCCACTATTTTTTCCAATCCTGTTTCCTTGATGACATTAACTTTAGTAAGTCCCAGTCCTATCCACAATTTGCTGGGCAATTTAGACATTAATAATGGCAGGAAATGGCAAACCTTTGGCTAGTGGGTATGAAGACCTGCAAGTATCAGCCCTGGATCAATGGTAGCACTCTTATCTGAATTTCAAAACTAAAAAGAAAATTGACTATAAAGAATTTGGAAAGTCGTAAGATCATGAAAGGTGCTGTGTAAATGTTTTCCTTTTGCAGCAGCTTGAACAGGCAGTGACATTGAGGAAGGGGGTGGGGGAAAAGAAGAGTGAGACCGGCTGAATGACAAGGAAGATTCTCAGCAATAGCTGCACTGTCCTCAGGAGAGTCAAGCCATTGGCAAATACTGGAGTGGCCGGAACAGCACCCTCCAAGCAGCATGTTTCAGGTTTCTTTGATGCAGACCTGGAGGTAGATTTGCAATACAAGGTAAAGGACCTGCTAGATGCTCGAGGCAGGAGGCCAGTTAAGTCATTGGTGCCAGTTACATAGAGTGAGATTGTAGTGAGGGTAGGTAGAATTTAACCCAGTCCATGGGAGTGCGCTGCGAGGGGTGGGGGGGAAGGCAGGGGGTAGGGGTGCCCATCACCTTCCCAACTCCCTGCGATTCAGTAGGTCTTCCTGTTTGGAGGACAATTGTAGCCCTTAAGTGGCCAATTAAGGTCCACTTAAGGGCCTCATCCTGCCGCAGTTGGTATTCTATCAGTAGCAGGGTTTTTCCATGCAGGATGATCACCAGATATACCCTTTTGCAGGCCTGGGAGGAGGGGGTGGGCATTCCTGACTGAGCATCTTGTGGCCTAAGGGAGTCACCCCGGGCAGCAAGGGCCACCCATGCTGAAACAGCCAGCAACTGCCCTCAGCAACAACTCCTCTCCCCTTGCCAGGGCAGGCTGACTCGTTCCTGTGAGGCGATCAACATGGTTAAGTTCTGGGTCTCCCCTATGGTAGCTGGTCCTGGCCAATTGTGATGCCGCTACTGGCCACCGCTACCAGTGTTGCTGTTGAGGCTGAACAGCTGCTGATCCTCTGATTGATCAGCAGCTCTTGGAAGCAGGATCCTCACACCTAAAGGGACGGAAGCCCAACACCAGTTAATTGCCTGATGGGTACAGAATTGTGTTGGGGCTCCTGGAAATGACCATGGTAAGGTTGCCCCCAGCTTTCTGGCACACTGTCAAGGCCTCAACCCCTGCTGTTAAATTCAGCCCAGTGAGTGCCACTTCAGTGCTCCCCAGTCAACAGTACCATACTGGAAGAAGTTTAGTGTCCGGACAAAAGCTGATAAGCTAAGAGAATTGTGCACCTCCCCCCCGCCCCCAACCACATGCACCTTGAAGAGTATCTGGCAGTATCTGTAACTGTCCATCCCTGAACCTCACGGTCTTATGAGCTGTGACGGAGTCATACAATGCTCACCATGGTTCTCTCACACACTTTTCCACCAGGTACCTGCACCTGGATGTTCTGTCACATGCTGAAAGCCTCTTCCAACTCTTACCTCACATGTCTGGATAGCCTTTCAGTATTTACCTTTCCTGTAACATGCAATACCTGCTGATACCAGGGAAGCTTCACATATCTAGAAGAGCACAAAACTTTTGTACTGTGCATTCTTCTTGCACAATGCCTCAGAGAGGTAGGTTGCCATGGAGGGAGATCTGTGATGTGAGGCTGCTGACTATCTATTTGAAATCAGCCACAGGTCTCTTGGGAAGACTCCACAATTACACCAAGGAGTGGAAAAGCTGAAGGGTCTATATCAGCTGTCTGTCTCCTTAATATGAATGCTCTAACTACCTGCTGCTGCTGGAGCACAGTTTGTTTTTCAGCTTATCAATTCTTTTAACGCCTTCTCCAATTGTGCCTTCCCATGACTGTGTGCTATCCACATTTCGCTTCTCCTTCTCTTCTGCAAATCAATCAAAGCGAAAGGAAGCAGAGGAGGATAAAGAGGAGGAGGAAGAAGATCAGCCAGGGCTTTCTGCTTCTGCACCAGATCCACTGTCTCACCAATACTACAGTTCATCCACTTTCTCCCACAAGCCTTGTTATACAGGTAATGATAGTAGGTATAAGGACATTGCACTAGTAAGTCACAGAGCACAAGGGAGTCAGAGGAGAAAGTGCGAGACGAGCCTGCTGAACCTGAACAGAGGCTCAGCGCTTGACCGAGAAGTCTGCAAGCTCAGATATTGTGAGTTTTTCTCTGAAAAGAAAAGAGCTCACAGGCATCACATTGTTGTATAAACAATAAGAAAGGTGTCCCAGGGTTGTGCAGTCGGTGACCAAGGTTAAAGTGGAATCCAAGGCCATCATCATGGGTGAACAGAGAGGGAAAAATCACACCTTGTCATCAAAAAGCCATTCATACGTCTACAAGTCTTCAAAAAGCTGGCAGGCAGGTCAGCCGGAAAGTGCTGGCTTCAAGGCAGTTCTCAGAGAAGGAGGTAGATTATGATGTGCAAGATTTACTCTTGCTGCTCACAAATGAACTGTACAATAATGGTGTGGAGTCCTTTCCTGTTAAGGAAATTCAAGAGCTTACATGGAATTGAATATAGGAGATTGTTTGATGATCTGGCCTGTCATGAAACTGTAATAATTTTTATAATGTTATTGTGAATGGTTGTAAAGGTGGGTTAATAGTGGGGTTTGGATTAGTTTCTCTGTATGAGGGCATATGTTTGGGGGTTTTAATTGAATTGCATACAGCTAGGCTGAAGCTTTCGAATTATCAGAAGAGAGGCTAGGTTTGAAACACTAAATACGTAAACATGGCTGAAGTTTTAGAATATGATGTGTGAGGAACATTTGCATTTTTTGATAAACCAGAGTCATGTATTTCAAAGAGATGGTAAGGTGTTATACCTAGCATAAGAAGTTAAGCCAAACAATGTGTTTATTTTTCCTAAAGATTACTGATAACATGAGTGCTATGAAAGATTTATATTGTGGAAAAAGTAAAGTTGCAAAGACATTGGAACAATGGGATTTACATTAAAAAGTGAGAAACATGTATAAAGGAGATAAGGTTATGTGTAAGGGAGAAGGAATTCTAAGGTCTAACACAAGTGTGAAAAGCCTCCAGCTCAAAGTATCAAGTTGCTGTCTACAGCAACTGAAGCTAGGAAAACTCACTGTGAATATCACTGTCCAGGGTATTGTGTGCTTTGCATGGGCCTGTTGAAGTTTATTTGTTTTTACTGTTGCTATAACGGAGGTGTAACTGGGAATCAGGTTAATTAGAGGAGCTAGGAATCATCATGGTAGTAATTTGTAGACCTATGTATGTGCTTAAAATAATTTCTTTTATTAATAAGTGTTTAATTTAGTTTTGTAAAAAGAACCCTCTAAGAGTCAGTGGACTTATTAGTACTGAATTCAAAGCACATATCTCGAAATAAAAATACAAATTGCAAAAACAGTTGTGGCAGCTGTTTCAAGTTTCCCTCTGGGATTTGAGCAGCTCAGTATTTATCATCCACTGTGCCGTAACAAAATTGGGAGCTCTTTGCGGGATATACATGAAATTCCTTGATTGGTTTGGTGTTGGTGAATCTTAAGGTTACGAGTATGAGAAGCACTTTGAATTCAAGAGCTGGTAAGTGGTGAGACTTCAAAAATTGCTGTATCCATGGCTAAAACGTTTTTGGAAGCAGAAGGTATAACTCTGATTGGGTTCCAATAAGTATCTAAGGGTACGTTAGCTAAATTGGCTGAAAAGTTGCAGTTGAGGTTACTGTAGGGTCAAAAAAAGCAGACATAGTTAAAGTGATAGCACAGCATTTAAAGTTGTAAGTGATACCTGACACAAGTGAGTCACAATTAGAGGTAATGAATGTTCAATTAGAAATGAAGTGGCTTGAATTTGAACAAGCAAAGGAATTGAAAAAATTTGAATTGGAGGCAAACGAAAAGGAAAAAATGAATTGGAAACGAAAAAACTAGAACTAGAGGCAGCAGAAATAGAAAGGGAGAAAGAGAAATGGAAATGCAAAAACTTGATCTCCAGAGGGAAAGTTAGCAATTGAAGAGAGGATGAAGGAAAGAGGCTTAAAAAACTGGATTTTAAAAAGGAGACATCAGATGCTGAAGAAAGTTCTGAAGATGAGAAAACCTATAACCTAAAACCCAGTGAGGAGATGTTTAAATTTGTACAAGCTCTTCCAAAGTTTGAGGAAAGAGATGTTGAAGCATTCTTTATTTCACTTGAGAAGTTGAAATGGCCACAGGAAAACTAGACATTGTTGTTACAATCTAGTTTGGTGGTGGAGCACATGTGGTTTATGCTTCACTGTCAGAAGAAATGTCAGTGAACTGTGATGTGGTTAAAAAGGCTATTTTGAGTGCATATGAGTTGGTTCCTGAGACATACAGGCATAAATTTAGGAACATGAAAAACCAGCCAGGGTAAACATATTGAGTTTGAGAGAGTAAAGCAAATAATTTTGACCAGTGGATACAGGCATTAAAGGTAGAAATGACATATGCAGCTCTCAGAGAAGTAACTATTTTGGAAGAATTTAAAGATTCAATTCCTCCGATAGTGAGAACTCATGTGGAGGAACAGAGGGTTAAAACAGTAAGACAAGCAGCAGAGATAACTGTTTATTATGGGTTAGTTCATAGAGCTAAACAATTTTTGTCACCCTTTTAAATCAGAGAAGGTTAGAAAGTGGGAAGGTGAAAGGAAGGTAAGGGAAGTAAGTGGATATTCCCAGGAAGTTTTTTTCTCAGACTGAAAAGGAAGGTGCTGAGGGTGGAAGTGACACTCAGAAATTGTGGTGTTTTCATTGTGATAAAGTTGGACACACATAGTCAGTGTGCTGGAAATTACAGGGAAGGTCTGTTGGGATTATTGGAGTGCAGACAAGTTCTGGAAGTAAAAGTACTGCAGATTTTGAGGTTCAGGCACAGGAAAAACCTAGGTTTGTGTACAGATAAAGCAGGAAGAAGCAGTGATAGTAAAAGAAGTGGGAATGTGTTCACAATTTACCCAAGGGAGTTCTGAGGAGCAGTTTGCAGAAATGCTTAAAGATTTTATATGTGAAGGGAAAGTCTTTCCATGTATACAGGGTGCAGTAGGCAAAGATATTAACATTTTATGAGACAAAGGGGCTAGTCAATCCTTAATGTCGTGGGATAGTGACATTTGTTGTTCAGAGGGACTATTGCAAGAACAGGTGATAATAAGTGGGGTTCATGGAGATGCTAACACTATTCCACTTTAGAAGGTAAATTTAAGGAGTAAGTGGAAAACAGGTGAGGTGATTGATGGAGTATTGGAAAGGTTGCCCCTTGCAGAGGTTCCATTTATTTTAGGTAATGATGTAGCTGGGCCCCTGAGTTGGGTAATGCCTATGGTAGTTGAGCAGCCTGTAGGAGTGTTTTCTACAGAATTGTTGCAGAGAGAGTATCCTGGATTTTTTCAAGATTTTGTGATAACAAGATCACAAGCTCACAGGTTGAAACAAGAAGAACAGGGAGTTAAAAGGCAGGGAAGGTGTGTGGAAGCCCAGTTAGCTTACCATTCATTTTGATAACATTGTTCAGGCAGAAAGAATGGAGGACAATATAGCTGAGATCTTTAGCTCAAGGCAGTTGGTAGTGTTATAGAAAAAGGGTACGCAAATAAGACAGTTGTATCTAACAGCTTACTCAGAAACAGAGGCAGAATGTATTTCAGAATGTGATTACCTTAAGGGTAATGTTTTAATGAGAAAATAGTGTTCATATCATGTTTCAGCAAATGAAAGCTGGAAGGAAGTACATCAGATTGTTATAAAAACAAAAAACTGCGGATGCTGGAAATCCAAAACAAAAACAGAATTACCTGGAAAAACTCAGCAGGTCTGGCAGCATCGGCTGTGAAGAAAAAAGTTGATGTTTCGATTCCTCATGACCCTTCAACAAACTGAGTAAAATTAGGAGAGGGGTGAAAGAGAAGCTGGTTTAAGGTGGGGGGATGGGCCTGTCTCTTTATGGGGTATGTGGAATATTCCTTTTTCCAGTCCTACTTCGGCCCCCTCCCACAACTCTTTCTCCAGTACATCGATGATTACTTCGGTGCTGCTTCATGTTCTCGTCAGGACCTGGAAAAATGTATTAATTTTGCTTCCAATCTCCACCCCTCCATCCTTTTCACATGGTCCATCTCTGACACTTCCCTTCCCTTCCTTGACCTCTCTGTCTCAATTTCTGGTGATAGACTGTCCACCAATATCCATTACAAGCCTACCGACTCCTACAGCTACCTTGACTACAGCTCCTCACACCCCGCTTCCTGTAAGGACTCCATCCCATTCTTTCAGTTCTTCCGCTTCCGTCGCATCTGTTCTGATGATGCTACCTTCAAAAACAGGTCCTCTGACATGTCCTCCTTCTTCCTTAACCAAGGTTTTCCACCCACGGTCGTTGACAGGGCCCTCAACTGTGTCCGGCCCATCCCCCGCGCATCCACCCTCACGCCTTCTCCTCCCTCCCAGAAACATGATAGGGTCCCCCTTGTCCTCACTTATCACCCCACCAGCCTCCGCATTCAAAGGATCATCCTCCACCATTTCCACCAATTCCAGCATGATGCCACCACCAAACACATCTTCCCTTCATCCCCCCGGCAGCATTCCATAGGGATCGTTCTCTCCGGGACACCCTGGTCCACTCCTTCATCACCCCCTACACCTCAACCCCCACCTACGGCACCGCCCCATGAAAACGCAAAAGATGCAACACCTGCCCCTTCATTTCCTCTCTCCTCACCGTCTAAGGGCCCAAACACTCCTTTCAAGTGAAGCAGCATTTCACTTGCATTTCCCCCAACTTAGTCTGCTGCATTCGTTGCTCCCAATGTGGTCTCCTCTACATTGGAGAGACCAAACGTAAACTGGGCGACCGCTTTGCAGAACACCTGCGGTCTGTCCGCAAGAATGACCCAAACCTCCCTGTCACTTGCCATTTCAACATTCCACCCTGCTTTCTTGCCCACATGTCTGTCCTTGGCTTGCTGCATTGTTCCAGTGAAGCCCAACGCAAACTGGAGGAACAGCACCTCATCTTCCAACTAGGCAGTTTACAGCCTTCCGGACTGAATATTATATTCAACAACTTTAGATCTTGAACTCCCTCCTCCATCCCCGCCCACTTTCCGTTTCTTCCCCCTCCCTTTTTTTTTTGTTTTTTCCAATAATTTATATAGATTTTTCTTTTCCCACCTATTTCCATTATTTTTAAATCTATACCTTTTATGCTCTGTTAGTCTTATTCCATCCTACCTGCACTAGAGCTGTACCTTGTGTGTCCTGCCATCCATTCTTAATTAGCACATTCGTTTAGATAATATCACCACCTTCAACACATCTTTGTTCTTTTGTCTGTGACATCTTTTGATTATCTGCTCCTATCACTGATTGCTTGTCCCTACAACCACAAACCCCCACCCCACCCCCACATCTCTCCCCCCACCGCCCCCCCCACCTTAAACCAGCTTATATTTCACCCCTCTCCTAATTTTACTCAGTTTTGTTGAAGGGTCATGAAGACTCGAAACGTCAACTTTTTTCTTCTCTGCCGATGCTGCCAGACATCAGATTGTTATACCATTTGGATATGGAATGAGATTCTGAGAATTGCTCATGAAATTCCAATGGGGGACATTTAGGAATTAAAAAAACACAAGCAAATATACAAAAACATTTTTATTGGTCTTGATTGCATAGAGATTAAATTCTGTGTAACATGTCACACATGTCAGGTGATAGGGAAAATACAAGCAGTGATTAAGCCAGCACCTTTAATTCCAATTCCAGCATTTGAAGGATCTTTTACTAGGGTCAAGATTTATTGTGTAGGACCCCTCCCTAGACTAAAAGTGGAAGTCAGTACTTACTGACAATAATGGATGTGTCCCAAGGTTTCCTGAAATGATACCTTTGAGAAATATTACAACAAAGAAAATTGTGGAAGAGTTGACTAATTTTTTTTGCAATATATGGTTTACCAAAAGAAATGCAATCAGATCAGAGTTCAAATTTCATGTCACAGCTGTTTAAGGAATTAATGAACAGTTTGGGGACAAAACAGTTTAAGTCAACAGTTTATCATCCTGAGTCACAAGGCGTTTGGAAAAATGGTATCAAACTTTAAAAACTATAATGAGGGCGTATAGTCAGAACTATCCACAGGGTTGGAATAGGGGAATTCCATTCCCGTTATTTGTTATTAGGGATACTCCTATTGCATCAACTGGTTTTAGTCCTTTTGAACTTGTTTATGATCATGAGGTAAGGGGACCACTGAAATTGATTCATGAGAAATTGGTGGGTCAAAATTCAGAAACTACTCTCCTGATTATGTATCAAACTTCAGAGAAAGATTGGACAGAGCGTGTTAGTTGGCTAGGGAACATTTAAAGATATCACAGCAAATGATGAAAGTGAAGGCAGACAGGAAAGCTACAGCTCATAGTTTTGATGCTCGGGAAAAGTGCTAGTTTTGTTACCAGTACTGGGTGACTTATTAAAGGAAAGGTTTAGTGGGCCTTACAGGATTGAAAATAAACTAAGTGAAGTAAATTATTTAATAAATACTCCAGATAGAAGAAAGAGGTTATGTGATATAAATATGCTTATAAAGTACTTTGACAGGGAAGATAAAGAGAAAAAGGTAGAAATGCAGGATTCTGAAATTGATTTTCCTCTAATCAAATTGGGTAATGAGGGGGTACTTGAAAATTTAAATGTAATATTGAGTTACCTTCGAGGCAAGTGTCAAAGTGATTTGGAGAAGCTATTGCAGTCACACAGAGCTATTTGTGGGAATAAGCTGGGGAGGACAAATTTAGCTATACATGATGTGTGTGTAGAAGTTTCATCTTCAATAAGGCAACATCCTTATAGATTAACAAAAACAGAAAATGCTGGAAAAACTAAACAGGTCTGGCAGCATCTGTGGAGCGAGAAACAGAGTTGACGTTTCAAGTCCGTGTGACCCTTCTTCAGAGCTACAGAGAAGTAGAAATGTGATTAAATTTATATTGTTTAAGGGGGTGGAGCAAGTGAAGCTGGATAGAAGGCCAACGATAGGTGGGGGCAAAGAAGAGATTGATAATGATGTCATGGACAAAAGGACAAATGGAGTGTTAATGGTAGTGGCAGAGGCTAAAAAAGGTGCTGATAGTGGCAATGAATAAATGAATGAAAATAAAAATGAATCAAATTAAAAATAAGTGGATAAAAAAATAATTTTGGGTTTGGCACGATGCTGAACTCTCCTTCCACCACCTTCATCTCCGTGCTCACTTCTTTCAGCAGGAATCCTCCTCTGACTGATCCACAGATCCTTTCACCTGCCTCCAGTATTCTCCCTCCACCGGGACCCCTCCCTCTGGCTTCTACCTGGTCTTGATCTTTTCATTGAGAACTCTCAGCGTGACATTGGCCGTTTCAATTTCTCTGCTCCTCTCACCCACTCTAACCTGTCTCCTTCTGAACTTGCTGCACTTCGTTCTCTTAGATCCAACCCTGACTTTGTTATCAAACCTGCCAACGACAAGGGTGGTGGTGTTGTTGTCTGGTGTATTGACCTCTATATTGCAGAGGCCAACTCTCAGACACTTCTTCCTACCTCCCCCTGGACCATGACCCCACCACCAAACATCAAGCCATTGTTTCCAGGAACGTTACTGACCTCATCTCTTCTGGAGATCTTCCCTCTACAGCTTCCAACCTCATAGTCTCCCAACCCGGACTGCCTGTTTCTACCTCCTCCCCAAAATCCACAAACAGGACTGTCCCAGCAGACCGATCATGTCAGCCTGTTCCTGCCCCACGGAACTCATTTCTTGCTATCTTCACTCCATTCTCTTTCCCCTTGTCCAGTCAGTTCTGACCTACATCTGCGATTCCTCTGATGCCCTACATCATAGCAACAATTTCCAGTTCCCTGGCCCTAATTGCCTCCTCTTCACTATGGACGACCAATCCCTCTACACCTCCATCCCCACCAGGATGGTCTGAAGGCTCTCCACTTCGTCCTTGAACAGAGGCCTGAACAAGCCCCATCCACCACCACTCTCCTCTATCTGACTGAATTAGTGCCTCACTGAACAATTTCTCCTTTAACAAAAACAGAAACAATAATACCTGGAAAAGCTCAGCAGGTCTGGCAGCATTGGCGAAGAGGAGTACAGTTGATGTTTCGAATCCTCATGACCCTTCAACAGAACGAAGTAAAATTAGGAAAGGGGTGAAATATAAGCTGGTTTAAGGGGAGGTGGTGGGGGCGTTGTTGGGACAAGCAGTCAGTGATAGGAGGAGATAACCAAAAGCTGTCACAGACAAAAGAACAAAGAGGTGTTGAAGGTGGTGATTTTATCTAAAGGAATGTGCTAATTAAGAGTATAAGACTGGACAGATAAGGTACAGATAGCTCTAGTGGGGATGGGGAGTACTAAACAATGGTGGAAATACATTTAAAATTAGTGGAAATAGGTGGGAAAAGAAAAAATCTATATAAATTATTGGAAAAAAAACAAAAAGGAGGGGGAAGAAACGAGAAGGGGGTGGGGATGGAGGAGAGAGTTCAAGATCTAAAATTGTTGAACTCAAAATTCAGTCCAGAAGGTTGTAAAGTGCCTAGTCGGAAGATGAGGTGCTGTACCTCCAGTTTGCGTTGAGCTTCACTGGAACAATGCAGCAAGCCAAGGACAGACATGTGGACAAGAGAGCAGGGTGGAGTGTTGAAATGGCAAGCGACAGGGAGGTTTGGGTCATTCTTGCGGACAGACCGAAGGTGTTCTGCAAAGCAGTCACCCAGTCTGCATTTGTCTCTCCAATGTAGAGGAAACAGCATTGGGAGCAACACATGCAGTAGACTAAGTTGGGGGAAGTGCAAGTGAAATTCTGCTTCACTTGAAAGGAGTGTTTGGGTCCTTGGACAGTGAGGATAGAGGAATTGAAGGGGCAGGTGTTGCATCTTCTGCGTTTGCATGGGGACGTGCCATGGGAGGAGGAGTAGGGGTGATGGAGGAGTGGACCACGGTGTCACGGAGGGAACGATCCCTACGGAATGCCACCGGGGGGGGTGAAGGGAAGATGTGTTTGTTGGTGGCATCATGCTGGAGTTGGCAGAAATGGCGGAGGATTATCCTTTGAACGCGGAGGCTGGTGGGGTGATATGTGAGGACAAGGGGGACCCTATCATGTTTCTGGGAGGGAGGAGAAGGTGTGAGGGCGGATGGGCGGGAGATGGGCCGGACACGGTTGAGGGCCCTGTCAACAAACGTGGGTGGAAAACCTCGGTTAAGGAAGAAGGAGGACATATCAGAGGAACTGTTTTTGAAAGTAGCATCATCAGAACAGATGCGACGGAGACAAAGGAACTGAGAGAATGGGGTGGAGTCCTTACAGGAAGCGGGGTGTGAGGAGCTGTAGTCAAGGTAGCTGTGGGAGCCAGTAGGCTTGTAATGGACATTGGTGGGTATTGGTGGACAGCCTATCACCAGAAATTGAGACAGAGAGGTCAAGGAAGGGAAGGGAAGTGTCAGAGATGGACCATGTGAAAATGATGGAGGGGTGGAGATTGGAAGCAAAATTAATAAATTTTTCCAGGTCCCGACGAGAGCATGAAGCAGCACCGAAGTAATCATTGATGTACCGGAGAAAGAGTTGTGGGAGGGGGCCGGAGTAGGACTGGAACAAGGAATGTTCCACATGCCCCATAAAGAGACAGGCATAGCTGGGACCCATGCGGGTACCCATAGCCACACCTTTTATTTGGAGGAAGTGAGAGGTGTTAAAGAAGAAATTGTTCAGTGTGAGAACTAGTTCAGCTAGACGGAGGAGAGTAATGGTGGATGGGGATTGTTTCTCAGTTCCTTCGCCTCCATTGCATCTGTTCTGATGATGCTACTTTCAAAAATAGTTCCTCTGACATATCCTTCTTCTTCCTTAACCGAGGTTTTCCACCCACGGTCGTTGACAGGGCCCTCAACTGTGTCCGGCCCATCTCCCGCACATCCGCCCTCACGTCTTCTCCTCCCTCCCAGAAACATGATAGGGTCCCCCTTGTCCTCACTTATCACCCCAACAGCCTCCGCATTCAAAGGATCATCCTCTGCCATTTCCGCCAACTCCAGCATGATGCCACCACCAAACACATCTTCCCTTCACCTCCCCCTGTCAGCATTTCATAGGGATCGTTCCCTCCGGGACACCCTGGTCCACTCCTCCATCACCCCCTACTCCTCCTCCCACAGCACCTCCCCATGCAAACACAGAAGATGCAGCACCTGCCCCTTCACTTCCTCTCTCCTCACCGTTCAAGGGCCCAAACATTCCTTTCAAGTGAAGCAGCATTTCACTTGCACTTCCCCCAACTTAGTCTATTGCATTTGTTGCTCCCAATGCAGTCTCCTCTACATTGGAGAGACCAAACGCAGACTGGTTTGTCTGGAAGAATGACCCAGACCTCCCTGTCACTTGCCATTTCAACACTCCACCCTGCTCTCTTGCCCACATGTCTGTCCTTGGCTTGCTGCATTGTTCCAGTGAAGCTCAACGCAAACTGGAGGAATAGCACCTCATCTTCCGACTAGGCACTTTACAATCTTCTGGACTGAATATTGAATTCAACAATTTTAGATCTTGAACTCTCTCCTCCATCCCCACCCCCTTTCCGTTTCTTCCCCCTCCTTTTTGTTTTATTCCAATAATTTATATATATTTTTTCTTTTCCCACCTATTTCCACTAATTTTAAATGTATTTCCACCATTGTTTATTTCTACCTTTTAGTACTCCCCGACCCCACTTCAGCTATCTGTACCTTATCTGTCCAGTCTTATACTCTTAATTAGCACATTCCTTTAGATAAAGTCACCACCTTCAACATCTCTTAGTTCTTTTGTCTATGACAGCTTTTGGTTATCTCCACCTATCACTGGCTGCTTGTCCCAACAACCATCCCCCTCTCTTCCCCCCTTAAACCAGCTTATATTTCACCCCTTTCCTATTTTTACTTCATTCTGTTGAAGGGTCATGAGGACTTGAAACATCAACTGTACTCCTCTCCACCGATGCTGCCAGACCTGCTGAGTTTTTCCAGGTATTTCTGTTTCTGTTTTTGTTTTGGATTTCCAGCCTCCGCAGTTTTTTGTTTTTAATTTCTCCTTTAACTTGTTTCATTTCATCCAAATAAAAGGTATGGCTATGGGGACCCGCATGGGCCCCAGTTATGCCTCTCTCTTTATAGGGTATGTGGAAAATTCCTCGTTTCAGTCCTACACAGGCACCCCCCCCACAACACTTTCTTCAGTACATTGATGACTGTTTCAGTGTCACTTCATGCTCTTGTCTGAACCTGGAAATTTTTTAATCAATTTTGTTTCCAATATCCACCCCTCTATCATCTTCACATTGTCCAAATCCGACACTTCCCTCCCCTTCCTTTTCCCCTCTGTCTTCATTTCTGATGATAAACTGTCCACCAATATTCATTACAAGCCCACTGAGTCCCAGAGCTACCTCAACTACAGCTCCTCACATCCCGCTTCCTGTAAGGACTCCATCCCATTCTCTCAGTTCCTTCGCCTCTGTCTAATCTGTTCTGATGATGCCACTTTCCCAAAACAAGGCTTCTGACATGTCTTCCTTCTTCCTTAACTGAGGTTTCCTGCCCACTGTGGTTGACAGGGCCCTCAACCGTGTCTGACCCATCTCCCACACCTCTGCCCTCACACCTTCCTTTCCCTCCAAGAACCATGATAGTGCCCTCCCCCTTGTAATCACTTTTCACCCTACCAGCTTTAGCATTCAAAGGATCATCCTCCACCATTTCCATCAACTCAAGCATGATGCCACCACCAAACATATCTTCCCCTCACCCCCCCACCCCATCAGCATTCCATAGGGATTGTTCCCTCCGGGAAACCCTAGTCCACTCCTCCATCACCTCCAACACCTCATCCCCTTCCCACGGCATCTTCCCATGCAATTGCAGAAGATGCAACAACTGCCCCTTTACCTCCTCCTTCCTCACCATCTAAGGGTCCAAACACTCCTTTCAGGTGACTGCATTCTCTGCTCCCAATGCGGTCTCCTCTACATTAGGGAGACCAAACGCAGACTGGATGACCACTCTGCTGAACACCTTCGGTCCGTCCGCAAGCATGACCCAGACCTTCCTGTTGCTTGCCATTTCAACACATCACCCTACTCTCATGCCCACGTGTCCGTTCTTGGCCTACTGCATTGTTCCAGTAAAGCCCGCCGCAAACTGGAGAAACAGCACCTCATCTTTCCATTACGCACCTTACAGCCTTCCAGGCTTAATATTGAGTTCAACAACTTCAGACCATGAACTCTCTCCACTAGCTATACCCCTTTTTTATCCCTTTTTCAAAATTCATTTTATTTTCTATCCACTTTTTTTTATTTTTATTCATTTTTATTTTCATTCATTCATTGTTTTTCCCCCCTTCTTATTCCATTTTCGATCCCTTTTTCCCCCACCACCACCCATACCCCTACCCCACCCCCACAAGGTGTTACTTGTTACTTGTTCATGCTGTTCTTTTCAGAGTGTTCACCCCTGCCCTACTATTATCACATTCTACTTTCTTACCTTAATGCCAGATCAGCACTTTTTTAGCCCTTACCCAGTAACACTCCCTTCGTCCTTTTGTCCATGACATCATTGCCAATCTCTCCTTTGTCCCCATCTATTGCTGGCCTTCTAACCAGCTTCACCTGCTCCACCCCCCCTTAAACAGTATAACTTTAATCACATTTCTACTTCTCTGTAGCTCTGAAGAAAGGTCATATGGACTCAAAACATCAACTCTATTTCTCTCTCCACAGATGCTGTCAGACCAGCTGGGTTTTTCTAGCATTTTCTGTTTTTGTTTCAGATTTCCAGCAGCGGCAGTATTTTGCTTTTATCCTTATAGATTAAATCCAACAAAGTTATCACAAGTACAGAAAGAAATTTAATTTATGTTTCAAAATGACATCATTGAGTCTAATTGCAGTAACTGGAGTTCAACTATTGTGCTGATACCATAAACAGATGGAACGCAAAGACTGTATGTGGACTATCAAAAGGGAAATGTGGTGACAAAAGCAGATTCATATCCTACACCACAGTTGGAAGATTGCAATGAGAAAGTGGGACAAGCAAAATTTATCACAAACATTGACTAGCTAAGAGGATATTGTCAAATACCATTATCGGAGAGAGCAAAGGAGATATCGGTGGACCATATCAATTTAAAATCATGCCATTTGGTATGAAAAATGCACATACAACATTTCAAAGGCCAAGAAACAATGTAATTGCAGGACTGAGCAGTTGTGCTGCTTATATTGGTGACTTGATAGTTTTCACTCAGATGTGGGAGGAGCATTTAAAACATCTGAAAGAATTGTTTTGTCGATTACAAGAAGCTAATTTTGTGATGAACTTGGCTAATTTGCAAAAGCGTAAGTTACATATCTATGCCCTACCATTGGACATGGTAAGGTGGCTCTGAGAGATGTGAAAAGCTATCATGGATTTCTCTGTGCCTACAACAAAATGAGAAGTTTTGAGATTTCAGAGTATGAGTTGGCTTTACCGGAAATTTGTACCAAACTTTAGCAGTGTGGTTGCTCCATTGACTGAACTATTAAAAAAGAAGAGGTTTCAATGGGCACAAGATTGTCAGAAGGCATTTGACAGTTTGAAAACTATATTGACTATGACACCAGTTTTGGAAGTACCAAATTATGTCAAGCAATTTAAATTGGCCATTGATGAAAGCGATATAGGCGCTGGGGCGTATAGTTACAAGAAGATGAAACTGGAATTGAGATACCGATAGGAATTTTCTCACATAAGTTGAGTGCACAACAGAGAAGGCATTCAATGATCAAAAAGGAGACTATGGGCCTGGTGTTGGCATTGCAGCATTTTGAGATTTATGAGGCAACCAATTCATCAGAAACAATTGTTTATACAGACCCCAATACTTTAAAGTTTCTGGACACATTTTGAGACAAAGTTGCAAGACTATTCAGGTGGAGTTTATTACTGTAACCATTTAATCTATAGATTACACATGTGGCTGCTTGAGAAAATATAATTGCAGATGCATTGTCAAGAGTTTGAAGCTGAAAGGGAAAATTTGACATTTAAAAATTGGACTGGAATGATTTCTGCTGATACCACGGATTTGTATATATATTACAAAAACAGAATTACCTGGAAAAACTCAGCAGGTCTGGCAGCATCGCCGGAGAAGAAAAGAGTTGACGTTTCAAGTCCTCATGACCCTTCAACAGAACTAGGACTAGTTCTGTTGAAGGGTCATGAGGACTCTAAACGTCAACTCTTTTCTTCTCCGCTGATGCTGCCAGACCTGCTGAGTTTTTCCAGGCAATTCTGTTTTTGTTTTGGTTTTCCAGCATCTGCAGTTTTTTGTTTTTATCTTTGTATATATATTATGTTAATGCATGCATCTAGTAATGTGATAATGTGGGTATATAGATAAGTATATGAGGTAATGTAAGATGGGTTAAGAAAATGAAACTATCTTTTTAAATTATGACAGTTCATTTTCCAACAAGGAGGGGGTGTCATGAAAACAATAATTTTTATAATATTATGATTTATTGTAAAGGTAGATTAATAGTGGATTAGTTTCTCTGTGTGAGATTGTGTGTGGAGGGGGTTTAATTGAATTGCAGACAGTTAGTCTGGAGCTTTTGAGTTATCAAAAGAGAAGCTAAATTTAAAATGCTAAATACGTAAACATGGCTGAAGTTTTAGAATGTGAGGTGTGAAGGACATTTGCATTTTTAGATGAACCAGAGTCATGAATTTCAAAGAGATGGTAAGGTGTTACAACTAGCCATAAGAGGCTAAGCCAAACAGTGTATTCATTTTTTCCTAAAGATACTGATAATATGAGTGCTATGAAAGATTTATATTATGGAAAAGTAAATTTTGGAACAATTGGATTTACATTAAAAAGGGAGAAACATGTATAAAGGAGATAAGGTTATGTGTAATGGAGAACGAATTCTAAGATCTAACACAAGCGTGAAAAGCCTCCAGCTCAGGGTATCAAGTTGCTGTCTACAGGAACCGAAGCTAAGAAAACTCGCTTTGAATATCACTGTCCAGGGTATTGTGTGCTTTGCGTGGATCTGTTGAAATATATTTGCGTTTAGTGTTGCCTTAATGGAGGTGTAACTGAGAGTCAGATTAATTAGGGAAGCTAGGAGTTATCACGGTAGTAATTTGTAGACCTATGTATGTGCTTAAAATCATCCTTTTATTAATAAATGTTTAATTTAGTTTTGTAAAAAAAACCTCTAAGACTTGGTGGACTTATTACTGCTGAATTTAGTGCACGCATCTCGAAATAAAAATACAAATTGCCAAAAACAATGTGGCAGCTGTTTCAAGTTTCCCTCTGGGATTTGAGTAGCCATTTACCATCTGCTGTGCCATATCATGGCCCCATTTACCGCTATACTGTAAAATAGGGGAATTAAGTGACATTGAAGCTTATTTGGCTATGCCATGCTTGTATTCTGTAATCCTTCCCAACAGGAAAAAACAGTTCGGACCAGTACTCTTATTTCTCAGGTTTTACTGTTTTATCGTTCGGGGTTCCTTCATGAAATGGAGCTCTGTGACCAATAGATTGTGAAACAGGCCACATAACTTTGCTAATATTGCTCAAGTTGTATCCTAGAAGGAGCCAGTGGCATAAAAAGTTGAGCACTGTTATATGTTTCACTACCATTGGCAGGACCATGCTACACTGGGTTGCAGGTTTGAATCTAGAAAGCAGCAAAGAACATCAAGTACCCCCCCCCCCCCCCCCCCACCCCTTGATGAGGCATAATTCTTTAATCATGCTTTTCTTCCAAATCAGAATCACATAGAACTGCATAAAATTACTGCAGCATCAAGTGGAAGCCATTCAACACAGTCAGTCAATATTGATGTTTACCTACTGCATGAGCAGTATTCACAATTTCATGCCTGTTCTCATATCCCTTTGGACCCTGGAGGGATTTTCATTTGCAGTGAAGAAATGTCAACTTCGGAATCAAATTAGCAGTTTTAAACTTACTATTGGTTCTGAACATCCTTTAAGATCCCAGTGGGCACACTTAGAGGTTTACCTGCTTTCTGATAGATTACACAGTGTGTACAGATGATAAATTTAGGTGTGGAATATTTGTAATGCAGAGCCACGAATGACATCTTTGGTGACTGTGACCATTGGGTATGATTCCTCATCGTTCTGTTTGAGCTCTTTGCATTCCTTCACATGGTCAATCCCACCATCTCTGTCCAATATATTTGGGTAAAATTCAGCTGTCCTTTATTTTATTGAAGTCATTGTCACATTTATTTAGGTAGATCTATGCTATTGTAAAAATAACTATTCATTATTTTGTGGAAACTGTTAAGTGTTTGGCAAAACAGTATGGACCATATACATAGAACTACATTGACGTTACAGCACCAAAATAGGCCATTTTCCCTACGTGGTCTATGTCGATGTTTATGTTCCACACGATCCTCCTCCTACCTTATTTCACCCCACTCTATCATTCCCTTCTCTTTCATGCACTAGTCTAGCTACCTCCTAAATACATCTATGCTATTCACCTAAACTAATCCTTGTGATAACAGGTTCCGTATTATAATCACTTTCTGGGTAAAGAATCTGTCGTAAAGATATATAACAGAATAAATGGCTGGCTTTGGGCTCTAAACTGATATCAAAAGGATAAAGGAGCAATCGCTCTCCTGTCCTCAGGCTTCATATATCAGTGCTACAGCAATGCAAAGGTGAAAACTGTTTTGACACAAGGGGGAGCTTTTAGCTACAATTATACAACATGTTTTAAACAAAGCCTGTTATACAAAGTAAGATGCTCAAGGTGCAAGTGTTTTTGGTTTGTACTACAGGTGTTAGTGGGTCAGTTCTCTGAAATGTTGGAATTGTGCGTGTCTTCAGTGTTCCCAAGTTTTCTGTTGTGATGGATACACAGTATATCCAAAAACATATACTATATATAACATATACAAAGGGAAAGAACAAAGAGAAAGAACTTGCATTTGTATAGCATCTTTCACTACCTCAGGACATCCCAGGTACTATAAACAGGTCACAACGCTTAAGATAAATGCAAGGCCTCATCATAGTCACTGTTATAATGTAGGAAATACAGCAGCTAATTTGTGCACAATAAGGTCCCACAAACAGCAATGTGATAATGACCAGGCATTCCGTCTTAGTGACTTTGCTTGAGGGATAAATATTGGTCAGAACATCATGGAGAACTGCTCTGTTCCTCTTTGAAATAGTGCCAAGGGATCTTTTACATCCACCCGGGAGGGTAGACAGGGTCTCAGTTTAACATCTCGTCTGAAAGATGACACCTCTAACAGTACAGAATGCCCTCAGTACTATACTGAGATATCAACCTGAATTACATGCTCTGGGATGGGGCTATAACTTGCAATCTTCTGGCTCAGAGGTGAGTGTGCTACCACTGAACTAAAGCTAGCTGAAGCATGGAAGACTTGCACCCCTAGCCAAGTTGTTACAGCACAGCTACAACAATAGCATCCACTCAACAATGCTGCAAATGACTACTTAAGTCCTATCTACATAAAGCAGGGCAAATCCAACCCAATCAATTATTGCCCCATTTGTCTTCTCTCAATCTCCAGTAAAGTAATGAAAAGAATTTTCAACAGAGCACAGAAACAATACTTACTCACCAAAAACCTGCTCAGTGACGTTTGGCTTGGGATCAGGACCAATCGGCTCCAGACCAGATTACCACTGAAATTGAATCAGGGGCACAAGATCTGAATTCCAGAGGCGAGGTGAGAGTGATTATCCTTCATCAAGACAGAGTTTTACAGAGTGTGGAACCACGGAACTCATAGTAAACTAAAGTCAAGAGATATTTCGGGAAAACTTTCTAGCAGCTGGAGTCACTCCTGGCACAATGGGAGATAGTTGTGGTTGTTGGAGATCAATCTTATCAGCTTCAAGATATCCCAGCACAAGATCCTCAGGACAGTGCCTAGGCCTAACTATATTTAACTGCTTAATAAATGACCTTCCCTCAACCTAAGGTCAGAAGTGGGGCTGTTTCTTGATTGCAGGGTGTTCAGCTCTATTTGCCATTCCACAGCTAGTGGAGCAGTTCATACCCATGTGCAACAAGACCTGGACTACAATCAGGCTTGGGTTGATTAGTGGCAAGTAATATTCGCACCACACAAGTATCAGACAATATTTATCCCCAACCGAGAACCCAAACATTTCCCCATGTCAATCAATGCCAATCATCACCATCAACACCTCAGGGATCGCCAATAAAGAGAAACTCAATTGGACCAGCAGCTGGATATTCTCCTGATAATCTAATGCCCCTCAGCCACCTACAAGGAACAAGCCAGGAGTGTGTAAGGGATATTCTTCACTTGCCTAGATTGTTTCTATGTATCTATCAGAAGATCTGCAGCATGATATCAAGGCTTCTTTGACAGAACCTTCCAAACAGGCATTTCTACCTCTTGGGAAAATAAGGGAAGCAGATGCATAGGAACACCATCACCTCCAAGTTCCCCTCCAAGTTATTGTCACTGGGCTAAAACCCTGCTGAACAGCATTGTGAGAGCACGATCCCAACACAAAGGTTGACAGTTCAAGAAGGCTCCCAGGGGAAAACTCAAAAACTCCCAGCCTTGCTAACAATGCTCACAATCATCAGAATAATCAAAAAGTATCTTTTCAGGCCTGTGCAATCCATAGCTCTGTGACTGATAAAATCCGAAATGCTTTCCCATCATTATGTCAAGGCTAGATGCCACAGACTAACAGGTAATCCCACACATCTTTTTGATCCTGTATTCAATACACTGCTTATCTATTAATAGGCTAATTACGCAGTCATATCCAGTCCAGTGGGGAATCAAGGATATGAAAAAAATAGGCAAAGGCACTGTAGAACACATTGCTGAGTAACTTTCTGCTTCTGTTTGGAATAATTCAACTAAAATATCGGCAAATGGAAATGGAGGTTCCAGTGATTTTGTCTTGGAAAGTGCCATTATACTGCTCTTACAAGGCAAAGCATAAGACTTTGTCTAAGTCTTTACCAATTCAATTTTAAGGCTACAAGTGACATACATTCACACACAGGAAACCATTCTCTGCAAACAAATGGAATATGTTTGAGCCTTGCAACTTTTCTGAATTACCCATTGCTTTCTCCATGGCAATGCCTCGGCCAATCAGAATCTGTGCCCCTTTCTCTTGTAGTATAAATTGTTGTGATTGTTTGAAATTTGGTATTCTTGTATTTGTCCTGATGTATGGACGAGGAAAAGCTTCAGAACCGTGTCTCTTTTCAGCAATATTCATTGTTAAGGAGCGCCAGCTTTTTCTATGGATTTAGATTGCAATGATTGTACAATTCAATGTCCATTGATAGCAAAAAAAGGATCTTATCTAGCATTCAAACCATACAGTGCGCAGCAATGATTCAGGTAACACAAAGAATAGAATAGGTTTAGGATTAAGAGAGAGGAGAAAACACTAGTTGTGGAATCAGGGTTAATGTTAGGGTGAGAAGTTTAGAGTCTTGACGAGGACTTACATTTCGCATTTGTCAGAGGGATCAAGCGTTTAATCCACTTTACCCCATGTTATCCACTTTGATCTTATTACATGCATAAGAATGAGCTATAGATGTTAATCCTTCAGAACAAATGTGTTAAGTACTGTGATTAAAATCAGGTCTGGTCTACAAGGTAAGCATCTTATTCAGTCAATAGTCAACAGAAGCTTTTACTATTCATTCCTGCCCTATTGTCTTAAATTACATTTAGAATCAAGTAAAAACGGCAAGATTTATTAGGCATTTGTTCACATAATTTAAACACTGATTAATCATGGAATAATGGAATTTTTCCTCTTTTAAAAATAAACCTGATCAAATGACAATACTCTCAGTTATCCCATTGAAATCAAGCTGTGTTATATACAAAGAGATAAAAACAAAAAACTGCGGATGCTAGAAATCATGCTGGAAAACAGTTCTGTTGAAGGGTCATGAGGACTCGAAACGTCAACTCTTTTCTTCTCCGCTGATGCTGTCAGACTTGCTGAGTTTTTCCAGGTAATTCTGTTTTTGTGTTATATACAAATTGGCAAGTGAAATTTAATTTTATAAATATTAGTTACAACTGAATGGTTAATCTAACACAAAGTACTTTTTCCCCATTTTCAAAAACAAACACTTAAAGTTCTAGTCACAAATTATTATTTGTATTATCATAACTCCAGACAGTATGGGAATTAAATATGTAAAGTAATTGGCATTTCCTTAAAAGGAATTATACAACTTCACATCTGTGCACTGCTGCAAATAATTTAAAGCTGTGACTGCCATTTCTGAGGAAAGTGAGTAACTCATTACCTGCGGCTCACTAAATAAGCCAAGATTGCCTCTGCAGATTCCCTATCCAAAATTAATGTGTCTAAACAGAATATCCACATCTCGGATCAGGCTGGTATCTGATGCTGATGAAAATAGAATCATTGAATAATACAGCATGTTCGACTCATCAAGTTTGTACCAGTGTTTTTTTCTTTCCCCTCACATGAGCCACCTAGTCTTAAGTTTCAAATCCTTGTTATTCCCCTCTTGCAAGAAACTATCTAATTTTCTTCGAAAATAATTTATGGACATTGCTTCAATCAGGCTTGTGACAGGCAACAACAAATTTCAACCACCTTCTCCTTGAATAAATGTTTTACTTCCCTTTAGTTCTTTCTTGTGATTACCATATCTTAAATTTATGCCCTCTCAATGCAGTTTTTCCAACCAATGAAAACAATAGATCACTATGTATCTTCTGTAATGATCTGTATCACGTTATACCATAATTTTCTGGGCTCCGGTGAAAATAGCCCCGGCTTATCAAGTGTTTCTTCGTAACTATAACTGAGCCCCCACCCACCCCCCACCTCAACCTGCCATTTTGCAACATTTTGCTGTATCTGTCAACTCCCTGCCCATTTTACTACTTCGTCTACGCAGCCTTTAACAATCAAAGAACAAAGAAAAGTACAGCACAGGAACAGGCCCTTCGGCCCTCCAAGCCTGCGCCAATTATATTGCCGGTCAACTAAAACATTTTGCACTTCCGGGGTCCGTATCCCTCTATTCCATCCTATTTATGTATTTGTCAAGCTGCCTCTTAAACACCACTGTCGTACCTGCTTCCACCACCTCCTCTGGCAGCGAATTCCAGACACTCACTACCCTCTGCGTAAAAAACTTGCCCTGCACATCTCCTCTATAGTTTTCTCCTCTCACCTTAAGTCTATGTCCCCTAGTAATTGACTCTTCCACCCTGAGAAAAAGCTTCTGACTATCTACTCTGCCCATGCCACTCATAATTTTGTAAACTTCTATCAAGTCGCCCCTCAATCTCCGTCACTCTAGTGAGAACAATCCGAGTTTCTCCAACCTCTCCTCATAGCTAATAACCACCAGACCAGGCAGCGTTCTGGTAAACCTCCTCTGCACCCTCTCCAATGCCTCCATATCCTTCTGGTAATGTGGCGACCAGAATTGCATGCAATTTTCCAAGTGTGGCCTAACCAAGGTTCTATACAGCTGCAGCATGACTTCCCAGCTTTTATACTCAATACCCCTGCCAATGAAGGCAAGCATGCCATATGCCTTCCTGACTACCTTATCCACCTGCGTTGCCACTTTCAGTGAACTGTGGACCTGTACACCCAGATCCCTCTGCCTGTCAATGCACTTAAGTGTTCTGCCATTTACTGTATAATTCCTGCCTGTATTAGACCTTCCAAAATGCTCATCACAATTTGCTATACTTCAACTTGGTGACAAAAACCAATCTCAATATTAGAAGAGACCTTTGTTTCAGTACTTTTTGCCATGGAACTGTGCCTGCTGAGGGAACAGATTGTGAAATTGTACATCCCAATCTCAAGATTTATGCTCCTGGTGGGCATAGTTTTGGGAGGGGAGCATTGAAATGGAAAATTTACCCAATAGTTACTTTAATTCTTAGGTCCAGATTATTCTGTACGCAGTAAATAACAGCAGCCCCAGCACAAATTCCTGTGGAACATTTCTCGTAAGAACATAACAGCTTAAGAAATAGTAGCAAGCGGAGATCATATAGCCCCTTGTGCCTGTTCTGCCCTTCAATAGGGTTATGGCTGATCCACTGCCTCAACACACCACTTTCTTATCTGCTCCTCATATCCCTTGATTCCTTGAAAGATCAAAAATCTATCTCAGCCTTAAATATCCTCAATGGAGCACCCACAGCCCTTTTGGATAGAGAATTCCAAAGATTCTAAGCGGAGAAATTCCTCCTCATCTTAGTCCCAAACAATGAATCCCTTATGTGAGGCTGTGCCCCTATATTCTAGATTCCCTAGGCAGGGGCAATAACTCCTTATCATCGACCCTGTCAAACCCCTTCAGAATCTTATTTGTTTCAATGGCATCATCTCTCATTCATAGAATCACAGTCACAGAATGGTTAGACGACAGAAAGAGGTCATTCAGCCCATCATGTACATGTCAACTCTCTGCAAGAGCCATTCACTCTGTCCTACTCCCCGTCTTTACCCTGCAGCCCTGTCAATTTTTTCTCTTCAGTTAATCATCCAATTATCTTTTGAAAACCACAAATGAATCTGCCTCCACCACACTCTCAGACAGTGAGTTCAAGATCCTAAATACTCACTTTGTAAAAAAGCTTTTCCTCAGTTGCCTCTCATTGTTTTGCCATTCACTTTAATTTTTTTTTATATTCGTTCATGGGATGTGGGCGTCCCTGTCTAGGCCAGCATTTATTGCCCATCCCTAAGTTCAGGGGCATTTAAGAGTCAACCACATTGCTGTGGGTCTGGAGTCACATGTAGGCCAGACCAGGTAAAGACAGCAGATTCCTTCCCTAAAGGGCATTAATGAAATAGATGGGATTTTATAACAATTGGCAATGGTTTCATGATCATCATCAGACTTTCAATTCCAGATTTTTTTTTTAATTGAATTCAAATTTCATCATCTGCCATTCAAACCCCGGGTCTCTGAATACTAGTCTAGTGAAAATACCACGCCATCACCTCCCCAAATACCCTCTGGTTCTCAACCCTTTTGTCGATGGGAATATTTTACCCCTATTTACCCTGCCCAAGACCCCTCATAATTTTGCACACCTCAGTCAAATCTTCTTTCAACCTCTCTTCTAAGTAGAACAGCCCCAGCTTCTTCAATCTATACTGAAGTTCCTCAACCTTGTCATGAATACTTAATTTTACAAGGTGATTATGTATTAGAATGTACTTTTAACTCTAGGTAGAACAGAGAATTCTGGAAAAGAATGGATAATTAGCATTTCTGATAAACACCTCAGTTTGGAGATATGTCCATGTGATCCGGTTGCCATGGGGAGAGAAGCTCAAGTAGAAACCGTTGAATTAGGCTGGTAGATGCAACATACATTCATACGCAGGGACCTGTTATCTTCAAGTAAAGGGAATATGTTAAAGCCTTGTGCCTTTTTTGCATTATCTTGGGAAGCCTAAAGCTCTCTATTGCTTTCTCCACGGAAATACCTTGACCAATCAGAGTTGATTTTCTAACCAATCAGCGCCCTTTTCTCCTTTAGTATAAATTGTTGTGAATGTTTGAAATTTGGCATTCGTGCATTTGACCTGATGAGTACAAGCCGAGTTCAGTTCTTATGTCCATGTTTGAACCAAGGTTGTAATGAGGTCAGGAGCTGAGTGGCCCTGGCGGAACACAAACTGGGCATCAGTGAGCAGGTTATTGCTAAGCAAGTGCAGCTTGGTAGGACTGTTGATGACACCTTCCATTACATACACGTACACATACAGCTCCAGGTTGAGCAGATGACGGCATAGTGATAATGTCACTGGCCCCCTAGTAATCCAGAGGCTTAGGCAGCTGGTGGAATTTCACAGAAGTTGTTCCTTAGGTTTTGTTTGCACATCCATCCCACACTCCTGATCTTTGGCCACCCACTGTAGAGGGAAGGGGAGGGGCTGCGGAAGATCTCCTCGTTGGCCTGCCCAAGGTGGCCATAAACAGGTCCAGGCAGTGGGGGGTTGAGAGTGTCACTGCACCTGACTTCCTGCCAATCTTCCATGGTAACATCTGCACCTTGGTATCCCGGGAGAGAGAGCATGTCCATCAGTGCACTTGAGGCCTTTTGCGACTGGTTGTCACCGCAGGATTGGAGTGCATTATCTTCACCCAAAATGAGATTGTATTTAACTTATTAAGTTTCCTTCAAAGTTTTGTTTTTGTTATAGGGGTTGTTCATCAGTTAATTAGTTTATTTTGCTCGCTTCACATAATAGTTCAATAAAGAGTGCAGGAGAGCATGCCACGAGCAGCACCAGGCATACCTAAAAAAAAAATTAGGTGTCAACCTGGTGATGCTAAATAGCAGGAGTAGAATGTGATAAACTGAGCTAAGCCATCCTACAACCAATGGATCAGATCTGTAGAGGGGAAGGGGTGCAGAAGGTCTCCCTGTTGGCCTGCTACATCCTGCCACTATGCAGACGGAAATGATGGTGGATAATTAAACAACCAACTGAAGGACGAGGCTCCACAAATATCCCATCCTCTTATCCCCATCCTCAATGATGGGGTAGTCCAGCACATCAGTGCAAAAGACAAGGCTGAAGCATTTGCAGCCATCTTCAGCCAGAAGTGCTGACTGGATGATCCATCTCAACGTTCTCCTGAGATCCCCAGCACTCCACGTGATATCAAGAAACGGCTGAAGGCACTGGATACTTTACAGGCTATAAGCCATCATTGCAGCAATAGCACTGAAGACTTGTACTCCAGAACCTGCTGCACCCCTAGCCAAGCTGTTCCAGTACAGCTACAACACTGGTATCTACCCAGCAATGTGAAAAATTGCCCAGGCATGTCCTGTACACTAAAAGCAGGACAAATCCAATCTGTCCAATTACCGCCCCATCAGTCTACTCTCGGTCACCAGTAAAGTGATGGCAAGTGTCGTTGACAGTGCTATCAAGCAGCATTTACTCAGCCATAACCTGCTCACTTACACACAGTTTGGGTTCCGCCAGGACACTCAGCTCCTGTCCTCATTTACAGCTTTGGTTCAAAGATGGGCAAGAGAGTTGAACTCCCGAGGTAAGGTGAGGATGACTGCACCTGACATCAAGGTAGCATTTGACCAAGTGTGGCATCAAGGAGCCCTAGCAAAACTGAAGTCAATGGGAATCAGGGGGAGAGCTCTCCACTGGTTGGAGTAATACCCGGCACAAAGGAGATGGCTGTGGTTGTTGGAGGTCAATCATCTCAGTCCCAGGACGTCTCTGAAGGAGATCCTCAGGGTAGTGTCCTAGGCCAGCCATCTTCAGCTGCTTCATTAATGACCTTCCTTCCATCATAAGGTCAGAAGTTGGGGTGTTCACATGTTGGGATGTTCAAAACGTTCAACACCATTTCTGACTCCTCAGATACTGAAGCAGTCTGTGTCCATATGCAGCAAGGCCTAGGCAATATTCAGGCTTGGGCTGATAAGTGGCAAGTAACATTCACATCACGCAAGTGCCAGGCAATGACCATCTCCAACAAGAGAAAATCTAACTATCGCCCTTTGATATTCAATGGCATTATCATTGCTGAATCCCCCACTATCAACATCCTGGGGGTTATCATTGACCAGAAATTGAACTGGACCAGCCATATAAGTACTCTGGCTACAAGAGCAGGTCAGGGGCTGGGAATTCTGCAGAGAGTAACTCACCTCCTGACTCCCCAAAGCCTGTCCACCATCTAAGTCAGAAGTGTGATGGAATACTGTCCACTTGCCTGGATGAGTGCAGCTCCAACAACATTCAATAAACTTAACACTATCCAGGATAAAGCAACCCACTTGATTGGCAACCCATTCACAAACATTGACTCCTTCCACCACCGACGAACAGTGGCAGCAGTGTGTACCATGTACAAGATGCACTACAGCAACTGACAAAAGCTCCTTCAACAGCACCTTTGAAACCCATCGGGGAGACGTTGGTGTAGTGGCAATAGTACTGGACTAGTAAGCCAAAGACCCAGGCTATTGCACTGGGTACATGGGTTGAAATCCTACCATGGCAGCTGGTGAAATTTAAGTTCAATTAATATATCTGAAAAATAAAGCTACTCTCAGTGATGGTGACCATGAAGCTATAATCGATTGTTCTAAGAACGCATCTAGTTCACTAACGTCCTTCAGGGAACAACATCTGCTGTCCTTACCTGGCCTGGACGGCCTACATGTCGCACCACACCCACAGCAATGTGGTATGACTCTTAACTGCCCTCTGAAATGGCCTAACCACTCAGTTCAAGGGCAATTAGGGATGGGCAACAAATGCTGGGCTTGCCAGAAACACCCACATCCCAAGAAAGAATGAAATAGGACCTCAACTGCCTAGGACAAGGTTCAGGCACATAAGAACATCAACTTCACCACCAACTTCCCTTCCAAGCTATACACCATCCTGACTTGAAACTATATCAACGTTTCTCCCCTGTCATTGGAACAAAATCCTAGAACTCCTTTCTTAAGAACACTGTGGGTGTATCTGTACCGGAAGTATGGAAATGCAACAGTTCAAGAAGCTGGCTCACCACTACCCTCTCATGGGCATTTAGGATTGGGCAACAAAAACTGGGCTAGCCAACGACACCTACATCCAATGGAAGGATAAAAAACCTCTTCATGTCTCTACCTCGCTTTCTTCCTTTAAGATGTTTCTAAAATGTACCTCTTTGATCAAGCTTTTGGTCATCTGAACTGATATCTCTTTAGGTGGCTCGGTATTGTATTTTGTTTTATAATGGCCCTGTGAAACGCCTTGGTATGTTTTATTACATTAAAGGCATTTTGTAAATATAAGTTGTTGTTGAGGGATGTCCCTTATCTATACCTTGGCCTGGGTGTTTATCATCCTGCTACAATTCACTCCCCTCTCCCTGAAACACCCACCCCACACTCTTCTCCACATTCGCTCTCTGGAAAAAACGTTGGAGCATACCTTTGGGCCACTTAAATATTTCAACAGTCTCTCTCTCTCTGTCTCGAGAAGAGGACCCATTGAGATAGTTTGGCATCAATTAAGTTAGCAAAGCCCAATTACAATGTGAATAAAACATGAATTATAATTAGTAAAGAATCAATCATTGAATCTTTTTTTAAGAAGCAAAGGTTTAAAAGTTATCATATGTATTCAAATACAAAGAAAATCCACAGAGGTTGTAGAAAAGTTTAAATTGATTTGAACTGCTGGCAACAAGAGTAGTCAATCAGTGCATTTTGTTCACTCAATTACACCAAAAAATACCAGGAATAAATCTGAAGTCCAAGCATTTTTTTTATATTACATTATCAATCATAATTATCACCTATTACAATAATTACATAAATGAAATACTCAATTCTTTATAAATGTAGCACACTGCTGTAGGAAAAATCCTTGACAATAAATTAGGTACACTGCAGAATTAAAAAAAGACCACATTCTGTAGGGGGGAAAAAAGGCAGATTTAGAAGCTTGAAACTCATGTTGCAAGAGACCTGAAAATTACAAGTAATGCTGTCAGATAACAAAGTGGTCATTTTTGCTTCTTTTGTTGGCCTTAATGCAATGCATAGTTGAACTGGTTTGCAAACTTTTCATGTTTCCTTTTGTCTATACAAGCCATTGCTTCAGACACTCGTTTCATTGAAGTTCTGTAAAGAAAAACAAATAAAAAACAGGTGTAATATTTGGACCTACAGTTTGCTGGTGCATTACGTTTTGCTCAACACACCCATCAGATTATGGTAAAGCTTTAACTCACTCTTACAGCTGCAAAGAAGACACCATTAGGTCTAACAGTTGCAACAGAAGAAATGAAATAACTACTACAGTATTCCTGAACAAAAACTGGAAAAACTCAGCAGGTCTGGCAGCATCGGCAGAGAAGAAAAGAGTTGACGTTTCGAGTCCTCATGACCCTTCAACAGAACTTCAACAGTATTCCTGTGCTTGTGCTATATTTCATTTTTTTTAAAAACCTACAAAATGTTATATTTGATGTCAGTGTCATTATGCCACAGGAGGCGGCCATTTGGCCCAGTGTAGAGCAATCCAGTCAGTCCCATTCTCCCCACTCTATCCCCGTGGCCATGCAAGTTTAGTCTCCTCAAGTGCCCATCCAATTTTCTTTTGAAATCATTGATTGTCAATGCTTCCATCATTCATAGACAGTGAGTCACAGGGCGCACTACCTTTGTATCACCTGTCCAAAACTTTAAATCTGTCCCCCCCACTCAGTCCATGTACCAACAGATAATGAGAACAGCTCAGCTTTGGCCACTTTATCTAAACCTGTCACATTCTTGTTCACCTTTATCAAAACCTCCCATAAATTTGCTTTGCTCCAAGGAGAACAACCCCAGTTTCTCCAACCTAGTTAAAATCCCTCAACCCTGAATCATTTTGGTTAATCTGCTCTGCATCCTCAAGGACCCTCACATCCTTCCTAAAGTGTGGTGAACAGAAATAGACGCAATACCCTAGCTGGGGCCTAACTTCCAGGTTCAGCATAACTTCCAGCTTTTATGAAGCTCAAGGTCCCATAGGCTTTGCTAACCAATCTTTCAATATGTACTGCCACCTTCAAAGATCTTTGCACATGAACCCTCAGGTCCCTCTGCCCCTGAACACTCTTCAGTCTGATTTAATTTCAAGGGAGGTTGTGGCATAGTGGTATTGTCATTGGCCTGGTAATCCAGAGACCCAGGGTAAAGCTCTGGGGATCCAGGTTCGAATCCCGCCGTAGCAGATGGTGGAATTTGAATTCAATAAAAATCTGGAATTAAAGGATTGTCATAAAAAGCAATCTAGCTCACTAATGCCTTTTAGGGAAGGAAATCTGCTGTCCTTAACAGTGGTAATATATTTCTGAGAACTGAAGGGAAAATGTTTGGAGAGTCATGGGCCCCAATTTTAAAAGCTCCATCATTGGTAGATTTCAAAAAGGCACCCAATAAGGAACATAGGAGTAGGCTATTTGGCCCTTTGAGCCTGCTCCGCCATTCAATAAGATCATGCTATGGTATTAGCTTCACTTTCCTGCGTGCCCCCCATAACCCTTGACTTCCTTGCCTAACAAAAATCTGAATTTATTCAAGGCAGAGTTAGACAAAGACCCAGCCTTCATTACTTACTGGGGAAGAGAATTCCACACATCAACGACCCTTTGGGAGAAAACATTTCTCCTCATCTCCGTCTTAACAGGGAGGTCTCCTTATTTAAACTACGGCCCCTAGTTTTAGTCTTCCCCACAAGAGGAAACATCCTCCAGGTATATGCCCCATCAAGTCCACTCAAGATCTTATATGTTTCAATAAGATCACCCTTCATTCTTCTAAACTCCTGGGCTAACCTGATCAACCCTTCTTCATAAGACAACCTCTTTATCCCAGGAATGAGTCGAGTGAACCTTCTCTGAACTGTTTCTAAAGCAATTATATCCTTTTTTAAAATAAAAAGATCAAAACTGCACACAGTATAAAACTGCACAAAAGGATGTGGTCTCACCAAGGCTCTGTACAGCTCTAGTGAAACTTCCCTACTTTTATATTTCATTCCTCTTGCAATAAATGCCAACATTCCATTTGTTTTCATAATTATTTGTTGTACCTGTATACTAACGGTATGAGATTCATGTACCAGGACGCCTAAGTCACTCTGCACCACCAAGTTCTGCAATCTTTCTCCATTTAAATAGTATACTGCTTTTCTATTCTTCCTGCCAAAGTGAACTAGTTCACATTTACCCACATTATACTCCATCAGCCAAGTATTTGCCCACACACTTAACCTGTCTATATCCCTGAAGAAGGGTCATACGGATTTGAAATATTAGCTCTGTTTCTCTCTTCACAGATGCTGTAGACCTGCTGAGTTTTTCTAGCATTTTCTGTTTTTGTTTCAGATTTCCAGCATCCGCAGTATTTTGCTTTACCTCCTTTTGAGGACTTACTTTCCTAGCTTGGTGTCATTGGTAAATTTAGCTATTCATTCCCTTCATCCAAGTCATTGATATAGATTGTAAGTAGTTGAGGACCCAGCACTGATTCCTGTGGCACTCCACTAGATACATGAAGTGCCATACAATAGGTTAATAGGCAAAAACAAGGATAATGGAGTTGGAGGTAATATATTAGGGGATTAGTTAAAAGATAGGAAGCAAGGAATAGCGATAAATAGGGCATTTACAAGTATGCAGGCTGTGATTACTGAGGTGCCATAAGGATCAGTGCTGGAGACTCGCTATTTACAATCTATATTAATGACGGAGAGTAATGTATCTAAGTTTACTGATGGTACAAAGCTTGGTGGAAATGTAATTTGTGAGGACACAAAGAAGCTGCAAAGTGATATATACGTAGATATTTACGTGAATGGGAATCAAGGTGGTAGATGGAGTATAGAATGGAGAAGTGTGAGGCTATTCACTTTGGTATTAAAAATTGAAAAGTTGAAACTGGTAAATGTTGATGTCCAGAGGTACAGTAAGCAATTAATAAGGCAAATGGCATGTTGGCCTTTATTGCATGGGAATTGAAGTACAAGAAAAGGGAAGTTGTGCCACAATGTACTGGGCTTTGGTGAGACCACACCTGCAGTACTGTGTGCAGTTTTGGTCTCCATATCTAATGCAGGATATACTTGCATTGGCGGTGGTACAATAGAGGTTCAACAGATTGGTTTCTGAAATGAGAGGGTTGTCCTATGATGAGAAGTTGAGTAAATGAGGCCCATATTCTCTGGAGTTTAAAAGAATCAGAGGTGATCTCATTGCAAGATGTAAGATTCTGAAGGGGCTTGACAGAGACAACACCGAAAGGCTACTTCCCTTAGCTGGGGAATCTAGAACACGGGGGCAGTTTCAGGATAGGGGAGGGTCACTCAGTTGAGGAGAAATTTCTTTACTCAAAAGCGGTGACTTTGGAGTTCTCTACCCCAGAGGGTTGTGGATGCTCCATCACTGAATACATTTAAGGTTGAGATAGACAGATTTTTGGTCACTTGGGGAATCAAAGGATATGGGGAGTGGCAGGAAAATAGAGTTGAGGTAGAAGACCAGCTATGATAGTATTGAACAGCAGAGTACGTTCGAGCAGCCATATGCTCTACTCCTTTTCCTATTTCTTTTGTTCTTATACATCATTTTCGCACTTCTTAGAGACCAATTAGATAAAAGCATTGGCTTAGAAATGGGAGTAGCACACTGAAATTTGATATTCCATTAATTCAAGGTGGCAATAAAATGATTTGCAAACAAATATTTCGATGGAGCCCTACTGATAAATTGTGGGACTGTGCAGGCTAAAGTTAAGGAAGATAAAATTCAACCTCAGCCAGGATACAAAGTGGGTGATAGAGAGCAGCTGACCATTGCGCATCTTACCCAGTGTTTCTCACCATTGGCTTCAACAGGTGGAAGATCGAACAGGATGTATAATGGATGGCTAACCTGCTATGGAAAGTAAATGTGGCTGGGCAGATTCACTGCAGCTGCTTTTACGGCCCTACCAAAGTTGAATTTGCCCTAAGAAAGATCAATGTCTAGGGCCCTAAGGACAAATGGATGGAAGCATGGCAATGTGCTTGGATATTTTAGCAATCACTCCTATAAATACACTTTATATTCTCCATGATTTGCAGTGCCCTATTTTCTATACATCTTGGTAAATGATTATGAGACCCAAGCATTGTAATAGAGAACTGTCAATCTGTTCACCAGCTTCTGGGATATGTCACATGCCTGCACAAGAATTTTCTATCTAAAACACTAAAGCGAGACACAGGCATTGGACCAAGTGATTTTATTTATATAAGGTTAATGAATGAACAATAACCAAAAAATACAGTCCTCTATATTCCTCCAAATCTTCTTAATATATCTGCTTTTGGAAATCCACTGATTAGCTAAGAGAGAAGGCAACAAAATAATTGAAATCAATGTATAAGATCCCAATCACAATATTGCAAGATAACGATAGATGGGGAAGGCAATTTTGCCTAATCACTGACAAACAATTCAGTAAAAAAGCTGATTAATGGTCCATTTATGGGGAGATGGTGGTAATGTCACTCATCTAGCAATCCAGAAGCCCAGGCTAATGCTCAGGAGACATAATTGAATGCCCACCACTGGAATACAAAGCTAGTTTCAATAATGGTGACCATGAAACTATCATAGATTGTTGTAAAAACCCATCTGGCTCATCACTGTCCTTTAGGGAAGGAAATCTACCATCCTTATATGGCCCAGCCTACCTGTGACTCCAGACCCACAGCAATGTGGTTGACTCTGAACTGCCCTCTGAAATGACCATGCAAACCACTCAGTTCAAGGGCAGTTAGGGATGGCAACAAATGCTGGCCTTGCCAGTGATGTTCCCATCCCATGAGATAATGAAGAAAAAAAAAATAGTACAAGCTTGAGTGAGCAGTCACTTGGTTGGAAAATAATGAACAATAGAATAGCCAAAAGCAAAATATTGCTGATGTTGGAAATCTGGAACATAAACTAAAAATGCTGGAAAGACTCAGCAGGTCAAGCAGCATCTGTAGAGAAAATACAAATGCCAAGCAGCTCAACTGGGCCTCTGAAGGGTTCAAGTCAGGTACAGCACAACTGAAATATTGAATTTGGGTTATAAGTCAACCACAATATGTGGTTATGCTGCAATAGATCCAAATAATAATTTTAATTTGTATTGTATCCCTTTGCAATACAATATATTTGCCTTTTTACTATTTCTTTCAAGACACATGGACAGATGTTTTTCTAGGCTTCTTTCTGTACAATCAGTCCTTTAACACAAACTTTCTCTCTCTCTTTTAGCTTTTGCCCTATACTGTGCATTTATCACATTGAACAGTATGTTACTTAATGCACAAAATGATTTTACAGTTCTGGGACACAAGCCTAACCTAATCCACCTTAGTACCTGCAGATGACACAAAATTTGGAACTTTAGTCAACTATGAGAGGATTGTGATAGACTTCAAGAGGAAGGTGGGGGGAATGGGCGAGCACATGCTAGATGCAATTGAAATGCTGAGAAGTGCAAAGTAATACATTTTGGCAGGAAGAATGGAGCGAGGCAACATAAACTAAAGGGTACAATTCTAAAGGTGGTGCAGGGACTGAGAGATATGTGCACAAAGTGCTGAAGGTGGTGAACTGTTCAAGGTTCAGAAATAGCTAAAAAGGATCATAAGATCCTGGGCTTTATACATAGAGGCATAGAGCACGAAAACAAGGAAGTTATGATAAACCTTTGTAAGACACTGGTTTGGCTCAATTCGAGTATTGCATCCAATTCTGGCCACCACACTTTAGGAAGTATGTGAAGATTTTAGAGAAGGTGCAGAATGGTTCCAGGGATGAGGGACTTCAGATAGATTGGAGAATCTCCCTAGAGAAAAAGAGGCTGAGAGGACATTTGATAGAGGTGTTCAAAATCATGAGCTGTCATGACAGAGTAGACATAGCAACTGTTTCCTTTGGCAGAAGAGTCGAGAACCAGAGAATGCCAATTTAAAGCGACTGGCAAAGAACCATTGGCGAGATGAGGAAATTGTTTTTTTAAATACAGCGTGTGGTTACAATCTGGAATACATTCCCTGAAAGGGTGATGCAGGCTTAGTCAACTGTGGCTTTTAAAAGGGAACAGCATTAGCACCTGAAGGGAAAACATTTGTAGGACTACGGGGAAGGGGCTGGGGAGTGGGACTAGCTGACTTTCTATTTCAGAGGACTCAATGGGTCAAATAGCCTCCTTCTGTGCTGTAACCATTCTATGATTCTATGAAGATGACATTTGGTAATTTAAATATTAACTCGCTGCCTTTTTCCTGGTTTGATCCCCACTCTCCTTCCCTGCTTGAATTCATTTTTATGGACTATGTCTTACAGGATTTATGGAGAGCAGTGTAATTCAAACATTTTCCAGAAGAACCTTTCATTTAGTAGTCACCTATGGCAGAGTTCATTCTTCAAGTGTTTAGGATCTTTTTCTGAGAGACCTTTACAAGCATCTTCCTGCCTTGCTTAGGTAACTTTAATTCACCTTTGGATGGAAAATGTAAACAAAGTCATTTTTGCTTAATTAGTTTTGGAAATCATTCATGCTGGTCTTTAAAACTGAAAAGGGACAACCAGTATCCAAAGGTTTAAGGGTTTCATGCAAATGGCATCAATGAATTTGGTTTTAAGCAACTGCCTTTCTTTTAATGGGTTTAAAAAAAATGTTCACACCCAATCCCTTGAACTAATCTACAGCAACAAAAACATGCTTAGTATTGTAGCTCTGGTTCATTAGGAATGATTAGTTTGAACAAAACTATACAATAAATACCCAAAAGGAAAAGCCTGAGTTTAATAAAAATTGCAATAACTCAAATACGAGCGTCTGAACACTGATTTCCCCTGCAGCAGTTACAAAAGAGATCAATACTTTAAGCTATGTAATACCTTGAAAATACATTCTGTTAATAAAAGCACACCAGGCCACTGTGTACATTTAACAGTATCATTTCTATCTCCAAGACCTGTGAAATTAGGAAACTGCAGAGCTGCAGCCCAAATATCTAATTCTTAAGAGGAGTCTTTAGCACTAATTCAGTGGCCTTGACATGTCCTGGTGTGTAATGTTAAGTCTGGCATCAGCATCACTGCACTGTGTGGTGCTGTAAATGAAATGATATCCATCTCAGTCCTGTGCAACCACTCACTAAATTCTATTGACAAGAACAGCAGGATTTTATTACTTGAAAAATTCAAGCTTTTTCTTTCCTCGTGGCAAAAAATGCTGGAAGATTAATTAACCCTCTAAGCACTGCAGAACATAACTTTAGGTCAGGACATGAAGATGTTGCGTTTTATAGGTCATTTACATTGTATCTATATTTTGTATGGTTTTGTTTTGGAGTGATGCAAATGTATTGGGAAGCAGCCAGCAACTGATATAACTGACCAGTTGATCTGTGTGTGATGACGTTGGTTGAGGAATAAATGATCAGAAGAATAACATTGTCCCTTTTTCAAGCCTAACAAGCAGATGGGGCTTTGGTTTAAATAAAACTGCACCTCTAACAATGCAGCACTCCCTCAGTGCTTACATTGAAATGTCACATCAGATAATAACATAATCTCAAAATTTGTAGGTACCACAAAATTCAAAAACTTAGTAAACAATAAGAAGCATTATAATAGACATCAGGAGGGCATGGACATAGATTGGTGAAATGGCCAGATACAGGGTAGTTGAAATTTAACAGAGGAGTGTTTCATAAGAAGAATGAGGAAAGACAATATTAACCAAATGGTACATTTTCAAAGGGAATGCAAGAACAAAGAGACAAGCAGGTACAGGTACACAAGTCTTTGAAGGTGACAGAATAAGTTGGGAGAAGGCCATAAAAAAATTTACATGTTCCTGGGCTTTATAGATAGAGGCACAGAGGACTAAAGAAAGGATGTTATGCTGAACCTTTATAAGCCCCAGATGGAATACTGTGTTACATTCTGGGCACCACACTTTGGGAAAGGTGTCAAAACCTTACAGAGTGCATAGGAGATTTATTAGAATGGTAGCGGGAATAAAGACTTTAATCAAGTGGAGACACCAGATAAACTGGGGTTGTTCTCCTTAAAGTTGAGAACGTTATAGGGAGATTTGATAGAGGTGTTCAATTTTATGAAGGGCATTCATAAAGTAAAGGATTAGCTATTTCTACTGGCAGGAAGATCAGTAACCAAGGACAAGTCAGGTAATTGGCAAAAGAACCAGAGGTGATATAAGGATGACTTTTTTTAATGCAGTGTTTCTCTATGATCTGTACTGCATGACCTAAAGGGTGGTGGATTTAGATGCAATAGTAACTTTTAAAAGAGAATTGAATAAATACATCAAGTGGAAAAATTTGCAGGGCTATGAGAAAATAGCAGAGAAATGGGACTAATTGGATAGCTCTTTCAAGGAATAGCCTCATTCAATGCTGTATCATTCATTGGTTTGCCAGAATACCTTGGAATTAGTAGCAAAAGAAAAACATATTAGGTGTACATACTGTGGGATAATGCATCAAAACCAAATGATAAACTTCCAATTTGGGAAAGAGACATAAGTACTTATAATTTTAAAAAATCAAAATTATGTTTTGAATTTCAAAAAAATCAGCTTAATGCACCATGGTAGGCACATTTGTTCCAGGTAAAAGTAATGATTCCTAAACTAATAGAAATGGGAGCGCTTCAAAAGAAAATACTGAATAAAGTCCTTACTTGTTGAACACTCGTTTCTCGAGCCTTGATCGAGTTGTATTACTCTGCTGGTTCAAATCAGTGAGATTTGGATACTTTTTCTTCTTTCCTTTTCCCTTTTTACTTTGTTTGTCAAATTTCGAAGAACCAAGATCTACGCCTGTGGCAGCTTCAATCTCACGCATCAATTCTGGATCTCGCCAGTCTGTCAGGAAAGAAGTAGCTGTGAATTCCCTACAATTCTGGGAGTATCAGTTATGTTTTTAAGACTTTTCTAACCACCTTATTGAACATTATTTTGACCTTTCTTCCATTTTTTAATACTTTCAAGAGTATCTATCCTTGATTTAAGATCTAAGTAAGCATTTGTACTCAGGAGATGAACAGCAAACTTTGGCTGGTAATTGCCTTCAAAAATAAGAGTCATCTTATCCCTTTAGGATTTCACTCATATTTTTAAATGGTGCAGCATTACATCAGACATTATTACGAGTTTAAAATAGCAAATAAATTTATTTTACAAAAGATAACCAAGCACGTAAGTAACAGTTATATGATTGTGACTTATCTACAGCAGGTGTCTTTTTTCTTAATACATCAAGTAGATAAAATAATAAAAAGATCTAAGACCAATGCTAATTATTTGAAAATAACTTTTTCTAGAATCGAATTTCCTTTCACTCTTGGAGGCTAAAATACTACCACCTCCAAGACATACCTGACCTGTAAATACGTTGCCATTCCTTGATTGTCAGAATCCTGGGACTTCCTATCTAAACACTGTGGGAATATCTTCATCTTCATCACATGAACTGCAGGGGTTTAAGGTGGCTCAGCAACATCTTCTCAGAGGCAATTAGAGATGGGCAATAAATGCTGGCCTTGCCATGACACCAATGACTTGAAAATAATTTTAAAGAATATTCTAATGTTATTTGGAAATTGAAACAGGTTTTCGTCTCTCTTTTAGCAGTTTCAAAATGACCAATTCCTTATCTAAGATTTTCAAACTTACTCTTGCCTCCCCACCCTCTGATTCAGACAGACTTAGTCTTTTACAGCCAGGAAAAAGTTACCTAAATTGAGTATTACACTACTCAAATCCAAGACATATAAATGGAATTAGTTATACATATTTTTTTCAAATCTGAGTATTCCCCTCCACAGTCTGCTACTGACAAAACTTGCAGCACTGCATCAAAATTAACTTGGTACAGAGATCTGAACTGGAGTGTGCTTTGTTAAACTGCTTACTGTATATAGTATAGCTAGATGTAAAGAAACATTGGTGTTCACACTTACATAAAATACATTCTTTATAATTCATCCCAATATAAACCTTTTAAATTCCCTGCAGCTGGCACACCACACTATTACATCATCGCAAAATACAGCATGGCTTGATTTTGTGCTGCATCTGGTATTATATATTGGCATACTGTGACTGCATTGAGTAATGCTTTCACAACCAATGTCTTCTTTGATATCAGTCTGCCAGTCACATGGCATCCTTTGGGATCATAACTTCCCTTAAGCCTGTTAAGACCTCTTAACTCTCCCGCATTTCCTGGCTCCATAATCAGGTAAGTTTATTTCAAAAACTTACCTTGTTGACTGTGGCCTAACAGGCAGTGTTAAGCCTGGCTTTCCTCAGAGCAAATGTATCTTGTAGTGAGGGCCTCAAACATGCATTGAGTCCCTTATTTCTTTACAAATGGCCTACTTGCCTGCTTTCAGGCATGGGTCACTGCATGAGGATTATGTCCTTTTCCAATATAGTGGATGGCACACTTGCAGCCAGAAATGTGTGAGCGCTTCCTTCCGCTCATATCTGATGAATTTATAGACCCTAATGTCTAGGTACACCATAAAAAAATTCCAGTCAAATTATTTAAAAATAGGCCCTGAAATTTCACAATGGTCTACAGATTTCCTGCTAGAACCCGCAGAAAAAAAGGTGTAAACAGCTATACAAATTATTTATCCATGGGTTATACCCATTTTACATCAAAATTACGGTGACAGACTAGTAAAAACCCTAAAGAAATTTAGGGCTAGGCTGTTCTATCTAAATCACGACTGGCTGAAACCCTTTATCTCAACGAGCACAAAAGCTCAACAGCAGATAGGGATTTTAGGGAGAAAGGAGTGATCTGATTTTGTTCTTTTTAAAATCAGTCCCCAGAAAGATACTGTGATTCACACAGGGTTAAATCAGTGTTAAATGTCATCCACAAATGGAGCTGGAGCAAGATAAGGGAGAAAAGAAAGTGAGGCTCATGAAGAAAGTTGATCCAAAAGATTTATTTAATCTTGAGAGAGATTAAATATAAAGTAACAGAAGTCAAAAAATGAAACCATTAATCCATGATTAAGGCCAAAATAAAGCACAGTTAGACACAAGACCTTCCAATAACAACAAGGCGGTACCAGCTTAGAGCTCCATGAATGGGACACTTGTATAAATACGGCAAAAAATACTGGGGCCCAGTCAGTATGAAATGAGCATTTCAACAAAATGAAGGACCAATTTAAAAGCCTTTGAAAAGAAATCAATAGAGTGCCAAGGAAGAACAGTCTTTAGAGCCTTGATGGACCCTAAAGCTCTTCATATAGTGTTGCTGACTTTACTGATGGTGAAAAAAATTACACAGTTTGGGAAAAAAAAAATCAATACTGTAGTTAGTAAAGAGATGCTATTTCACATCTGACTGGCCAGCGGCCTGCCTTTCTGTGGTTGTCCTGATACCTGTTTGTTAACAAGTCACTAAAGGCTGAAAGACCAGATATTCTTGAGTACTGACACAAAAAGTAGGTACTTAATTTGCTTCTATGTGCAATCCATTGGAAAGGATGAAAGCTGCAGATTAGTAGGTCACTGTGCTTTATCATCGATTCATAGTATCAAGGCCTAGTCATCATTATGGGGGGCATCTGCGTTACACTTAAGGTTTTATGTAAACACTGCAAACTAGGAAAGAATCAAGTGATTTAGAAAGGATCAGACTGCAGGAAGCACCATTGTTCTATGCACATTTTCTGCTGTCATTCCCAAATAGATTGTAATACTGTTATGTCTATGTTCATTCACTGTGTCAAACAGTGTTTGGGATTCAATCTATTTTAAAATGGAACACTGAACACTTCAAACTGCTGAATTCCAAGTGAATTCTAGATTCAAAGCCACCTGGAGTTAGCAGAGCAGCACAGTTAACATCACAGATTACACACATGGCCATCAGCTTGGTTTTAAATGCACACTTCCTTCAAAATCTTCGATACGCATAGCACAAAACTGAAATTATTTGATTGGTGCATTACAATATCCATTAAAATCAAATGAACATCAAAACCAAAAATTATCGATCTGGAAATAACAGCAGAAAATGATGCATCTTGCAATCTGATCCTTGGAAATGCAAAGTATCATTCGTGTTAAGCATTTTACTTGACACAAGAGATAGACATGAAGGGACAATGTTATCCAGAAAAAATATCTTGCAAGACACTTGCAAGCAGGCACGTAATGCGGAAGGGTGAGATAACAGGTTCAGTGACACATGGCATTATTGCATCAATAATTTTTTTTTAGCACAGATTAAAAGAACAATTGCAAATACTTTAAATCTGAAAAGCTTTTACCAAAGAGTCCCATCCAAAGTGCTACTCTACCTTTCAATTTAAAGATCACAGAATCATAATGGCACAGAAGGAGGCCATTCGGCCCATCGTGTCTGTAATGGCTCTCCAGATGAGCATTATGGCCGAGTGCCATTGCCCTGCCTTTTCCGCGTATCCTTTTCCTTGCACATTGTTTCTATTCAAATAATCGTCTTAATATCCTCTTGAATGCCTCCACCACACTTTCAAGCAGTGCATTCCAGACCTGAACCACTCATTATATGAAAAAGTTTTTTCTCACATCACACTTGCTTCTTTTGCAAATCACTTTAAATCTGTGCCCTTTGATTCTTGATCCTTTTATGAGTGGGAACAGCTTCTCCCCATTTACTCTGTCCAACCCCTCATGATTTTGAACATCTCTATCAAATCTCCTTTCAGCCTTCTTCTCTCCAAGGACAACAGTCCCAACCTCTCCAATCTATCCTCATAGCTGAAGTTTCTCATCGCTGGGACTGTTCTTGTAAACCTCTTCTGTACGCTTTCCATTGTTTTCACATCCTTCCTATAATATGGTGCTCAGGACTGTACACAATATTCCAGCTGAGGTCTAATGAGTGTCTTATAAAAATTCAGCATAACCTCCCTTCTCTTGTACTCCATTCCCCTATTAATAAAGGCCAGAATACTATATGCTTTATTAACTGCTCTCTCCATCTGTCCTGCCACCTTCAATGATCTATGCACATATACACCCAAGTCTTTCTGCTCCTGCACCCTCTTCAAAATTTCACCCCTTTTTTTATATTGTCTGTCCATGTTCTTCCTACCAAAATGCATCACCTCACACTTCTCTGCATCGAACTTCATCTGTCACCTATCTGTCCTCTCCACCAACTTGTCCATGTCCTCTGCTGATGCTGATCAATATGTTGCATATTTCCAGCTTTTTGTGACTATATTATTTTTGACTCTAGTACAAAAACAGGTAAGATTGGATGATAGAAGTTATTTGCAAATAGATCCTGCAGAGTAGATCAACTTCTTTCCTATATTATGCCAAAAAAGCAGCTCTTTCTGACCATTGCTTCAGGAAATCCACCTGCCCAGAAACTATGGTGACAATATCTCAGTAGAGGATGATATTCAAGATGTGAATTAATTTTCCCATTAAAAAATACTAGGAATGCACTATAGCGCAATCAGTTTACTCAAAACATAAGAACTAGGAGCAGGAGTAGGCAATTCAGCCCCTCGAGCCTGCACCGCCATTCAATATGATCATGGCTGATCTCATTTCGGCCTCAACCCCAATTTCCTGACCTCTCCCCATCAGCCTGTTACTAATTAAAAATCTATCTCCTCCTTAAATTTATTCAGCGTCCCGGCATCCACTGCACTCTGAGGTAGCGAATTCCACAGATTCACAACCCTTTGAGAAAAGTAATTCCTCCTCAACTCTGATTTAAATCTACCACCCCTTAGCCCAAAACTGTGGCCTCTCATTCTAGAATGCCCCAGAAGGGGAAACATCCACTCCATGTCTATTTTGTCTATCCCCTTTAGCATCTTATATACCTCAATTAGATCTCCTCTCATCCTTCTAAATTCTAGCGAGTATAGGCCTAAACTGCTCAATCTCTCTTCATAAGACAAGCCCCGCATCTGGAATCAATCTAGTGAACCTTCTCTGAACCGCCTCCAATGCAACTACATCCTTCCTCAAGTAAAGGGGCCAAAACTGTGCCCAGTACTGCAGGTGCGGTCTCACCAATGCCTTGTACAGTTGCAACAACACTTCCCTATTTTTATACTCTATTCCTTCAACAATAAATGCTAAAATTCCACTTACCTTCCTTATTACCTGCATACTAGCTTTTAGCGATTCATGCACGAGGACACCCAGATCCCTCTGCAATGAAGCATTCTGAAGTTTCTCTCCATTTAAATAATAAGCCGCCTTTTTATTCTTCTGACAAAAAAGGATAACCTCACACTTATCCACGTTAAACTCCATCTGCCAAATTTTGGCCCATTCACCTAACCTGTCCATATCCATTTGTATGTTTCTTATTTCTTCATTGCAACTTACTTTCCCACCTATTTTGGTGTCACCTGCAAATTTAGCTATAGTACCTTCTATCCCTGAATCCAAGTCATTCATATAGATTGTAAATAGTTGGGGCCCAAGGACCGAACCCTGTGGCACCCCACTAGTTACAGCTTGCCATCCAGAAAAAGACCCATTCATCCCGACTCTCTGCTTTCTGTTGGTTAGCCAATCCTCTATCCAAGCTAATATATTACCCATAACTCTGTGTGATCTTATCTTGTGTATTAATGTTTTGTGCGGCACCTTATCAAAGGCCTTCTGGAAGTCCAAATGTATTACACCTACAGGATCCCCATTATCCACTTTGCTTGTCACATCTTCAAAGAACTCTAGCAATTTAGTCAAACATGATTTACTCTTCATAAAACCATGCTGACTCTGATAGATTGCATTTTGACTTTCCAAATGCTCCATTACTACTTCCTTAATAACGGATTCCAACAATTTCCCAACGACAGACGTTAAACTAACTGGTCTATAGTTTAAAACAAAAACAGAATTACCTGGAAAAACTCAGCGTTTCCTACTCCAGCTTTTTGAATAAGTGGGAGGCAGAAGAGAAACATGAGCACCCTTATGAAGATTTAAGAGACTTAGTATTCACTGAACTAGCCAACATATTCCCTAATTTTTCCTTAAATTTCCCTCTTATTCTCAGAAAGTCTGAATTAATTTAAATATAAGATTATTTTAAAAATCAAAAAACTCTAGTTCTTCAACAGAATCTATAGAATCTAATTCGGTCAACCAAATAATTGGGTGTAGGCTGCCTGGCGGTGATTCAAAGGGATGTAGAAGGACAGCTCCTGTAGGGAAAGCCTTCTGTCTGCTCAGAGGTTTCCCCCGATTCCAGCTGCAAATGCAGGAAGTGCGTACCTGATTGAGCCAGTATGAGTGAAGGTTTGATGGGACAGGCTTTGGGAACTTGCTGTCATAGGAGAAAGAGCAGCCTGAAGGGATTGAAAATATTCAACCTTGATTCCTGGGTTTGGAGGACACTTCAAGACCTCTTGCATGGGGCCCTCTCCTGTTGATGCCTCCAGGTGCCCACCTGCTGACTTTTGAACGCAAGATGTGCAGCCTAACAGGTGAGCCCTACATTTAGAGGTGGATTCAGTCAAAAACACAAAATGTATTGGATACTATGTTCTTATCCTTCATATTTACTTGTTTGCATATGGGGCAGGGTAGTCTGACCAGCAGTATGAATCCTTAAGAAAATAGTTGGGAAGCAAAGACAGAATGAAGTACAACCCCCAGTAATTTAATGCTCTCTTTTATCCCTAAATCTTCTGATAGATCAGTGAACGTATGGCAACAAGCCTAGACTTAAGTATATAAAAAAATCAACTATCATTACAAACTTTAGGTGTTCCTTTCATAAAAAAAAACTAATTTTCACATTTGTAAGCTTTTGATACCACTCAATCTGTTTTCTTTTCCTATACTGCACAACAAATAAATAAAATGATGTCCTTAGTTCGTTCTCAAAGATGCATCTTCTGGTTTGGCAAGTGCTAAGAAAATGACAGCCCTATGGCAAAGCAAAAACTCTCCTGCTCTCTCGCAGGAGGTGAGCAGTCTGCCTTCTTTTCTGGCTTCTGACCTTTTTGTAGGTTTCAATCCCAAAGCAGAGGTGAGGTTGACCTGTCCGTTGCGTCCTTCAGCCTCATGTTAACTGCCATGTTTGTCCACACAATAGGCGGCATTTAATGGAGGTGACGGGAGACTTGCCTAGCATATGAAGAGCCAGCGAGAGCCCTCTGTCACCTCTTTTTGGGAAGACCTGCCATATTAAGTGCCTCTTAGGTACTTAAGTGGCCAACAGTGTGCCTTCCCTGATATCAAGGACCCTGGCGTGCAAATCCTGCCTCCCTATCCTCCCACCCTCGAGAGTTGCCAGCAAATAAAAGGAAATGCACCCACACTAGGCCCAGGACCGCTGAAGGTCCCAGGCTGGTGCGTGTTGGTGGGATCGGGGTTGCAGGGTGGGGAAATTGGCAGCAAGGACTGGGTAGTGGCTCTCAGCAGGCATCTCACCCCTCTTCCTGAAGCTGGATCCCTCAATCAGGCACTTAGTGACTTTGAACAAGGGATTCCCCCACCATCACCCACTGAAGCTTGCAAACAACGCAAGCAAAGTTTGTTTTTCAGGCTTCCCGCGAGATGAGTCCCCCGCCTGCTGTTGTTATCGGGGTGAGGCCGATAGGGCCTCAATCAATGGCTGGGGCAGGAAGGCAGCCCATGAGCCTTCCCGCCCCAGGCTTAATCAGGGCAGAGGAGGGAAGGTGGCAGGCTCCCCACCTGCCAATCTCCTGCCTGATTAAATGCCTGCCACCAATATCACCTTGGGGGAAGGCATTAAATTCTGCCCAACATTTCAAAAATACATCAAACACTTCTGGGCATCCTGAAGGTGAGAAATGTGCTATATAAATGCAAAATATTTTCTTAAATCTCACCACTCCACTAGTCCCTGTTTCTTTTAGTTTGCCTCTGTATTAATTTATATATCACAATGAGTCTGTGGCTCAAATGGGGCACTATCTCTTGCATTTTATGCATGGTTGCCCAATAACACCTCAAATCTGATTCTTCTGTTGTGTCAACTTCCCTCACAATTTATTTTAATTTTGTGATATATCTCAAATAAATATCACCAAAGCATGTTCTTTGTACTGCTACATGATAAGGTGATACATGATAGACCTGTTGTGAAAATTAAGATGCATGGTATTAACGGAAATGTATTTAGTTTGACCATAACTGGGAAGTACTAATGATAGAGTTCTGAAAAAGACCTGGTCTGTCACATTTTGTCAAGTCTCTGATTTAAGTATCTTGGTTTAAGCTGCAGACTCCTTCCCTATTCAGGCAATTATTCCCTTTCCTGCACAGTGCATCAATGATAACGTAACTCAAGGTTTATGCTCGACATTTTGAGCCTGAATTTACTCATACATACATTCAAAACTCATTTATTTAGCTCATATATGTTAGCACGCTGACATTAAAAAGAAATAAATTTAAAAATCATACTGCCATACCAGCTTTCGCTTCCTGCTTTTTCTGTTCTTCTTGCTTCAGTCTTTGAATATCTTCTGGATTTACAGGATTTCCTTGCTCATCTCTTGGGATTATCTTTCCATGGAAAGGGCACTATACACAAAATGAGATGCAATGAGCATCGTGTTGCATGCAGTATAAAAGAAAATCAATCTCTTTACCAGTGGGTTCTGAGAGTTTTGTCATCTGTGTTGCAATAGCTTGTCTGAGTTTCTGCTAATATTTGACCACTTCTGCTAATATTTGTCCATGTTTTGTCATAGCAATAACTTGCATTTATGTAGCACCTTTAACCTAGAAAGGCACCCCATGACACTTCACAGGAGTGCTATCAGACAAACTTTGACACTGAGCCAAAAGCCTGATCAAATAGGCAGGTTTTAAGCAGCGGTGTAAAGAGGGAGAGAGATAGAGAGATGGAGGGGTTTAAGTGGACAATTCCAGAACTTAGGGCCTAGGCAGCTGAAGGGTGGCAACCAATGGTAAGGCGAATTGGCCAGGCACAGAGATCTCAGAGGGATGCAGGGCTGAAGGAAGTTACAGAGATAAGGATGGGCGAGTCCATGGAGGGTTTTGAACACAAGGGTGGGAATTTTAACATGTGGACATGATAACATGTTGCCAGACCAGGATCCAGAAACACAGTCAATTGGTGAGCATGACCGAAGAAAAATGCTGGACAATCAATTTTGTATCCTTTCATTTTAAGTTCCTCCCTATACAACAGGATGAATTGCCTGCTGGTACTTCCTCCCTGTGGCTCAATGCCTAACAGATGCTTAGCACTGACCTGAAATGAAACATAAAACTTGCTCACAGGTAATTGTAAATACATGTTCTAATGTACTATTGAACCATAAAGATTTACTGCATAGGAGACCATTCGGTCTATGTGGCTATGCAGGTAATTTTCTAGAACATTCCAAAACTAATCCTTCTGCCTTGCTGTCCCCTCCCCAAAGGCATATAGCTTCCTCAACTTCAAATATGTACCTAATTTTCCCTTGAGAGATGAAATATTCTCCTTCCATTGTTGCATATTCCAACAATCTTGTATGTGAAGAAATTCCTCCAAACCTCTTTCTCTTCACTTTCCTTGTAACAAATTTATATTGTCAATTCCAGATCATTGACTCTCTCACCAGAGGAAACAAGATTCACTCTTTGGAACCCCTTCATAATTTTTAAAAGTTTAATTAGCCTACATTGCTTCAGTGGGAGCAGTTCCTGTATTTTAAGTTCCCGCTCTTTAACACAATTTCCCATGGCATCATTCTGGTGAATCTACACAATATGCTCTCAATGGCCTGGAATTCCACAGAGCCATGGAGACTCCAGGGACCTTCCAAAATGGTGAGTGGGACCCAGAAGTCCCGTCCCCATTTCCAACAGGTCGGCTCCTGAAGTGTGCCTATAGTAGATACTGAGCGAGATGGGATAGAGGTGGTGGGGGTGGGGAGGGCATAAGTTGGCACTAAGTTGATGAAGAGTTATAAGGGGCCATAGGAACGGGTGGACATGAGTTGGTATGGAAGGTATGAGGGGGCCATTGAGGGTGGGTGGGGGGATGAATTGTCATGAGTTGGCATGTATCTGCACTGGGAGTGGGAGTGGGTGGGGGTGAGGGGTGAGGGCTAGAGAGCCTAATATTTAAGAAAACTAGGCAAAGTCCCAGTGAACTGAGGCAGGCCTTTTAAACAGCCTGCCTCAGCATTCAGCAGCCCCTGTGACAACCTCCGATCTGCATCTAGGGGCCTAGCTTCATCCTGCAAACCCCCACACCCCCCTGACACTTTTTCTTCAAGACACATACAGCAAGCTGGGAAATTTTCCAACTCGCGCTATCCAACTCGGGAGCGAAAATCCAGGCCTATGGCTTTAATGTCACTTCTATAATGGGGCACCCAAAATCCCACACATTACTTTAACTGTAGACCAATGTAAATTGTAAACCAATTATTTGCATAAATTCAGCGTCAAATCCTTACTCTATACTTTTTAAAATTCATTTACAGGGCGCAGGCATCAACGGCTAGGTCAGCATTTATTGCCCATGCTCAATTGCCCTTGAGAAGGTGGTGGTGAGCTGCCTTCTTGAATTGCTGCAGTCCATGCGGTGTAGGTACACTGACAGTGCTGTTAGGGAGGGAGTTCCAGGTTGTTGACCCAGTGACAGTGAAGGAACAGCAATATAGTGAGTTGCTTGGAGGGGAACATCCAGGTGGTGGTGTTCCCATGTATCGGCACCCCTTGTCCTTCTGGATGGTAGCAGCCATGGGTTTGGAAGGCGATATCGAAGGAGCCTTGGTGAATTTCTGCAGTGCATCTTGTATATGGTATGCACTGCTGCTACTGTTCGTAGGTGGTGGAGTGAGTGAATGTTTGTGGATGGGGTGCCAATCAAACAGCCTGCTTTGCCCTTGATGGTGTCACACTTCTTGAGTGTACACTCATCCAAGCAATTGGAAAGTATTCCATCACACCCCTGACTTATGCCTGTGGTGGACAGGCTTTGGGGAGTCAGGTGGTGAGTTACTCGCCACAGGATTCCTAGCCTCTGACCTGCTCTTGTAGCCAAAGTACCTATTTTTACTTAGTTCTGTTGAAGAGTCATACGGACTCGAAACGTTAACTGTGTTCCTCGCCGCAGATGCTGTCAGATCTGCTGAGTTTTTCTAGGTATTTTTATTTTAATTTATGTGGCTCGTCCAGTTCAGTTTCTGGGTAAATGGTATTCCCAAGATGTTGATACTGTACATCCCCCATTTATAAAGCCTCAAAATCTACTGTCCTTTAAGATGGCTTTATAGCCCAGCAATCACACTTTCAGGTGTACCATATTTGAACCAGTGGGTCTCTCTGTTCCTCCACATTCTTCAGTATCTTTCCATGAAATGTATACTCTCAGCAGGAGTCACCACTGTTGGAGGATAATATTGAATAACTAGAAATAACTATAGGTAAATTTATTTGAAAGATGGTGATCCACATCACAGAATCACAGCATTGTTACAGTGTAGAAGGAGACCATTAGGCCCATCATATCTGCACCAGCTCTCTGAGCATTTTAACAGTGCCTACCTTTTCCCCGTAACCCTGCACAATGTTGTTATTTAAATAATCATCCAATGCCCTCTTGAATGTCTCAACTGAACCTGCCTCCACAACACTTCCAGGCAGTGCATTCCAAACCCTAACTACCCACTGTGTGAAAAAGTTTTTTCTCACCTCGCATTTGCTTCTTTTGCAAAACACTTTAAAACTGTGCGCTCTGGTTCTCAATCCATTTACGACCGGGAACAGTTTCTCCCTTTCTACTCTGTCCAGAGATCTTGAAGTTTCACAAGACTGTGACCCCAAAATACTGAATTTTGACAAGGCTGGGGCATATGCAATACACATAGCAATTTCTACACAACTAAAACCCAATACAAAACAAGGTAGTGGCAGGTGTTGAATACATATTCAATTTGGACACACCTATTACAAAGCTTTTCAGTACATTACTAAAAATGGCTGTGACAAATTTCAAAAAATTAGTGCATTGTATAGCCGAAGCAGGTAAACAGACAAAGAAAGCATGCAACAATATTCAATGACCAGAACAGCCTTATTAGCAGGAACTCATATTTTACCAAAGCTGAGTAATTCAGAAAGAAAGTGTGAAATTACAACAAAAATGACTGATTCAGATATCTTGAAAAGTTGATCATATGGCAAATGGTTTCAAGAGGACTGAACAGTACAGGTACTTTCATATTCTTAGTGAGTTAATGGTGCATACCAGTGGATCAATTTTCCATTTTTACAGCACCTGTTTTCCTAGTCAGTGGCAATATTTCCCCTACAGTGTACGCTCAGTCCTTAGCTCCAAACAGAGCAAAGATTTTAACCCAGCTATTCACCACACAACATTCAGAGTATTCAGTTAACTTTGTCAAAAATGACTTCCATAAGAAAATTTTGAATCTTTGTTTTCCCAAAAATCAGAAGAATCTAAAGCTGATGTGAGAAATTTATGTTAGCATAAATAGTGGACTGTAGATGCTTCTCTCATTCAGTTTTAAAATAAAATGTTTCATAAGCAATGTTTGCATTATCACTTATGGAATTTTGCCAATTTCTGAAACTCATAGAGAGCTGCTTTCCTGTGAATTTTGGCAGTAGTTAAAGTCTGCCAAATTTGATGAATACATATTCATCACGGCATGACAGCCGAGATTGTAGCCTCAGAGATTTTCAAGGCTAGAAACTTAAAATCTAATTTCAACAGAAGTTTATGTTAGCTGGCATCACAAAGAGCTGAATTTTTATTTAAGAAAAACAGAAAATGGCATTTATTATCGTGGAATATAAACAATAAACCTCAGCACTAGAGTTGTAATTATGTACCTTTTGCCATGGAACATATAGCAGGTAAAATATTTGAGTGTGCTGGCTGACTAAACATTAAAAGAACCACTTGCTGTATGGCAGCAATTGCCAGATCAAAGAGAATGATATGATGCAGATCCAGGGAGTGTATCAATCACCTACCAGAGTGAGTGTACTCATCTGAAGGGCCGACAACAGAAATTAAATGGTTCCTTTTTTAACAAGGAGTGGATGGAGATGACTCGTAGAGGGAAATGAAATGGAATGGGTCCTGTACATAAGCATGGCAATCCAAATGGGCATAATGGCCCTTTTTCTTTTTGATTAATACCTGTAGCATCCTTTGGCCTGTTCTTACCAATTGAAAAATCAGTTCAAATTTAGACGACATTTTTTTCTTCCTATTTAACATTAAGATCCGGTGCAGACGTGATGGCCAAATGGCCACCTCCTGCGTCATAACAATTCTGTGATTCTATGATGATCTTAAGAAGGCCATACTCAAGGTAAGTTTCTGCACTCACTTAAATGTAGAATTCTTCAAGGGATATCATGTGGAAACAATGGCTGCAGAAATAGTCACACACAGTTCATTATGATGGTATCAAATGCATTGTCATGTGCAAGGCAATCATTTTAGGAATATTCTTGAGGTAGGGTCCAGCAGGAAAAATTAAGTAAAGTCTTTCCTCTGGCAAAACAAAACATCTTTCATGAACATTTTCGAAGCTTGCAGAAGCAATAAACAACTTGGAGAACTGCTTTCGGTGGTGCATGATTCATCACATATTATATAATCATGGAATTCCAACACATTCTCATCCAGTCACTATCTAGATATACAAATCCAACTATTATACTCCTTGGCAAACTAGTTATACAAACCTATCAATTTGAAACACTGCTGAATATGGAGAGGTAAAAAATAAAAAATAAATGTGATGGAATACTCTCCACTTGCCTAGATGAGTGCAGCTCCATCAACAAACAAGAAGCTTGACATCATTAAAGCAAAGCAACCCGCTTGATTGGAACCACATCCACCACCTCCAACATCTATGCACTCCCTCCACCACTTTCGCACAATGACAGCAGTGTGTACCATCTACAAGATGCACTGCAGCAACTCACCAAGGCTGCTTTGACAGCACCTTCCAAACCCATGACCTCTACCAACTAAAAGGAGAAGGGCAGCAGAACACCACTATGTTCAAGTTCCACTCCAAGCCACGTATCATTCTGACTTGGAACTATATTGCTGTTCCTTCACTGTTGCTGGATCAAAACCCTGGAACTCCCTCCCTAATAGCACTCTGGGTGTGCCTACACCACATGAACTGCAGCGGTTCAAGAAGACGGCTCACCACCACCTTTTCAAGAGCAATTAGAGATGGACAATAAAAATGCTGGCCTATCCACATCCCGTGAGGCGATGACATAGTGGTATTGTCACTGGACTAGTATTCCAGAGCCCCAAGGTAATATTCTGGTGACCACAGCAAATGCTGAAATTTGAATTCAATAAAAATCTGGAAAGTCTAATGATGACCATGAAACCACTGCTGATTGTCGCAAAAACCCATCTGGCTCACTAATGTCCTTTAGGGAAGGGAATAGCCATCCTTACCTGGTCTGGCCTACATGTGACTCCAGACCCACAGCAATGTGGTTGACTCTTAAATTCCCTCTGAACAAGGGCAATTAGGGATGGGCAATAAATACTGGCCTAGGCAGCGACGCCCACATCCCCATGAACGAATAGAAAATTTTTTAAAAGCTGTCTAATAATGGACCACAGCTTCCAATGCCAACTAGTAATTCACATCTTACAATAATGTTAGTCTGACAGTCAATGTGTTTATTTTATTCATTCATGGTATGTGGGTATTTCACACTGCTCCTATGCAGTAACATGACAAGTGGTATTCTAATAGGGTACTACTATCAAGCCAAAAAGACGTTCTGCCTATCACACCAATGATTAATGAAGTGTGTGAATTTCAGTATTAGTGTGTTGCTAGGTATGTAGGTCATACATTCTAAAGACTGGCGGATTATATCAAACAGCATGCCCCAGCCGCTGTTCGCAACACACTAGGTACAGACCATACCCAACCAGCCTGTGCTTGCAAAACTCAACACACAGTGTCCAATACTAGATGTGATGTGGCAATTAGACAACATTTGCTAAATAATCCTCAGTGTGCTAAGAATTACGCTGACAAGCAATTTAAGATTGCCAGTCGGGCTTGCAATGTGGCCCATTTGTGTGTACCGGAAGCTACATATATTAATGCACAGGGCCCTGTTCGTTGCAGACAGAAAGAAAATGTACACACATTGCGCCTGTTTCAGCTAAACAAAATATGTGCAAATGTAACTCCATTATTCAGAAAGGGAAGAGACAGAGAGCGGGAATTTACAAGCCAATTAGCTTTACGTCTGTCGTAGAGAATATGTTTGAAGCTATTCTAAAGAAGTTATAACAGAACACTTGGATAAGCTCATCATTGGATAAAGTCATCAGGCAGAGTCAACATGGTTTTGTGAAAGGGACATCGTGTTTAACCAACTTATTGGAGTTCTTTGAGGAAGTAACAGACGCTGTGGATAAAGGGGAACTGATGGATGTACTGTACTTAGATGTCCAGGAGGCATTTGATAAAGTACCACATCAAAGGTTATTGTGGAAAATAAAACATCATAGTATAGGGGGTAACACATTGAAATGGATAGGAGTTTGGCTGAGTAACATGAAGCAAAGAGCTGGAACAAATGGGTCTTTCTCTGGTTGGCAGGATGTGACGAGTGGTGTGCCACAGGGATCAGTGCTGGGGCCTCAACTTCTTACAATTTCCACATCCTCAGTACTCTCTGAATAAAGAGGTTTCTTCTGAATTCCCTTTTTGATTTATTGGTAACTATCTTATATTGATGGCCTCTAGCTTTACATGTAATTATGCAAAGACGGGTAGCAGTTCAGAAGATTAGAAAGAATATAAAGCACAGCAAAGGATGTCAAAAAGATTAATAAGGGGGTAAAAGTTAGAGCATGAGGGAAAGCTAGCTAGTAACAAAGATGGATAGTAAGAGTTTCTATAGATATTTAAAAAAGAAAATACTTAAAGTGAGCATTGGTCCTATAGACAGTGCATCTGGGGAATTCATAACAGAAAGTAGGGAGATGGCGGATGAATTTAACAGGTATTTTCCTTCGGTCTTCACTATAGAGGACACAAGAAACATCCCTGAAATAGTTATAAATCAGGAAATGGAAGGGAGGGAGGAACTCAGGAAAATTACAATTACCAGGGAAGCGGTACTGAGCAAATTGTTGGGGCTGCAGGCTGACAAATCTCCAGATCAGGATGGACTTCACCCTAAGGTCTTGAAAGAAATGGCTAGTGAGATAATTGATGCATTGGTTTTAATTTTCCAAAATTCCGTAGATTCGGTTGGGCGGGGGGCCATTAGATTGGAAAATAGCAAATTTAACTCCTTTATTGAAAAAGGGAGGGAGACAGAAAGCAGGAAACTATAGGCCAGTTAGCCTAACATCTGTCACAGGGAAAATGTTCGAAGCTATTATTAAAGATGATATAGCAGGACACTTAGATAAATTCAGTGCAATCAGGCAGAATCAACATGGTTTTGTGAAAGGGAAATTATGTTTAACCAATTAATTGGAGTTCTTTGAAGGAGTCACATGTGTTGTGGATGAAGGGGAACCAATGGATGTGCTGTACTTAGATTTCCAGAAGGCATTTGATAAAGTGCCACATCAAAGGTTATTGCAGAAAATAAAACCTCATGGTGAAGGGGGTATGGATAGAAGATTGGCTAGCTAACAGGAAACAGAACGTTGGAATAAATGGATCTTTACTGTTTGGCAGGATGTGACGAGTGGTATGCTGGGGCCTCAACTTTGTACAGTTTATATAAATGCCTTGGTTGAAGGGACCGAAGGAATGGTTGCTAAATTTGATGACGACGCAAAGAGGTAGGAAAGTAAATTGTGGAGAGGATGTAAGGAGACTACAAAGTGACATTGATAGATTAAGTGAGTGGGCAAAGATCTGGCAAATGGAGCATAATGTGGGCAAATGTGAAATCGTTCACTTTGGCACAAAGAGTAAAACAGGAGCTTATTATCTAAATGGTGAGAGATTACAGAGCTTTGAGATTCAGAGGGATCTGGGTATCTTAGTGCATGAATCTCAAAAGATTAGTGTGCAGGTACAGCAGGTAATTAGGAAAGCTAATAGAATGTTATAATTTATTGTGAGGGGAATTGATTACAAAAGTAGGGAGGTTATGCTTCAGTTATACAGGGCATTGGTGAGACCACATCTGCAGTATTGTGTATTGTGCTGGTCCCCTAATTTAAAGAAAGGTGGAAAAGCTGTTCAGAGAAGGTTTAGTAGACTAATACTAGGAATGGGTGGGTTGTCCTGTGAGGAAATGCTGGACAGGTTAGGCTTGTATCCACTGGAATTTAGAAGAGTAAGAGGCGACTTAATTGAAACCTTTAAGATCTTGACAGGGTGGGTGTGGAGAGGATGTTTCCTCTTGTGGGAGAATCTAGAACTAGAGTCATGGTTCAAATATAAGAGGTCACTCATTTAAGACAGAGATGAGGGGAACGTTTTTTTCTCAGAGGGTCATGAGTCTTTGGAAATCTCTTCCTCAAAAGGTAGTGGAAGCAGTGTCTTTGAATATTTTTAAGTCAGAGCTAAATAGATTCTTGGTTAAAAGGGGGTTAAAAGTTATTGGGCTAGGTAGGGATGTGGGGTTGAGGTTATATTCAGATCAGCCATGATCTTATTGAATGGCGCAGCAGGCTCAAGGAATGGAGTAGCCTACTCCTGCTCCTAATTTGTATGCTCATACATTCATTCCACTGTATCTATACTCTTTATTGCAGTAATTCAAAATAAATCCCACTCCCATGTTTTCTCCTTACAGCCTTTTTTCCTAATTTGCTTCAACTATTTATCCACTTTTCCCTTAAAAGATACATTGACCCAGATCTTCCAGCCGGTGGCGGAACTGGAGCACACCCTGCTGACCCCTTTTAAAACAGTGGCTTTACCTTTCTTATGCTGGAGTTTTAGGGCCTTCCTGTCCCAGCTCCAGTGTGGGTGGATCCAGCAACCTGCTGAATTAGGAGGCTGTGTGGCAAAGTGCAATTGCAATGTAACAACACCCCCTTTCTATTATGAACTGAAGACATGCCCCTTGAGATCTGCATTCATTTCATTGAATTTCAAGGCTTTTAAATGGGCCTTTCTTGGTTTGTAGGTTGCCCCACTCAACAATACACCTCCAAACAGTGCCCACACTCCTCGACAATGCTCGCCCCATCCCCGCAGCTTCCAACAATGCTCACCCCACGCCTGGACCCCCGACAATGCTTATCCCAACCCCAAAGCCACCAGTAAGGCTCACCTGACCCTTGCACTCCCAACAATACTCACCCGACCCCCCAACAACACTCACCTCACCCCACAACAATGTTCACCCAATTCCCCAACAAGGCTCACCCCACCCTCGCACCCCTTGACAATCTTCACATACCTTGCAACCCCAACAATGCTCACCTATCCCCTGACAATGGTCACCAACCCCACACTCCCCAACAATGCTCACACCACGCATGCATCCCCCCAACAATGTTCACACCACCCCTGCTCCAAACCAACAATGTGCACCCCATCCCCGCACCCCTGACAATGCTCACCCCACCCACTGAGAATGCTCACCCCACCTTTGCATCCCCAACAATGATCAACCCAACCCCCACACTTCCTGACATTACTGAACCCCTCCTGCACCTATGGCAGTGTTCAACCCCACCCCCAGCCACATCACATCTCACCCACATCCACCTGTCACCGCTGACAATGTTGGCTCTGCTTCGGTGTTGGCCAGACTAAGGAGCTGGGGAGCCAAGAGGCAGGGTGGTAAGCAATAGGGGAATGGGGTGATGAGTTGTGCCAGAAGGGTTGAAGGAGTGGTGAGCAGTGTTGGGTGGTAAGCAGTGTCAGCGGAGTGGTGAGCAGTTTTGGGGGTGCGTAGGGGTGGTGAGAGAGGTCAGGGGTGCGTAGGGGCAGATGAGCAGGGTCCGGGGTGCATGGGGGTCAGGGGTGTATTGTTGAAATGGTTGGGGGGCGGGGGGGGTGGGGGTGGTGGTGGTGGTGGTGGTGGTGGTGGTGGCAGTGGCAGGTGGGTGAGCATGGGGCAGGGTGAGCAGTGTCGGGTATGTGGGGGTGGGCCAGATGATGAACAGTGTCGGGGCTGCGGAGGAGGTGGGCAGTGTCTGGGTTGCCTTGGGTGCTGCAGTGCTTTGACACTCAACCTGATATACTCACTCAGAGCTGCACGTCTGCCAAGTAAATCAGTGTAGGAGAAAAAAACGTAAGTATAGGGAACACTGCCTTACGCTGCCAGGTCCCAAAGGGACCATCAGCGAGGACTCCCATGGATCGTTTCTGGTATACAGGAATTCCAAGTTTGGGCTTAAGTTGGCTCCTGGAACCTCTAACGCAATTGTGACCCTCAATAGCAGTGACCATCTCAGCGTGTGCCGCTATTGAGATTGGGAAATCTGGGCCAATGGTTCATACCAAAGTCACTCTCTGCTCCTACAACCCTTTGCATAAGAGAAATACTGGTGCTTTATTCATCAAATCAGAAACACTTCATAATTTTAAAAACTTCTATTTAAAAAAACAAAGACTTGTATTTAAATAACCTCAGGATATTCCAAAGCTCTTTATAGCCAATGAATTACATTTGAAGTGTAGTTATAGTCATTACGGTGCAGGAGGAGGATATTTGGCACATCAAGTCCATGCTGGCTCTCTGTAGAACAATCCAGTCAGTCCTATTCCCCATCTCTATCCCTGTAGCACTGCAAGTTTATTTCCCTCAATTGCCCATCCAACATCTTTTTAAAATCATTCAATGGGTAGAACTTAATGTGGGCAGTGGGGGGCTCATCATCCACAGTGAAATAAAATAAGATCATAAGAAATAGGAGCAGGAGTAGGCCATTCGGCCAATCAAGCCTGCTCCACCATTCAGTAAGATCATTGTTGACCTAACTATAACCATAACTCCACTCTCCTGCCTGTCCCACATAACCTTTGACTCTCCCGTAGATGAAAACTCTCTCCAACTCATATATTCAATGATCCAGCCTCCACTGCTCTCTGTGGAAGAGAATTCCAACGATTAACAACCCTCAGAGAAGAAATTCCTCATCTTGGTCTTAAATGGGCGACTCCTTATTTTTAAACTGTGTCCCCTAATTCTAGTCTCTCCCACAGTGGGAAACATCCTTTCAGCATCCCTGTCAAGTCCCCTCATGAACTAAGATCACCCCTTGTTCTTCTAAACTCCAATGAGTACAGGCCCAACCCTTCCTCATAAGACAACACCGTCATCCCAGGAAGCAGCCTAATGAACCTTCCCTGAACTGCTTCCAATGCAAGTATATCCCTCCTTAAGTAAGGAGGTCGAAACTGTACACAATATTTCAGATGGAGTCTCACCAATGCCCTGTATAGTTGTAGCAAGACTACCCTACTTTTATATTCCATCCCCCTTGCAAAAAGGCTAACATTCTATTTGCCTTCCTAATTACTTGCTGTACCTAACATTTTGTGATTCATGTACAAGGACACCCAGGTCCCTCTGTACCGCAGCATTCTGCAGTCTCTCTCCATTTAAATAATATTGTGCTTTTCTGTTCTCCCTGCAAAAGTGGACAACCCCACATTTCCCCACATTATAATCCACCTGAAAAATTTTTGCCCAATCATTTATCCTATCTATATTCCCTTGCAGACTCTTTGTAGCCTCCTCACAACTTGCTTTCCTACCTGTATCATCAGCAAATTTGGCAATAATTCAGTCTGTCCTTTCATTTAAGTCATTAATATAGATAATAAATAATTGAGGCCCCAGCACTGAACCCTGTGGCACTCCACTAGTTACAGTTTGTCAACTTAAAAATGACCCATTTATCCTGACTTTCACAGGATCAATCAGAATCACAGAATTTTAACGGCACAAAAGGAGGCCATTTGGCTCACTGTGTCTGCACCAGCTCTCCAAATGAGCATTATGACCTAGTGCCATTGCCCTGCCTTTTCCTCATACCCCTGCGCATTGTTTCTATTCAAATAATCATCTAATGCCCTCTTGAATGCCTCAATTGAATCTGCCTCCACCACCCTTCCAGGCAGTGCATTCCAGACCCGAACCACTCATTGTGTGAAAAAGTTTTTTCTCACGTCACATTTGCTTCTTTTGCAAATCATTTTAAATCTGTGCCCTCTCGTTCTTAATTCTTTTACAATCGGGAACAGCTTCCCCCTATCTACTCTACCCAGCCCTCTCATGATTTGAAAATTTGTTTCCTGTTAGTTAGCCAATCCTCTATCCATGCTAATATATCACCATCAACAACATGAGCTCTTAGATTCTGCAGTAACCTTTTATGTGACACCTTACCAAATGCTTTTTGGAAATCTAAATACATTACATCTACTGGTTCCCCTTTATCCACCCTGCTTGTTACATCCTTAAAGCATTCTAATAAATTTGTCATACACAAATTCCCCTTCACAAAACCAATTTGACTTTGTCTCATTGTACTATGATTTTCTAAATGTCCTGTTACTGCCGTCTATGCGCTGGATTTTCAATAGCCGGTGGGGTCAGAAATGGGCATGATTTGAAAAGAGTATTCCAGGAGGGCAACATGGATCCCATCGCTGCCAGAATGCAGCGCAATTTTCAAAGGAATGTCATGTGGTAGAGAACAGGGAACACACTGGTTTTTTTATGTTGAAAAATTTCGGGAGCCTGGGATTCTTGTTCCGGATCTTGTGCTTTATTTTCCAATTAGCCATTTGGCCACTTTTATGCTCAATGAGGCTACAGGTCCTCCCGAGGTACTGCCCATTCTCTTCTGCAAGGTAGCAGGAGGCCCCATCATAGCTGCCATCTGCCTTTACTACTTGTGCTCTGCAGGTAGCTCCCACTTCCTAGCTACGTTCAGCACCATTAATTGGGAGCTGAGCTCGCCACCAGCCTGATTGGGGTATTTACATTTGAAGATGTGCTACGTGAGCAATGCAAATGCGGCATGGGGACTGGAACTCAAAGATTATTCTGGTGCCCAGCTCCCGACCCCAATTTGAAAATCAAGCCTATATTCCTCCCTATCCTCTTTCCAAATGCATCACCCCACATTTTTCTGTATTAAATTCCATCTGCCCATTCTACTAGCCTATCTATGTCCTGTTGCAGTCAATTGGTGTCGCCCTCACTGTTTGCAACCTCTACAAGTTTGGTATCATCGGCACTGTTGTAATGTAGTAAATGTGGCAGCCAATTTACGTACAGCAAGGTCCCACAAGCAACAATGTGATAATGACCAGGTAATCTGTTTTTCGTGGTGTTGGTTGATGGATAAACATTGGGCAGGATATCAGGACTCTGCTCTTCTTTGAAATAGTTTCATGGGATCTTGTGTGTTCATCTGAGCTGGCAGATGGGGGCTGGATTTAATCTCTCACCCTCAAGAGAAGCCCTCTGACTACATTGGAGTGTCAACAACAATAACAATTCATAAGTTGAACATTTAATGTATAAGATATCTCATGGTGCTTCACAAAAACATTATAAACCAAAATTAGACACCAAGCCACAAAAGGCAACACGCAGGCAGATGGTCAAAAGCTTGGTGAAAGAGGAGTGTCTTACAGGAACAAAGGGAGGTAGAGAGTTAGAGAGGTTTAGATAGGGAACTCCAGAGCCTGAGGCACTGATTCTAAGGCAAGGGTGCTTACTGGGAATATTTCCAAGGTAAATATTCCCAGTAAGTCAATACTCCCCTCACAGCTATAGTCTTCTATGCCTGGTGCCATCCTGCCAGGTTTATATGAACAGTAAGATCTTTGTGACTTTATTGTCTTTTCTACAATGGAGCACCAGAAACAACACACAGTAACTGTGGCTTCCCTATTGCTTTTATGTCTAAGACTCTGTACTCCTATTAGTAAAATTCAATTTAGCAAAGAACAAAGGGTACAAGGTAGGCAACCCCACTTTCTACAAGATTCTATTTTCTCCACTTACCCCTAGATTCTGATCTAACAGTAAGCTCAAGAGGAGAAAAGTGGACTTTTATGCTTTTTTCCCTGAAACAAAAAAAAAAGCAAAAATCTCTTCTAAGGATTTGTTGCAACCATCCAGGTCTGGTTAGAGGGAGTCATGAACTTTGAGCAGAGTTGCCAATTATTTTATCCATTTTGATTAGATACTGGGTTGACAACATGACTAAACTGTTAAGGTAATGATAAACAACCAGGAAGTCACTGATGCAAAGATACAGTTACAAATTTAACATGGCTTGTTGATGAAAGATCCTTATAGCATTGATTGCTCATACAATCAGTTGCAGCCTAGGCTTTAAAAGTACTGAAGTCTACCTTCAATTTCAGTCAGTTAATGATTCAGTCAGTCAGTGACTCTTCTGGGATGAAAAGAACTTGGGTCTCATTGCCATGCAAACTGAGAGATGATTGCCACTTGTACCCTCAAAGATATGTGATTTAGTGTCAAGACCAGACCTTGTCCCAAGTATGACAAATTATATATTTTAATTAGCAAAGTTCTAATAACATCTCCATTGCTGACAACAACATGGAGACCATAATAAAAGATTGCTTCTCCATAATCCAGGTCCTGTTCTCTCAGTCTCACATTCTATATTTGCCATCAGGTTTCATTTGGATCCCCCCAAATGCCTAGACTGTGGTATAAAATGGCACATGTCCTTGGGCTTCGACACACTCTTCTAAGTCTCCATAACTCAGCACTGCAAACCAAACCTGGCCGGTGGTCATTTTTGCTTGCATTATGTATGCTTGGCCATTTTAGCATGTTTGATCTTACACAGATTTAATCTGTTTCCCATTAATTTATGACATGGGAGGGGTATGCTGTAGAACAGGCTGTGACACTGCAGCCTCTTATTAGCAAAGGGTTTTTAGTATTTCCCTTCATTACTCAATTTAATTTTTAAACAAGTTCATGGGTGAGATAGTTTGGTATGTAATGCTACATTCACTATGTCAGTCTTGTTGCTTTGTTTGACGGTGATAAGGCTCCTAAGTTAAATTTTCACATGGGCATTATAAATGTTCACTGACTCATGCTTTTCACATTTTCATTCTAATGCGGAAACGATAAAATAATGCACTGAAACGTGTGGCTTCATTACAAACCTTGAACCGATCTTGGCGTTCACAAAATCTTCCATCGGGCAAAGGTGCTCGGCACTTGTGCTTTACAGGTTCAAATTTTCCTGCAAAGGTTATGTATCTGGTTTGCAGTGCGGCTTCCAACTCCTTATTTTCTGACTCATCATCCGTTTCTTTGCTGGATGCCCAGAATCGATGCGGAGTGTCAATTCTAGTAAATATTAAAGATATCTGTATAAAAAAATAAAATCTACCGAGTAGAGATGTATTACATCTTACGTTAATTTGTCAAACATATTACAATATTGTACTTTAAATATTGGTGTTAGAAGCAATTCAGTGGTATGGCGATAGACTAGTACATTAACGCATTGTGTCAGAGTAGCACTCAGAGTGCCAATGAGTCACAGGGCTGCGAATGTGCCTTCAAACAGTACCACCAGATGCCACAAGCATAGGCAAAGGGGCCAGATTACACTTCAAAAGTACTTCATAGATAATAGAGGGAAACTAATAAATAGATTATTTGGTATTATAGACAAAAAGTAAAAGACCTCTTTAAGGGTTGCACCCAAAATATTAATCTGCTTTTTCTTTCGGCTAACCCACTTTACAGCATTTATCATCATTCTAATGGTAAGAGAATTACTACTACAATTACTATTCTAAATCGAAGCAAATATTTATTCTGATGTCTATGAATCTAGCACTGGGATCATGAACGTAAACATTTCAGTGCTTCTTGGGTCTGACAAAAGCAAAGGGTATAATGCCCTCTGGTGGCTATACATATATATTGCCAAAAATAAGGTTCAGTTATCCGGCTACGGCATTCTACTCAAAAGTAGAAATGTACATACGTCCAGAGGAATATACAAAAATTATGCAGATGATTATGGAAATCATTCAAAAGTAGTTAAAACAATGAAAAGTAAATCATATGCAAATGTGACTGTAAAATGAAAATTGACCATTGCAGTGCGGTAACATTATGTGACGGGAACATGGATTTGTGCTCTCAATGCATCATGAGAGACTGTCTCTAACCTTAGCTGGGTTTTGGGAATCAGAGGTCAGGCTAACTGGCCTGGTTTCTCTTTTCCTCCTTTCCTGAACAGCAGAGTTACATTTGTTATCCTCTAATCCACAGCAACTGTTCTAGAATCCAGTGAATTCTGGAAGCTCAAATCTCATCCATCCACTATCTCTGCAAATTCATAGGGTATAAGCCATCAGGTCCAGGGAATTTGTCAGTTCTATTCTCATTAATTTTTTCAGTAGTTTTGTCTTATTACTTTATTAATTACCTTAAGTTCCTTATTCTCATTAGAAATTGCCCACAATTTCAGGCCAGTTCTTTGCGTCTTGTTTAATGCCTTTACCATTTCCTTATTCCCCATATAATTCTTCCTAGAATCTATTATTAAGGGCAAGGTAACACAGCGTTTGGAAAACCACAATTTGATTTGGCAGAGTCAACATAGGTTTTATGACAGGGAATGGTATTTGACAAATCTATTAGAAGTTTTTTGAGGGTACAATTAACAGGATAGATAAGGGGACACCAGCTGATGCTGTATATTTCAATTTTTAGGTCACCTACTGTGAGATAGACACCAAATACTTGATTAACAGCCCAGTCATTTCTTTATTCCCCACTATAATTTCTGTATCTGCCTCTAAGAGACCCACATTTACTTTTGCTAATCTCTTCCTCTTTACACACTTGTAAAAGCTCTTACAATCTGTTTTCATATTTCTTGCCAGTTTACTCTCATATTCAATGTTCTCCTTCTTTATCAATTTCTTGGTCATGCTGATTTTTCAATCCTCAGGCTTACTACTCTTTTAGGAACATTGTGGGACTCTTGTTTAATCTAATACAATCCTGAACTTCCCCACGGTTGTACCATTTTTCCATGGAGATTTTATTCCTCAAAGGAGTGTATATTTGTTGAGAATTACAAATTATTTCTTTAAACGTTTGCCATTGCATTCCTACCTACCCTAATTTCCTAATCTACCTCAGCGAACTCACCCCTCATACCTCCACAATTAGCTTTGTTTAAATTTAAAACACGGGCTATGGACTTAACCGTGGGTTCGCAGATTTTTTAAAGATGTACTTGGCCGGTATCCAGCAAAAGCAGAAAAGCATAAGATAACAATATAGCTCAATGTGAATTTTCCTCAGGGGAAAGGACAAGTTGGAGTTTTTAGAAATTGTATCAGGTTACCTTGTGGGCTCAAGAAGAGCTATCTCGATGTCACAGGAGCATCAGCTATAAGTGTTTCAATAGTTTTAACAGCTAATAACCACAATCAGACACACTTAAGAGGAGATGCTTATAAAACTTCTGTCTCCCAATTCTCCTTCAGGCAAGGAACAGCTCATTTGGCCAGTGGCAGATCCACTACTGCCACAAATCAAATATTTCCCTTGCTTGGCAAAGGAAAATGTTACATTCAAAACATCGAGTAAGCAGACTACACAGTGATGCAGCAATTTTCTCTGGCTGCTATCAGTAAGCAACAGCCTGCAGTGTCACACTACTAAATCTCCAGCCTTTCTTCTTAAGAAGTTATTTTAATTTTAACATTTTCCTTTCCACTTAAATGTAATGTTTTGCTGAAGATAACACTCCAGCTATAATTATGGATGTAATCATTCAAGACGCCAGGTTTCAACTGGATAGGTATAAAATGAGAATCTCTCCCACCTTACCTCTTTTGCTTTTTAAAAAAAAGGGGGAAACACACAGGCTAATAGCTCTGAGCTTCAGCACTGGTTCCTTGCAATCATTTTGAAAACAAAAATTAAACTTCATCAAACATTGTCTAAAATTCCATGTAAATGACACTGACCAGTTTATTATGTTCTCAAAGTGTTCTACCTTTGTAAAGCTTTGTATTGCTCAGAAACCATCCAAGTTTTTTTTAAATTATGATACTCAGAATCAATCTGTGCTACATTTGATAAATGTAGAAATTTGTCAAATGATATATCACATCAAATTTCTTGCCCTGGGCATATCACATTGCTTCTAATTCCATGCTGACTGGTCCTGATGGCTCCCATGCTTTTAGGATGTATATCGATGTAAAACTCTCAAACCTGTCAGTTTTCGACTCACAGGCTTCCAAACTCAACGTCTCAAGCTATTTTTTTTGTAAGTTTGCAAGACAATTCACTATGCTCTAGTCCTTAGATTTAGCTCTACATCTGTCAGTCGCTTGCCTTTTTCTTCATTCATTTTCTTGAGGCTACTAGGGTGTCATCTGTTTTAGGTACTCTGTAGCCATTCACTTGCATGACAAGTGCATATCAAATTTGAAAAATGCATTCTGATGAAAGGTCATCAACCTGAAATGATACCCATTACTCTCTCCACAGTGTTGCCTGACCTGCTGAATATTTCCAGCATTTTCTGTTTTTATTTGGGAATCGTTTATTCTATTTTGTGTGCACCTGATCTGGGAATGCTTTATGTTGAGATCAGGTATACAAAATGGAAAACTGTTCCATTTCTCAGCACTGACATCCTCATCGCAATAAGTACAAAGTCAAGATGGATGAATCTTTCACCATTCGGTAATGTGCATAATATACAGTTTGAGTGCACTGAACGCAGCAAAGACCACAGACCTGGCAACATCCCAGTTATGGTAGTGAAGGTCTGTGCTTCAGAAATAGCCACACTCCTAGCCAACAGCTACCACATTGGCATTTACCCAACAATGCAGAAAATGGCCCAGGTATGTCCTGTCCATAAAAAGTAAGACAAATCCAATCTAGCTAATTACCACCCGATCAGCCTATTTCTAATCTTCAGCAAAATGATAGAAGAAATTGTGAACCATGCAATCAAGCTGCACTTACTCACCAATAACCTGCTCACTGATGCTCAGTTTGAGTTCTGCCCAGACCGCTCAGCTCCAATCCTCATTACAACCTTTGATATCTTCCTGCAGTCTATAGCTATCCTCCTCGCTGTCAACCGCACAGCCAACTTTTGTGTCGTCTGCAAATTTCTTGATCATTCCCCCTACGTTTACATCCAAAGCATTAATATGAACCACAAAAAGCAGGGGACCACACCCCACCTCTAGAATTCAGGTCTTGAGTTTATTTTTGTATTTAAAATCTTTCAGCTCCCTGAGGCAGCTCTGAGCTGACTGCTACTGCAACTGGGCTCCGGCTGCGATTTCCCGTGAAACACGTGCTGGGAGCCTCAGCGCTGCCGGGTTAGAAACGGGAGGAGCACGAGTGCTGAGGTGTGCGCATGATCGGGGGAGTGCGCACTGACAGCTCTCTGAAGGCACAGAGCTGCCTCAGGGAGTTGACAGATTTTAAATACAAAAATAAACTCAAGACCTGAATTCTAGAGGTGGGGTGTGGTCCTCTGCTTTTTGTGGTTCATATTAATGCTTTGGATGTAAATGTAGGGGGAATTATCAAGAAATTTGCAGATGACACAAAAATTGGCTGCTCGCTTGACAGCGAGGAGGATAGCTATAGACTGCAGGAAGATATCAATGGACTGGTCAGGTGGGCAGAAAAGTGGCAAATGGAATTCAACCCAGATAGGTGTGAAGTGATGCATTTGGGGAGGTCAGACAAGGAAAAGGATTATCCAATAAATGGGAGGATACTGAGAGGTATAGAGGAAGTGAGAGACCTTGGAGTGAGTGTCCACAGATCCCTGAAGGTAGCATGACAGGTTGATATGATGGTTAAGGCGGCATATGGAATCCTTTCCTTTATTAGCTGAGGGATAAAATATAATATCAGGGAGGTTATACTGGACTATGTAAAACATTAGTTAGGCCACAACTTGAGTATTGTGTTCAGTTCTGGTCAGCTCATTACAGAAAGGATGCAATTGCACTAGAAAGGGTGCAGAGCAGATGTTGCCAGGATTGGAAAATTGCAGCTATGAGGAAAGATTGGATAAGCCGGGGTTGTTCTCCTTGGAACAGAGGAGGCTGAGGGGAGATTTGATTGAGATGTACAAAATTGTGAGGGGCCTGGATAGAATGGATAGGAAGGGCCTATTTACTTTAGCAGAGAGGCCAATGACTAGGGGGCATAGTTTTAAAGTGATTGGTAGGAAGTTTACAGGGGAGGTGATGAATTTGTTTTCCACCCAGAGGGTTATGGAGGTCTGGAACTCATTGTCTGAAAGGGTGGTAGAGGTAGAAACCCTCAACTCATTTAAAAGGTGTCTGGGTATGCAACTAAAGTTCAGTAACCTGCTAGGGAGCTGGATTAGGCTGGGTGGCTCATTTGTTGGCTGGCACAGACACGATGGGCCAAGCAGCCTCATTCTGTGCCATAAACTTTCTAAAATTCTATGGCCAGAATTTTTCCCTTGTCCAGCGGGCGTGATGGGCGGGCCTGGGAGTGGCCGCGAAATTGACCGCCGCCCAAAATCGGGTTCCAACCGTGATTTCCCGTGAAACACGTGCTGCGAGCCTCAGCGCTGCCGGGTCAGGAGCGGGAGGAGCACAAGTGCTGAGGTGTGCGCATGAGCAAGGCAGTGCGCACTGACAGTGCGCACAGAGCTGCCTCAGGGAGCTAACAAATTTTAAATACAAAAATAAACCTTTTAACATATGAGATAAATATGTCCCCACTCAGTCACATGAAGAGGGACATGTGAAAAAGGATGTTAAAAATTCTTAAATTGTTCTTTTTAATAAGTGCAGGAAACCTCATCCATGTTAAAAATGCAAAGGCCATCTGCCCTATTCGCTTGCCCCCAACCGAACGGTTGAGCGGGCAGTGAAAAATGCAGCTTAATTAATTACTTAAGGGCCTTAATAGGCCTCTTAATTGGCGGCGGGTGCACTACCACCCCTCATGCACACCCGCCAACCAAAAGATCGCGAGTGCGTGATGGCATCGGGACACTCAGCCGACATCACTGCACACTATTTCATCCTGTTCGGGTCGGGCACGCGCCTGCCTACAGGATGAAAAATTTTGCCCTATGAGTGTGATTGCTCTCGATTTCGGGGGGGGAACTCTCCAGTGACTGGAGTTACATCTGGTACAAATGAAGATGGCTGTGGGAAGTCAATTATCTCAGCCCCAGGTCATCACTGCCAGAGTTCATCAGGGCTGCATCCTTGGGCCCAAATTACTTCATCTACTTCATCAACAACCTTCATTCTATCATACGGGCAAAAATTGGGGCTTTTTGCTGATGTTTGCACAATGCTCAGCTTCATTTGCAATTTCTCAGATAATGAAGTAGTCCATGCCCTCAGGCAACAAAATCTGGATATCACTCTGCCTTGGGTTGATAAATAGAAAATTGCATTCACACCACACATGTGCCAGGCAATGACCTTTCCAACAAGAGAGTGCTTGACCATCTCTCCTTGGCATTAAATGTCATTACAATGCCATACCACCGAGTCCTCCACCATCAGTATCCTGGGGTTGCCCATCAGTATCCTGGGATTGCCCATTGACCAAAACATTAACAAAGCAACCCACATTAGTTCTGTAGCTACTACAGGTCAGAGGCTGAATAGTTTATCTCCTGACAATGCGCATCTATATTATATGTCTAATGCCAGCCATTGAGGCTTCCCATTAAACATGATAGTAAAAGCTAACTCTATTATTTCAACTTTATATCATCCTGCTGAATCCTTATTGAAACCTTTTCAAGATCCCAACACAATTTCTATCATAGCCTACCCAAAGCTACACGCAAAATCCTAACTGTACTTCAATTCTTGTTTTTGTATTCAATTTTCAATGTAAACTCAGAGTTCCTATTTTCCCCATTCAATCATGGAGTGTCAGTGACAAGACCAGCCTTTATTGCACATCCCTAATTGTCCTTGAGAAGGTGGAGTGAGACATTTCCTTGAACTGCTGCAGTCTGTGTGATATTGGTACACCCACAGTGTTGTTAGGAAGGGAGTTCCAGGATTTTGACATAGTGACAGGGACGCAATGACAATATAGTTCCAAGTCTTTAGGGGAGGCGATGGTAGTGGTATTGTCGCTGGACTGGTATTCCGGAGACCCAGGGTAATGCTCTAGGGACCTGGATTCGAATCCCGCCTAGGCAGATGATGGAATTTGAATTCAATAAAAATCTGGAATTAAAAGTCCAGTGATGACCAAGAAACCACTGTCGATTGTTGTAAAAACCCATCTAATTCACTAATGTCCTTTAACAAAAGAAATCTGTCGTCCTTACCTGGTCTGGCCTACATGTGGGACTCTTAAATGCCTTCTGAAATAGCCTAGCATCAGTTGTAACAAGCCGCCACAAAGATACAAAAAAGGAATGAACTCAATCCAGGCACCGGAAACAACAGCGGCTCTGTCAACCCCGCAAGTCCTCCTTACTAACATCTGGGGGTTAGTGCCAAAATTGGGAGAGCTGTCTCACAGCAACAGCCTGACATAGTCATCCTCACGGAATCATACATTACAAATAATGTCCCAGACTCCACTATCACCATCCCTGAGTATGCCCTGTCCCACCAGTGACGCACAGTAGTATATAGACAGGAGGGAGTTGCCCTCGGAGTCCTCAACATCGACTCCGGACCCCATGAAGTCTCTTGGCATCGGATCAAACGTGGGCAAGGAAACTTCCCTCAGCTGATGAATCAGTGCTCCTCCATGTCAGGAGCAGTACCAAGTCATAACTAAAAATGAGGTGTCAGCCTGGTGAAGCTATAAAACAGGACTACTTGCATGACAAACAGCATAAGCAGCAAGTGATAGACAGAACTAAGCGATCCCACAACCAATGGATCAGATCCAAGCTCTGCAGTACTGCTAGACTGGGTCTAGTACTGTCCAAGTACTAGTCCAAGTACTGCCACATCCAGTCGGGAACGGTGGTGGACAATTAAACAACTCACTGGAAGAGGTGGCTCCACAAATATCCCCTTACTCAATAATGGAGAAGCCCAGCACAGCAGTGCAAAAGATAAAGCATTCGTAACAATCTTCAGCCAGAAGTGCCGAGCGGATGATCCACCTAGGCTTCCTCCGGAAATCCCAGCATCACAGATGTCAGTCTTCAGCCAATTCGATTCACTCCACGTGATATCAAAAAATGGCTAAAGGCACTGAGTACTGCAAAGACAATGGGCCCTGACAACATTCTGGCAATAGTGCTGAAGACTTGTGCTCCAGAACTTGCCACACCCCTAGCCAAGCTGTTCCAGTAGAGCTACAACACTGGCAACTATCCGGCTATGTGGAAAATTGACCAGGTATGCCCTATACACAAAAAGCAGGACAAATCCAACCCGGCCAATTACCGCCCCATCAGTTTACTCTCCATCATCAGTAAAGAAATGGAAGGGGTCATAAACAGTGCTATCAAGCAGCACTTGCTTAACCTGCTTACTGATGCCCACTTTGGGTTCCACCAGAGCCACTCAGCTCCTGACCTTGTTACAGCCATGGTTCAAACATGGACAAAAGAGCTGAACTCCCGACATGAGGCGAGAGTGACTGTCCTTGACTTCAAAGCAGCATTTGACCGAGTGTGGCATTATGAAGCCCTAGCAAAATTGGAGTCAATGGGAATCGGGGGAAAACTCTCCGCTGGTTGGAGTCATACCTAGCACAAAGAAAGTGTTTGTTGGAGATCAGTCACCTCAGCTTTAGGGCATCACTGCAGGAGTTCCTCGGGGTAGTGTCACTAGACCCAACCATCTTCAGCTGCTTCATCAATGGCCTTCCTTCCATCATAAGGTCAGAAGTGGGGATGTTCGCTGATGATTGCAAAATGTTTAGCACCATTCGCGACTCCTCAGATATTAAAGCTGTCCATGTCCAAATGCAGCAAGACCAGGACAACATCCAGGCTTGGGTTGACAAGTGGCAAGTAACATTCGCACCACAGAAATGTCAGGCAATGACCATCTCCAACAAGAGAGAATCCGACCATCGGCCTTTGATGTTAAATGGCATTACCATCACTGAATCCTCCACTATCAACAACCTGGGGGGGTTACCATTGACCAGAAACTGAACTGGACTAGCCATATAAATACTGTGACTACAAGATTAGGTCAGTGGCTAGGAATAGTGCAATGAGTAACTCGCCTCCTGATGCCCCAAAGTCTGCCCACCATCTACAAGGCACAAGTCAGGAGTGTGATGAAGTACACCCCACTTGCCAGGATGAGTGCAGCTCCTACAACACTGAAGAAGCTGGACACCATCCAGGACAAAGTAGTCCGCTTGACTGGCACCACATCCACAAACATTCACTCCCTCCACCACCGATAAACAGTAGCATCAGTGTGTATCATCTACAAGACGCGCTGCAGGAATTCACCAAACCTCCTTAGACAGCACCTTCCAAACGCACAACCACTACAATCTAGAAGGACAAGGGCAGCAGATAGATGGAAACACCACCATCTGGAAGTTCCCCTCCAAGTCACTCACCATCCTGACTTGGAAATATATCGCCACTCCTTCACTGTCGCTGGATCAAAATCCAACTCCCTTCCTAACAGTACTGTGGGTGTACCTACACCTCATGGACTGCAGCGGTTCAAAAAGGCAGCTCACCATTACCTTCTTAAGGGCAACTAGGGATGGGCAGTAAATGCTGGCCCAGCCAGTGAAGTCCACATTCCGTGAATGAATTAAAAAGTCAGGATAGTGTGTGACTTGAAGGGGGGCAGTTGGGTGGAGTGAAGTGTGGTGTTCCCAGGCGTCTGCTGCCCTTCTTCTTTAGGTTTTAACACTCTCTCTTGTTCAAGATGCTTGTTCAAGGCGTGATCCAACTGCAGCCCTGTACAAATTGAGCATGGCTTCCTATTACATTAATTTGTGTTGGCTGTGTAGTTCAGCATTTTGATAACTTTAGTGATTCCACATTGGTTAGATATGCTGAACATCATTCTAGATACTCATCATACTGAATGTTAAAACAGCCATATCCATATAATTTCTTCACTTCAAAGAAAATTATGATATTTGTGATTCTCAAGTTATAAACAATGCTAGGTTTAGCACAACTGCATGAGATAGAGTACCCCCTCCACCCGCTTTGTAATAATCCTGTACCCACAATTTATTCAGTGTTGTAACAATAAATACTAATCAGAAAAATAAATTACTTGAGAATTCTGCCAGTTGTTGACTGCTCTTTTCCCCAGTAGTAAAGGTCAATCCCAAAAGGTATCACAGGAGCTTTTTCTAATTCTGCTTCCCTTTTCCTTTTCCTGTCATGTCCATTGGATAATTCAGGTCTTGCTGATGTAGATGCCTGTATGTCTTCTCTGTCTGAGGTTCCAGGCAGGCTGTTGGAAGAACATATATTAAAAAAAATCAATAGAAGATAATGTGCTGCACAATCACTGTTCTAGTTTCATTAACCTTTGCACTAACATTCACATTAATGCAGACCCACTTTGACTAACACTGTCATTATACACATTACAACTTGCCAGTGAATTTGATGAAGTTTCCAGCAAGCAACTTACTCCAAGGATTATAGATAATTCTGGAGGTCATCCAGGGGAAAATAAAAGTGGACACAGCTTAGAAGAGTGACAACTAAAAAGGTACAATGGCAAATTTTACTGGCCACCTTTCTCTCTTCATCACTTTTCTTCTCCAGCATTTTACTTCAATAGCAACTACATTTAAAACACTTGAAAAATTATACAAGTTATTTTTTAGGAAAGAGAAATCCAAATGTACATTTGAACATTACATTTTAAGAACTGTGAACTTATAGAAAACTACATTTCTAAATTTAAATAAGCTCGTCATGCCCTCAGGATATCACAAAGTCTCATCGTAATCGACAAGTTACTTTGAAGTGCTGCCACTGTAGGCAAATGTGTAATGCAAACTGTGCACAAGATCACAAAAACAGCAAACAAAACAAATCTGTCTTTTTTTTAAAAAAAGTTTTTTAAACAGAATGCTTGCCAGGAAACCAGGAGAAATCCCAACTCTTTGCATAGCACTACGAGATCTTTAAATCCATCTGAACAGGCAGATGGGAACTCAGTTTAGTGTCTTATCCACAAAGACGGCACCTCCAACAATGACACCCTTCCTCAGCACTGCTGTGCTCAAATTCTGCAATGGGGCATGAACCCAGAACTTGTCATTCTGAGCTGAGAAAGCTACCAGCTGAACTAAGCTGACACTTAGTAAATAGAAAAGGAAATTGAAAATTCTAAACCAAATGAACTACACAAGTGTTCTTTTGATCCTCTGAAGGCTAATAGTACAAAGTAATTCATAAATGCTCAGATATAACTAGATACTACAGGTCAACAGGTATGGATAGATGACACATTTTCATATTTCTTTGTGTATTTTGTTTGATTTTAAAACTGTTAAACCAGTAATTTTCTTTATAGTTATATATCCAGTCTGGTTTAAATCAGGTATCATTGAAATTACAGTGTAGGAGGTCTGTGTCAGTGCTTTTCACACACTTACTCAATTCCCTTTTAAATAGGTTAGAATTTCTGGCTGAAAAGACACTGGTTGAAAAATATTCCATGTTCCAATAATCCTCAGTCAAAAGAGTTCTTCTGATTTCTCCTTTCATTTTTCTAGTGATGTTCCTAAATATATGCTCTCCTATGGCTTAGGACTCCCTACGAGCAATAGCTGTTGGAAGTGTAGTGGAGACCCCATTCATACAGGTAAACGGGGTTTCCAACACACTTCTGGCAGCAAACAGGGGTAACTCCAAGTGAATTCCAATGCTTCACTATTTACCCTCACAAACCCCATCCTAATCTTGAACAAAATATACATTAGATGCTATTGTAACCTTCTCTATTCCATTGGGGAAAAAGCCCCAATTTTCTAAAATATTTTCTTCATAACTACAGCCTCTAATTCTGGTGCCATTTCAATTAATCTGGCTTTTCCAATGATCTTCCTAAAACTAGTACTTCCTTCATCTAACTGGTACTTAGAAGTCCACACAGTATGCCAGCTGCAGCCTAACAAAAATGTTAAAGAAATTTAACATTGTTTTCTTTTTTTTATATTCATTGCTCTTATTTATAAATCCCAGAATATATTTTGCTGTATGCTTAAATTGTCCTAGAAATGCTCATGTGCTGTACAATTGATCGATTATGACCAGCAGATAGGTTGCCAACAGAACAGATTTTATAGCAAATCTTTATTTTCCCTTCAATGAAGGCTCTGGCTCTAACTGGAATACAATTCCATGGTGCAGCAGTTTTCTACAGTTGCCATTCTTCATTTGTGCGCCTGACCAAGGAGAGTTAGTAGGCTATTCAACCACAGGGGCAATCACACCCAAGCTTAATCATGTGTTCACTTTATGTCCAAACACATATTTTTCAGCAAGGGTCACTGAAAAGCAATTGAAATTGTGAACCCATGCTGCTTTTCTCTTCTTCTCTATGACAAACGGGACAAGACAAATTGTAATAGCCCTTTCGCCCTCACAGCTGAGGTCAGCTAGCTGAGAACAAACTCAAAAATGTCCCGTTTCTCTATTCTCCAATACCAAATGTTACAACTTGTGGTAGCTCAGCAAACAACCTTTCTCCAGAATTTTATTGGTATGGTTTTATTGTCTGTGAAATGTGTTTAGGTCATTGATGGTACTTTTTCGGCAATTTGGACTATGGAATTTCTACTTGGCCAGGTTGTTTTCACTTAATTTTTGAAGAGAACAATACATTTGGAAGGATTATGAAAGTGTTTTTTTCCAGTGCAGGCAAAAGCAAAATCAGTGTCAAGATTTGGAACCACTTGAAGAAAACCCCTTAGGTCAATGAGTGCTGAAAGTGGTCATCAGAATCAATGCTGACATACAGCAACATCAAGGATTCTTTAACACTTTGAAGATTCAAAAGTCACGGCAGAGTTATATTATCATCGCCGCCATGCAATTTTACTTCACTGCAGGGGAGTCTCATGCTGTTTGCTGCCTGCCATGCAATTTTACTTCAGTGCCAGTGAGTCTTACATTGTTTGCTGCCTACCAGCAGAAAGGTGGGAGGAGCCAACTGGCTAGAGAGGCCCAGGTGATTTTTAAAACTTCACCTCTCCTTGAACTACTTGTGAACTAGGAGGAGCAGGAGTGTTCCACCACCACCTCTCCTTTACCCACAAGAAGTACATCTGTTTCCCCAGCCACTGTATCTACCCACTGACTTCAGTCTTTGGGGAACCTTTAGTACTGCCATTCCTTCAATCAGACAACACGAAGAAGAATCCCCAGCCGGCCTTCGATCTTATCGTTAACAAGGAATTCCCAGCCATCCCAATTCTTAGTCTGAGGTTACAACAATCCCCAGTACACTGGCTGCCAAAGACCATTTCCATGGGACCCCAGCTGAGGCCTCCTGCAGTCAAATACCAACTCCTGCCTGCCTGCCAGTAATGAATCTGGCTGGGAAGTTTCATGTAAATAAGGCCTGTCTGTCTGTCAGTGGAGCTCTATGTTCCCAATATAGCCTGGTGCCCCACCTGGTTTGGGTACACTGCCTTCCTCCCCACTACCTTCTCCCAAAATAAAAATCGAGGCTATGCTATCAATCTAAATAACTAGATATTAAACTTGGCAGGACTGAGCAAATATTACATACAATACAACTGAAACTGGAAGATACTGTCTGCCCTCTTGTGTACATTTCCATTTATTACAAGAAAGAATGCACCACTGATAATTTAAAGTCACTATGCTGAGACCAGCAGCACTCATGTTTCTCTGCAACCATTATGATGTATCATCTAGCTGCAGTCATTATGACCATATTCGCTATCAGTGTCATTGCCACCTAACTAATGAAGCTGTACGGCTTGATTAGATTCCCTCAAAGATAGCCGATCATACAAACCTAACTTCAATCATTTGTCTAAGAAAAGATTATTTGCCACTCTCCACTAATCTGGTGAAACTATGAAGAAACTGTCTAGTTGTTCTCCCTCATCCATCTGGTATGAGGTCAAGTCTTACTAGCAAGGCCATCATGAGTAGTCAGTCTCAGACATTCCCAGATAGATTGCTCAACTGGTTGGGGTACATTTCCTTCGTCTGTTCCTGCCAAGTGACCTGAAACCCTTCAACTAATTCATAAAGGCCAAATTGTTTCTACTGGATCGATTCAAAGAACTCAGTCACTGAAACCACAGTACAATTACTTGATCAAGATCTATTTCAGCAGTGCGTTCTTCAGTGTGCCACTACATCATGAATTTCAAAAGCTTCTCAGCTTCATTAACAAAGATTCAATTTGCATTGTCTTTGTCTTGTTCAACAGAAAGTACCTCCCTTAACATGCTGCAATCAGTAGCCTCACTGCTGAGGAAGCTGGGCCTCTAAGACCAGGTAACATTCTTCTGTTAACTACCAATCTTCTTCAATTCTACTCCTAGGTAATTTCTAGTCAACGGGAAGTGCATATTTTATCCTTTACAGTTATTGGATTTACTTAGACACAAATTGTACCTCAAATTATTCTGGACAGTTATCCTGACAGTTATTCTCACCTACTACAACGTATACGTTGTTCACAATGAGACACTTCTTTGATCGGCCATGGTTGCACTGGTTCCAATTGTATAATTGCTTTAAACAAAAATGCAAAAAGCAGATGTTAGAAATCAAAAGCAGAACATGCTGGAAAAAGCCAGCGGGCCAGTCAGCACGATTCGGAAACTTTAACTTATGGCCGGAATTTTCCGGCCCTGTTTGGTGTTGGGTGTCATGGCAGGTGGGGTGGGCGAGGGGACACACAATATGGCGAGATGGCCAAAAATCTTGTTTTATGCCCTCATGAAACCAGTCCGCTCCACCCATCAATGCTGGACCATGTTTCTCGCTGCCTTACATCAGGGGGTGGGGGGGGGGGGGTGAAGCGGTCACACACTTGGAAAAGCTTATCAAAAGTGAGCATTCTTCCACAGCTGAGACCATTCAGCTGCAGCTCCATTTTTATTTATGGATATGGGTGTCGTTGGCTAGACCAGCATTTATTGCCCATCCCTAATTGCCCTTGAGAAGGTGGTGGTGAGCTGCCTTCTTGAACCCTGCAGCCCATGTGGTGTAGGTACACCCACAGCGCTGTCAGGAAGGGAGTTCCAGGATTTTGACCCTTAGGGTTGGGCCTCTGAAGCTTTGCTGCCCACTCATGCAATTCAAAAGCATGAAAGTGCCAACAAATGCTCCAGAACTTTTCATTCCTCAGGCGCAGAATGAAAATATGTGTTTTAGGGGGCAGCAGAGCAATTGGCCAACTGAACAAGTTGTACAACCCCCTTGCAAAAGATGGCCATGGAGCAGTCACTGGTGGAGGTGCTCAGAGCCTCTTGCAATGTCTTCATTAAGGTTTGGACCAGTATCCATGATGGTTCAAGCTAACAGTGCAGCCTTGCAGTGCAGGTTAAGAGAATGCCTGAGCCTGAGCTGAGGGCACAGCAGACAGTCCAGTGGCCGAAGCTGCCGCCACCTGATCAAGGAGGTGGGTTTCAAACAGCCAATGAGCGCACTACACACATGCCATCCAAGTGGTGGCCAGCACTCACCTGCATGCTTGAAGGGGCCTTCAGACTTAACTAAGAGAGGTTCTTAGGACACCCTCCTATCTCTCTCTTTGATCCTGCAGAAGGAGAGCATCAGGATCATGGAGCCTGGTGATTTAGCGATGTACCTCATGGCTTACAGAGACCAGAAAAGGAGGAGGAGAGCAGTGGAAGCGCCTGGCTCGGCATGATGAAGGGTGGCTGGGCCTGCTACACACGCAGCTGAAGATCCACAGCGCAGGAGTAGGCCATTCAGCCCCTGGAGCCTGCTCCACCATTTAATAAGATCATGGCTGATCTGATAGAACCTCAAATCTGCATCCTTCCTAGCCCTGATAACCTATCACTCCATTGCTTACCAAGAATCTATCCACCCCTGCCTTAAAAATATTCAGAGATTCTGCTTCCACTGCCTTTTTAGGAAGAGAGTGCCAAAGATTCACGAACCTGAGAGAAAAAAATTCTCCTCATCTCTGTTTTAAATGGGCGACCCCTTATTTTTAAACAAGTGACCCCTAGTTCTAGATTCTCCCACCAGAGGAAACATTCTTTCCACATCCACCCTGTCAAGAGCCCTCAGGATCATATATGTTTCAATCAAATGGCCTCTTAATCTTCTAAACTCCAGCAGATACAAGCCTAGTCTGTCCAACCTTTCCTCATAAGACAACCCACCCATTCCAGGTATTAGTCCGGTAAACCTCTGAATTGCTTCCAATGCATTTACATCCTTCCTTAAATAAGGTGACCAACATTGTACACAGTACTCCAAATGTGGTTTCAATAGTGCCCTGTACAACTGAAGCATAACCTCCCTACTTTTGAATTCAATTCCCTTTGCGATAAATGTTAACATTCTATTGGCTTTCCTAATTACTTGCTGTACCTGCATACTAGCCTTTTGTGATTCATGCACTAAGACACCTAGATCCCATTGCATCTCACAGCTCTGCAAGCTCTCACCATTTAGATAATATGCCTCTCTTTTATTCTTCCTGCCAAAACAGACAATTTCACATTTTCCCACATTATACTCCAGTTGCCAGATCTTTGCCCACTCACTTAACCTATCTATATCTTTTGTAGCCTCCTTATGTCCTCTTCACAACTTACTTTCCTACATATCTTTGTGTGATCAGCAAATTTGGCAACCATCCCATCCATCCCTTCATCCAAGTCATTTATATAAATTGTAAACAGTTGAGTCCCAGCATTGATCCCTGTGACACACCACTCGTTACATCTTGCCAACCTGAAAAAGACCCATTTATGCCTACTCTCTGCTTCCTGTTAGCCAGTTAATCTTCTATCTATGCCAATATATTACCACCCATGCCATGAGCTTTTATTTTCCACAATAACCTTTGATGTAGCACTTTATCAAATGCCTTCCGGAAATCTAAGTACAATACATCCACTGGTTCCCCTTCATCCACAGCACGTTACTTCCTCGAAGAACTCCAATTAATCGGTTAAACACGTGTTCCCTTTCACAAAGCCATGCTGACTCTGCCTGATTACCTTATCCAACTTCCCTGCTATAGCTTTTTTAATAATAGCTTCTAACATTTTCCCTACGACAAATGTTACACTAACTGGCCTGTAGTTTTCCGCTTTCTGTCTCCCTCCCTTTTTGAATAATGGAGTTACATTTGCTATCTTCCAATCTAATGGGACCTTCTCCGAATCTAGGGAGTTTCGGAAAATTAAAACCAATGCATCAACTATCTCACTAGACACTTCTTTTAAGACCCTAGGATGAAGCCCATCAGGATCCAGACACTTGTCAGCCTGCAGCATTTACTCAGTGCCACTTCTCTGATGATTGTAATTTTCCTGAGTTCCTCCCTACCTTCCATTTCCTGATTTACAGCTCCCTCAGAGATGTTACTTGTATCCTCTACAGCAAAGACTGATTCAAAATACCTGTTCAATTCATCTGCCATTTCCATGATTTCCATTATCAATTCTCCAGGCCCACTTTCTATAGGACCAACACTCACTTAACTTGTTTCTTTTTAAATTATTTATAGAAGCCCTTACTATCTGTTTTTATATTCCTGGCTAGTTTTCTCTTGTACTCTAATTTTTCCCTCCTTATTAATCTTTCAATCATCCTTTGCTGTTACTTATATTCTGTCCAATCTTCTGGCCTTTCACCTATCTTTGCACAATTATATGCTTTTTCTTTCAGTCTGATACTATCTTTAACCATTCTAATGAACCACGGATGGTGTGTCCATCTTGGACTTTTTCTTACTCGTTGGGATGCATCTATTCTGTATATTATGAAATATCCTCTTAAATGTTTGCCACTGCAACACTATTGCATATCCCTTTACCTATTTTGTCAATTCACTTTTGGCAGCTCTGCTTTCATGCCCTCATAATTGCCCTTATTTAAGTTTAAAAACAGTTTCAGACCCACTCCTCTCTTCCTCAAACTGAATGTAAAATTCAATCATATTATGATTGCTGCAACTTAGAGGCGCCATCACCATGAGATCATTAAGTAATCCCATCTCGTTGCACAATACCAGGTCTAGTATAGCTGCTCTCAGTTTGGCTCCAGAACATGCTGTTCTAAGAAACTATCCTGGAAACATTCTATGAACTCCTCATCTAGGCTACCTTTGCCCATCTGACTTTTCCAGTCAACATGTAGATTAAAATCTCCCACGATTATCTACCCAAACCGTTTTCACATCCTGGTTCCCTGCTCATCCCACTCTATTGTGCTAACACTATCATTAACTAACAGAGCAACCACTCCACCTTTTCTTCACTTCCTGTCCTTCCTAAATGTCCTACGCTCTTTAATATTCAGGTCCCAATCCATGTTTCTGAATGGCTATCAAACTGTAGTTATTTATTTCTACGTGTGCTCTCAGTTCACACATTCAGATACTGAGCCTTTAGTATTTATCCTTTTATTCTTTTTATAACCTCTAATCCGTTCTGTTAATTTGCTGTTATATTTGTACTCTCTATCCTTTCTTGTCACAGTCTGTTTTTCATTTTCTTTAATAATACCTTTCTCTTTTGCCTGGTCCCTATTCTTTGATTTACCACATCTTCCTAAATTTGTACCCTTGCACACACTACTTAGTTTAAAACCTCTCTCCTTCCCTAGTTATGCAGCTCACAAGAACACCGGTCCCAGCATGGTTCAGGTATAGGCCGTCCCAACGATACAAATTCCACTTCCCCAGTATTGGTGCCAGTGCCCCACAAACTGGAACCCACTTCCTCCACACCAATCTTTGAATCACACATTCATCTCCCTAATCTGATTCCTCCTATGCCAATTTGTACATGGCTCAGGTAATAACTCAGAGATTATGACCTTTGAGGTTCTACTTCCTAATTTGGTGCCAAGCTCCTCATACTGACTTTGCAGAACCTCCTTCTTTGTCCTGCCTACGTCATTGGTACCAACATAGACCACAACGACTGGCGCATCCCCTCCCACTGCAAGTTCCTCTGCAGCCCTGAGCAGATGCCCCAAACCCTGGCACCAGGCAGGCAACACAGCCCTCTGAATTCACGCTCTTTGCTGCATAGAACAGTGCCAATCCCTGCCACTACATTCCTTGTAACTTCCCCTGCTTGAATGGCATCCTGTACCACAGTGCCATGGCCAGTTAGCTCATCCACCCCGCAGCCCCAATCTCATCCAAACAAGCTGAAAAAATCTCAAACCTGTTGGACTATTGCAAGGGCTGAGGCTCCTGCACTCCCACCCTCTGCATTCCTTTACCTGCCTCACTTGCAGTCACATCCTCCTGTCCATGTCCACTGACCAAATCAGAAGAGTCTATCCTAAGGGGTGTGACCGCCTTCTGGAATTAAGTGTCCAGGTAACTTTCCCCCTTCCTGATATGCCACAGTGTCTGCAGCTCCACCTCCAGCTCAATAACTCAGAGCCGAAGTTCCTGCAGCCGCAAACACTTACTGCATATGTGTTTGTCCTGGATCACATCAGTATCCAGAAACTCCCACATCCTGCAACTGCAGCACATCACCTGTCCTGCCATCTCCAACTTGTTAAATTAATTAATAAAGCCTACACTTCCCACTGGGTTTTGGCGCTGTCAGTAAACTTTACAATAATGAGTAAACAGTACAGTGCTTACAATACTGATAAAACTAATAATGCCAGTTACTGGTTTACCTGCTCCCTCTGTTGCATCAAAGTGGAAATCAAATACTAGAGGCTGAAAAAGGATAAAAGAACCTCCTCCTCACCCTTCACCGAACTCCCCACTCAGCACACTTTGACCGAGAACCAGTGTTGCCAAAGGCTGCGCATGCCTAGGGAACTGGTTGATCACATCTGCCCCCTGCTGCAGGATTTGGTGCCACATGTGCACGACAGTCATCCACTGCCGGTGGCCATGAAAGTGACTGTAGCACTCAATTTTTAATGCCAATGGTGCTTTCCAGAGCTCCACATGTGACCTGTGTGGGATCTCACAAGCCTCCTCGCACAAGTGTATCCAGGAGGTCATGGACACCACTTTCGTGAAGGCACAGAACTTTGTGCATTTCGCTCGCGATCAGGAAAGCCAGGAAGCAAGAGCACTCGGATTTGCACAGATCTAAGGTTTTCTACAGGTGCAGGGTGCCATCGACTGCACTCACCTGGGTGAGTCAGCTACATTGGCTGCAAGGGCTTCCACTCGCTGATTGTTCAGCTGGTGTGTGACCACCACAAACACATCCTCCAGGTCTGCGCTTGATTCCTAGGGAGAGTCCACGACTCCCTGGGCAGGTCTCAAATCCCTGACATCTTCCAGGGTCCAGAGAGGCTGCAGGGCTGGCTCCTCAGGGACAACCTCCTTGAGGTTGTGGCTGATGACACCCATGCGGCAGCCTCAGACTGCAGCAGAGCGATGGTGCAATGGAAGCTCATGCTGCGACGCGGATTTCGGTGAAGCAAACAATTAGCTTTTTGAAAACGAGCTTCCGGTGCCTCAATACGTCCAGTGGAGCATCGCAATACATTCCCCAGAAGGTGTTGTGCTTGCTGCTCTCCATAACCTGGCACTGCAACGGGGGGAGAGCCTGGCTGAGGAGGTGGTGGAGGAGTTGCCCGTATCATCCGACGAGGACGCCGCCAAAGGGGTTGATGATGATGAGGTCCCTGGAGGCGAGGGTTCCGGCAGTGAGGCCATTGCACTGGCCAGACGAGGCAGGTGTGCTCGGGAGGCCCTCATTGCCGCAAGAGTCGTGGCAGATGATGACGAGGTGCAGTGAGGGCAGTTCTGACATCCTCACCTTTCGCCTGTGAACGTCTGACTCCTGCGGCTGGTGGCAGCGCACATACCCTCAGTGCTCAGGCTCATGTCATGGAGATGCAGCGGAGGCCCTAATAGTCGCTAGAGTCCAGGAGGACGATGACAACATGCAGTGAGGACACTCTATTGATCTGCACATTGCCTCTGTGAATGCCTGCCTCCTGTCTGACTGAGGACAACTCGCTTGCGCTTTGTGATCAGGGTCATTTCATGGAGAGGCAGCCGTGAAACTTTAAATGCACCTGATCCTTTGTCAGCCTTCAACACCTGACCCCTTCAGGAGCACAGTGTCATTGGTCACAGATGCTGAATGGATGGGGGGCTAACAGCACAGAGAGCATGATGGAACTCTGATGTCTGCCCACGACATTCTGGTAGCAACAAACATCTTGGAGGTGCAGGCATCACTAGCGTGTGCAGTGAGTGTGAAGCTGGACTATCACTTTGGTCTGAAGATTACACATTGCACAGGGAAGAGGCTCTGGAACGAGATGCCTGCCTTTATCTTGTGCAGGAACCAAAGATTCACACTCAAGTAACACGAAAGCTGCTCATCATAATAAGGAGCCATAAGCAAGGAGACATTCTTGGGAGTTTATTTACAGTCGTGAACATTAAATACAAGTGATTAACACCTGTGCCCGGGGTGTGCAACTTCATCTTCTTAACCTTCCTGAACCTGCCACTACACCTTGATGCTCCCCCGAGATCCACAGCAGAGGTGGAGGCAGCCTGCTGACTGCTAGGTCCTGTCTGTGATGACTTTGGCGGGCATCCTCTGGAGCGCAGAGACCTGGAGGGCCCCGGTCTGCTTTCGAGTCCTGCTGTGTGGCAGCAGCACACTCCCAGAGTCACCGGTGTGGATGGCCCCAGAGTGTGCACCTGCTAATCCTTCTCCCTATGGGTGCCTGAGGGCCACCAGTTCACTCCCTGAAGGAATGGGAAAGCTGGAGTGAGATCAAGCTGGCCTGCATCCCTCTCGTGTTGGCCCTGTTGGAAGCCAACTATGGCGTCAGCAATGGAATTCAGCCATGCAGCAGTGCAGAATCAACGTCCTGGACAAAGGTCTCCATGGCAGCTGCCATCCTGCCAGTGTTGACCTCAGTGCATTGGCATGTCAGCGCTATCACCTCAGACCGAAGGCAGATGGACTCCTCCACTGTGCCTTGCAATCTGAGGAATGCAGCAGACATCTCTTCCTGATGTTCCTGAGTTTGTCTTTGCAGCTCCAGAAACTGAGGCATGGCCTCCAGCAGTCCTCCAAGTGCCAAAGACCTGGGAATTCCCTGCTGCCACCTGCTGTGGATCAGACAGTGTGATGCGCTTACCAGATTGTGATACCAAGGCTACTCAAGAACTAGGTCCCACCAAAGTACGTGCATCCCTGCGCTGGTAGAGGGTGTGGGTGAGCACTGCGACGGGTCTTCAATTAGGGTGCCATCAGATTCTTCTACAAGGTGTCTTCAGGGCTGGAGTTGACAACCTGTCTCGTGGACCCCCTCAGCTGCTTCCTAGATGTACCTGCGAAAGCAAGGAGAGATAATTAGAGCACGGCATGGGATTGCAAAACAGGGAAACTCACTCATAGCATGGTTGTCTGATAGATGCTGCACTGCTGCATCCTCACTTGATTGAGTACTGCCGACCTCACCGTCAGCACAGGAATGGTCTAGATCATCACCAGCCAGCTGGATGACCCTAATAATGTTTGAGGACCTTGATGTCAGACATTCCTTCACCAGTCTACAGCCTCTCCCTTTTGTTGTGGTGCCAGCTTATCCTGCAAGAAGACCGATGGAGAGTGTAAAAGCAGGATGCCTCCCAAGCAGATGAGAAGAATGTCTGGCATGTGTGGATGGTGAGTGGTGCCATGGACAGGATGTGGACACAACTTGCAGGGCAGATGAGAGTGAATGGTGATGTCCCTTGAACTGGCAGTGAGTGAGATCCCTGTGGATGTGTGATGGATTTGAGATTGAGAGAGTTCAGAGTGATGAGAAAAGTGACTTACCCTGGCAGAACGGAGGAGATCATTCATCGTCTTTCAGCACTGGGTGGCTATCCTCTTTTACAGGGCATTGGCGCCCACCACCGCTGCCACTGCCTCCCATGCTGGATTTGTCACCTTGCTTGCTGGTCTTCACCGTGGGCCTCCACTGCATCTAGTAGGTGCCCGAGGGAGGCATCACTAAATTTTGAGGCAGCACTTTTCCTCCCTTTGGCAGCCATGGCTTTGCAGCAACTTCCAATGCCTTAACAGAGTGCTAGTTCTGTGCAGGGACACTCCTTAAACATGGCGCCCGGATTACTGAAGGCCTGAGGTGACAGCAGAGTGGGCAAATCAAAGGCTGCCCCACCAGTGATCCGGCGCATTTCCAACGAATGCATTATTATACAGGCAGGACATACCGGGAATGAGACGATACAATGTGAAAACTCACCGTTGCACTAGTGGGTAAAACGTCCTTTCTCCTACCCCCTTACCACAGTATGTGCAAATCTGGGACAATTCTGCCCTATGAGCCTTCTTGCAGACCTAAGTGCAATTTTCATAGGCCTGAATTTTGCACATGTTGTGCCCACGCAATCGGTGGGCCAGGAAGCAGCCACAACTGCCACTTCCACCCGTGAACATCAAAACAACGCAAATTCAGTTCGGGGCCAGCCAGTGTGAAATGTGCCCCCACATTGAAGAAGGCCTGCCAGCAGGGGCGGGAGTGTGGTGGGCACCGGTCCAATGGGGACCTAGCAGAGTTTTTAAATTGGCTGAGGCAGCACCCTGAAGCCTGCTAAGAGTTCCAGCGGAGGCACAGAGAGCTGTCCAAACTTAAGCTGAGGTTATGGCATCAGTACCCACTCGACACGCCAGGTGGGAGGGCAATGCAGGTGGACACTCATCCAAGGAGTGCTTGAGCATGCTCATGGAGGCAGTGAGTGCCAGGTGGGACATCCTGACGCTGCGGGATGGCAAAAAGAGGATACCCCACCAAATGTATAAGGTCTGAGCAGAAGTTACAGCCCAGGTCAGTGGGCACGACATGGTGCACTGCACTTTGATTCAGTGCCGAAAAAGGTTTAATGATCTTCTGCATTTGGGAAGGAAGTGTACAAATTTGGCACGGTACTGTGTGGAGAAGGCTTGAAGGGAGGCCATCCTTCGTGGCACTCAGGGGTATGGGATTCAGAGTAACAGCAGGCACATATACCTGTACCTGCTAAGATTGGGAGATCAGATCGGTAGTCCTGGGTGCATATAAGGATCAGGTGTGCAATTGTGATGGGCACTTCACCCTGCTTCCTGGGGGGGGTGCAGGTGGCCAGACTGCTCATCCTGAACAATTATGAGATGGACGCCCTTGAGCTCAAGCTCAAGTGCGTACCAAGGTCATTAGGTCATGGAGAGGCAGGCGTCCAGAGGAAGGTAAGAATCCAGTGGACAGATGCGGGTCAGGCGGAGACTGCAAACAATGTAGGGTCCTCTCGTCTCAAAAGATAACTTCTAATCAAGAGCCCCAAGTGATCCAGCAATGATGATGGCACCATGATGCTGCTGTCCATAGTCTCACCAGGCCACCTAGAATGCACATTCAATATGCGATGATTGCTGCCACTGACATGTCGTCTTCCTCCCTCAGATGTGCCATCCTCCAGAGGCAATTGGGATCCCGAGGACCCTCAACTGACACCAGAGGAGGAGCCCCACATACATCCACCTGCGTCACACCCTCTCTTGCTACCAGGCACCAGCTCAGATACAAGGACATCAGTGGGCTGTAGTTCGTTGGCTGAAATGGTTATGCACTCTGGGGAGCATCTTGCTGCACTGGACCTCAGACATGTGAGGTAGCTGGATTTCTGCCTGTACACTCTGGCAGCAGGTTAATGACATCTTCTGCGTTCCCTTCTGCCTTGTTCTCCCTGCTGGCACTGCACCCCCTGTGCCTGCGCCTCTCCTCCCACAGGTCTGTCCCTGCGATGCTGCCTGCAGACACCTGGCTTCCTCTCCCTTCTGCCCCCTCTTCCTCCTCAGAGGAGGTCCCCCCAGCGGAGTACACAATTCCCATCTGCTGAGCTGCATATGGCACTGTCCCATGCACTGAAGGCTGCACTCAGCAGAAATGCTCTAAGAGAGCTGACACAACAAAAGAGTCCTCAAAACAAAGCTAACAAAGCAAAAGCTACAGAAGAAACCACAAGAAAAGGTCTGAAATTTCAGCAAACAAGCAGCAGCAAACTCTCAGCTGAACTCCTAACCACTCTCTCAGCCAATGCTCAGCTCCCCCTTAATCCCTCCCTTCGATGAGAAAAGTGAAAATAGGAGTTGGCCGCCTGCCAGTGTTGCTCAAGCAGTGAGCGCAAAATTACACGAGTAATGCAAATTTGCCTTCAATTGCACTTTTGATTGTCTTAAGTGGCTGATTAATTGTTGGCGAGCATGTGTCAAGTCCCACACACGCCTGATGACCGAAATATCGCGCGAGTGCGCAATGACATTGAGACACGCGCCCGACATCTTCTCGCAGGATTTAACACTCTTCCAGGACAGGCACACGCCCACTACTAGTGCATAAAATTCTTGCCATAGTATTTTACATTAAACATGGAGGTTTCTTAGGCCACTGCAACTTTGCTGGCTTCTATCCCTGTTCTTCCTTCATATCCTTGTAAAATTATTTTTGAAGTAGTTCCCTTTCAAAAGCTATTATGAATTTTGCAACTACCATTATTTCATGAGTGAAATTTTACCAGTCTCAGAGGCGGCTTTGAAGGTGGAACTGTGAGTAAAGTAGGACAACAGGTCAGTGTGCCACACTGAGCTTGCTGCAAGTGGGATGAAACTGGCAATGGCTATTCATTCAGTAGTGGCTCATTGCCAATCTACACATTTAATGGTCCACTTATAGGCAGGTTGGGGACATTGCAGGAACCTTTTCAGCGGCGTACAGGCCCTTCCCACCATGACCAAAACTCGGTACGTGCCTGGAGGTGGTTTGCTGGTGGGAAGCTAGGGGGGCCCTGCAAGGCCTATTTTAGCTTCACCCAACTAACCCCACCCCTGATGGAACAGGGGTCAGTTGCTCAGCTGCAGGCCATCTGGGAAGGGGTTTCCTCTTCTCTAAAGGGGTGGCCATAGCACCTGTGGACATAGCTTATTGTTTAAAAAGCTGAACATCTTGAGGTGTTCACTGAAGAGATGAGACGCACTTGTTGTCCCCTTCTTACAGCAGCAGCTTCTACCACTGCCAGATGGTCTGCTGTCTTTCCAAGGCTGCAGGCCCTCTATTTGTACTTATTGCCTCAAGAACCTCCTTGCCGTCCTTAATTGGGCGACAGACACAGAGGTTGCCAATTAGGAGGAAGCCTCCCATAAGATCCCGCAAGTGAATGGTCTTGACCCGCAATTATTTTTAAAGAGGATAAGGTCCCGCTCTTTATGCGCTAACAACCTAATGTATAAAAAAATTTCCTGAGTTCTTCCTTTGTTCTCGGTGATCTATTAGGAAAAAACTTTTGGGTCAAACCATCTACAGCTGTTTTATGTTTATCTTCTACCACCTTGGAAACAAACACAGAACAGTAGAGTTCCCACTTTAGGTGCAAACGGTGATCTGATTGTAAATTGCCCAAAATTGCACCTGTTTTGAGATGTACTTTCTTTCTCAAGTATCTGCTGAAACTCATTTGCATATCACCAAAAGCAAGGTCTGCCAAGAACAATTGGTTAGCGTTTTTTAAAAAAGTAATTTAAAACAAAATTCTTGATCGATTTTAAAATGGTAACTTCATGCAGTTTCATTAATACAACTGAAAATGGGTTTAACACAGGAAAAATTTTTTAAACACAGTGAGCAAAATTTAGCCCTTGTCAGGCGGGCTCAGCGGGGGCAGATGGGGATGGTCAGGAAGCCAACCGCCGCCTGCGATCGCGAATGGAGGGCGATTTCACGCTGGCAGGCCAACTAAGGCTCGCCCAACGTGAAACGTGAGCGGTAGATTTCAGTGTTGTGGGAGGAAGGCGAGCGGGACGAGAGCGAACTTCACGCTTGCGTACAAGTGCGTGCTTGAGAATCTCCCTGAGGCACAGAGTCTTTAAAAAATAATAAATATGTGAGAAATGATATAAAACATGTCCCCTCATGTGACTATGACACATGAGTACAGACATGTTATAAGTGAAATTCAAATCATTTTATTTTATTTTTATTTGATATTGGAAACCATGGATGAGGTTTCCAAGAAAATGCAAAAGCCGTTTGGCTTTTTCACCTGCCCGCGAACTATAAGATTGGACGGGGAGCGAAAATTTTAACTTAATTGAGACTTTAATGGCCTTAACAGGCCTTTTAATTGTCAGTGGGCGCGTTGCTGATTCCCATGCACACCCGCCGACCAAAATATTGTGCAATTGCGCATTGACGTCATGATGCTCGCCCAACGTCAACTGCGTCATTTTACACTTGAGTGGGTCGGGCTAGCGCGTGCCCGCCCACTGAGGTAAAATTTTGCCCAGTGTAAATTCATCAGTGAATAACCTGATTTTAAATTACTGAAATGACTTTTAAAAACATACAGGACTTTTTGCGAGTTATTTTGGGATACAGTAGTCAGTTTCCTACCGAATTAAAACTCAATTACATTGAAAAGCTTTTAAAGCATGCCTGTTAGGCAAAAGCACTGGCTTAATTTTTAGGGCCTCCTCAAAGGCCTGCAAATAAGTTCAATCCGTAGCAATTCGTAATGGTGCTTAAATCATCCTGGGGGTGTGGGCCAATTTTGTAGGCCTGTTTCTAGCTCAATGTTTTATAAACCAGCACAAAAGATTGCAGGAACACTATTGGCACTATATGGGGTTTGCAAGTAAAATTCTGCAATTTATTGAGCTGGTTACACTGATTTCAGGCAAAGTGTTCCGAAAAAAACTAGCACAATCTCTGCAAAGTGCAGTGAATGATAGCATTCTCGAGGAAATACACCTAATGACACACTATATAATTGAAACTAGTCCAAGCATGGTCTATTAAAGGAGCATCTCATTGTGAGCATCATATATTTTGTATCTATACTAGGGACAGTACTACCAAATCTCATTCAACCCTGAGCCTATACAACAAGTGCTGCTAAGTTGTTTAGCCATAAGACCATACGACATAGGAGCAGAAATTAGGCCATTCGGCCCATCGAGTCTGCTCCGCCATTCAATCATGGCTGATAAGTTTCTCAACCCCATTCTCCCGCCTTCTCCCCATAACCTTTGATCCCCTTACCAATCAAGAACCTATCTATTTCCATCTTAAATACACTTAATGACCTGGCCTCCACAGCCTTCTGTGGCAATGAATTCCATAGATTCACCACTCTCTGGCTAAAGAAGTTTCTCTTCATCTCTGCTCTAAAAGGTCTTCCCTTTACTCTGAGGCTGTGCCCTCAGGTCCTAGTCTCTCCTGCCAATGGAAACATCTTCCCCACGTCCACTCTATCCAGGCCTTTCAGTATTCTGCAAGTTTTAATCAGATTCCCCCTCATCCTTCTAAACTCCATCGAATATAGACCTAGAGACCTCAAACATTCCTCGTATGTTAAGCCTTTCATTCTCGTGAACCTCCTTTGGACCCTCTCCAGGGCCAGCACATCCTTCCTGAGATACGGGGCCCAAAATTGCTCACAATATTCTATATGTGGTCTGACCAGAGCCTTATAAAGCCTCAGCAGCACATCCCTGCGTTTATATTCCAGTCCTCTCAAAATAAATGCCAACATTGCATCCATGGAGTCATCAGTTCAAAGTTTGATCTTGTTCATACCCTCAATCCATATTTTTAATCATTCATGGGGTGTGGGTGTCACTGGCTAGGCCAGCATTTATTGCCCATCCCTAATTTCCTTGTTTTGGAGGACATTTAAGAGTCAACCACATTGCTGTGTGTCTGGAGTCACACGTAGGCCAGACCAGGTAAAGACAGCAGATTTCTTTCCCTAAGGGACATTAGTGAACCAGATGGGTTTTTACAACAATCGACAATGGTCATCATTAGACTTTTAATTCCAAATTTTTACTGAATTCAAATTTCACCACCTGCCATGGCGGGATTCACACCCGGGTCCCTAGAGCATTAGCATGGGTCTTGCACTACGAGCAAGACCATTTAATATTGATCAAGTATGGGAAGCTTAAAATCCAAGGACACCAGGAAGGAACCAGTAGATGTGCATAGAAACATAGAAGATAGGAACAAGAGTCAGTCATTTGGCCCTTCGAGCCTGCTCCGCCATTCAATATGATCGTGGCTGATCCTCTATCTCAATGCTGTACTCCTGTGCTCTCCCCGTGCTGCTTGAGGCCTGCTTGGATTTCCAAAAGGCATTTGATAAGGTGCCACACAAAAGGTTAATACACAAGATAAGGGCTCATGGGGTTGGAGGTAATATATTAGCAAGGATAGTGGATTGGTCAATGGACATTAAGGAGACAGTAGGGATAAATGGGAGTTTTTCAAGCTGGCTAGCTGTAACTAGTGAAGTGCCACAAGGATCAGTGCTGGGGCCTCAGCTATTTATAATCTATAATGACTTAGAAAAAGAGACAGAGTAAAGTATCCAAGTTTGCTGATGATATTAAGTTAGGTGGAAATGCAAGCTGTGAGGAGGACACAGGCAGGTAGCAAAGAAAAACAGACAGGTTACATGAGTGGGTAACAAGATGACAGATGGAATATAATGTGGGGAAGTGTGAAGTTATTCACTTTGGTCATAAGAATAGAAAAGCAGAATATTTTTTAAAAGGTTCAAAACGCGTAAATGTTGATGTTCAGATAGACTTGGGTGTGCTCCTGGAAAGAACACAAAGAGTTAGCATGCAGGTACAGCAAGCAATTAGGAAAGCAAATGGCACATTGGCCTTTATTACAAGGGGATTGGAGTATATCAATAAAGAAGTCTTGCTACAATTGTAAGGGATTTGGTGAGACTGCACCTGGAGTACTCTGTACAATTCTGGTCTTCATATTTAAGGAAGGATAAACTTGCAGTATAGTAAAGGTTCACTGGATTGGTCCCTACAATGAGAGGGCTGTCCTTTGATGAGAGGCTGAATAAATTAAGTCAATTTTCTCTGGAGTTTAGAAGAATGAAAGGTGATCACAATGAAACATTAAAGATTAAGAATAGGTTTGACAGGTTGTTTCCCCTGGATGGGAAATCTAGAACAAAATAGCCTTTAAGTTCACCTACCTAAAAGTAGAAAATACATTTCGAAGTAACTCCTTCAATGTGAAGCTTTTTGAGAGATGTGAAAATGTCATACAGCACAAACAAAAGTCTTTCGAATGCTCATTCACTTTTGTTAAAAAATTTACTGCATTTCTCTGTTCATCTGCATAATAGTTTCAAATATATTTCATCCAGGTGAATTCATAGATCAACATAATATGAAACTATGCAATGGCACATTTGGAGATACGGAAGCAAAAAGCGTGACATGAGAAACTCTGCATCTTCTGTAGACTTAATCGTTATTAATAGGTGATTAATGGTGCATTGTTCAGGGTAAAGGATACAAGGTCATTCCCTAGATCACTGATATCAACTGCAGGTGAAAAATAAAAACTTACTTATAATATAAATGCACTGGCACCGTAGCTCCAACATCCATCATCTCAAAGTGCTGCTTTCTTTTTTACTATACTGACATAAAGTTACTTCCTGTTGCAGGGGCAATATGAAACCAGGAGCGTCTGATGGAGGTATTTTGTCCAACTATCTCTCTGGGAAGTACTGAAGGACATTTTTTTTAATATTGGGTAAAGATGTAACATAAATGCACATAATTCTTGTTCTTGAATTAGACGATGATGCATTTATTTGTAAGAAAGTGGCCACAAAAGGCAAAATAACAAGCACTTACTTGTACGCCTCCATGGACAGCTTTGTCTTAAAGATCTTTAATGTTGCAGCTGCACACGTTGGATCAAGTTCCTCATCATTCCCCCATGGTGGTAGGGGCCCAGGGGATGGAGTTACTCTTGTCACTGTTTCTTTGATCTTTGGTGCCAGTGGCTCCAGCCCTGAAGTTACACACAATGTATACAATATAAACTGTGTCAGTAAAAAAACATTTTTTTAAGTTCTGTAAGTTTTTGTGTGTGTATTATAAATAAAAAGCCACAAAAACAAAACATACAAAACAAAGCTTTTGAACAATAGTCACCGCTTTGTTCAAACATCTTCAGACAAACTCAAGTTATGGTCAAATACTACAGTGCCTACGTCACATGTCACTTGAAACAGAATTCTGACTCAATAATTACAATGAATTTTGTTATTCTAAGCAGTAAGATTCATTAAATAACCTAATATTCATAGCTACATTAATGAGAGTTTACTATGATTATCAATTTCTTCATTAGACAGTTATCAAAGTGTATGAAACAGAAAATCCATACAAGTTCATAAAAGAAAGAATTTCTAAACACAGGAGAAAATAGGTCATCTAAGTGACAGTGGGACATACAGTAAAAAGCATTCTTTTCTCCCACCTCATGGTTAACTGAAATGTTTTGGCAATAAACCTTGAGGACCAAAAAGGTAGTTTTTTGAATTCCACACCTACAGCAGGTCATTTGTAGTGTGGTACTACAGTTAGCCTTGTGCCAAAATCACAAAAGAGGTCGGGGCAAGCTAGGGTTTCCACTTGATCACTATCAAGTGACCCTTGCTCGAAATGAAAAGTGCATGCATGCTAGGAGAGAAGGACCAGGCTCAGCTGTGATGGGCCTCAAGGTCAAGTGAACAATTAAATCATGAGGCGCTCTCTGACCAGGCTAATACATGAACTGACATTTGGACAAGATATCAGAAGACTTCAGTCCTCTCTGGAACTATACCCAACAGTTTAATGAGGGGAAAATTGTGGGCGGACAAGGGGTAAGCTCACTTGGCTTAGTGCCGGCTATAGTAAAAATAATTTGGATCAAATAATTCCAAGGCAGCAAAGGGCCAGTAATCAAAATTATGCTTATATGCCAGGATAAAACAAATCTAGTAGAATAAAGTACCAAAGCTTGTTGCACAAAAATCTGTTTTTGCCTTTTATTTTTCATACACTGAAGCACATTGTTATAACTGTGACCTTCGTGCAAAACTATAAAATGCCAAAATCTTTTTGAAATTGTTCAGTGTCACCTATTTGCCTGAAGCAATAACAAAGATAGAGTTAAAAAGATTAATCAATAGCAGGAAATGGCAAGGCTGGGCCTGTAGCTGAAAGCTAGGCCACTGAATGCTGACATTATTGATTTTAGCAAGTTCACCAGGACTTGTAATTAAAATGTAAATTTGAGAAAGAGATTATGTCCTGACAGAAATCTTGGGATTAGGGAGAAGATAAAGGGCCTCAGTGGTGCAGAGAGAGAGAGAGAGAGAGAGAGAGAGAGAGAAGGAAGGTTTCCTCAGCTGTGAGGCTTTACCCTTACTTTAACAACATTGAATCTGCTCTGAAGTTTAATTGGTAAATTGTTGAGACAGATAATAGAAACTGCTGATAGAAGTTGAACCATGGAAAGCTCTGACGGACTCAAATGCTTTTTAAACTTTGAACCCTTTTCTCTCCTGAATTATGTTTAACCCTAACAAAAGGAGCTACTTGAAATAGTTCTTAACTTGAGCAGAAGGGGTGTACAAGTTTGGGTTTGGAGGTGGTTGGTCAAATAAAATGTCATCAAAGATTTTATAAACTTGCTTTAATTGAAATCACAGTATCACAGAATGGCTACAGCACAGAAAGAGGCCATTTGGACCATCAAGTCTGTGCTGGCTCTTTACTAGCGCTATTTAGCTAGCCCCACTCCTACATCCTTTCCCTGCAGTCTTGCAAATTTTCTCTCTTCAGGTGCTTATCCAATTCCTTTTTGAAAGTCACAATTGAATCTGCTTCCACTCTAAGGCAGTGGATTTCGGATTTGAAATATTCATTACATGAAAAAGTTTTTTCTCATGTAACCTTTGGCTCTTTTGCCAACTACCTTAAATCATTATCCTTTGGTCTGGTATGCAACCCTTCCGCCAAAGAGAACCATTTCTTTCAATCTAGACCCTTCATGATTTTGAACACCTCTATCAAATCGCCTCTCAACATTTTCTTCTCTAAGGAGAACAAAGAGAGAGGGAGAGAGACAGAAAGAGAGAAGAGACAGACAGAGAGAGTCATTTACCCCTGCTATCTTCAACGATTTGTGCTCATAAACCTCCCAGGACCCTGTTTCAGAACCCTCTTTAGAATTGTACCCTTATTTTATGTTGCCTCTCCTCCTTCCTATCAAAGCCTATCACTATACACTTCACTGCATTAAATTTCTACCCATTGCACTGGCCTTTCTATGTCATCTTGAGGTCTATTACCATCCTCCTCACAGTTCACAATGCTTCCAAGTTTTGTGTCATATGGAAATTTTAAAATTATGCCCCATACACCCAAATCTAAGTCATTAATATATATCAAGAAAAAACGTGCTCCTATTAACTTTCATTGACACTAGCTATCAGTCTGTCTTATAAATCAACTGTGGTCAGTAACAATAAAGCACATGGAGCCCACCTTCCATATTTCACTCATTCACGCCGCCCATTTTAGTTGTCTCACATCTAAAGATAAACAAATCTGCAATGTTTTCCGCTGCAGCATGAAGACAGGAAGCAAAAATAAGCTAATAGTTAACTAACTGAAGTTAGAATGCATTGGCTAAACCTTGCAACAATTTTTGTGTTCCGATGAAGTCACGTTGGACTCGAAACATTGGGCAGAATTTAGCCCTTGATGGGCGGGCGGGCCCCACTGGCTCGGCGGCGGGCAGGCAGCCGAACTCCGCCACCGAAATGGGCCCCGCCGCCATTTTGAGTGGGTGGGCCAATTAAGCTATGCGCTTCCTGTGCGGGGTAGGGAGGGATTCCCCAACTGTCAAAGTGCGCTCTTTCACACATGCGCTCGAAAAAGCAATAAACCTAAAAAATAGCAAAATAAAAAAATTATTAACAGGTCCCACATACACAAGATGGGACATGTTAATAAATATTACATAAAGTTTATTAAAGTTTTTAAAAAACAGGCATGAAACCTCATCTCGCCAGTGGATGAGGTTTCATGTTTTTTCAGAAACCCGCTGGGGCTCCAGCCTTAAGGTTGGATGGGCAGGGCCTTTAATTGGCTTAATTATCCTGTCAATGGTCTCAATTGGCCTATGACAGGTCAGCAGGCGGACAGCTGATTTTGCTGTCCAACCCCCTTCGTGAATATTTAAATGACGTGGGATGACGTTGGGGGTTCCTCCTGATGTCATCCCGCGTCATTTTCGTGTTGGCGAGCGGACCCCGCCCCCAACTCGTCAACAGAAAAATTCTGGCCATTATGTCTATTTCTCTCTCCACAGATGCTGCCAGACCTGCTGAATTTTCCCAGCATTTTATTTCAGGTTTCCAGCATCCGCAGTATTTTGCTTTTAACGAACTTTGTGATTTGAAAAAAAATTATCCATCATTTCTAAATAACAGATCGACATACTTATGCTTAAAAGTAGCATCTATTTGACCTGGGAAATATTTGTATTAGAATATGTTCCCATCAAGAATATCAGAATGGATATTACAGCTACAAATACACTACAGAGGCAGTTTTAGTGTACCGGAATTCATCTAATTCTGCAGGTTTACTAAATTCATTTAAAATAAAATAAAATGTTAATAATTCCTCAGCAGGTTAAAAATGAAAAGCAAAAATTTCCTTAAAAGTTGTGGAACAAAAGAATTGTACACAAACCTATTATGCATTTAAACATTACATTTACACTGAATAATTTCAAGGTCTTTGTGCCCTGACATAAGGGTACATTTCAATCATCTTAATTTGTTTGTGTTCTACCGGATTGTTAACACTGGCAAAAAATTTACGACTAGTCCATTACCTGTGGCATTACACACTGGAGCAGAACTTTCAACTTAAACAGGGACCTAAAACTATCAGCATCAGATCAGACATCCATTACATACCCTGCTCAATTTTCCTGTTCAAGGAAAGGAAAACCGGGCAGGATGTATAAATTCCTGCGACCTCATTTAAAATGGAAAATGTCTACATGAATTTGCTGCAGTACCTCCAACGGGAGAGGATGTACTTACAACATGACAACGTTATACAATTTAGACAGTTTTCATTACAAATATGAACATAGGAATTTATAATGGATAGACAGGAGATGAATGCAGACATAAGATATTTTTAATATAGTCCTACTTGATAATCAGGGTTGATAGAAATAGAGACAGTGTCAAAATCCAAGATTGTATTAGTTATATACCTGAGCAAGCTCACCTTACACCCTTCAGAACATTTTCCTATGTTATCACTAATCAAACTTTCCAGATTATTTCTATAATTTTTCTTTAAATTGTTGTTACTGTGCCACTGAAGTAGTAAATTAAAAACTTAGCTGATAATTCCTTTCTAAAATATAAATTCCTATTTTGTTGCATAATTTTTGTTTAATTTGAATTTTTGGGTTCATCTAAAAAACTTGAAATTATCAAATGTGTAATTAGGGTATCTTAAGAAAAGTTCTGAATGTAGGTCAACAGAAAAAATCATGAGGCGAGTCACCCCAGGTCATTCTTCTATGCCTACATTCAGAGCTCCAGCTTTACAAACCAGGTGAGATAAAAACTCAGCATGTGGAGTCACAGCATAAACCAATGTTGTACCATTCCATACCATTGCAGACAACAACCAACTTCTTTGCAAAATTATCAACTAAAATAAAAATCACATGGCAAACTATTTCAAATCATCTTGTTTTTCTGCCTCTAATTTAGTTCCACAAGTACCAGCATTCATCCAACATTTCATCCAAATGATTATTCTTCATAAGCTGCCAGGCAGTGGACTACTGAAGTATAGGGGAACAGAGTGGAACTTGATTCCATCACAAAGCCCATCAATCATGGACTGCTGTATAACAATGAGGAGTGGGAAGCCTGCCTGATTTGTCTACTCTCTAATCCAGTTACAATGCAATACGTTGTAGTGCTACCCATTGTCATCCTGTCAACAAATCCAAAACAGCTCAGGCCTCTTACTCCTTGAGTCAGACGACTGTGAGTTTAAATCCCACTCCACATATTTAAGTATGATGTGCAGTACTGAGGGAGTGATGGTCTGTCTGAGGGGTCATCTTTCAGATAAGCCATCAGAGGCTCCATCTGCCCTCTCAGTCTTTTGACATGAAAGATCCCGCAGCACAATTTAAAGAAGAGCAGTGGGGGTTCTACCAAGTGTCCTGGCCAATATTTTTCCCTCAACCAATATCAAAAAAAATTAAATGGTCATTATTACATCACTCTCCGCAAGACCTTGCTGTGTGCAAATTGGCTGCCACGTTTCCTACATTATAGGCAGATTAGACTTTGGTTTAATGGCTCATCTGAAAGATGGAAGTTCAACAATAAAGTAGTTTTTCATGCTGCAATGGAGTGTCAGCCAAAATTTAAGCTCAATTTCCTGGAGTTGAAGTCCTTGAAACCAAAACCTGCTGACTCGGTCAGGAGGACTATAAGAATTTAACACCAAAATATTCTGGTTTAAAGATTGCTAAATTTCAGTAAAAACTTTATAAGTCTCCATTTTTAAAAAGGCACAGGAAGTTCTCTCTGTGAATGCTAATTGAAAGAATAAAAAAATTACATAAATATGCAAAAGTGCATAACAGCCTTTAGCATTGAAAGGATTAATGTAAATAATGTCACTGGATTCAGCGTGTTAATTTAGGACTCTAAATTAGATTTACCTGAATGTAAACAATTATAATTCCATTGACTAATTTAATTAAACTTAACATTCATAAGCAAAAATATTATAATAAAACTCTTGTTAGTTTAACAGACAGTTGACCCTCATTTATTACTTTGAGACTACATATATCTTAGATAACTAGACTCCTTTCTCTTATCCACAGCCATCGTGAAAGGTGCCAAAAATGGATTTAGTGTCAGGATTAAGAGGATGGATTGATTCAGCCTAGTTAGGAAAGTACTATTACATTATCTTTTTCAGACTGCCACATTTACGCTTGAACTGGTATTAATGTCAGCCTGGCATGAATTTTGTAGTAAACTCAGTTGAATAACACTCCTCATGCCACCATGAAAAACCAACCCTTTTGGAATTGGTTGACTTCATAATAATATGAATTTGGAAGAGTTTTACACAAACACATCAATTACCTGTGCATTTTCCTTTAAACAAAGGCCAAAATCATTGCAATGTAAATGCACAATATTTTACAGGTTTTTATATCATCATTCAAATAAGCATCTCCGCACTGTGAATTTAAAAAAAAATTCAAAATTACTAAACTGCTGGGAGGAAAACAATTGGACTTGAACAATTGAGTTGGTACTAGAATTAGGGTGCTAAATTTGGTATTGGATGAGGTGCAATAGAAGAGTTAGCTGGGCCAAGAAGAAAATTTAACCAACATATTCAAGAGATAGAAAGTTATTGGATGTTTATCAAGAGACAGCATCACAAGATGTTTATTTTTCCATAATAAATGAGTGTTTAAATAACTTGGTAATAACTTCCTCAGTCATCAGTGAGCAGATTAAGCACACAGCTGATCACTTTATTGCTTAATAATGGGGCTTTGTTTACGTAGCTGTGGGAGAGTGTGCTGAGAAGTGGCAGCCAGCAGCTGCACAAACTCACCGTACTCCTCCCGAAGGTGCTCCTGAATGTACGGTTCGTAACCTTCCTTCTCTGGAACTTCAACAAAATCATCATAGTCGTCGTCATCATCCTCATCGGTCGCTTTCATCTGTCGAAGCAAATCAAAAGAAAACCTGTCACTATCGCTGACCTGTGAAACATCCTAATTATACTCTTCGGAAATGACAGGAGCACTTAACTTTTCAGTGAGTAAATGACAGCAATCAATCAAGTCTGAATAACAATGAGCTGCGGACCTGAAAATTATTTTTGTATAGAATCTACCCAGGAATTTATGAAAGGTGAAACACAACCCAAGGTTTAGGGTATTATGGCTTTCAGCTTGCACACTGCACATCAAACACTAAACAGAATTTATGAGTTTTAATTTCCTGAAAGGTGCAGTAGGAGGGGGTCTGGTGCTACAATGCATAACATATACTGCTTTTTTAAATGCAAGAAATTTCACCATTATCCAGTGTTCACCATTTCTCAAAATAAAAGGTAAAAATTGGGAAATTTTAAACAATTTTTCATTGAACTCTAGACAGGATAAAGCTGAAAAAATGCTGATTAAATCCTGAAAAGGGAATTTCTTAGAAAAAAAAACTTGAGGGGCTAGATTTTCCTATTTTTATTTTATATACTTTTACTACAAAGATTCCAAAAATCTTACAAGCATTCTCTGACACAATACACTATCGACAATAATCCTGGTAAGGGAACCACCTAGACCAAGAATCTCCAGTTTACTAAATACATGATTCGAATATAAGAAGTCACTGTACTTGGGAGTTAGATGGGGTGGTGGGAGTAAAATTGGATGTCTTTAGCAGTAGCACAAAATGGGCAATTGTGAATCAGTAGCCAGTGCTGTATCCACACAATTTTTGTTTCCATTAAAAACGGGATATGAATTTACCATTGCTTGTGCCCAAGACAAATTTATATCCCATAGTGCTTTATCACCTCCAAACATCTCAAAAATCTTTCCATAATGAATTACATTTGGAAAGTACATACTGTTCTTCTGCAGCCAAAAATTATTATGCAAAATAACAGCACCTATGTCACATATTAGAGAGGGTTCAGGAAAGATTTACATGAATGGTTTCAGAGATGATGAGCCTCAGTTACATAGATAGGGATTGGAGAAGATGGGGCTGTTCTCCTTGAAGAGAAGGTTAAGATTTGATAGCAGTATTCAAAATCTCGAGGGATCATAACAGAGTAGATAGGGAGAAAGGTGGAAGGATCAAGAACCGGGGACACCAATTTAAGGTGATTGGCAAAAGAAGCAATGACAAAATGAGGAAAAACTTTTTTATGCAGCAAGTGGTTAGGGTTTGAATGCAATGCCTAAGTGTGTGATGGGGTAAGGTTCAATTGTGGCTTTCAAAAGTGAAGTGCACAATTATATGAAGAAGCAAAGTTTACAAGCAACATTGAAAAGGCAGGAAGTGGGATTAGGTGAGTTGCTCTTGCAGAGAGCTGGCACAGACAAAAAGAGCCAAATGGCCTCCTTCATATTGTAACAATTCTATGACTAATATATAACAGCGAAACCACAACTGTATAATGACGACTGAGTGCAATAATATGACCCAATACAAAGAAAAAAAGTGCTGAAAACTTTGCTCTATAACTGTAGATGAAAGAGCAACATATTCCAACTCAATTTAAAAGAAAATTATCAGTATAATATTGTGTTATCCAATCTCTTTACAGTTTTTTTTTTAAATGTAGCAAAAACATCAAAAAATGCATCATTAGCAAAACATTTTACTGAGTGGGTCATAATTATGGCAAAAATAAAATCAAATGAATTATTCATCCTTGTATTATCAGAGCAAATTAAGCTAAAGAAAGGGATCATTCTAAATATTTGAATGGTTGAAAAAATCTGCTTCCCTATACATTTTGTTTTGTGTAAAATCTTAATAGAATCATAAAATAAATTCTCCATGGTCTAATTAATTTGGGAGGTAATCTCAATTACTTCCCACCCAGGAAATCAGTTTTGTTCTGTCTTAAATAAGTGTCTGTTACACTCTAAAAAATGATGTTATAAGGCATCCTTAGACAAGTGAACTCTAAACTTCATTTGTCATTCTGCAGGCTTGATGGCTATGCATTTAAAAACCCATTCTATCTTATAAACTAAAAATTAAATGTACTCAGCTGTGATAGTCGTCATTGCATCTGCTATTTATATGCTAATATCCTTTCTAGAAGGTCCTGCAAATTATAGCACTCTAGTAAGTCAGGTGCATCTAGCCTCAGCATCTAACTGTACAATATAAAAAAATGTACAATATTTCCAAAGACTGTGACAAAGACTTGTAAAATCACAATCAACCTGCACTATTGTTTACTGACAATTTCGGCTTGCTTTTAAACTTGACAGAGACGCATCTGACTGACAAATAATGAGTCAATAACAAATGGGAAGGTGCGTGCAATCATAGCACACTAGGGAATGTTTTTGCAATGAGGCAAAGCCAAGTTCTAGGAAGGACTCTGATGCACTAAAGTCAAGATTAATGCATTTTTGAGTTATTATAACATTATCAGAATACTTGAAAATATTTTAACATAAATTGTGCTATACATTTAAATATTTTGGGTTACAGTTATGCCTGCTTTTTGAAAATATTTTAGAATATATTTTTACAGACTAGTTTATTATTTATTTTAATCGGCAGCATTTTCAGTGGAGAACAATGAAAGGTTCAGAAACTAACTGAAATAAACCCAGTACTCAATATTTTTTATCATTCTCTGCCAATCCAAATTCTTGATTTTCCATAATCCAAATACATACCCTGCATGTTATTAACAGGAGATGGTCACAGTGGTTAGAGAGGAATTTCTTCAGAGGAGGAATTCAGCTCTTCTCTCATACATTTTTCAAAACATTTTACTTTGCAAATGTTCTCAATTTGTGCAGGTTAAAACTTCATTTCCCCAGTGCAACCCAAAGTCTATTGCTGGTGGTAAATAATCTTCCAAAGTTTTAAAAGGAGAATTTTTATTTTCATTTTTAATCCCTTGATGGCAAATAGATAAATGCGGACAAGCTAGGAAAAGTGGAGGTCCAATGAGTCTTGGGGCCCCAGGTACATAGATAAGTAAAATGTCATGAATAGGTACAAAAAAAATTGCGAATGAAATGCTGGCCTTTATATCTAAAGGACTAGAATACAAAAAGGTAGAAGAAGTTACGCTACAGCTATACAAAACCCTGGTTAGACCATACCTGGAGTACTGTGAGCAGTTCTAGGCACCACACATTATGAAGAATATATTGGCCTCAGAGGCAGTGTAGCGTAATTTACCACAATGATATCTGGATTCCCAGGGTTAAATTATGAGGTGAGATTACCAGAGTTGTATTCCTGGAATTTAGAAGATTAAGGGATGATTTGATCGAAGTTTTCAAGTTATTAAGAGGAAAATTTAGAGCCACACATTTCCAGAGTAAAATTAGGAAACAATTCTAATGAAAAAGGGTGGTAAAAGTTTTGAACTCTCTTTCATAAACTACAATTGATGCTAGGTAAACTGTTGATTTTAGATCTGATATTAATATGGAGTTAGGTCACAGTAAAGCCATCATCTCACTGAATGGTGGAACAGGTTCAAGGGACTAAACGGCCTGCTCTTCTTCCTATGGATAATTCCATCCTTGACCATTTGTGTCCATCAAGCTTCAATTCCCATTTTCCATGAAGAGCCATTTCTTGTGGATACAATTTAAAAAATATTGAAAGCAATGAATTTATTGTGAAAATGAAGAATTGAAAGGAGGAGACCATACACACATTATTTAATAATTCTGCTCATTTTTTTTACAAAATAAGTAGATGTAATTTATAATTAGGGGCATTGAACAATGAAACATAACTTGCTTGATTTCAATTTACTTGAGATAAAGGACAACATTCCATCAGCAGTTTTGGTTACTTCTCTTACCTGTGCACTAGCTTTTGATGATTTGTGCACACACACATTTAAATTTCTTTGCTCCTGCACAGCTCTTAGTCTCTCTTGACATTCAGAACATAATTCGATTTGTCTTTCACAGATCCAAAGTGGATGATCTCATTCTGCCTTCACTTTCCAAGAGCAGATGGGGTCACACTACATTGGAATTTATGGACAAGCACAAGGATTTTGAAACTGAATGCATTAGGATGGGATGATCAGCATACCTGACATCTGTGGGACAGGATATATGCAGCATGTTAACAGTAATTAGAGAATAGCAGATGGGAAGTTAACAAGCAATGTGTTAAGAGTAGCTGATTCTAAAAGTATAAGGGTTTCAGCAACTGAATGGCTTAGACAAGGGAAGTTGGGCAATGTTGCAGAGTGAAAACAAGTGGTGGAGTTAAAGCTCAGCTCATGATTGAATAGGACAGCAGTTAATTCTGACTAATTTAGATTAAGATTGTGGTTGGGAGGGTGATGGAACCTGCAGCAAGGGAGCTGACGTTGTGCCAATTTCCGGCTTCTTGATGTTGATCTAGGGGTAGTCAACTCATCTGAGACTTGATGTAAAAAATATAATCTGTACAGAGGCTGTAACGGGATAGAGAAAAGTGGAAGAGAAGTAGAACCAGGAACCAACACTTTCAAATGAAAGCTGACCCCCATATCCGCAGATGATCTGGCAAATGTCACTACTGGTAGAAAGACTGTAGATGAAAATTGTATTGCCATAAAGCAGCAACAAATAGAAACATAAAGAAACGTACCCAAGATAACACAAAGTGCAAAAATATTAATACTTGCAATGCAATTCCAAATTGTCAATCAAGTTCTCAAGGTGGAAATGGAAACCCAGAAGCAAATAATTTAAAGTAGAAAAGCAGCGAAGAGGCTCAATTATCAAGAGACCTATGTAAATAAGACTGAATAAACTAAGGAGCTACATTGAAGCCTGAGGCATAGTGAGGCCTCTAAAAATTTCTTAAAATTTATTTCAATTCAGCTGAATTCAGCTGTTAGTGAAATCAGATAGTTAGGCTCATTTGCCCAACAATATATGATCAGATGTACAACAATCTATTTCTTTCCTATTCCATCAGGTTCTCCAGGCAACTCAGTGTTTTCTGACAGAGAGGATAGTTCCCCAAACTTTCTTCTACTGGTCACTACACAGAGGGGAGGTGCCCAAGGATGACAAGTCTTCATGTTTTCCCACTTTGTCACTGCTCAGCAATGATGATAATGTCACAGTCGAGGTCAGAACCCTCCAGTCTGGAGATATTAACAGCACTACTCAAATTTTCCAGGAAAACTAGGGAAAGGAACATAATGTCCCTTAAGTAGGTTGTCAATAGGCAGAGTGGAAGGAAACGATTATTCATTCAAAATTTTCTTATATTCTTGTGTGACTTTGGATAAACTCACTTGCTTAAAGAGCTGTTTTTCACTAGTAATGATGCAGCACATCATTTAAATGGTTAAGTTTTTATGTAAGAGGACAACTAATGCAACTGAAACTCAGTTTAGGAGAACAAATCCTACTTTGCTAACAGTGAGCTGCCTTGCCATGTTATGAGGGGGAAAAACACTCAGTTCAGCAAAAAATAATCATAACAGTAATTTAAATTTAATACTAAATCAGCAATGGAATTTTGAAATCAACATTTGTTTTGCCTCTTCCAGCCATGATGTTTAAGTATTCTGTTCCAGCAAATCCACACACAGCACAAACTCCCTCTGCTGGGCTGTGTGGTCTCTTTTCAACTTGAGTTGCAAAAACTGAAATGAGAAGTTCCCACTAAAGCTAAAGCTTGAACTGTTATAACTAGACCTCATTCTCAAATTTAATTGTAACTTATTGAGTGATATTTATTTGCTACCTGAATATGACACTGCTTCAGACCTTACTGTTAATTTCACCTTAAAGGCAGCCCTTTTCAATTCTAAGGAAATCCTAAGCTTGCAAGTTCTCTTGGTTAATTTCCATAAGTCAGGAGTCTATGTCTTAAAATTATAACATGGTCCTAGGTTGTAAAAATTACAGTTGAGTATGGTCTAGAATTGGGATTGTGCAGTTTTTGGGTGCACCTTCTTTATCAGGAATTCTCTTATCCCTGTAAAAGACACAAGGCTGTCCATGCCAGGGTGTGCAGTTTAGACATTGTGAACTGTGTTAGTCCTTTTAAATTCTTTCTGCTCTTGTTTACAGGAAAATAACATTTTTTACCCTTATAAGCCTTCATTATGGACAAAATCAAAATAATGCAGATTCTGGAAATTTGAAATAAAAACAGAAACTGCTGGAAAAGATTCAGCAGGTCTGGCAGCATCTGTGGAGAGAGAAACAAGAGTTAACGTTCAACTTTAATGCTGTTTCTCTCTCCACAGATGCTTCCAGACTTGCTGAGTTTTTTCCAGCATTTTCTGTTATAGTTCATTATGGACTTTTTTTTTACATGGATTGCTTCAAAATACCATATCAAACGAAATAATCCAATTTTATATGGAGTTCTGAAACATGGTATAAGCCTGTCTTTCCAATGTACAGTGGTGTAGCAGTTATCTTGCTGGCCTAATAATTCAAATGATCCATAGAGTGTGAGCTCACATCCCAGCCTAGTAGCTTATGAATTTGAATGTATTAGTAAAAAAATAAAAAGCTGGTTATCAGTAGACTTGACCATGAAGGTTTCAGATTTCAGGGAAAGATATCTACTGTCCTTATCCAGTCTGGTCTATGTGTGATTCCAATCCTACATCAACAGGTTAACTGCACTCTGCAGCAAGTAACCAAGTCATACTGTTACCTTCTCAAAGAAAACTAAGGATGGGGAATAAATGTCAACTTTGCTAGCAACACTCAGATACTTAGAGCTAAGAGCCTAATGAGATGCATTAGTGGAATTTTCCTGCAAGCTTTGGAAGCAGCCATTTTGCTCCCCTATGTAATTACCCAGAATTACTGGCTGTATCCATTACAGTACTCACCACTTTTCTCTGTCTCTTCTTGTAACTTATGTTCATTTCTTCGTGCTTTTTTAGTGCTGCATCAATTGTAATTTTTAAGTCAATGGCACGTTTTAGGCGAAGGTCGCTAATACCAGCCTTGGTGAGTATCTGGAACAAAATTTTTAAAAATTGTTACTCCAAATTATATCACCAGAAGCCTGTTTCAGTAACATATTCTGTAGAAAGGTTAGGCCTGGGGCATGAAGGTGCTGCCATGAGCTGAAGAGGATTCAGCCTCAGTCATGCAGATATTCAGCTGAAGGAAGTTTTGGTCTTGATATTGACAAAGTATAAAAGAATGTGGCAACTATGCCCTTGTATGGACATGGCACCTGATGATAAAACATCAAAACTATTTGTCTGTGTGTTTGCAAAGGCATTACAAATGTCTTTGATCTCAGCTGTCCAGCAGCACTAACCACTGGACCCACCTCATAATTTTCAGCATCAACAATGTCATTGCTTTCCTCTATGGCATCCTCTGGGACATCTATTATCAGTTCTTTACCGGATAGCAAACTTATGAAGTCCATAACATACTAGCACAAATTTATGATATTGTGCTGGACAAATTTTGCAAACATCAAAGTTTTCCTTAAAGCATACCAATGGCTTGTTCAGTTCAAGCTTTTTTTTAACTCCATGTTTCACTGCAGTGCCTCAATAGCACTGTGGAACCTACAAAGTGCCATCACGAACCATGGGAGTATCAGATATCCCTAGTCAATCAGCAAACATGTCCCTGATATTGCAATAGAAGCAAAAATACTGAACTGGTAAAATAAAGACAAAATTACATCTCCCAGCCTTTTGTGAAATCATGTTCAGGAAACTGAACTATGTTTGCAAATGTGCTATGCAAGTAAGTCAATTTATTTTTGCGACCCAAAATATCATAAGATGCAATCAAAAGGCCCAAAACCTTGGACGATCAGGTGATACAGTAAAAATCTATTCTGGGACACTGCCAAAGTAAATAAACTGGTCTGCGCAGGCAAAGATGGAATTGATCTATGTTTGTGCATGACGAATTAGTTGATCTGGTAAAAGTTTCCTGTAGCTTTCTGGAATAAGCCTTTTGTGCAAAGGTTTAGAGCCACGGTTAGAACTGTTTGCCATGGCCTCGGATGACACATCCTGAGAGATGGTCTGGTTATCTTTTGGGTACAGACTAATAAGTCTGGCATTCCTCCGTCTTCAATCTCTAGTTTGATTTACTATAACATGCATGTTATATCAAATAGGGTTCCCCACGGAGAAGGGCAGCTCTCAGGCTTCAGAGGCTACATTCTTAGCTACTCTTCAGCTCTGCAGAATGCAGGGAAGACTTCCTGACCAAATGCTGGTCCTCCAATTTCTCAAATTTTAAATTCTCATCTGTATGTTTATTTTTTCCTGCATCCTGCTCTGAATTCTCCATTTCTCTGATTTCTATCCTCTTATACATCCTGTCAACCCTTCACTCTGACTGTGCCTTCAACAACAGAGGTCCCACATTCTGGATTCCCTCTCTCTCTCCTCTTCGAAAGTCTCTTCAAAACCCACCACTCTGACAATCTTTTGGTCGCCCCTCCAAACCTTTCCTTACTTGCCATCCTTTGGCATGCTTTTCTAAGTTAAGCACACTGTATAAATGCAATTTGCAATTATTAACAAAACTCATAGGTTTCACTTTAAACATTTATTTTTACAACTGTATATATTCATTTAAGTGCATGCAAATTTATATTAGAATGACATATATCACAAGAATGGCACCTGTTCGGTACTCAAACAGGTAGAGACATAGTGACTAACAAAATCTGTTTGCAGCAACCTCTCATTGTTCTATTTTTCAGCAACCAACCTAAACAACAACATAAGAATTGCAGTTTAAATTAGAAGCCAGAGATGTTCTTAATTTATTAAAAGCATCATTGATGATGGTGTTTATGACAATGTCTCCTGAGGATTGCTTTTATCCCTGATCACAGGTTTCTTTGCACAAAATCCATTAACACTAAACTTCTTAATTCATACCTGGATCCAATACTGGACAGTTGGTAAGTATTTATTAGTGAATAGTCTTTGGAGGTCCTTTATGTTGTTGATGACAGCGCTATTGTCTTCATCCTCTTTGATCTTTAAGTCTGTTATCCAAACATACAGAATATCATTGGATCATAGAATGGTTACAGTGCAGAAGGAGGCCATTCAGCCCATTGAGCCCATGTCGGCTCTTGGCAACAGCAATTTAACTGGTCCCACTCTCCTGCCCTCCCCCCATAGCCCTGCAATCTTCTTCCCAATCCAATCCTCTTTTGAAGGACACATTTGAATCTGCCTCCACGACACTCTCAGGCAATGCATTCCAGATCCTAACCACTCATTCTATATAAAGTTTTTCCACATGTCATAGTTGTTTATTTTGGCAATCACCTTAAATCACTGTCTTCTGGTTCGCTACCCTTCCACTAATGGGAACAGTTCATCTACTCGATCTAGGCCACTCATGATTTTCAACAACTTCATCAAATCTCCTCACAATCTTCTCTTCTTCAAGAAGAACAGCACCAGCTTCTCCAATCTGTTCCACAAATCTGAAGTCCCTTATCCCCAAAACCATTCTCGTGATTCTTTTCTGCACCCTCCATAAAACTTTCATAGCCTTCCTAAAATGCAGTGCCTCGATTTGGACACAGTACTCCGATTGAGGCTGTACCAGTGTTTTATAAAGGCTCATCAAACTTCCTCGTTTTGGCTCGCAATGTCTTTATTTAAAAAGCCAAGGATCCATAAGCCTTTTTAACCACTTTCCCAACGTACCTTGCCACCTTCAACGATTTATATATGTATACCCCATGTCTCTCAGTTCCTGCATCCCATTTAGAACTGGACCTTTTAGTTTATATTGCCTCTCCTTGTTCTTCCCACCAAAATGCATGACTTCACACTTCTCTAAATTAAATCTGCCACATTCCATCAATTCCACCAGCAGATCTATGGCCAGAATTCTCCATTTGGCGAGCAGTGGCAGGGCCAGCTCGCCGCCGCATAAAATGACACATGGCGACATCGGGCGGGCACCCCAACGTCACCATGCGTCACTTAGATTTTCAGTTCGGCAGGCGCCTACCAAACAGCCAAATGCCTATTAAGGCCATTTAAATAGTAACTAATTCAATTAGCTGAGCTGCCTGTCCAACCTTAAGGTTGGCGGGCAGGCGAAGAGCCCAGGCGGCCTTTGCATTTATCATGAAACCTCATCCACAGGCGGGATGAGGTTTCATGAAGTGTTTTAAAAGTCATTAAAAATTTTAAAAGTAATTCTTTCGCATGCCCCAGCTCATGTGACACATGAGGGGACATGTTTAAAAGTTTTTATTTCCCTTTATTTAAATTTACACATCAAATCGATCTCCATGAGGCACCTCCATGCCTCAGGGAGATCTCTGTGCTCTTGCATGCGTGAAAGAGCACAGGGAACAAGTCAGGGAACCCCACCCCAACCACACAGTGAAAGCTCAGCGCTTCCAGGCGAGAGTCACACTGGGCGGGCCCTAATTGGCCCGCCCACATAAAATGGCGACACGTCCCTGATCGGGGGCGCCGATTGGGTTCGCACCTCTCACCCAGGGTGGGGGAAATTCGGACCTATATCTTCTTGAAATCTATTATTATCCTCTGGACAATTCACAATGCTTTCAAGTTTTGCGCCATCTTCAAATTTTGAACTTTTGCCCTGCACACGGAGGTCTAAGTCATTAACGTATTTGAGAAAAGCAGTGCTCCTAGTCCCAATCCCTTGGGAATCCCACTATATACTCTCCTCCTGACTGAAAAACAATCATTCATCATTACTCTGTTTCCTGTCACTCAGTCAACTTCATTTCCATTGTACCACTGTCCCTTTTATTTCACTGGCTTCAATGTTGCTGGCAAGTGTGTAATGTTACATTTTATCAAACGCCTTTCAGAAGTCCATATACACCAGATCAACCACATTGAGTATTCTGAGGACAATCAGGTTAGTTAATTAGCCTTTAACAAATCTGTGCTGGCTTTCCTTAATAAATCCATGCTTATCCAAGTGACTGTTAATTTTGCTCCAGATTATTACTGACTGTAGTTGCTGGATTTATCCTTACACACCTTTTTTTGAACAAGGGTGCAACATTCGCAATTCTCCAATCCTCTGACACCACCCCTGTAATTCAAGAGGATTGGAAGATTATGACCACTACGTCTGCAATTTCCACCCTTAATTCCCTAAGCAGCTTCAGATGCATTCCATCAGTCCTTGCTACTTATCAACATTAAGTACAGACAACTTTTCTAATACCTCTTTCTCAATTTTTAGCCCACCCAGTATCCCAATTATTTCTTCTTTAGCTATGACTTTGGCAGCATCTTCTTCCTTGGTAAAAACAGTCACAAAGTACTCATTTAGTTCGTCAGCCATGCCCTCTGCAGCCATGTGTAGATCCCCTTTTGATTCTTAATTGGCCCTACCCCTCTTCTTACTATCCCTTTGACAATGTATAAAGCTATAGAAAAAATTTGGATTCCATTTCATGTTAGCTTCCAGTCTCTTCTCATTCTCTCCCTTTGTCTCCTATAATTCTTGTTTCACTTCTCCTCAGAACCTGTCTGATCATGGAAGGTTCCATCATGTTACATCTGTCATAAGCATCCTTTTGCTGTTTCATGTTGCCCTCTACTTTTTTTGTCATCCAGGGAGCTCTGGCTTTGGTTCCTTTACCCTTCCCCTCATGGGAATGTACCGCAACTGTACCCGAACTATCTCCTCTTTAAAGGCAGCCCATCATATTTTTACTCCAGATTGCTCCCTGTCCTTATCCATATTTAACCTAAACCTAATGATACAATGATCACTGTTCCCTAAATGTTCCCCTACTGACACTTGATCCACTTGATGTATCTCATTCCTCAAAACTAGATGCAGCAATACCTGCTTCCTTGTTGGGCCAGTAAAGTACTAATCTTGGAAATTCTCTTGAATGCACTTCAGAAACTTTTCCCCCTCTCCACCCTTTACACTATTGCTCTCCCAGTCTATATTAGGGATAATTGAAAATGACCATTATCAATGCTCTATGGTTCTTGCACATTGTAATTTCCTGAAAATTTGCCCCTTTACAACTTCCCCACTAGTTGGTGGTCCACAGAGTACACAGTAGCATAATGCCACCTCTATTGCTTCTTAACTCTGACCAAATAGGTTTTATCCCTGAGTTCTCCAGGACATCATCTCTCATCAGCACTGTAATATTCTCAATCAGTACTCCTACTCCACCCCTCCTTTCTATCCTTCTTGTATATCTTGGATCCAGGAATAACTCGTGCCTAGTTCTGCCCTTTTTGAGCCACAACAAAATATTGCAGTGTGGCCATTTGTGTTTGCAGCTTACCAACCTTATGTGTCATGCTTTATGTGTTTACACACATTAGCACTAAAGTAAGAAATAGAAAAGTATTAGATGGGGTCAGACTCTGAGAGAAAGAAAAAGGTCTAATGTCCCTCCCAGTTCTTTCTGAACCTCATTTCTCCTTTCTAATGCAACACCCTGGTTCCCATCCACCGCCAAGTTAGTTTAAACCATCCCCTAAAGCACTGTCAAACCATCTTGTAAGGACATTGGTTCCAGCTCTGGTGGTACGCAATCCATCCTACCTGGACAGGTCCCACTTCCCCCAGAACCAGTCCCAATGTCCCAGGAATCTAAAGCCCTCCCTCTTGCACCATCGCCACAGCCACATATTTATTTGCTCTATCCTCCAATTTCTGTACTCACTAGAGGGTAGGAACAATCTGAAGATTGCTGCCTTGATGGTCCTACTTCGTAGTTTCACTGGCAGCTCTTTTAAATGTGCCTGCAGGAACTTATCCGTCTTTCTTTCTATATCGTTGGTAGCGATTTGGACCACAACCACAACAGTTCACCCACCTTCTTCAGAATGCTCTTTAGCCTCTCAGTGACCCTGGCACCAGGGAGGCAATATACCATCCTAAAATAATGTCTGCAACTCAGAAATACTTGTCACTAAAACTACTGCTTTCCCAATCTTCCTGCTGCCTGTGCCCCCCACCATCAACATTATTCAGAAGTGAATTTAGCAAAAAGATGCAATTTCTTGCAAATGTCCTTTAGAGAAGGAAACCTGCTGTGCTTACCTGGTCTGGCCTACATGTGACTCCAGACCCACAGCAATGTGGTTAACTCTTAAATGCACTCTGAACAGGGCAATTAGGGATGGGCAAAAAATGCTGGCCTAGTCAGCGATGCCCACATCCCATGAATGAATATAAAATAAAACTATACTATGCAGTCAGAAACATAAGAGACAAGGGGCCAAATCTTCTGAGGAGTGGTAACCACCATTGGATTGCCACTCAGCTCCTATTCTTTTGCACAAAGATGGAGCTCCGCATTTCTGCCCCGGCTTCCGAATCAGGCCTCTTCAGAAATGTGGAGTGTACCTGCTATGGGAGTCCTTTCTCGTAATGTAGGATAGTCAGGGGAATCCAAGCCACAGCCCCTTTTTACGGCACTATTTGCTGTATTTTTGTAAGTCTTTATTCACTAACATACTGAAAAGCTGAGCGTGTTCGAGGCAAGTGGCAACATGGGCAGGGTGGTGAGGTAGGATTGGCGGGGTGGGGGGGGGGGGGGGATTATCAGTTGTGTGGCTACCCTGGAATTAGACATGGTTTCTCTTTGTCTAATATTGCCTGAGTAACTATTCAAGTAAGTAAGTCAGAACACTCTGAAAAGTCTAACTCATGGTTGGAGGCTTTTTTAGAGGGCTCCAAGGAGCTGAGGAATTGCCCATCGAAAGTTAAAACTTCCCGGGCAATTTCCATGGAATCCTTGCATTGGGACTTCTGAGGGGTCCAGTAACACATCCTCTGGGGTACATTAGGTTTCCAACCATCCCGGACCAGAAGATCTGGCCCAAGATATTAGTAAACTAATGATTTATTCCAAAACAAGCCTGCTGTGCTCATCAGAGCAAGGATGGTACAATGTAGGTTCAAACGCAGAAAACCCTTAGAACCATTTGATATCCTTCCAAAATGTCAATTCTAACATCTAGCTGTGAAGGAGACGAGCATCTTGACCTTAACTACCCTGTCTGGAAAGCTGTTCCAACTGTTAAGTAACTGTGCAAAGAAATATATTTGTCTTCATTTCCAAACTTGCCCTTCACTACTCTGAGCCTGTGCTGAATTGCCCCAATGCCCAGGGGCAGTGTTATTCTGTGTTTATTTTATCTATTTCATATTCTAAATTCCTTAACAAGGTCCCTTCTGAATTGCCTTAATGTGTCAATAAGGACTTTTAAAATCATATTTTATTGCTGATTTACAGAGACAGTTTTTCTTTTGCATATTTTTCAGTTTTTAATTTTAGCATCAGAAACCAGGAGAAATTCTGAAGAAAAAATTTAGAACACAACCAGAGAAAAATCAATAAAATTCAAGTTTTAATCTGAACACTCGCTAACTTGCAAGAAAACAAAATAATTTGCATGGTTACTGGAATATTTTTATGAATGGTATGCATTATAAAATATATTAACATGAAAACTGATAGCTTTTGCTACGATGAGTGCAATTTCAAGCACCAATGCTTGTGGAAAGGATGACTGACGCCAGCTGATCTATTCTTCAACACACGCCAGTTTATCCTCACAAGGAGTACAGTCCCTTCTACTCCTTTCCCAGGCTCTCACACTCTGAAAACAGGCCCTGGACTGATTTTCCCTTCAGATTGCAGGCTCACCTCCAAACTTTGCCATATATATGTACTAAAATTGTAACAGAGGATACTTCTACAATACATCATTGAAAAGCAATTGCCTGTATGCAGTTTGAATTATTTTTGTACTGGTATATTTGTTAACGACAGGTCCAATTGGTTGAATTCTGCAATGTAATTTCTAAAATTTTATTTCAAATTCTTAAAAGTTACTGAACTGTGAACATCTGAAACAATGGCAAGTTAGTAAACTCAAAATCAGTAACTATTAAATAGTGTGATCTGTAGATACCTGTATGAATTTCCAAGTCGAGGGAATACTTATGTGAAAGAAGGCCATGATTTCTAATAAACACTTCACCACTGTGTTCAAGTTCTTCATCCTCGCTGTCTTCACTTTGACACAAGAAATCTGATTTACACTTTTCATGAGCTGTATTCACCAAATGCAGCGGCGCAAGGTCCTTACTGCTGCATGGCTGCTCGTCATCAAACAAATCTGTGGAGCATCGGTGATCATCTTTCTGCCCACTGGTCATACAGGTTGCATCGTTCGTTTGGTCAGTTGCTTCTTGTGCATGCTGAGAGCCGACGTCACTAACGGTGAACTCAGAAAAATCAGGTAGCAGCAGTCTGAAACAAGTCTCCAGCTCAATCAAAGAGTTTTGAATTTCTTCTGACATTTCTGTTTCGATAACACAAAAAACTATTATTAAAAAAGTCAGCAGTAACTCCTAGAAACATAGCGTATAGGTGAAAAAGCTTCAAATCTTACTCTAAGGAAAACCACCCAGTGGGTTGTAATAATTAGCTGAGCACCAAAACTGGATCAACACCCGATATCACCTCTTCGAACTATTTAACTTTTTAAAGAAACTAGTGGTCACCCTATGGTAAATGAAAGACAATAGGTTATTCTGGTGCAGGAAGACATAATAAAGATGTGGACGTATATACTACCTTTCACATTTTCAGCAACCCTCTCCCCAAAACGCTTCACAGGGAATCAATTGCTTTAGAAGTGTATTTATTTTCGTTAAACCAACAAACAAAGCAATTTGTCAGGTCCAACAGGCAGCAATGAGATCGATTAATCCATTTTGGCGATGTTGGATGAGAGATGAATGTTGTCCAGGACCAGTACTCCTTGCCCTTCAACAAAAGAATGCCATGCCCTCAGTTTAATGCCTCATCTGAAAGATAGTACCCATGACAATACAGCACTCCCTGTTATAAAATGCCCACCCAGATTATTTGCTAAAGTCCTGATCCGAAGCTTCAACCGAAAACCTTCACACCTAGTGGCAAAAGTGCTATACTAAGGCAAACTAACAATTAAGATGCACAAGATGTTATTCTCATGCTAAAGGTGAAGATCTATCCTTTTTTGACATAATGCTTAATTACTGTTAAGCAAACATGAAATAAGGTCAGAGATTAATTCTTCCTCATGCTGCATGTCAAAGCTCATCTTTCTCTGTATTTTTAAAGTGAAGTTCAGCTAGTCTCTACAGACATTCTGGCTGCCCAATGATGTGAAGTGCTGGAGTTTAGAAGAATGAGAAGTGATCTCATTGAAATACACATGAATCTGAAGGGCTTTGATAGGGTAGACCCTGAGAAGTTGTTTCCCCTGGTTGGGGAATTTGGAACATAGAGTCATCATTTCAGGGTAAGGGAGCAATCATTTAACACCAAAATGAGGAGAAATTTCTTCAGTCAAAGGGTTGTGGATGTTTTATCGTTGAATAAATTTAAGGTTGGGACAGACAGATCTTTGGTCTCTCAGGGAATCAAGGAATATGGGGAGCAGGTGGGAAAGTGGAGTTAAGGCCAATGATCAGCCATGATTGTATTGAAGGGCAGAGCAAGCTCGAGGGGCTGTATGGTCTACTCCTTCTCCTATTTCTTTTGTTCTTATGTTCTGGCTCTTGCATCAATTAAGGTATTTACAATTGCTGAGGAACTCTGGACAGTGGTGTTCTAAATGACTGCTCTTCTGACACAGAGCAGTGTGACTCAAAGAATGATAGAAAAATGAGGTAGCAGAAATGCACACAATGTGCTATACTACTTGTATCCTGTGACATTGCTCACATTTATATGCTTTTTACAGAAGAGAAGTGCTATGCTCCAAGGTGAAATTCTGTGGCTCTTTAAAGTTCATAAATTCTAATTAGTGTTTTGTAAACACTAGGTGAAGTCAGGGGTCAATTGTCCTTCAGACCTCCAGGTCACAACCTGGCACTGTTTATTTCCTTTTCTAATATTTAAAGTATGAGTCAGAGGTTAAAGGTATCATGATTCAATGTCCATTAAGGTGCATTTATTGCTGAAGACTTTGACCATTTCAATTGAACGCCTTTTTCTACTTCTAATTTTTGAATGTGATACATTAAGTGTGATGGAAGAAGCTTAACATACAGTTAAAGCAGCATTTTTTAAATATCAGATAGAATAAATGTGTTTCATTTTTAACTTTTTATATTTTATTGCTTGAATAAATATAGATGCATCTTCTATTTATGAAAAAGCAGCCTCCTTTTCGGTTACTGGTAATAGAATGGCTGCAGAAAATAATCAACAAAGGATAAGTTATTCTGGTAGCAATTGAAGTCCACATGACATAAGCCTTAGGGCCTAGCACAATTAGTTTTTTGTTGCAAGGACACATGGGGTTACTTGCAGTTTTCCCCATATGCATGTAACAATTTAATCTCTTATCAGTTAACCTTACCTTTTAGTCTCTCAATTCCAGGGCCTTTTTAAGGAAGTCACTGCTCTCAGATTAAACAATGCAATATGAAAATAGCCTAGTGATAGTTTTGCTTTTGGTTGCCTATCAAATGCATACCAGTCTAAGGTTATTTTGCTCACAGCAAGACTTCAGGAGTTCAGACAAACTAAGAATGAGATTTTTTAAATTATGTTGAGTTCCAAGAGGCATTTTACATCTGTCATCCTTTTTACAGAATCTCTTTTATATTAGTTTACCATCCAATTTTCACACAAGTTGTTTTGGGGGGAAATGTCACATCATGTGAAACTACCTTCTAGGATATATTTTTAAAAATTGTAAGCCCATCTCTAAGGGAACATTCTGAAATCCTAGAGATAAAAACAAAAAAAAACTGCGGATGCTGGAAATCCAAAACAAAAACAGAATTACCTGGAAAAACTCAGCAGGTCTGGCAGCATCGGCGGAGAAGAAAAGAGTTGACGTTTCGAGTCCTCATGACCCTTCGACAGAACTTGAGTGAGTCCAAGAAAGGGGTGAAATATTTCACCCCTTTCTTGGACTCACTCAAGTTCTGTCGAAGGGTCATGAGGACTCGAAACGTCAACTCTTTTCTTCTCCACCGATGCTGCCAGACCTGCTGAGTTTTTCCAGGTAATTCTGTTTTTATTCTGAAATCCTAGTTTGGATTCCTACTGCCAATCATGTTTCTGTAATTAAAAACAACAATATAATGTATAGCAGGTTCTAAGCATATTTCGAAAATACTAACTTATTGCCAATAGTAAGGTCACCTTGGAGCAACGGCCCATTCTGAGGTGATGGTGCATCTTTATCCATATATTTTGCAACTTTCCAAAATGCCAATGGAAGACACCACATCTTATACCGAATGTTTAACTCAAATTCAACTTGGCTTGAAAGTATCTGGATAAAATTCTGCTTCCCACACAAGTCTGCTTCCCATTCCTGCTCCAACTCTTCTCAAGATCTCAAAAGCAAAAATTTCTTATCTTCCTTAGGCTCCCTTCCTTCTGCAATTTTTGGTTGGCAAAACCCAAGTTTGGTATCATTAGTCTCTAAACTTATATTGTAATGTAGAAAATCTGATATTTTGGGGTGAAAATTCATGTGGCGTTGTAACAGTGTGTGTGGAAGAGCAGGACCCAGCTCCATCTGGCTGCCATCCTATGTAATTTACATTTCAAATTGTGGCCAGAAATGGAGGCCTCTGCTGCCTGCCTCACTTACACCCCAGCAGCATTATGGGAGAATGACTATGGGTGCTCTTGGGGTCTCCGAGGAATTCTGTCCAGTGTGGCCCTCCCTCCATCCAGTGGTCCAGCTGTGAATCTACAATAGGGATTGGTAACCTCCAATATACTTGCCAAATTCCCAAGTGAAAAATAATTTTACTTACCTCATTAAATGGCCTGGCAAGGGTTTAAGTCGGCCACTCTCAAAGCAGCTGTAAGCACAACAGGGCAAGCATCTCTGTTGCACCTTAACAAGTGTGGGTCACCAATCTTAATTGTTCTAATGACCCTGTTTCCATGATCTGAAATGGGACCATGGAAAAGTCGAAGCACAGGGTCCTCCACTGTAACTCTAAACAAGTTTATGGGAAGTTCTTACCTAAGTCTTCCTTCCTACTCTTTTAAACATTAATTGGCCCTTCACATAGGTTTCTCATTTAAAAGAAAGAACAAAATATAAGAGGATCACTTAACGTTTCATTTTCCATGAGTATACATCACTTAATATCAACACAATGAAGAAAATGGAATTAGTAGCACACCTTCCATTTCTTGTTCCACTCTGTTTACTTTCACTTTATTAATATTTTCCAGCCTTTTCAATCTCTCTTCTTCCCGTTTCCTCTCAGCTTGGGTTCTAGCCCCAAGATCTTGGAAATCCACCTAAACGACAATGAGAGATAAATAACACACAACTTAATTAATGAAAATTGTTGCACTGAAGTTAAGGAGGTAAAGTTCCTCTTAGCACAAAACAAATATGTTAAATTTTTTTTGAAACAAAAGGGCAAGGGTCGGACAGGCGGTGGTGGGCAGGGAGAGAAAGGTGTTGGACCAAGCTTGGGGTGGGATAGCCAGGGGTTGGGGGAATCTCGGGGGTGAGGGGGAATATCTGGGTGGTTCAGCAGTTGAGGGCAGTTTCATGGGGTGTTTGTGGGGTTGGGGGGGGGGGAAGAAATGATCCCAGAGGGAGGGGTTGGGGAGAGTCCCGTGGAGGTTGTTTTTATATTTTATGCGGGTCTGTACAATAGTTGCCCAGGAGCTAGAAGTAGTTTTAATTCTTCTAACTTTTTCTGGGTAGCTTTTGATGTAAGACAGTCAGAACCATCTGAAGTTTGCACTTTAAACCCTAATTTCGGATGATTCCCAGTGCAGGGCAATTACCCACCAGAAGTTTGAACCTGGGAACTTCCAGCAGGGGTGGGGGAGCTTCCCCAGTACATCTTTGGGGGTACCCCCCAGATACACTGCCCTGTAACTTGGAAGTTAGAGCCCAAAGAGATTACAGATTCAAAGGTACATTACTGAAAGTTCACATACAGGTACATAGAAAAAAGGCCAACATCATTTTGGATTTGATAAATATTGGCATAAGAGTACAAAACATTTGTTTTGTACAAAACATTTGTTTTGCACAAAACATTAATTATTCCATAATTGAGAGAGTACTGTGTATAGGATTGTGGGTTCCCATTAAAGAAGTTACATGAAAGCCATAGACAGCATCAATTCACCAGAATGATGCTGGAAGTAGGAAATTATTTGGACTGACTAGAGAAACTGAGACTTGGGACTGTTTTCACTGAACCAGAAAAGATTAAGAGATTTAGTTCAAAAGTGAAAAGGGGGAACTATTTCCACAATTATGCCATGTAACACAGTATATATCATTCTGTTGCTAAAATGCAGCTGTTGTAGCCTAGGGATTCCCTGCAAGACTATAACGTTTCATTGTTGTGCATTCTGTGGTCATTAGAAGCTAACTGTCCTTAGGCAGAACACAAAATTGTTTCCAACTTCAAATATTTTTTATTTTTAAAAATGTATCCCTTTTCAAAATCTCAAGCATAGGAAATCTATAAGAACGCATTAGTAATGCCACACATAGAAATCTTGTAAGAATTTGTCAGGTTATGTTAAGTCTAATATTTCACAGATATACTGATGATATACATAATTTTAAATTTGGAACAGCACATTATCGATGCACATTTTTCTACTTCCCATTTCAAATACATTTAAGCAATTAACTTCTTTAACTACCGGAAGAGAAATGAAACTTAATTAAAAAGACAAAAAATATTCACCTTCTTAACTTGTTTTAGGAAGTGATAACCCAAAGAGAGTTTCTTATAAGCTTCCCCGTATTTCTCGTGCCATTCCACTACAGATTTGATTGCCATTTCCTTCAATTTCTGAGCTATTTCTTTTGGTGGAGGCAGAGGTTGCTCATAATCTGATTCCACTGTTAGCTCCAGGAATTCCTGAAAGTTGGAAACAAGCAATGTCCGAAATTGATGTGAACGCACAAATAGCTCGTTTGCTATTTGGAAAGCAGACAGGCGGATCTCTGCATGCTCTTGGTTTAGCTGTGTCATGATTAAGTGGTACACTTGCTTGATGTAATCCTCAGATGACCTGTAAAGATATATTTTTTATATTTTAATTAATGGTCTAGGAATTGCAAGCATCTTTATTTGCATATAATTGCCCTGAAGCAGTCTGTGCCTGCATGCAGCAAGCCCTGGGCAAGGTTCAGGCTTTGGCTAAGAAGTGGCAAATAACATTCGCGCCACACAAGTGCCAGGCAATGACCATGTCCAACAAGGGAGAATCTAATCATTTTCCCATAACGTTTAATGGCATATTATTAAAATGAAGAGAGACTGCAGAACTCTGAAGTACAAAGGGATCTGGGTGTCTTGGTACATAAATTGGGAAAAGTTAGGATGCAGGTACAGCAAGTGATTAGGAATGGCAAACAGAATGTTGTCATTTATTGCAAGGGGAATAGAATATAAAAAGTAGGGATGTTTTGCTACAGTTGTACTGTGTACAGTTTTGGTCTCCTTATTTAAAAAAGGATATAAATGCATTAGCAGTTCAGAAGGTTCTCTCAACTGATACCTGGGATGCGGGGTTGGGGGTTATCTTACGAGGAAAGAATGGACAGGCTGGGCCTGTATCCACTGCAGCTTAGAAGATTGAGAGGCGATCTTATTGAAACGTATAAAATCCTGAGGGGACTTGATAGGCTGGATGCTGAAAGGATGTTTCCTCTGTGGGAGAGACAAGAATTACGACACAGTTTAAAAATAAGGGGTCTCCTATTTAAGATAGAAGTGAGGAGAATATTTTTCTCTCAGAGGGTTGCAAGTCTTTGGAATTCTCCCAGAGAGTGGTGCAGGCAGAGCCAATCAATATTTTTAAGGCAGAGGCAGATAGATTCTTGACTAACATAGGAGTCAAAGGTTATCGGTGGAATGTGATGTTGAGGCCGCAATCAGATTAGCCATGATCTTATTGAATGGCGGAGGCTTCAGGGGCCTACTCCTGCTGCTAATTTGTATGCTCATATTACCATCTCTAAGTCACTCACCATCAACATCCTGGGGGTTATCATTAACCAGAAAACTTAACTGGAGCAGCCACGTCAGCACTGTAGCAACAAGGGGTCAGAAGCTGGGAATTCTGCAGCAAGTAACTCACCTCCTGACTATCCAAAGCAAGCCATAAGTTCGGAGTGTGACGTAATACTCTCCTTTGCCTGGATCCAACAATATTCAAGAAGCTAAAGACCCCAGAACAAAGTGGCCCATCTATCACCCTAAACATTCAGTCCCTTCCTAGCATCACTGTGGGTGTACCTACACCACACAGGCTGCAGCAGCGCATTAAGTTGGTTCACCATCATCTTCTCAAGGGCAATTAGGGATGGGCAATAAATGCTGGCCTTGCCAGCAATGCACACATCCCTTGAATAAGTTAAAACAAACCTCCTTCCACCACCAGCACAGTGACAGCATTGTGGACCAGCCACAAAATGCATTGCAGCAAATCTCTAAGGGTTCCTCAAAAGCACACTCCACACCCCTAAGCTCAGCCACCTAGGAGGATAAGGACAGCAGACACATAGGAACACCACAAACCTGCAAGGTCTCCTCCAAGCCACACACAATCCTGGCTTGGTACTATAATCACAATCCCTTTGCTGTTGCTGGGTCAAGCTCCATCCTTAACAGGACTGAGGATGTACCTACACCACATGGACTGCAGCGGTTCAAGAAGATGGCTCCCCAGAACTTTCTCAAGAGCAATTAGGAATGGGCAACATATGCTGGCTTTGCCAGTGACGCTTGCATTCCAGGAATGAATAAAGTTCTGTAAAGGTTCTGCTGGTATCCTGTCTTAACTTCAGCAGAAGGCCAACAGACCTCCTTAGGGAAATAACTTAAATGGCTAAAAACAAACTTTTAGTTTCCCTGTGGCTCCAGTAGTGTTACAGCAGGAAACCAGTAGAATTCTGAGCAACTGTGGGCTCCAAACAACCCATCTACCCAACCCTTCAAGCAGCACCTGTCCAACATGTGGCAGAGTGTGCAGATTATGCATCGGACTCATCAGCAATTTCAGAACCATTAGAATTGGATTGGAAGCAAGTCATCCTTGATCCCAAGAGACTGCCTAAGAGAACACTCTCTTCGTAGGGGAGGGCATTTCCTCTCTGCTTGGTTTGTGTCTCTTATGATGGAGTGAAGATTCAGAAATTCACAATGCAGGAAATCACTGGCATATGAAAAAGTAGTAGAAGTAGGCCATTTGGCCCCTCAAACTTGCTCCACCATTCAGTAAAATCAAGGCTGATCGGTTTGTGTTCTAATTTCCATATTCCCATCTACCTCCAATAACCTTAGACTTTTGATAGGCAAGGGAATCCATCCCTCTACCTCTGCCTTAAAAATATTCAATGACCACGCTTCCACGACCTTCAGAGGCACAAAGTTCGAAAGTCACACCGCCCTCTGAGAGAAAAAAAATTCTCCTCACCTCTATCTTAAAAGGGCGACCCCTAATTTTGAAACAGTGGCCCCTAGTTCTGGACTCACCCACCAGAGGAAACATCCTTTCCACACCCACCTTGTCAAGACCATTCAGGATCTTATACACTTCAATCAAGTCACCCCTCACTCTTCTAATCTCCAGTGGAAACAAGCCCCGTCTGCCTAACCTTTCCTCATAAGAAATCCCGTTCATTCCAGATATAATCTACCGTTCTGACACAATGTGCCACATTGGCCTCTGTCATGAAAAATAATAATTTTCATAATATTGTGATTTATTGTAAAGGTAGGTTAATAGAGGGGTTTGGATTAGTTTCTCTGTGTGGATGTGTGTGGGGGAGGGATTTAATTGAATTGGAGACAGGTGGTCTGGAGCTTGCAAGTTGCAAAGCCATATTGGAACAATGGAATTTACATTAAAAAAGGAGAAACATGTATAAAGGAGATGAAGTTATGTGTAAGGGAGAAGGAATTCTAAGATCTAACAAAGTGTGAAAAGCCTCCAGCCTCTATGCATCAAGTTGCTATCTACAGGAACCGAAGCTAAGAAAACGCACTTTGAATATCACTGTCCAGGGTATTGTGTGTTTTGCTTGGGTCTGTTAGAATCTATTTGTTTTTACTGGTGCCTTAATGGAAGTGTAACTGGGAGCCAGATTAATTAGGGGATTTAGGGGTTATTATAGTAGTAATTTGTAGATCTACGTATGTGCTTAAAATCTTTTATTTTATTAATAAATGTTTAATTTAGTTTTGTATAAAACCTCTAAGTCTCAGTGGACTCGTTACTACTGAATTCAAGGCATGCCATCTCGAAATAAAATACAAATTGCAAAACAATTGTGACAGCTGTTTCAAGTTTCCCTCTGGGATTTGAGCAGCTCAGCATTTACCATCCACTGTGCCACAACAGCGTCCTTCAGCAAACATTACAATTTAGCAACTTCATACTTGCAGATTTTCTTAAGCTCCTTCATCTTTTCTACATTTAGCACTTGTTGTCCAGAGGTGGTGAGATCCTCAACCAGCTGAGAAAGCTTCTCATGCTGCTGAGCTTCCATTACTGTAAAGAAGGAATAAAAACATTAACACACTATAACATGAAGGTTCTGAATCCATCCATTCCCAAAGTTGCCTTCAGTAATAACTTACTGTAACTGAATTATATAGCTTTAGCCAAGTCTTAAACAATAAACATGGTATTTATCAGCTATAGTGAGTTAACTATCACAGGTATGCATTTTGCACAGTCGACATGAAAAAGCCAGGCCATCTCTGATAGAGGGGGGAAAATGTCACCAGAGAATGAATCATATTGAGCCATGCTCGCACACCTCCTCAGCAAGGTGTTGAAGCAAAATCCGGAATCACAAAAGACCTTTGGCCCATTAAGCCTGCCGTGTGCAGAGCCAATGTGTGATTATAAGTCTTTTCACCATCTACAAAGTTCAGATCAGGAGTGTAATAAAATGTTCACTAGTTGCCTGGATTGGTACAGCTGCAAAAGCACTCCAAAAGACAGTCACTTGGTTAACAATTCAGGAGAAACTTCCCTATTCAGAGTGGTTAGGATGTTGCTAACACACGAAGTTTTGATGGAAATAGTATGGATGGATTTGGGGAAGCTAGTTAAGTGCACAAGGAAGAAAGAAATACAAGGATATGTTGATGAGGGAGATGAAGCAAGATGGAAGGAGCTTCATGTGAAGCACAAAGACCAGCAAAATCTATTGGGCCAAATGGCCTATTGCTATGCTGTAAATACTATGCGATACAATCTGTTGCACAGCAGTTTGTTACTGTATTCAATATCCACTGCCTCAGCAGCACATTCTGACTGTTAGAATCATAGGGTTTTACAACACAGAAAAAGGCTCTTTGGCCCATTGTGGCCGTGCAGGTCATCAAGCCCCAATCTATTCTAATCTCATTTTCCAGCACTTGGCCTGTAGCCTTGTATACTATGGCATTGCAAGTGTTCATCTGAATACTTCTTAAATATTGAGGGTTCTTGCCTCTACCACCCTTTCAGGCAATAAGTTCCAGGTACCTTGCACCCTCTGGTGAAAAAATTTTCCTCGAATCCCCTCTAAACCTCCTGTCTGTTATCTCAAATCTATGCTCCCTGGTTATTAACCCCTCCACTAAATGGAAAAGTTTCTTCCTATCTACCCCATCTATGCCCCTCATAATTTTGTACACCTCAATCAGGTCCCCCTTTTCAGCCTTCTCTGCTCTAAGGGAAAAAACCCCAGCCTATCTAACCTCTCTTCATAGCTGAAAGACTCCAGCCCAGGCAATTTCCTGGTGAATCTCCTCTGCATCCTCTAGTATGATTATATCCTTCCTATAATGTGGCGACCAGAATGGCACAAAGTACTCCAGAATGTGGCCTAACTCACGTTTTTTACAGCTCCATCATAACCTCCTTGTCTTGCATTCAATGCCTCGACTAATAAAGGCAAATGTCCCATATGCCTTCTTAACCACCTTATCGATCTGTCCTGTTGCCTTCAAGGATCTACAGATATGCACTCCAAGGTCCCTCTGATCCTCTGTACTTCCTAGGGTCCTGCCATTCATCATGTACTCCCTTGCCTTGTCAGTCCTCCCAAAATGCATCACCTCACACTTTTCAGGATTAAATTCCATTTGCAACTGTTCTGCCCATCTGACCAGCCCACCTATATCGTCCTGTAGTCTAAGGCTTTCCTCCTCACTGTTTACCACACCACCAATCTTGGTGTCATCTGCAAACTTACTGATCATGCCTCCTACATTCATGTCTAGATCATTAATGTACATTACAAATAGCAAGGGACCCAGCACCGAACCCTGCGGTATACCACTGGGCGCAGGCTTCCAGTCACAAAAACAACCTTCGACCATCACCCTCTGCCTCCTGCCACTAAGCCAATTTTGGATCCAGTTTGCCAAATTGCCCTGGGTCCCATGGGCTCTTACCTTCCTGACCAGTCTCCCATATGAGACCTTGTCAAAAGCCTTACTGAAGTCCATGTAGACTACATCAACTGCATTACCCTCATCTACACATCTAGTGACCTCCTCGAAAAATTCAATTAAATTTTTTAGACATGATCCCCCCCTGACAAAGCCATGCTGACTATCCTTGATTAATCCTTGCTTCTCCAAGTGAATATTAATTCTGTTCCAAAAGTTTCCTTACCACTGATGTTAGACCCACTGGCTTAAAATTCCCTGGTTTACCCCTACCACCCTTCTTGAATAATGGTACTACACTGGCTGTCCTTCAGTCCTCTGACATCTCTCCTGTGGCCAGAGAGGATTTGAAAATTACTGTCAGGGCCCTGCAATCTCCTCCTTTGCCTCCTACAGCAGTCTGGGGATTTATCCACGTCTAAGCCCGCTAAAACTGCTAACGACTCCTCCCTCCCAAGCTAATTTGTTCAAATATATCACAGTCTCCTTCTCTGATTTTTATACCTACATTGTCCTCTGATTTTTATACCTACATTGTCCTTCTCTGTAGTGAATACAGATGCAAAGTACTCATTTAAAACCTCACCTACATCTTCTGGATTTTCACACAGATTGCCACTTTGGTCCCTAATAGGCCTTACTCTTTCCCTGGTTATCCTCTTGCTCCTAATATACTTGTAAAACACCTTTGGATTTTTATTTTAATTTACCCACCAGCATTTTTTCATACCCCTCTTCACTCTCCTAATTTCCTTTTTAAGTAGCCCCTGCACTTTCTATACTCCTCTAGGGCTTCTGCTGTTTTGAGTCCTCGGTATCTGCCATAAGCTTCCCTTTTTTTCCTTATCCAATCCTATACATTCCTCAACATCCAGGGTTCTCTGGATTTGTTGGTCCCACCCTTCAATTTTATGGGAACATGTTGGCCCTGCACTCTATTTCCTATTTGAATGGCTCCCACTGCTCTGTAGATTTTTCTAAAAGTAGCTGCTCTCAGTCCCTTACCATATTAAAATTGGCCTTCCCCAAATTTATTTCCGGTCCATCTTTGTCCTTTTCCATAACTACCTTAAATCTTACTGAGTTATGGTCACTATCATCGAAATGCTCCCCCACTGACACTTCTACCATTGGTCTGGCTTTGTTCCCTAAAATTAGCTCCAGCACCACCCCCTCTCTTGTAGGACTTCCTACGTGTTGGCTTATAAAGCTCTCCTGGATACATTTTAAGAATTCTACCCCCTCTAAGTCTTTCACACTTTGTCTATCCCAGTTAATATTGGGGAAGTTGAAATTCCCTACTATTATTACCCTAGTATTCTTACACTTCTCTGAGATTTTCATACATATCGGCCATTCTATCTCCCTGATTGCTTGGAGTCTATAGTACACTCCCAGCAATGTGATTGCCCCCTTTTTGTTTTCAAGTTCCACCCAGATGGCCTCATTTAAGAAACCTTCTTAGGTATCATCTCTCCTTATTGCAGTAATTGATTCCTTGATCAATATTGCTACACCATCTCCTCCTTTACACTCTCACCTGAAGATTCTGTACCCCGGGATATTGAGCCACCAGTCCTGCCCCTCCCTCAACCATGTCTCTGTGACAGCAATGATATCATCTCCGCATGTGTTAGTCAACACCCTCAACTCATCTGCCTTACTCGCAAGACTCCTTGCATTAAAATAAATGCCATCCAGCCTTGCCATGCTCTCTTGTGCTTTAACTTGACTACATACGTTCTCCCTTCCAGACTGAGTTGGTTTTACTTCTTGTCTGTGCATCATCTCCTACTATGCCTCCATTCCACATCCCATCCCCCTGCCAAATTACTTTAAACCCCCACCAACAGCAGTAGCAAACCCTCCCACAAAGATGTGGGTCCCGTTCCAGTTCAAGTGCAACCCTTGGACTTGTACAGGTCCCACCTTCCCCAGAAATGCACCCAGTGATCCAGGAATCTAAAGCCCTCCCTCCTGCACCAACTATTCAGCCATGCATTCATCTGCTCTATCCACCTATTCCTTTACTCACTAGCATGTGGCACCATGAGTAACCAAAGATTACAAACTCTGAGGTCCTGCTTTTCAATCTGCTACCTGGCTCCCTAAAAATTCTTGTTGCAGGACCTCATTCCTCTTTCTAACTATGTCGTTGGTACCCATGTGAACCATGATCTATGACTGTTCGCCCTCCCCCTTCAGAATGCCCCTGCAAGCATTCAGTGACATACTCGACCCTGGCCCCAGGGAGGCAACACACCATCCTGGCATCATGTTTGCAGCTGGAAAAAGCCTGTCATACCTCCTTATTGCGTCTCCTATCACTATTGCTCTTTCTCTTTCTCCTCACCCACCCCCTCCCCCCCATTGCGCAGCTGCACTCTGGCTGCACTCCCCAGAAGAACCGTCACTCTCACCGTTTTCCAACACAATCTGGGGCTTTCCTGACTACCTGCCTGCCTCCCTTCTTCTGACTGGTGCTTACCCATTCCCTCCCTGACTGCACTTCCTGAAGCTGCAAGATGACCACATCTAAAATGTGCTGTCCACGTAACTCTCAGCTTTGTGGATGCACTGCTGTGACTCCAGCCGACGCTCAAGCTCCAAAACCTGGCACTCAAGCTGGTCAACCCAGTGGCACTTCCTGAAAATGTGGTCATCCAGACTGCCAGGAGCATCTAAGACTTCCCACTGCTGCAGGCCATGTAACATATGGGACTGAGCTCCCTTGCCATACCTTTAGTTAAAATACTCTTACCCTAACTTTAAGCCAAGTAGAAAATTATCTCAGTTTCTTTTTTCAAAAAGAAAGCTAGAACTCTTACCTTTCCTTAACGTAGCTTTAAAGTGGAGAAAAACAACTTACCCACTACCTACCAATCAGCTCTCTGCTTTATACTGATGTCATTTTTGTCAGCCTTTTCAAATTCTGGCAGGGTTCCTATTGGGGTTAGCTCCGACTGGCTCGATCTGAGCCTTGACCCTCAGGCTTTTGAGAAGCTTCGCTGGCACCGTTCACCTCTACATTCAATCTGCTCCGCTTCCGCTGCTGCTCTGACTGGCTTGATCTGACCCTCGACCCTCAAGCTTTTATTGAGAAGCTCTGCTGGCACCATTCATCCCCACATTCACCCCACTCTGCTCTGCTCCCGCTGCTGCTTCGACTGACATGATCTGAGCCTCGGTCCTCAGGCTTTTATTGAGAAGCTCCGCTGGCGCTATTCACCCCCATGTTCGTTTCACTCCACTGCTGCTCTGACTGGCTCCATGCAATCTTGGTACAATCTGTACATAAAATCTGCAGGATGCACTGCAGTAAATCACTGAGTTTACTTTAATAGAATCTTCCTTCCATGTGACTTTTAACACAAAAAAGGGCAAGGACAGAAATGGTGTGGGAACAGCATCGCTCCCCTCAAATTCACACACTACCCTGACTTGAACATATATCATTGTCACTGGAATATTCTGCAATATCCTCCCCCCGCCTCCCATCTTTCCACTTCCTTTAAGATGCTCTTTAAAACATACCTCTGACTAAGCTTATGCCCACTTGTCCTAACACCACCTCCTTTGACTCCGTGTCAGTTTTTATTTGATAATGCTCCTGAGAAATGTCTTTGGGCTAACATACCTTCCAATTTCTTTTTTGGATTCATTTAAATGCACAAGCCCTTTAAATATTTTGCACATGGTAATTTAAAGGGGCTAATTTGCACTCAAGAATTACAGGTTGCTCTGCAGCCGCACAATTTAGAGGGAAGATTACTTGGGACATTTTACTATTTTGAAGGCACTACATAAGTACAGGCTGCTGTTGAGATAACGATGATTGGAGGTCATTGGATGGTAAGTTGAATAGAAACAACGTGCAGAGAAAAAGCAGGGCCATGGCACTCGTTCACAAAGCTCATTTGGAGAGCCGGTGCAGACACAATGGGCCGAATAGCCTCCTTCTGCGCCGTTAAAATCCTGTGATTATAAAGTGCGCTGTCAATACAGGGGCCAATATTTACAGAATTGCGGTTTTTTAAAAAAAGAACGTTTAAATACAGATGATGTTAGAAATACACAGCAGGTCAGGCAACACCTGTGGACAGAGAGACAGAGTTAATGTTTCAGCTCGGTAAGCCTGTAAATACACACCCGAGCTACTTCCAGCTGAGGCCTGGAAACGACCACCACCTACTTCCGGTCCAGGAGCTCTAACTGGCAGTGACTGTGGCCAATCGGAATCAGGTATATCATCCCGACCGCCAATCAGAGTAAGGATGCCAAACGCGAGGGGGGTGGGGACTTCCTATCCAAGCTTTTCGGGCCGTCCGGAAGTTTCCAACGACTTGAAGCGGCCAGTTCGATTCAATCTTCCAGAGTTTTGGCTTCTGCCAGCCGAGGCTTTATGGTTAATAGCCGAGGCCTCCGGTAATTCTAGATTACCTCTCAGTCACTGGTCTTGTAGTGATTTAAAGCGAAGTCCGGAGTCAATCAGCCCGCCGCCACTGATGGAGCTTATTGATGGGCCGCCATTTTAAACGGAGGAGGAGCCGCTTCTGACGGCGACTGAACTCACTGCTGCCAAAAACTCGCTGCCATAAACCATCTCTTCCTGTAAACTGACTCCTTCTGTGACCTCTCCTCCTCTTGTAAACTCATTTCCCCGTTGGCTCTTGAACAGTTTATAACAGACAGCTTACCACCACCTTCTCAAGGGTAATCAGGGATGGGCAATAAATGCCCTCCTAGTTAGTGATACCCACATCCCATGAATGAATTTTTTTTTAAATGTAGAGTGTACGCTGAAAGTTTCTCAACCAAATACTGCCAATATAAGGTATTCAATTCAACCACTTTAATTACAAACTGATGATGACACTACTGTGCTCCATCCTACCCTGCAGTTCTGATTAAAGTTCATCAACCTGAAATGTTAACTCTATTTAACTCCCTCCACTGATGCTGTCGGAACTGCTGACATTTCCAGCATATTACCCCTCCAGTTCAGCATTTGGCAGCTGGCCTGAAAAATAAACCTTTATTGTAGAGCTAATATTTTCTAAACTTGGGGGTGGTGGGGAAACAACTGAATTGTTAAGGATTCTGAAATGGTTTTAAATTGTCAGTGTGAAATGTTATTCTATTATTAAAATGGAATGTAATGGAAGTGCATATCAGGTAAGGAAGCATCTGAAAATAGAGAATGTGGGTTTACTTTTTTATTGGACCCGCCAATGCTGCCTTCATGTTTATGATAGCAGTTGCCCCTTGAAATGTTGGCCCATGTTTTATTACGGGACTGAAGTCAGATTATATAAAATCATAAGAAATAGGAGTAGGCCATTCGGGCAATTGAGCCTGCCCCACCATTCAATAAATATTGGTTGATATGATTCTGGCCTTAAGAAAGTTTAGAGCAGAGGTGAAGAAGCAAATAAGCAAAGTGGGAGTATTCAAAAAGACCAGCAGCTAGCAGAAAAGGGAATCCCACCATATTCTATAGGCACATAAATAGTAAAAAGAGGATTAGGGCCTATTAGGCAACAAAAAGGGTTTCACACATGGAGGCGGAGGACATAGCTGAGGTACTAAATAAATACTTTACCAAGGAAGAAGATGTTACCCAGGCCATGTTAAAAGTTGAGCTAATTCAGATGTTATGTGGGTTTGAAATTGCAAAGGAGGAAGTATTAGAAAAGTTATCTGTTCTTAAAATTGACAAGGCACCAAGACCAGATGAGATACATCCAAGGATACTGAAGGAAGTGAGAATGGAAATTGAGGAGGCACTAGCCCATAACATTTGAGTCTTCCTTAGACTCAGGGGTGGTCCTAGGGGACTGGAGAATTGCAAACATTACACCCTTGTTCAAAAAAGCGGGTAAGAATAAGCCCAGCAATTACAGGCCAGTCAGCTTAAGTTCGGTGGAAACTAGAAATTAGAAGGAAAATTAATAGTCCCCTGGACAAATGTAGGTTAATTAAGGAGAGCAGCATGGATTTCTTAAGGGAAAATCATATTTGACTAACTTGCTGGAGTTTTTTGAGGGGCTAACAGAGACCGTTGATGAGGGCTAAGCTTTTGATGTGGTGCACATGGACTTCTAAAAGGCTTTAGATACAGTGCCACACAACAGACTTGTGAGAAAAGTTATAGATCATGGTATAAAAAGGATAGTCGCAACATGGATACAAAATTGGCTGGAGGACAGGAGACAGAGGGTAGTGGTTAATGGATGTTTTTTGAGCTGGAGGAAGGTTTGTTCTGGAGTTCCCCATGGGTTGGTGTTGGGACCCTTGCTTTTCCTGATATATATTAATGACCTAGACCTTGGTGTACAGGGAACAATTTCAACGTTTGCAGATGATACAAAACTTGAAAGAATTGTGAACTGAGGAAGATAGTATAGAACTTCAAAATGGGCATAGATAAGTTTGTGGAATGGGCAGACAAGTCGCAGATGAAACTCAATGCAGTGAAATGTGAGGTGATTCATCTTGGTAGAAAGAACATGGAGAGACAATATAAAATAAAGGAAACAACTCTAAAGAGGGTGAAGAAGCAGAGGGATCTGGGTGTATATGTGGATAAATCATTGAAGGTGGCAGGACAGGCTGAGAGAGCAGTTAGTAAAGCATACAGTACCCTGGGCTTTATTGATAGGGGCATAGAGTACAAGAGCAGGGAAGTTATGTTGAATTTGTATAAGTCACTAGTTCGGCCACAGGTAGAGTATTGCTTCCAATTTTGGGCGCCGTACTTTAGGGAGGATGTGAAGGCATTGGAGAGGGTGCAGAAGAGGTTCACAAAAATGATTCCAGGATGAGTCCTAATTTCTGCAAACTATCTTCATAATTGGCCTGTTTTCCTTTGAGAAAAGAAGGTTAAGAGACGTGAGAGAGGTATTCAAAATCAGAAGGAACCTGGACAGAGTAGATAGAAACTGTTTAAAGTAAATAGCAAAAGAAGCAGATATGATATGAGGAGAAACTTTTTTACGCAGTGAGTGGTTAGGTTTTGGAATACAGTGCCTGCGAGTGTTGTGGAGGCAAGTTCACTTGAAGCATTCAAAGGGGAATTAGACTTATCTGAAAAGAAAGAATGTGCAGGGTTACAGGGAGAAGGCAGGGGAGTGATACTAGATGAGTTGCTCATTCAGAGAGCTGGTGCAGACACGATGGGCCAAGTGGCCTCGTTTTGGGCCATAACAATTCTGATTCTGTGAACTCCAATTTCCTGCCTGGCCCCATAACCATTGACACCCTTTTAGATCAAGAGTCCATCTAACTCAGCCAACAATTCTGATTCTGTGAACTCCAATTTCCTGCCTGGCCCCATAACCATTGACACCTTTTTAGATCAAAAGTCCATCTAACTCAGCCTTGATTGCCCAGCTTCAACTGCTCTTTGGGGTAAAAAATTCCAAAGACTAATGACCCCCTGAGAGAAGAAATTCCTCCTCATCTCTGTCTTAAATGGGAGACCCCATATTTTTAAACTGTGCCCCCTAATTCTAGATTCCCCCATGAGGAGAAACATCCCATCAGCATCTAACCTGTCAAGCCCCCACAGAATTTCACGTTTCAATAAAGTCACCTCTCACTCTTCTAAATTCCAACGAGTATAGGCCAAACCTTTTCAACCTTGCTTCATAAGACAGCCACTTCTTCCCAGGAATAACCTAGTGAACCATCCCTGAACTACTTTCCAGTGCAAGTATACCCCCCTTAAGTAAGAGACCAAAATTGTACACAGTACTTAGGTGAGGTCTCATCAATGTCCTGTAGAGTTGCAGCAAGACATCCCTGCTTTCATACTCCATTCGCCTAGCAATAAATGACAACATTTCATTTGCCCCACCTAATTACTTGCTGTACCTGCATATTAACTTTTTGTGATTCATGAACAAGGACACCCTGGTCCTTCTGTATTGCAGCATTCTGCGTCTCTCTCCATTTAAATAATATCTTGCTTTTCTATTTTCTTTACCAAAGTGGACAACTTCACATTTTCCCACATTATACTCCATCTGCAAAATTTTTGTCCACTCATTTAATTTACCCATATCCCTTTGCAGACTCTTTGTATCATCCTCACAACTTGCTTTCCTACCTATTTTTGTATCATCAGCAAAGTTGGCAATAATGCAGTCTGTCCCTTCATCTAAGTCATTAATATTGATAATAAATAATTGAGGCCCCAGTACTGATCCCTGTGGCACTCTACTAGTTACAGTTTGTCAATCTGAAAATGATCCATTTACCCCAACTTTCTGTTTCCTTTTAACCATTTGTCTATCCGTACTAATAAATCACCCTCAACAACATGATCTCTTGTGCTACTTATCGAATGCCTTTTGGAAATTCAAATAGACTACATCTACTGATTCCGTTTTATCCACCCTACTTATTACATCCTCAAAGAGCTCTAATAAATTTATAAAATGTGATTTCCCTTTCACAAATCCAGTTTGACTCTGCCTCAACAAAAACAGAATTGCCTGGAAAAACTCAGCAGGTCTGGCAGCATCGGCGGAGAAGAACAAAGTTGACGTTTCGAGTCCTCATGACCCTTCAACAGAACTAAGTAAAAATAGGAGAGGGGTGAAATATAAGCTGGTTTAAGGTGGGGGTGTGGGGGGTGGTTGTAGGGACACCCCACCCCACCCAACCCTCCCACTTCTCTCCCCCCACCCCCCCTCCTTAAACCAGCTTATATTTCACGCCTCTCCTATTTTTACTTAGTTCTGTTGAAGGGTCATGAGGACTCGAAACGTCAACTTTGTTCTTCTCCGCCAGTGCTGCCAGACCTGCTGAGTTTTTCCAGGTAATTCTGTTTTTGTTTTGGATTTCCAGCATCCGCAGTTTTTTGGGGGTTTTTTTGACTCTGTCTCATTGCACAATGATTTTCTAAATGTCCTGCTGCTACCTCCTTAATACCATGAAGACAGATACAAAATACTTTTTTTTAATTCATTCATGGGATGCGAACTTTGTTGGCCGGGCCAGCATTTATTGCCCATCCCTAGTTGCCCTTGAGAAGATGGTTGTGAGCTGTGTTCTTGAACTGCTGCAATCCATGTGGTGTGGGTGCACCCACAGTGCTGTTAGGAAGGGAGTTCCAGGATTTTGACCCAGCAACAGTGAAGGAACGGCGATATATTTTCCAATTCAGGATGGCAAGTGACTTGGGAGGAGAGCTTCTAGGTGGTGATGTTCCCATCTATCTGCTGCCCTTGTCCTTCTAGATGGTAATGGTCGTGGGTTTGGAAGGTGCTGTTGAAGGAGCCTAGGTGAATTCCTGAAGTGCATCTTATAGATAGTACACACTGCTGCTACTTTGCGTTGGTGGTGGAAGGGGTGAGTGTTTGTGGATGTGGTGCCAACCAAGCGGGCTGCTTTGTCTTGGATGGTGTCAAGCTTCTTGAGTGTTATGGGAGCAGCAATCATCCCGGCAAGTGGGGAGTATTCCATCACACTCCTGACTTGTGCCTTGTAGGTGATGGACAGGCTTTGGGGAGTCAGGAGGTGGGTTACTCGTCACAATATTCTTAGCCTCTGACTTGTTCTTGTAGCCACAGTATTTATATTGCTAGTCCAGTTCAGTTTCTGGTCAATGATAACCCCCAGGATGTTGATAGTGGGGAATTCAGTGATGGTAATGCCATTGAGCATTAAGGGGTGATGATTGGATTCTGTCTTGTTGGAGATGGTCATTGCCTGACACTTGTATGGTGCGAATGTTACTTGCCATTTGTCAGCCCAAGCCTGGATATTGTTCAGGTCTTGCTGCATTTGGACACAGACTGCTTCAATATCTGAGGAGTCGCAAATGGTGCTGAACATCTGCCATTTCCTTGTTGCCCATTATTAATTCCCCAGTCTTACCTTCTAAGACACCAATGCTCACTTTAGCTTCTCTTGCCCTTTTTATACACTTGTAGAAGTTTTTATTGTCTATTTTTATGTTTCTAGCTTTTTTTTCTTGTACTCTAATTTCTCCCTCATTACTTTTTTTAATCATCCTTTGGCTTCTATAATTTTTCCAATCTTCTCACCACCATGACTCATTGCAACAATATACATCTTTCAATTTGATACCATCCTTAACTTGTTTAGCTAGACACAGATGGTGCATCCTTCTGATAGAGTCTTTCTTTCTAAATAGAATTTATCTTTGTTGAGAGTTATGAAATATCTCCTTAAATGTCTGCCACTACTTGTCTACTGTTTTGTCTTTTAACCTATTTTCCCAGTGCACTTTAGGTAATTCTGTCTTGTAATTGCCTTTATTTAAGTTTAAGACTCTTGTTTGAGACCCACAATTCTCACTCTCAAACTGAATGTGAAATTCTATTATGCAATGATGTCTCTTATCGAGAGGATCCTTTCCAAGAGGTCATTAATTAACCCTGTCTCATTACACATTGCCAGGTCTAAAATAGCCTGTTCCTTGGTTAGTTCCAGGACATATTGAGTGTCCCAAATAACCTCTGTAAACCATTCCTGCAGCCACTTCTGCAAATTTGATTCATCCAAAGTATATGAAGATTAAAATCTCCCACAATTATTGCTGTATCTTTCTTACAAGTCCCCATTATTCCTTGATTTATACTCTGTCTTACAGTGTAGCTACTATTAGGGGACCTGTAACTATTCCTATTAGTACTCCTTTGCTATTTCTTATCTTCACCCAAACTGATTCTACATTTTGATCCTCCAAACCAGACGGCTTCTCACTATGGCACTAACTTGTTATTTGTTAATAGAGCTACCCCACTTCCTTTTCCTTTCTTGTCCTTCAGAAATGGCAAATACCTTTGAATATTCAGGTCCTAGCCATGACCACTTTGTAACCATGTGCCTGTTATGGCTATTATGTCATACTCATTGATTTCTATTTGTGATATCAATTCATCCAACTTGTTACAAATGCTGCGTGCATTCAATTAAGAACCCTTAATCTGTCTCTTTACCATTTTTCCCTATTCTGACTTTCCTGTCACACTCAAGTTATCATTACCCATATTGCTACCCTGCACAGTTACCTCGTCCTTTCTCTTTAACTCTTCACATCTCCCCTCATGTGAACCCTCCCCCCTCCCCCACCAACTATTTAGTTTAAAGCCTTCTTTCGAGCCTGATTTATCTGATTTGCCAGGACTCTCATCCCAGTACAGCTCAGGTGAAGGTTGCTGCCACACTCTCATGCTAATGTGTTCAGATGATTTGACAATGATAATAGAGTTCTTATGAAAACTAGAAATTGATATAAATTTTAATTTCCTTCATGCAGATACTACCTGTGGTTGTTGTATATGTTTTGACCTGCATTTATATATTTATATTTCTGAATATATTCTGATATTCTGAAACTCTGCTTCTCTCTCCACAGAAGCTGCCAGACGGGTAGCCAACATAAAGGGGAATCCCAAACTCTTCTATAGGCATATGAATAGTAAAAGGGTGGTAAAAGGAGGAGTAGGGCCGATTAGGGGCCAAAAAGGGAATTTACACATGGACGAAGGGGGGTGGGCCATGGCTGAGATATTAAATTCATACTTTGCACCTGTCTTTACCAAGGAAGTAGATACTACCCAGGCCATGGTGACAGACGAGGAAACTCATGTCACTAGAAGGGTTCAAACTTGATAAGGAGGAAGTTTTGAATAGACTGTCAGTACTTGAAGTTGACAAGGCACCAGGACTGGACGAGATGCATCTGAGAATATTGAAGGAAGTGAAAGTAGAAATTTCAGGGGTACTGGCTATAATTTTTCTGTCTTCCCTAGATTCAGGGGAGGTGCCAGAGGACTGGGGAACTGCAAACATTACGCCCTCGTTCAAAAAACGTTGTAAGGATAAGCTCAGCAATTACAGACCAGTTAGTTTAACTTCAGTGGTGGACAAGATTCTAGAAATAATTATTCGTGATAGAATTAATAGTCACATGGAAAAATATGGGTTGATAAGGAAGAACCAGCATGGATTTCTAAAGGAGAAATCACGTTTAACTAATTTTTGAAGATGTAACAGAAAAGGTTGCTGAGGATATGATGTTGATGTGGTGTACATGGACTTTCAAAAGGCATTTGATACAGTGCCACACAACAGACTTATGAGAAACGGTATCGCCCGTGCAATAAAAGGGACAGTAGGAACATGGATACAAAATTAGCTGAAAAATAGGAAGCAGAGAGCAATAGTCAATGAATATTTTTCGGACTGGAGGAAGGTTTATGGTGGAGTTCCCCAGGGGTCGATATTGTATCCTTGCTTTTCCTGATATATATTAATGTTCCAGATCTTGTTGAGCAGGGGACAATTCCAAAGTTTGCAGATGATACAAAGCTTGAGAGTGTTGTAAACTGCAAGGAGGACAGTAGAACTTCAAAAGTTCGTTGACAAGTTGGTGGAGTGGGCAGATAGGTTGCAGATGAAGTCCAATGCGGAGGAGTGTGAGGTGATGCATTTTGGTAGGAAGAACATGACAGACAATATAAAATAAGGGGTGAAATTTTGAAGGGGGCGCAGGAGCAGAAAGACCTTGATGCATATGCGCATAGATTATTGAAGATGGCAGGACAGCAAAGAGGAGAAGAGTTTCCTGGTCAGCCATACTGCAGAAGGCAACAGCAAACCACTGCAGCACTTTGCTAAGCATAATCATGGACCAATCCACTGGAAATCCATGGTCACTAAAACCTTCTAAGGGCATGATACCTAAAGGAGGAAGTAGTACAGAACTTGAGCATTACTGAGAAAAGAGACATGTTGGCGAAGCTTTTTATCTTGTACTCACCTGGACAGATACAAGAATGCCAAAATCCCAAGGGAGCAACAATTTATGCTGCAGGAGAAAAGAGGTGCTGATTGGTTGGCAAGTTGGCTCTGGTTGGTTGCAATGTTGCCGTGGGGAATGCATCATGGATCTATTGTCCCTCAAACTTTTATTTATTCAAAAAATATGCAATTTCTAGACATATTTCTTTTGCCTGCAGATGACAACTTCCTGCACATTAATATTTGTAGCTTCCAGCAGGCACTGGAGTGCTAAATAGGGCTGCATTAGAGTGCTTCAGTTGGAGTTTGGTGAGAGAGGGAGTTTACTGAAGAGGGAAGGAAGGATCCTTTCATTTTCTATCTTTCCTCAGTAAGAAGAGCGGTGGCCTTGTTAAGTAGGAACTCTCCTTAATATTCTCTAAACTAGAGGAAGTAAAAGTAAAGGGAGTAATTTAAGAGTAAGTCATGGCAGGGCAGCTCAGCCAAGTGGAATGCTCCGCCTGTGCAATGTGGAAAGTTAGGGACACTTCCAGTGTCCAGGGCGACCCCATGTGCGGGAAGTGCCTCCAGCTGCAGCTACTCGAAATCGGTGTTTCAGAGCTGGAGCTGCACCTGGAGTCACTGTGGAGCATCCACAAGGCTGAGATCATCATGGATAGCATGCACAATGAGATGGTAAAGAATGCACAGGCAGAAAGGGAATGGGTGACCACCAGACAGAGTAAAAACACTAAGCAGGTAATGCAGGAGTCCCCTGGGTCCATCTCCCTCTCCTAACAGATTTTCTGTTTTGGATACAGCTGGGGGAGATGGTTTCTCAGGGGAATGCAGCAAGAGCTAAGTCTGTGGCACCATGAGTGGCTCAGCTGCACAAAGGGGGTGGGGTGGAAAGAGTGGCAGAGCAATATTGATAGGGGATTCTATCACAAGGGGAACAGATAGACATTTCTGTGGCCACAGACATGACACCAGGATGGTGTGTTGCCTTCCTGGTGCCAGGGCCAAGGATATCACAGAGCGGTTGTAGGACATTCTGAGGATGGAGGGTGAACAGCCAGAGGTCATGGCCCATACCAGTACCAATGACATCGGAAAAAAGAGGGATGAGGTCCTGAAAGCAGAATATGGGGAGCTAGGAAATAAATTAAAAAGCAAGACCTCAAAGGTAGTAATCTCAGGAATACCCCCAATGCCACATGCTAGCAAGATCAGGAATAGGAGAATAGACCAGATGAATGCGTGGCTGGAGAGATGGTATAGGAGGGAGGGAATTATATTCCTGAGGCATTGGAACTGATTCTGTGGAAGATGGGACCTGTACAAGCTGGACGGGTTGCACCCCAGCAGACCAGAACCAATATCCTCGCAGGGGTATTCGCTAATACTGTGGGGGAGGGCTTAAACTAGATTGGCAGGGGGGTGAGAACCTGGGCAGGGAGACACAAGAGGGAAACAAATATAGTAGTAAAAGGTAGAAAAGTAGAATGCAGAAGTGGAAGACAGAGGAAATAGGGCTAGCAGCAAATAGGGCCATAGTACAAAAAACAATATGTAAAAATGTTAAAAAGACAGGTCTAAAAGCACTGTATCTGAATGCACAGGGCATTCACAATAAGGTAGCCGAATTAACAGCCCAAATAGATGTAAACGGGTGCAATATGATTGCGAATACAGAGACATGGCTGCAGGGTGACCAAGGCTGGGAACTGAATATTGAAGAGTACTCAATATTTAGGACGGACAGGGCAAAAAGGAAAAAGAGGTAGCGAGGTGTTGTTAGTTAAGGATGAAATCAGTGCGATAGTGAGAGAGGATATTGGCTCAGAAAATCTAGATGTAGAATCAATCTGGGTGGAGCTAACAAGCAACAAGGGGCAGAAAACATTAGTGGGAGTTGTATATGGGCCTCCAAACAGTAGTGATATGGCACGGGACGGCATTAAACAGGAAATTAGAGTTGCATGTAACAAGTGTGCTACAGTATTCATGGATGACTATAATCTACATATACACTGGGCAAACCAAATTAGCAATACTACTGTGGTGGATGAATTCCTGGAGTGTGTACGAGATGTTTTTTTTAGACCAGTATATCGAGGAACCGACTAGGGAATAGGCTTTCCTAAATTTGGTATTGTGCAATGAGAAGGGGTTAATTCATAATCTTGTTGTGCAGGGTCCTTTAGGGAACAGTGACCATAACGTGATAGATTCCTTCATTAGGTTAGAAAGTGAAGTAGTCCGATTTGAAACTAAATCTTAACAAAAGAAACCATGATGGTATGAGGCGTTAGTTGGCTAGGATAGATTGGGGAACTTCATTAAAAGGCATGATAGTGGATAGACAATGGCTAATATTTAAGGAACAAATGTATGCATTGCAACAGTTATACATTCCTTTCTGGTGCAAAAACACAACAGGAAAATTGGCCCAACGATGACTAACAAAAGAAATTAAGGATCGTATTAGATCCAAAGGGGAGCCATATAAAGTTGCTGGAAAAGTAGCAAGCCTGAGGATTGGGAGCAGTTTAGAATTCAACAAAGGACCAAGAGATTGATTAAGAAGGGAAAAATAGAGTATGAGAATAAACTTGCAAGGAACATAAAAGCGGACTGTAAAAGCATCTATAAATATGTAAAAAGATAAAGATTAGTGAAGACAAATGTAGGCCCCTTACAGTCTGAAACGGGAGAATTTGTAATAGAGAACAAGAAAACAGGAAGAGCAATTAAACAACTGCTTTTGTACTGTCTTCATGGAGGAAGACACAAATCACTTCCCAGAAATACTAGGGAACCAAGGGTTTAGTGAGAAGGAGGAATTGAAGGAAATTAGCTGCTGCATCGCGGATGACTCCAGAGGCACATCATCAGGCACTGACTGAGCATGTGCCTGGTCCCCTGCAGTCTTCTGACTGCTGGTGTCATCAGCACTCTCTGTCTCTGCCAGCTCCTCCAGCGAATGTGAAGTGCCCTCTTTACTGTGCCCCGGGACACTAGCCGATGTTCCAATGCCCACCGAGGTGCTAGTATCTGCGTTGGTGCCTGACGCAGATGACACTTGAGGACCCTCAGGTGTGAGAGGTGGCATCTGCAGCTTCTGCTGGCCATGTTCTGATGATGCTGAAATGAACAACAAGGACAGTGGATCAGTTAGCGTGCACACAGTGACAAACTTCATCCCTTTCCCCTCCTAAAATGTCATAAGTATTTGGATGTGCGATGCCATGGCATACAAGGCTATGGACATAGTGCTGGAAAATGAGATTAGAATACTTAGGTACGTGTTTGACCAGCGCACCATCGAAGGGCCAAAGGGGCTTTTTCTATGCTCCATAACTCTGACTCTAACACTCTGCGACCGAGCAATGTTGTAACAATAACAAATTTAACAATCATCAGCGTATGGATGTTGGGAGGACATTGCGGATCTCACTGTTGGCCTCAAATACCTCAAAGATGCTTAAGAAGGCATATGCCATACTTGCCTTTATTAGCCAAGACATAGAATGTAGGAGCATGGAGGTAATGTTCCAACTGCAGAAAACGCTGCTTAGGCCACAGCTATAGTTTTATGTGCAGGTCTGAAATGCACTTTATTGGAGGGATGTGATTGCAGTGGAGAGAGTGCAGAGTATGTTTACCAGGATGTTGGCTGGCCTGTAGAGTTTCACTTATGAGGAGAGATTGCATAGGCTGGGGTTATTTCCCTTGGAGCAGAGGAGATTGAGGGAGGACATGATTGAGGTGTATAAACTTATGAGGGGCATAGATAGGGTCGACAGAAAGGAACTTTTCCCCTTGGCGGAGGGAACAGTAACCAGGTGGCATAGATTTAAGGTAAGGGGCATGAGGTTTACAGGGGATGTGATGAGCAATTTCTGGCCAATGCACCCCTTGCTTTTCAGATGAATGCCTTGCTGCCCTCTTCGAGGAGGTGGCAGCACGGTAGAAGGTGTTGGTCCCCCAGGATGGGAGGAGGGTGGTGGGAATCTGAAACGCACTGCCTGAAAGGGTGGTAGACGCAGAACCCCTCCTAACATGTCATAAGTATTTGGATGTGCGATGCCATGGCATACAAGGCTATGCTCCATAACTCTGACTCTAACACTCTGCGACCGAGCCATGTTGTAACAATAACAAATTTAACAATCATCAGCATATGGATGTTGGGAGGACATTGCGGATCTCACTGTTGGCCTCAAATACCTGGCCGCTCCACCCCAGCCTCACCGACATCAGTTGACCTGGGTGCATGGCGCCTCTCAAGCTCAAGGGTCTCCTGCTCGAAGTGGCTTGCCATGAGGTGTGCCTGGCCGCCTCCAGTCCTCGCACGCTCCGAGGCATTATGAGCGTTCTTCTCCTGAGAAAGAGAACATCATTCATTACTGCAAATTGCACATGGACTCTGCACGCGCACGCCGCACCCCAACCACTGTGGACCATATCAGGCCTCCAGTGCCTCCTCTCCCCGCTTCTGCTGATCATTCACACAAAGATAGTATGCCTGCTCCCAACTCCCCACAACAGCCACCTTGACACATGCTGCGTATATCACTTTAGGAACCACACAGTCTTTGCTCCCGTAGCAAGGATGTGCAACTATGTGCAGCATCAAGGGCAGCAGATGGTTCTTGGCCACGATACCTTGAGGCTCCCCTTTCACCATCTCATCACCATGAGTAGGACATGTGCTGGAGTTCTGAGTATGCGCCTAGCTGCATCACCTGCAGGTTGCCCCCAGACTAGTCTTGTATGACTAAGAGCAACACATGGTGTGGGGGAGAACTCATCTCCTCATGAACCACTCAGGCTGATCTAAGCATGGGCACTACCTGTTTGTCCATCCAGCATAGGAAAAATGCCCAACATAATTCAATGCAGTCACGACAGAAAGACTTGGTCGGGGGGGGTGGGGGGGACCTCAAAGGCTAAGTCCTACTTCCTGGGTTAAATGCCCAATGCCAACATAGTACTCATCCTGCCAGAGCGCAACAAATTGTTGAAGCGATTCTGGCACTGGATCCAATTGCGCCACACCATGTTGTGGGAGCTCACCACCTCCGCCACCTCATCCCAGGCACGTTTGGCCATTGGGGGGGGCCTCCTCTTCCCATCCTGGGGGACCAACACCTACTACCATGCTGCCACCTCCTCGAGGAGGGCAGCAAGGCATTCATCTGAAAAGCAAGGGGTGCATTGGCCACCCATTGGCTTACCCTGTAGCCTGCCCTGCTCCTGTGGCAGACCCTGCACCCTGGCCTTCTCCTCTGCCCTTCCCTCCAGCCTGGCCTGCTTAGCAGTCCCCCTGTGGTGCGCCCTCGAATTGGCCATTGTCACCAGCCTACAGGAGGCTGCCAGGCTTTCTTTTAAACAGATGCCAGGTTGTCATTGGACCTGGCGGTCTGTGCATGCCCGCCGCCACCTGCACACTCCCACTATCCACGGGAGTCAGCAAGTACGCGGGCCAGTAAAATGGCAGCATGGACCTGATCACAGACACTGATCGGGTCCCTGCCCGCACCCAGTCTTCCCTCCTCCGCAACGGAAAATTCTGCCCCTGGAATAACGTGTGCAGTCTTGGTCTCCTTACCTAAGAAAGGATATCCTTGCCATAGAGGGAATGCAGTGAATGTTCACCTGATTCCTGGGCTGGCAGGTTTGTCATATGAGGAGAGATTAAGCTGACTAGGCCTGTATTCACTGGAGTTTAGAAGAATAAGATCTCATTGAAACATATGAAATTTTGACAGGGCTGGATGTAGGGATGATATTTCCTCTGGCTAGGGGGCCTCGAACAAGGGGTCACAGTCTCAGGATATGGGGTAGACCATTTAGGACTGAGATGAGGAGAAACTTCTTCACTCAGAGGGTGGTGAACCTATGGAATTCTCTACCACAGAAGGCCGTGGGAGGCCAAGTCACTAAATATATTTAAGAAGGAAATAGATTTCTGCACTCTAAAGGCGTCAATGGATATAGGCAGAGTACGAGAGTATGGTGTTGAGATAGTGGATCAACCACGATCATATTGAATGGTGGAGCAGGCTTGAAGGGCCAAATGACCTACTCCTGATCCTAATTTCTATGTTTCTGTGTAAGTGAGCTACATTGCAAGCCCAACTGATAATCTTAAATTGGTTGTTTGTGTACTTCTTAGCACACTCAGGATTGAGCACGGAATCATATCTAATGTTAGACATTATGTTCTGAGTTTTGCAAGCACCTGTTGGTTGAAAATGGTCAGTACTCTGTCTACTGCGAACAGTTGAAGGGACGTGCTGTCTGACACAATCCACCAGTCATTGGGATGTACGGTCTACATACCTGGCATCGCACTGACATTGAAATTCGTTTACCACATTACTCATTTGCGTGGTAGGCAGAATGTCTTTTTGGCTTGACGGCAGCATCGTGTTAGTGGAAAACACCACTCATGTTGCCATTGCATAGTAGCAGCGTGAAGCAGCTAACTTCACCTGCTGCTCAAATTTTTGAGATACTTTGCCCTTCCAGGGTAATTTGAGGTAGACTAGGCACTTTTCAGGTCCAAAAGTGGCAGCCTTAGGCCTGTTCATGAGTATGCGCGATGCACAGTGAGCAATAATCCGATCAGGGTAGCTGTTATCTTGCAGGATAGCTTTGATGTGCCCTATTTCAGCGTGAAGCTTGCACGGTGAACAAATGGCTCAGGCCCTATTTATGAGATTGCCTATAAGACCAATCTTGTAGCACATGGAGCCTTGGAATTCTAATGTGTATTTTGACCAGGGAAGTATCTTACTAAGGCATTCAACATCATCAGATCTCTACAAGATTTTGGGGAAAATTGTCTGTCCATAAAGCTCCTCAATCACATCCTCTCTTTCATGACAAAATACACTGCACTGTACAATTTGATGGCTCCACTTTCGACAGTTTCAGAGTGAATAATGGAGACAGGGCTGTGTCCTAGGACCTACTGTGGCATCTTCTCCATACTCCTGACTTTGCCTTCTCTGCAGATGTGAAAGGAGTTTACTTGCACACTAGACCAGATGGCAAGCTCAACAGTCTCTCAAGACTGAAAATGAAGACAAAAACACATCGCGTCCCGTTCAGAGAACTCCATTACACTAATGATGCTGCACTAGTCACCCACACGGAAACTCAGCTACTGAGAATCATGAACTATCCCTTCCATGCCTATAACCGGTTCTCCCTGACTATAAGTGTCAAGAAAACTATAGGCCTAGGACAAGGTGTTGCATCTCTGTTCCTGATTACATTAACTAATACCCCACTGTAGGAGGTTAGCAAATTCTGCTATCTTGGGTCCATGGTGACAGACAATCTGTTCATTGATACAGTACTTGATACACACATAGGGAAAGCAGCTACCACCTTTGGCCTACTCATGAAACGTGCATGGAATAACATCAAGCTGACCCCTAGAACCAAGCTAATGATTTATAAGGCCTGTGTTCTCAGTCAGTTCTTCAGTATGATGAACAATTTGCTTCATCCCAGCATTCTTCAAAATTGCAGAGAATAGATTGCTTTCACTTGCAACTCGGATGATGGTCTTCATCATCCTGCAACAATAGCAACTTGCATTTATGCAGCGCCTTTGACATAGGAAAATGACCCATGGCATTTCAAAGAAAATAATTAGGAGGGGGTGATTAAAAGCTTGGTCAAAGAAGTTGGTTTTAAAGAAGATCTTTAATGAAGAGACAGGAAGATGGAGAGATTTATGGAGGGAATTCCAGAATATAGAAGACATGGCTACCAATGGTAAGGCAAAGCGAGTGAGGGATGCTAGAATCAGAGGAATTGAGAATTGTTGGAGGGCTGTAGGTTGAGGGAAGTTAAAGAAATAGTAAGGGGCAAAGCCATAAAGAAACCTAAACATGAGTATTTTAAATTAGACACTGTTGGGGACAGGATGGAGGTCAATGTAGGTCGAGAGTGATAGGTGAATGGGACTGGGTGTGGGGTGGGATACAGGCTGCAGAGGTTTGGATGAGCTGAAGTTTTTAGTAGGCAGAGGAATTTTCAGCAGTCCTGTATAGATTGTGCAAACCAGTCATGTACAAATTAGCTTTGCATTTAGACTCTCCACTTGATATGTCACAGTAGTGGAATTAATTGTAACTAATGTTATCCGCGTGCTGATTCCACTGTAGTATGTGTGCTGGGTAGTTAGATACATCTGTTTAGTATTACATTTGCACTTCATTTAACATGGCATCATCAGTTTACTTCATTCGCCTACGAATAAATTCCATTAATTGCCTCAACTGATGTGACTAATTCACTGTTTGCAATGTTTTCCTTCACTAAGAACTTGACATTTATCCAAGATAACTGGGTAAACCAATAATTTGAGTTTGTTCAAAATTATCTTCCCTCTTTCATCTAAGGATTTCTTTGATGTATTAACTCTTAAACAAGCAAGGGCAGACTCTCTGGGCAGCACTGTAAATTTCCAGGTTATTAACTATGTTGAAATAATTAATATTACAGTAATAAATTGTTGTTTCAGAAATAGATTTTATTGGATCAACCCTCAACTACAAATTATTTCAATTAAAAATCTTTAAAAGTAAATAATTCCAGTTGTCCTATTGTCATGTTTTCCCCCGATTTCACATTCTGTACCTATTTTTGTTACTGTTCAATTTTACTTTTTTTTTATCCTAATCTTTATTATGTAAAACTAACAAAAACCTCCTACCTACCTTCTTCTGACTCTTCTCTGCTGCTTCTATTTTAGAAGTGGGAGCAACTTCTAAAAAAAAATCAGAGCCAGGAACCAACTAGAAAAGTTGTTTGCTCGGGCAGTAAAGTAGGGGAGTCAATCAATATTATTTTATCATTCATTTTCACAACTCTACACTGGAAGAGGCTGTACATAGGTGTAAATGTTAATCAGAGGTCCACAGTGGAAGAGCACACTGTGAATGAACATGTCTATTTTTTTTAATATTCATTCATGGGATGTGGGCTTCATGGGCTGGGCCAGCATTTATTGCCCATCCCTAGTTGCCCTTGAGAAGGTGGTAATGAGCTGCCTTCTTGAACCGCTGCAGTCCATGTTATGTGGGTATACACACAGTGCTGTTAGGAAGGAAGTTCCAGGATTTTGACCCAGCGACAATGAAGGAACGGCGATATATTTCCAAGTCAGGATGGTGAGTGACATGGAGGGGAACTTTTAGGTGGTGATGTTCCCATCTATCTGTTGCCCTTGTCCTTCTAGATGGTAGTGGTTGTGGGTTTGGAAGGTGCTGTCGAAGGAGTCTTGGTGAATTCCTGCAGTGCATCTTGTAAATGGTACAGACTGCTGCTACTGTGCGTCGGTGGTGGAGGAGTGAATGTTTGTGGATGTAGTGCCAATCACATCCTGGTGTCCTGGATGGTGTCAAGCTTCTTGAGTGTGTGGGAGCTGCACTCATCCAGGCAAATGGGGAGTATTCCATCACACTCTTGACTTGTGCCTTGTAGATGATGGACAGGCTTTTGGGAGTCAGCAGGTTAGCCTCTGACCTGCTCATGTAACCACAGTATATATATATATATATATATATGTATGGCTATTGTGAACCAAGAGTTACATATGCTGTTTTATTCAGCTAATAGAGTAGGAGTAACATAATTTAAGAACTAGGAGCAGGAGTAGGCAATTCAGCCCCTCGAGCCTGCCCCGCCATTCATTATAATCATGGTTGATCTCATTTCGGCCTCAACTCCAATCTCTCACCCTCCCCCTATAACCTTTCAACCCATTACTAATTAAAAATCTGTCTATCTCCTCCTTAAATTTATTCAGTATCGCAGCATCCACTGCACTCTGAGGTAGTGAATTCCACAGATTCACGACCATAAGGCCATAAGACATAGGAACAGAAATTAGGCCATTCGGCCCATTGAACCTGCTTCGCCATTCAATCGTGGCTGATAAGTTTCTCAACCCCATTCTCCCGCCTTCTCCCCGTATTTCTTTGATCCCCTTACCAATCAAGAACCTATCCATCTCGGTCTTAAATATACTCAATGACCTCGCCTCCACAGCCTTCTGTGGCAACGAATTCCATAGATTCACCATTTTCTGGCTAAAGAAGTTTCTCCTCATCCTGCAAGTTAACCTTAAGAGAATCCTGGACTAGGACTCCCAAGTCCTTTTGCACTCCAGATTTCTGAATTCTGTCCCCATTTAGAAAACAGTCTATGCCTCTATTCTTCCTACCAAAGTGCATGACCTCACACTTCCCCACGTTGTATTCCATCTGCCACTTCTTTGCCTATTCTTCCAACCTGTCTAAATCCTTCTGCAGCCTCTTCAATACTACCTGTCCCTCCACCTATCTTTGCATCATCTGCAAACTTAGCCAGAATGCCCTCAGTTTCTTCATCTAGATCATTAATGTATAAAGCGAAAAGTTGTGGTCCCAACACTGATCCTTGCAGAACTCCACTAGTCACCGGCCGCCATCCTGAGGAGGAACCCCTTATCCCCACTCTCTGCCTCCTGCCAGATAGCCAATCTTCTTTCCATGCTAGTACCTTGTCTCTAAAACCATGGGCTCTTATCTTACTGAGCAGCCTCCTGTGCAGCACCTTGTCAAAGGCCTTCTGGAAGTCCAAGTAGGTAACATACATTGGCTCTCCTTTGTCTAACCTGCTCGTTACCTCCTCAAAGAATTCTAACAGATTTGCCAGGCGTGACCTGCCCTTGATGAAACCATGCTGACTTTGCCCAATTTTACCATGCACTTCCAAGTATTCTGAAATCTCAACCTTAATAATGGACTCTAAAATCTTACCAATGACCGAGGTCAGGCAAATAGGCCTGTAATTTCCCATCTTTTGCCTCACTTCCTTCTTAAACAGGGGGGTTACATTTGAGAAAATGTAAAAAAAAAAGACCCTTTGAGAAAAGTCATTCCTCCTCGTCAAAAATAAAAATACCTGGAAAAACTCAGCAGGTCTGACAGCATCTGCGAAGAGGAACACAGAGTTAACATTTCGAGTCCGTATGACTCTTCAGCAGAACTAAGGAAATTTAGAAAAGAGGTGAAATATAAGCTGGTTTAAGGGGGGGTGGAACAGAGAGAGCTGGATAGAGGGCCAGTGATAGGTGGAGATAGACAAAAGGACAAAGAGGTGTTGAAGGTGGTGATATTATCAAAGGAATGTGCTAATAGGTGACATTAAGGGTAGAAAGCAGCACGAGCAAGGTACAGATAGCCTTAGTGGGGGTGTGGGTGGGGTGGGGGGAAACAGGCTAAAAGGTAGAGATAAAACAATGGATGGAAATACATTTAAAAATAATGGAAATAGGTGGGAAAAGAAAAATCTATATAAATTATTGGAAAAAAGGGGGAATCGGATAGGGAGTGGGGATGGAGGAGAGGGTTCATGATCTAAAATTGTTGAACTCAATATTCAGTCCAGAAGGCTGTAAAGTGCCTAGTCGGAAGATGAGGTGTTGTTCCTCCAGTTTGCGTTGAGCTCCACTGGAACAGTGCAGCAGGCCAAGGACGGACATTTGGGCATGAGAGCAGGGTGGAGTGTTGAAATGGCAAGCGACAGGGAGGTCTGGGTCATGCTTGCGGACAGACCAAAGGTGTTCCGCAAAGCGGTCACCCAGTCTGCGTTTGGTCTCTCCAATGTAGAGGAAACCGCATTGGGAACAGCGAATGTAGTAGACTAAATTGAGGGAAGTGCAAGTGAAATGCTGCTTCACTTGAAAGGAGTGTTTGGGCCCTTGGACAGTGAGGAGAGGGGAAGTAAAGGGGCAGGCGTTGCACCTTCTGCTTCATCTCTGATTTAAATCTACCACCCTTTACCCTAAAACTATGGCCTCTCATTCTAGAATGCCCCACAAGCGGAAACACCTGCTCCACTCTGTCTATCCCCTTTAGCATCTTATATACCTGAATTAGATCTCCTCTCATCCTTCTAAACTCTACCAAATATAGGCCTAAACTGCTCAAACTCTTCTCATAAGACAAGCCCCGCATCTCTGGAGTGAATCTAGTGAACCTCCTCTGAACTGCCTCCAGTGCAACTACATCCTTCCTCAAGTAAGGGGACCAAAACTGTGCACAGTACTCCAGGTGCGGTCTCAACAATGCCTTGTACAGTTGCAACAACATTTCCCTATTTTTATACTCTATTCCTTTAGCAATAAATGCCAAAATTCCATTTGCCTTCCTTATTACCTGCTGTACCTGCATACTAGCTTTCAGTGATTCATGCAGGAGGACACCCAGATCCCTCTGCACTGAAGCATTCTGAAGTTTCTCTCCATTTAAATAATAAGTCGCTTTTTTATTCTTCCGACCAAAATAGATAACCTCACACTTATCCATGTTAAACTCCATCTGCCAAATTTTGGCCCATTCACCTAACCTGTCCATATCCATTTGTAAATTTCTTATTCCTTCATTGCAACTTACTTTCCCACCTTAAGAGGAATATACGAACATACTTATAGGCAAGTAAGTCTTGCTTAAACTCTGGTCAGAGTAAACTGAGAGTACTAAGTACTGTTTTTATCCCAAAGACATTCAAGCCCTGGGAGTGTTCTGCAAAGAGCTGCAAGACTGATTCTAGCATCAAGGAGTTAGTTATAAGGAAATGGGAGCTTGTAGTCTTGAAAGGTGACTGGGAAGTGATATAGAGAAATATAACAACAATGTAGTAAAACACCCCAAGGTGGTTCACAGACATGCTGATCAGACTAGACAAGGAGTAAATAGGGAAATTTAACAAAACTTTGGTTAAAGAGGTAGGTTTTAAAGAACATTTTAAAGAAGGAGAGAGGCTGAGAAGTTTAAGGAGGAAATTCCAGAGCCATGGCAGCTGAGTGGTAGAGTGAAGTAAATCAGGCCAGAATTGAAGGAGTGCAGAATTCTCAGCATTGTGAGGCCATTGGAGGTTACAGAGTTGGGGGAAGCAAATAGCGTAAAGCATGGATACCACTTCGAACCCAAACTGAGAGTAGGAGAAAGGAGCACAACTAGTGAAAAGGCAAATTTAAAATGGAAGTCAAGAAGTTCTTAATAATAGAATTATCAACACATGGAATTTAGGTAGAGTTGTAGAGGGAAAAACTCTAGAATCATGGAAGAAGTAGTGAACACCATTGTCTGTACAAATGGATCAAATAGCCTTCTCGTAATTTATTTACCTCTAGAATGTTCAAATGAAAGAACAGCAAAAAACATACTTCAATTTTTCAACAATAATGTAAATCAATATCGCGTCGACCTCTGAAGGTTAAAATAGATACGTGTGACATTCTAGAAAGCATTTGTTTGGGAATTAAACGAGAATCGGCTCAGAATTGATTGGGTTGATTTTCATGATCAAATAGTTTGTTATGGCTCGTTTTACACTTGAGCAATGATCATCAGGCTTCTGGAACCTTTAGGAAAGGGGTTGCCACTTCCTTTTCACATGCCAATTTTCTTCTCTCAATACTGTTTCCAGTGATTGAGGGATCTGAAAGTGGAAGGGGAGACATAGATGTATTATTACACATATGAGATTCAGAACAAAGAACAGGAAAAACTGCGTTTCTTTTATACACACGTTTCTGCAACTGTCAAAGGCACTGCTGGAGTTAGTAATTGAAGCGGAAATCATTTCAACATATACAAGTAGATAGGCGACGGTTCAAGAAAAAAGAGATAAAAGGAAATGGGGATCAGATAGGCACATAGGATTAGCACAGCAGCTTGTCTGGAGGAAAAATACCAACTTGGACAGGCTGGGCAAGCAATCATTTCCCATGTTGTAATTTTGATGTAATTCATGAAATAATTAACCTTTGTTGTGATACAGTTTCGTGGGCACTCGGTTCCCTCCAATAACTCGCCCATTGTTTATGCAAGCCTTAGCACAGAGTGCTGGCACGTATTCCAGAAGGCTGTGCCACTGCCAATGTAGCCTTCATGCAGTTTTTACACATGGAGTGCTGGTTCTTCATTGCTACATATACAAAGGTTAACTACAAAATAATAGCTTAGCACATAAATTTCAGTCCTTTTTATTCAACAAGCTGGTTAGAATTATCTAATGTACTCATATATATTCTATTACTGTTGTATATTCTCTTGTTTATCATTTGTTCAATAAAATTTCCTGTTAGTTATAATCTACAACAAAGTCTGACCCTTCACTTTTTCTGAAGACAAGAGAAAAGCTCTGTGAAGTTGCCAGATGGGTCCAATAAAGTCTTTCACAAAAACAGTTTTCTGTTTATTATTCTACTCATGCTTTTCAAAATTTATGTGTGTTTTTCTTATTGTTGAAAGTGGTGGAGTAACAGCTGTATCAAATACAGCTTCAATTTATATAGTAAAACATCCTAATGAACTCAGGAGCATTACCAAACAAAATTTGACACAGAGTCACATAAAGTGATATTAGGACCAATGACCAAAAGCTTGGCAAAGAAGTAGGTTTTAAGCAGTGCCTGAAAGGTGCTAGAAAGGATTAGTGAGGGAATTCCAGATCCTAGGGGTTAAGAGCTGATGGCAGTTTTGGAGAAATTAAAATTGGGGATGGGCAAGGCTAGATTGGAATGCAGGATCTCAGAAGGTTGTGGAACTGGAGGAGGTCATAGAGATAGGGAGGGGCAAGGCGCTGGAGTGATTAGAAAACAAGGATGAGAACTTTTCAAAGCATTACTGGATGGGGAGCTAGTAGGGAGCACAATGGTAATAGTTAATTGGGTCTTGGTGTGAGTTAAAATATGGACAGCAACGTTTTAACTGCCAGTTTAATTTATAAAAGAGTAACTCACCTTGTGACTCCCCGGAGCCTCTCCACCATCTACAAAGCACCAGTCAGGAGTGTGATGGAATACTGTCCATTTACCTGGATGAGTGCAGCTCCATCAACACTCAAGAAGCTTGACACCACCCCAGACAAAGCAGCCCGCTTCATTGGCACCCCATCCACCACTTCCAATATCCACTCCCTCTGCCATGATGCACAGTGACAGCAGTGTGTAGCATGTAAAAGATGCACTGCAGCAACTCACCAAGTCTTCTTTAACAGCATCTTCCAAACCCTGCAACCTCTACCACTTAGAAGGTCAAGGGTAGCAGATAGATGGGAACACCATCTCCTGCAAGTTCCCCTCCAATCCACACCGTATCCTGACTTGGAACTATATCGCCACCCCTTCACTGTCACTGGGTCAAAATCCTGGAACTCCATAACAGCACTGTGGGTGTACCTACACCACATGGACTGCAACAGATCAAGAAGGCAGCTCACCACCACCTTCTCAAGGGCACTTAGGGATGGGCAATAAAAAGTGCTGGCTCAGCCAGCAAGTCCCACAATCCGTAAAAGAATTAAATAAAGTTAGGAACTGGACAAAAAGTGAAAATGGAGTTGAGGTAAGAAACAGTGTTATTCTTTATTTTTATTCATTCAAGGGAAATGAGTCCAAGTCATAGATAGTTGCTGAGAGATGAGTTGTGAAATTCAGCTGTAAATGCTATGCATTTTCAATTATGATGGCATAAATATGAAGGTACCAGCACTGGTGAATAGTCAAATCTATAGGCAAGGACAGATGCATTAGTCTGACATCTACTCCATGTAATATAATGGAATTGATTCTCAGGAATAAATTTGTCAAAGATCTGTACAACAATAACCTAGTTAACAGCAGTCAGCATGGTACTGACCAGATCAATCTCCTTGATTTCTTTGAGGAAACAGCAGCTTAAGTGGACAATGTTAAGTCCTATGGCATGGCGTACCTCAACATCTAAAAGGCTTTTGTTAAAAGTTCTGCTGAAAGATCATTGAGTAAATTCTGAGCTGTGGGAATTAGATAAGAAAATGGCTGAAGGGCAGGAAACAATGACAGCAATTTTCAACGTCTGCCTGCTGTGCTTATGAGGCATCCAGCAGTTGAAAATGACAGGTGGCTGCATCTTCAATGCCTGAAGGTGACCTGATGCATTTTTCAGCAATTGTAAACTCAGCAGGTGAAAGATTATATGTTACAGATTGATGGAAAGGAGGATATTAGTGAGTGAGGTGTGGTATATATTGGGGTGTAAGTGGGAAACATTCCAAGACTACAATTCACCTGATATCGAGAGTTAAAGGCTGCAAAAGCAATGGGCCCTGACAACATCCTGGCAAAAGCATCCGAGACATGTGTTCCAGAACCAGCTGTGCCCCTAACCACACTGTTCCAATACAGCTACAATGCTGGAATCTACCAAAAAATGCAGGTCAAATCCAATTCAGCCAATTACCACCCCAGCATCAGCAAAGTAATGGAATGTACCATTGACAGGGCTATCAAGCATGAGTCGATAGTGTCGTGGTATTGTAGCTGGACTAGTTGGACATCCAGACACCCAGGGTAATGCTCTGGGGACCTGGGTTTGAATTCTTCCATGGCAGATGGTGGAATTTGAATTCAGTAAAAATCCAGAATTAAAAATCTAATGATGACCATGAAACTATTGTCGATTGGGTCTCTAATGCCCTGCTCTGGTCTACATGTGACTTCATACCCAGAGCAATGTGCTTGACTCTTAAATGCCCTCTGAAATGGCCTAGCAAGCCACTCGGTTGTATTAAACTGTAAAAAAAAGTCTCAAAAAAGGAATGAAACTGAACAGAGCACACGGCATCGACCTAGGCACTGGAAATGACAATAGCAAACTCAGCCCTGTTATCGCTACAAAGTCCTCCTTACTAACATGTGGGGGCATGTGCCAAAATTGAGAGAGCTGTCATAGACTAGTCAAGCAACATAGCCTGACATAGTCATCCTCACGGAATCATATTTTACAGGTAATGTTCTAGGCACCACCATCACCATCCCCCAGTATGCCCTGTCCCACCAGCAGGGCAGACCCAGCAGAGGTGGTGGCACAATGACATACAGTCAGGAGGGAGTTCAACATCGACCTCATGAAGTCTCATGGCATCAGGTCAAACATGGGCAACGAAACCTCCTGCTAATTACCACGTACTGTCCCCCCTCAGCCGATGAATCAGTACTCCTCTATATTGAACACCACTGGAGGAAGCACTGAGGGTGGCAAGGGCACAGAATGTACTCTGGGTGGAGGACTTCAATGTCCATTACCAAGAGTGATTCGGTAGCACCACTACTGACCGAGTTGGCTGAGTCCTAAAGGACATAGCTTCTAGACTGGGTCTGCAGCAGTTTAATCAAGAATCTATCTAGCTCTGCTTTAAATTATTCAAAGATCCTGCTTCCATTGCCTTTTGAGTTCCAAAGACTCATGATCCTCTGAGAGAAGTTTCTCCTCATGTCTGTCTTAAATGAATGACCCCTTATTTTTAAATCGCTCTAGCTTCTCCCACAAGAGGAAACATTCACTCCACATCCACTCTGTCAAGAACCCCTCAGGTCCTTAAAGATTTCCACCAAGTCACCTCTTACTCTTCTAAACTCCAGCAGATACAAGCCTAACTGTTCCAACCTTTCCTCAGAAGACATCCTGCCCATTACAGGTATTAGTCTAGTAAATGTTCTCTGAACTGCTTCCAATGCATTTATATCCTTCCTTAAATAAGAAGACCAATACTGCATGTAGTACTCCAGATGTGGTCTCATCAGTGCCCTGTACCACTGAAGCATAACCTCCCTACTTTTTATTTATTTCCCTTTGCAATAAACATTCTATTAGCTTTCCTAATTACTTTCTGTACCTGCATACCAATCTTTTGTAATTCATGCACTTGGACATCCAGATCCCTTTGAATTTCAGAACTCTGCAATCTTTCACCATTTAGATAATGTGCTTCTTTCTTAATCTTGCTGTCAAGATGGACAATTTCACATTTTCCTACGTTATACTCCATTTATCAGGTTTTTGCCCACTCACTTTATATCACTTTGTAGCCTCCTTTTGTCCTCTTCACAACTTACTTTCCTACCTATCTTTGTGTCATCAGCAAATTTAGCAACCATACCATCTGTGCCTTTATCCAAGTCATTTATATAAATTGTAAAAAGTTGAGACCCCAAGAACTGACCACTGTGGCACACCACTCGTCACATCCTGCCAAGCAGAAAAAGACCCATTTTTGGCTACCCTCTGTTTCCTGTTGGCTAGCCAATCATCTATCCATGCTAATATATTACCCCCTACACCATGAGCTTTAATTTTCTGCAATAAATTTTTGATGTGACACCAAACATCCACACTTCTGACCTTATGATGGAAGGAGATCATTGACTGAATGTGGCATCAAGGGCTTCAAAATTGAAGTCAATGAGAATCAAGGGGAAAGCTTTTCATTGGTTGGAGTCATACCTAGCCCAAAGGAAGATGGTTGTAGCTGATGGAAGCCAATCATCTCAATCCCAGGATGTCGCTGCAGAAATTCCTCAGGCCCAAACATCTTCAGCAATGATCTTCCCTCCGTCAGAACTGGGGATATTTGCTGATGATTGCACAATGTTCAGCACCATTTGTGACGACTCAGATACTGAAGCAGTCCATATCCACATGTAGCAAGACCAGAAAACATTCAGGCATGGGCAGATAAGTGGCAAGTAACATTTGCTCCACACAATAACTATCTCCAATTAGATCAAATGTAACCATCTCCTTTTGATATTCAATTACATTATCTTTGAATTATCAATACAATCTGCTTTGATTATATCTACAGCCCCCATTCATTTTGGGACATCCACATTTTATTTTCTCCTTTGATTTAATTCATAAATGGCAATAGTCTTGAAATAAGTACAAACAAATTAGTAGTTAATTTTTTTATATGCATGATCATTACATGCCCAGCCCCATTATCGGTAAATTACAGCAGCTTTTATTTAATACCAATTTTTTTCACAACCAGTTCCATTTAATAACCACTCCTTCAATTTAATTTATAGATTTTGGCAGAAACCGACATGCACACCATTTTTAACAATCAATTTTCAGTGATTTGCTCCAATTTTCTGTCAACATGACAGAAAAACCACAAGTAGTTTAATAATTTCTAAAATAGGGAATCAGTGTGCAATATAAATTTCGTTGAACCATTATTTTAAATGCATAATTATAATAATGGTTCATGGAAATTTATATTTCATGCTGATTCTGTAGCATTTCACTGTTACATTTTGGCCACTAGAGTGTGCTGTTTCATAGATTTATTTCTGCACACTCATTTCTGAATTAACATGGTTATTGGGAGAGGGTGACAGAGGAGTTTAGGAAGCAGACTGGTAAGTATGACTATATCAGGCTGTTGCTGGACTCGACTGGATGACAACTCTGCCAAAGTTGACTCAAGTCTCCATATGAGTGAAGAGGACTTCACAAGTCAATTGGGCTGGGTGTCCCTTTGTCACGTCGAACAGCTTCTCTTGTTCAATGCTTCCTATTCTTTGTAGTAGTTTCTGACAACCAAATGGCTTACCAGGCCACTTCAGAGGAGTGAAGAATGAAATACAGCAATATAAATTAATGTGATTAACTATAAGAATATAAGATATAGGAGGAGGAATAAGCCAATCTACTATGCCATTCAACAAGATCATGGCTGATTTGATTGTGGCCTTAACTCTACTTTCCCGCCTGCCCCCTATAACCCTGGACTCTCTTGTAGATCAAAAATCTGCCTAAATCAGCTTTGAATATATTTAATGAACCAGCCTCCAATGATCTTTGGGGTAGAGAATTCCAAAGACTAATGAACCTCAGAGAGAAGAAAAAAGCAAAAAAACTGCGGATACTGGAAATCCAAAACAAAAACAAAAATACCTGGAAAAACTCAGCAGGTCTGGCAGCATCTGCGGAGAGGAACACAGTTAATGTTTCAAGTCCGAATGCCCCTTCAACAGAACTAAGTAAAAATAGAAGAGTGGTGAAATATAAGCTGGTTTGGGGGGGGACAAGTAGAGCTGGATAGAGGGCCAGTGATAGGTGGAGATAACCAAAAGATGTCACAGACAAAAGGACAAAGAGATGTTGAAGGTGGTGATATTATCTAAGGAATGTGCTAATTAAGGGTAGAAAGCAGGACAAGCAAGGTACGGATTGCCCTAGTGGGGGTGGGGTGAAGGAATCATAAAAGGCTAAAAGGTAGAGATAAAACAATGGATGGAAATACAATTAAAAATAATGGAAGTAGGTGGGAAGAGAAAAATCTATGTGAATTATTGGAAAAAAGGGGGGGAATCGGAAAGGGGGTAGGGATGGAGGAGAGAGATCATCCTCTAAAATTGTTGAAGTCAATATTCAATCCGGAAGGCTGTAAAGTGCCTAGTTGGAAGATGAGGTGCTGTTCCTCCAGTTTGCGTTGAGCTTCACTGGAACAATGCAACAAGCCAAGGAGGGACATGTGGGCAAGAGAGCAGGGTGGAGTGTTGTAATGGCAAGCGACAGGGAGGTCTGGATGATGCTTGTGGACAGACCGAAGGTGTTCTGCAAAGGGGTCACCCAATCTGTGTTTGGTAGAGAAAACCGCATTGGGAGCAGCGAATGCAGTAGACTAAATTGAGGGAAGTGCAAGTGAAATGCCGCTTCACTTGAAAGAAGTATTTGGGCCCTTGGACGGTGAGGAGAGGGGAAGTAAAGGGAGGTGTTGCACCTTCTGCGGTTGGATGGGTAGGTGCCATGGGAGGGGATTGAGGTGTAGGGGGTGATGGAGGAGTGGACCAGGGTGTCCCGGAGGGAACGAACCCTGCGGAATGCCGCTGAGGGGGCTGAAGGGAAGATGTGTTTGGTGGTGGCATCATGCTGGAGTTGGCGGAAATGGCGGAGGATGATCCTTTGAATCCGGAGGCTGTTGGGGTGATAAGTGAGGACAAGGGGGACCCTATCATGTTTCTGGGAGGGAGAAGAAGGTGTGAGGGCGGATGCGCGGGAGATGGGCCGGTCACGGTTGAGGGCCCTGTCAACGACCGTGGGTGGAAAACCTCAGTTAAGGAAGAAGGAGGACATGTCAGAGGAACTGTTTTTGAAGGTAGCATCATCGGAACAGATGCGACGGAGGCGAAGGAACTGAGAGAATGGGATGGAGTCCTTACAGGAAGCAGGGTGTGAGGAGCTGTAGTCGAGGTAGCTGTGGGAGTCGGTAGGCTTGTAATGGATATTGGTGGACAGTCTATCACCAGAGATTGAGACAGAGAGGTCAAGGAAGGGAAGGGAAGTGTCAGAGATGGACCATGTGAAAATGATGGAGGGTGGAAATTGGAAGCAAAATTAATAAATTTTTCCAGGTCCAGACGAGAGCATGAAGCAGCACCAAAGTAATCATCAATGTACCGGAGAAAGAGTTGTGGGAGGGGGCCGGAGTAGTACTGGAACAAGGAATGTTCCACATACCCCTTAAAGAGACAGGCATAACTGGGCCCATGCTCAGCCTCTTGAGATCTTCCTTCCACAGCTTCCAACCTGATAGTCTCCCAACCTCGGACTTCTACCTCCTACCAAAATCCACAAACAGGACTGTCCCGGCAGTCCGATCATGTCAGCCTGTTCCTGCCCCATGGAACTCATTTCTTGCTATCTTGACTCCATTCTCGCTCCCCTTGTCTAGTCCCTTCCCACCTACATCCGTGATTCCTCTGACACCCTACATCATATCAACAATTTCCAGTTCCCTGGCCTCAACCGCGTCCTCTTCACCATGGACGTCCAATCCCTCTACACCTCCATCCCCCACCAGGATGGTCTGAGGGCCCTTAGCTTCTTCCTCGAACAGAGGCCCGAACAATCCCCATCCACCACTACTCTCCTCCGTCTGGCTGAACTTGTTCTCACACTGAACAATTTCTCCTTAAACTCCTCTCACTTCCTCCAAATAAAAGTGTGGCTATGGGTACCCGCATGGGCCCCAGCTATGCCTGTCTCTTTATTGGGTATGTGGAAGATTCCTTGTTCCAGTCCTACTCTGATCCCTCCTACAATTCTTTCTCCGGTACATCGATGATTACTTCGGTGCTGCTTCATGCTCTTGTCGGGACCTGGAAAAATGTATTAATTTTGTTTCCAATTTCCACTCCTCCATCATTTTCACATGGTCCATCTCTGACACTTCCCTTCCCTTCCTTGACCTCTCTGTCTCAATTTCTGGTGATAGAATGTCCACCAATATTCATTACAAGCCTACCGACTCCCACAGCTACCTCGTCTACAGCTCCTCACACCCCGCTTCCCGTAAGGACTCCATCCCATTCTCTCAGTTCCTTCGCCTCCGTCGCATCTGTTCTGATGATGCTACTTTCAAAAACAGTTCCTCTGACATGTCCTCCTTCTTCCTTAACCAAGGTTTTCCACCCACGGTCGTTGACAGGGACCTCAACCGTGACCGGCCCATCTCCCAAGCATCCACCCTCACACCTTCTTCTCCCTCCCAGAAACATGATAGGGTCTCCCTTGCCCTCACTTATCACCCCACCAGCCTCCGGATTCAAAGGATTGTCCTCCACCATTTCCGCCAACTCCAGCATGATGCCACCACCAAACACTTCTTTCCTTCACTGCCCCTGGCGGCATTCCGCAGGGATCGTTCCCTCTGGGACACCCTGGTCCACTCCTCCATCACCCCCTACACCTCAACCCCCTCCCACGGCACCTTCCAATGCAACTGCAGAAGGTGCAACACCTGCCCCTTTACTTCCCCTCTCCTCATCGTCCAAGGACCCAAACACTCCTTTCAAGTGAAGCAGTATTTCACTTGCACTTCCCTCAATTTAGTCTACTGCATTCGTTGCTCCCAATGCAGTTTCCTCTACATTGGAGAGACCAAACACAGACTGGGTGACCGCTTTGCAGAACACCTTCGGTGTGTCCGCAAGCATTACCCAGACCTCCCTGTCGCTTGCCATTTCAACACTCCACCCTGCTCTCATGCCCACATGTCCATCCTTGGCTTGCTGCATTGTTCCAGTGAAGCTCAACGCAAACTGGAGGAACAGCACCTCATCTTCCAACTAGGCACTTTACAGCCTTCCGGACTGAATATTGAGTTCAACAATTTTAGATCATGAACTCTCTCCTCCATCCCCACCCCCTTTCTGATTCCCCCCCTCTTTTTTCCAATAACTTATAATGATTTTTCTTTTCCCACCTACTTCCATTATTTTTAAATGTATTTCCATCCATTGTTTTATCTCTACCTTTTAGCCTTTTTTGATTCCTTCACCCCACCCCCACTAGGACAATCTGTACCTTGCTTGTCCTGCTTTCTATCCTTAATTAGCACATTCCTTAGACAATATCACCACCTTCAACATCTCTTTGCCCTTTTGTCATTGACATCTTTTGGCAATCTCCACCTATCACTGCTCCTCTATCCAGCTCTACTTGTCCCACCCTCCCCCCCGCCTTTAAACCAGCTTATATTTCACCTTTCTTCTATTAGTTCTGTTGAAGGGTCATTCGGACTCAAAACGTTAACTGTGCTCCTCTCCGCAGATGCTGCCAGACCTGCTGAGTTTTTCCAGGTACTTTTGTTTTTCTCTCAGAGAGAAGAAATTCCTCCCATCTCCACCTTAAATGGGACACCCCTTATTCTTAAGCTGTGCTCCCTTGTTCTAGATTCCCCAAAAAGGAGAAGCATCCTTTTAGACCTGTCAAGACCCTCAGAATGTTATATGTTTCAATAAGATCAACCCTGATCCTTCTAAACTCCAATGGTTATAAGCCCAACCTGCTCAACCTTTCCTCCGAAGCCAATCTCTTATCTCAAGAGTTAACCTAGTGAACATTTTCTATACCACCACCAAAGCAAGTAGAGCCTTCCTTGAATAAGAAGATAAAAGCTGTACACAGTACTCTGGGTGTGGTCTCACCAATGCCTTGTACAGTGGTAGCAAGTTGTATCAAGAACTGGGTATAGTTTTAAGTAAGTTATATTTGTACTTGTGGGTGTTAGAAACATGATATAGCTTTAAGTTTAATTTATACTTTTTTATTTGTGTGTTAAGAAAGGTGAACCATGGGTTTGGTTTCATTTTAGAGGGTTTTTTTGAGATGGAGCCAGGAAGGCTCCAGGCCATATTTGTATACTTGCATTTTTAATGAGGATTTATGACTCTTGAAGTAAAGAGATGGGTTCCCAAGGGGTTGGTAGTTTAGGGAAGTTAAAACAAATACAGGGAGTAGGAAAAAACTGTGCTGTTGCCTAGCTACAGGGAACAGAGAAAGACCCATTGAGACACAAGGAGAGAAAGAACAGCAGATCTGAGTTCAGTTGGTATATGTATACCACAGAGTGAAGGCAAAGAAGATCTAAGACTCTCTCTAGCTGGAAATGATGCCACACTACTGAGGAAATTATTTTAAGGAACTCATATGTATTGCTCTAAAGTTAAAGTAACACTGAATTTAGAGTGAGTCTTCTGGTTATCTCAAAGGAGATACCAATTGTGGAAGGACTTCTCGTGAATGTTTAGAAATCCACTGAAAAATAAAGCTCTTGGCAATGAACCATATCTAGCCTTGGTGTGAAAATAGTGGTACCTCTTCACTGGTGTGTTGGGTCTGTAAGGGTAATGCTGGGACAAAAAGGATAGTGCGAGTATGAATTTATTTTTTTCCTTGGTGTCTGCCTTGAAATCTTTCTAATCTTTTTGTTGTCTAGTGCAATATAGTTGTCAAGGAGATATAATAATGTTATTGGAAATTATTTTAAAGTAGAGTTTAATAGTGTCTGTGTATGTAAATGTCTGTGTCTTAATTGGATTAAAGCCAGCTAGTCTAGAGGCTTTGATGTGAAGAGAAGTAGGTTTGAAATGGTAATTAGGTAAACAAAGGAAAGTTATACGGTGAAATGAAAAGGGGGCAATTTTCATTTTTAAATAAACCATTCAAAAGAATGGGTGAAATATCACACCTAGCCAGAAGAAGCTAAACAATGGGTTTATTTTTTTCCCCAAAGCTTACTAATAAAATTGGTGACATGAAAGGGATTTTATTGTTAGAAGAGGTAAAAAAAAACCTAGTGATACAATGAGAATTTGCATTCAAAGAGGAAAATATGTATAAAGGAAGAAAACACAGTTGGTAAAAGAGGAGGGATTCTAAGATCTAAAGCCTCCCGTCTGTAAGCCTCAAGCCACTGTCTGCAAGGACCCAGAGCTGAAGGAAATTCATTTTGAATTTGACTGTCCAGGGTGTGCTTTGCCAGGGGTCTGTTTAAATCTATATGTGTTACTGTTGCCTTAACGGAGGTATAACTGAGAGTCAGATTAATTAGGGGATTTTTTTTTAAAAGTTATTATTGTAGTAATTTGTAGACATATGCATGCGCTTACATTCCTTTAATCAATAAATGTTTAACTTATTTCATAAAAACCTCTTGAGACTCGATGGTCTTATTACTGCTGAATTCAAAGCCTGCTTCTCGAAACATACAAATTGCAAAAATTGAATATGACAGCTGTTTCATGTTTTCCTCTGTGATTTGAACAACTCAGCATTTACCATCAGCTGTCTCATAATAATTGGGGGCTCTTTGCAGGATATATTTGAAATTCCTTGATTTTTTCGGAATTGGCGAATCTTAAGGTTATGAGTGCAAGAAGCACTTTCTATTCAGGAGTGGGTGTGAGGTAATTTTGACGTGGTGAGTCTGAAAACGTGGCTGTATCATGGCTAAAGCTTTTTTGGAAATAAAAGATATAACTGATTGGGTTACAGAAAGTATTCAAGAATAATTTAACAGAGTTGGTGGATAAATTACAATTGGGGTTACCTGAAGGGGCTAGGAAAGCAGATTTGGTTGAAGGTATAGCACAGCATTTGAAGTTGGAAGTGATACCTGACACTAGTGAGACACAGCTAGAGGTAGTGAGCTTCAGTTAGAAATGAAAAAGTTGAACCTGAACAAGCAAAGGAAATGAAAAAAACTTGAGCTAGAGGCAGGAGAAAAAGAAAGGACATTTCAAAGGGAGCAAGTGGAAAGGCAGGGGAAAGAAATGAAGCTGGAACTGGAATTCCACGCAAGAGAGAAGGACAAAGAAAGAGAGGCAACAGAGGGGTTAGAGAGAGAGAGCATCCTGGATTGTTTACACATTGTGTTGTAAGAGTTAAACAGGGACTTATATTAGTAAAACCAAAGTCAGCAGAATTCTCCAGACGAACCTTGTACGCCATAGGGCCAATATTAGCAGAACTCTCCAGAAAGACCTTGGGGATCATAAGGTTGTCCTGGTTAGGAGACAGAAGGGGGGATGATGAAAAAAGATAAGGATAAAGACAAACAGTGCCAAGGACGGGAGACATCTGCTTATCATGTGACTATGTACTGACAGGATTAGAATTTGAAAAACACAATATATACATAACTAGTTGTGTATAAAAAAGATGGTTTTCCTGCAATCAGTAGAGTTCTGTTTTAGCTAGTCTAAGGCAGACTCTCCCTGCATTCACTTGAATAAAGTAATTGTTAACCTGTACTTGAGTCTCCTGTGGGTCGATTCTTAGAAGGCACCACAACAGTGTGATAACGAGATCACAGGCACATTGGTTGAAATAAGAAAAACAAGAAGGACAAGCAGTTCAAAAGCTGGAAGAAGGTATTGAAGTCCACTTAGCAGGCACTGTGTTTTATAACATTGTTCAGAGAGACACAATAGAGGACAATTCAACTGAAGGTTTAACTCAAGGCAGTTAATTGCAAAAGGATTTGCAATTAAAATAGTTAGATCAGACAGCTTACTCAGAAAAATAGGCAAAATTTATTACAGAATGTTAATATCTTAAGGGTGATATTTTAATGAAAAAATTGAGACCAGATCATGTCTGAACAAAAAACTGGAGGGAGGTACATCAAATTGTTATCCTATTACGGTATAGAAATGAGATTCTGATGATGGCTTATGAAATTCCAAAGGGGGACTTATAGAAGTTAGGAAAACACAGGCAAAAATACAGAAATATTTTTATTGGCCTGGTTTGCATAACGATGTAATCAAATTCTGTAGAACATGTCACGCGTATCAGGGAATGGGGAAACTACAAGCAGTGGTTTAATCCCAATTCCATCATTTTAAGAACCTTTTACTAGGGTCATGATTGATTGTGTAGGAACCCTCCCTAAGACTAACAATGGAAATCAGTACTTACTGACAATAATAGATGCATCTATCAGGTTTCCTGAAGCGATACCTTTAAGAAATATTACAACCAAGAAGATTGTGGAAGAGTTAACTAAATTTTTTACAAAGGTATGGTTTACCTAAGGAAATACAATCAGATAAGGGTTCAAATTTTATGTCACGCTGTTTAAGGAAGTAGTGAACAGTTTGGGGATAAAACAGTTTAAGCCAACAGCTTACCATTCAGAGTCAAAAGGAGCTTTGTAAAGATGGCATCAAACTTTAAAAACCATGATGAGAGCATACTGTCAGGATTACCCGGAGGATTGGGAATGGGGAATTCCATTCCTGTTATTTGCTATTAGAGATGCCCCTAATGCATCGACTAGTTTTAGACCTTTTCAACTAATTTATGGTCATGAGGTAAGGGGACCACTGAAATTGATTTATGAGAACTTGGTAGATCAACGTTCAGAAACTTCTCTCCTGGATTACGTATCAAACTTGAGAGAGATTAGACAGTGAGTTGGCTAGGGAACATTTAAAGATATCACAGTAAGTGTTGAAAGTGAAAGCAGACAGGAAAGCTAAAGCTCGCAGTTTTATTGCTGGAAACTGTTAGTTCTGTTACCAGTACTGGGTGACTCATTAAAGGTCAGATTTGGTGGGCCTTACAAGATTGAAAAGAAATTGAATGAAGTATCTTATTTAATAAATACTCCAGATAGAAGAAAGCAGAGGGTGTGTCATGTAAATATGTTTTAAAAGTGACAGGGAAGATAAAGAGAAAGAGGTAGAAATGCAGGATTCTGAAATTGATTTTCCTCTAATCAAATTGGATAATGAGGGGGTACTTGAAAACTTAAATGTAATATTGAGTTACCTTCCAGACAAGTGTCAAAGTGAATTGAAAAGCTATTGCAGTCACACAAGGCTACCTGTGGAAATAAATGGTGGGGCTGGATGGGGGGTGGGGGGACAAATTTAGCTATACATGACGTCTCTGTAGAAGTTTCATCTTCAATAAGGCAACATCCTTATAGATTAAATCTGGCAAAGTATCACAAGTACAGAAAGAAATTTGCTTTGTGCCTCAAAATGATATAATTAAATCTAGTTGCAGAAATTGGAGTTTGCCTATTGTACTGGTACCAAAACCAGATAGAACACAAAGACTGTGTGTGGACTATCGAAAGGTGACCGCAGTGACAAAAGCGGATTCATATCCTATACCACGGTTGGAGGATTGTTTTGAGAAAATGGGACAATCAAAATTTATCACAAAGATTGACTTGTTAAAAGGCTATTATATTAGCAAGTACCATTAATGGAGACAGCATTATTGGCTTTTGTAATTCCAAATGGTCTATATCAATTTAAAGTCATGTCAATTGGTATGAAGAATGCACCTGCAACATTTCAAAGACTGACAAAGTAATCGTGGGCCTAAGCAATTGTGCTGTTTATATTGATGACCGAATAGTTTTCAGTCAGATGTGGAATGAGTATTTATAGAATTTGGAAGAATTACTCACATGATTACAAAAAGCTAATTTGGTGATGGACTTGGCTAAAAGTGATTTGCAAAAGCGCAAGTTACGTATTTAGCCCCTACCATTGGACCAAGAGATGTGAAAATCAAGGCTATCATGGATTTCCCAGTGCCTTCAACAAAACAAGAAGTTTTAAGAATGCTGGGCATGAGTGGGTTTTACGGGTAATTTGTAACAAATTTTATCAGTGTTGTTGCTCCATTGACTGAACTATTAAAAAGGAACAAGAAGTTTCAATGGACACTGGAGTGTCAGAAGGCATTGGATAGTTTGAAAACTGTTTTAACTACGACACGAGTTTTGGCAGTAGCCAATTATGCCAAGCAATTTAAGTCATCCATTGATGCAAGCAATTTAGGCATTGGGGCAGTACTGTTACAAAAAGATGATGCTGGAATTGAAAAACCGATAGGGTATTTTTCACGGAAGTTGAATGAAAAACAGAGAAGATTGAAAAGAAGACACTGAGTTTGGTGTTAGCATCGCAGCATTTTGAAATCGATGTAGTAAACAATTATGCAGAAACAATTGTTTATACAGACCACAATCCTTTAAAGTTTCTGGACAAATTTCAAGACAGAAGTGCAAGGCTATTCAGATGGAATTTATTACTGCATCTGTTTAATCTACAGATAATAAATGTCGCTGGATGAGAGAATCTGATTGCAGATGGGTTAGCAAGAGTTTGAAGCTTAAAGGGAAAATTGGACATTTAAACCCTGGACACTGAACTTGAATGATTTCTGTTGATACCAAGGATTTGTAGATATATTGTTATGTTAGTGCATCCATCTGGTAATGTAATGGAGTAAGTATATAGTTAAGCATAGGAGATAGTGTAAGATAGGTTAATAAAAATGAAGCTGTCTTTTAGAATTATGACGGTTCATTTTTCGATAAGGAGGGGGATGTCAAGAGGATATAATAATGTTATTAGTAATTATTTTAAAATAGAGTTTAGTGGTATTTGTGTCGATGTATGTGTGTGTGTCTTAATTGGATTAAGCCCAGCTGGTCTAAAGGCTTTGATGTGTGAAAGAGAATTAGGTTTCAAATAGTTATTAGGTAAACATAGGGAAGTTACAAGGTGAAGTAAAAAAGGGGACAATTTGCATTTTTAAATAAACCATTCAAAAGAATGGGTGAAATATCATGCCTAGCCAGAAGAAGATAAACAATGGGTTTTTTCTCAAAACGTACTAATAAAATTAGTGTTATGAAGGGGTTTTCTTGTTAGTAGAGGTAAAAAAAAGTGATACAACAAGAATTTGCACTCAAAATTGTATAAAGAAAGAAAAGGCTGTTGGTAAAATAGGAGGGATTCTAAGATCTAAAGCCTCCAGCCTGTAAGCCTCAAGCCACTGTCTGCAAGGACCCAGCGCTGAAAGAAACTCATTTTGAATTTTACTGTTCAGGGTGTGCTTTTCCAGGTGTGTGTTTAAATCTGTGTTTTACTTTTGCCTTAATGGAGGCATAATTGAGAATCAATTAAGGGATTTTTTTTAGAAGTTATTAGCATAGTAATTTGTAGACCTTTGTATGTGCTTACAATCTTCTAATTAATAAATGTTTCATTTAGTTTTATAAAAACCTCTGGAGACTTGGTGGTCTTATTACAACTGAATTCAAACCCTGCATCTTGAAACATACAAATTGCAAAAATTGGTTGTGACAGTTGTTTCATGTTTCCCTCTGGGATTTGAACAGTTCAGCATTTACCATCGGCTGTGTCATAATAATAGTTAATATTTCTTTTTTAATAAATGTTTTTATTTTCATTAATAAGTTAACAGCAGACTCTTGCGAATGTATTACAGCAAGATTCATATAGAAGGACAGCTGAATTCTGCTGTACTAGAACATTTTGTCATATCTATCTAAATAATATTGGTAAGAATAATAGAAAAACAAAATGGACAAGCTCACATATTTCCACTTTATACACCATCTGCCAAATTTTGGCCTACTGCACTCAACCTATTCATATCCCTTTGCAGACTCTGTGTCCTCACAACTTGCTTTCCTACTTATATTTGTATCATCAGCAAATTTGGCTGTGATACAGTCTGTCCCTTCATCCAAGTCATTAATATGGATTTTACCTTAAGGTAGCGGGACAGGTAGATAAGGTGGTTAAGAAGGCATATGGGATATTTGCCTTTATTAGCCAAGGCATAGAATATAAGAGCAGGGAGGTTATGCTGGAACTGTATAAAATGCTGGTTAAGCCACAGCTAGAACATTGCGTGCAGTTCTGGAATCCACATTATAGGAAGGATGTGATTGCACTAGAGAGAGATTTACCAGGATGTTGCTTGGGCTGGAGAGTTTTAGTTATGAGGAGAGATTGGATAGACTGGGGTTATTTTCCCTGGAGTAGAGGAGATTAAGGGGGCACATGATTGAGGTGTATAAAATTATGAGGGACATAGATGGGGTAGACAGGAAGAGACTTTTCCCCTTGATGGAGAGATCAGTAACCGGGGGCATAGATTTAAGGTAAGGGGCAGGAGATTTAGAGGGGATATGAGGAAAATTCTTTTCACCCTGAGGGTGGTGGGAATCTGGAACTCACTGTCTGAAAGGGTGTTAGAGGCAGATACCCCCATAACATGCCATGGCATACAAGTCTATGGGCCTAGTGCTGGAAAATGGGATTAGATTGGAATAGTTAGGTACTTGTTTGACCGGCGCAGACTCGATGGGCTGAAGGGCCTTTTTCTGTGCTGTAGGCATCTATGACTGTATGACTTTAATAGAGCTTTAAGCTTCCCAGATTTGAATTTAAATTACTGCCCCAGTTTTGAGAAAAAACATAAAACTCACCAACCAATCACCTACCTGCTCACCTAATTATTTCCTCTAATCCTCAGCTCTCAGGTCTCGCTGACTCTCACTCCCTATCTTGTAAATGATTATAACAGCACCTATTCCCTAACTGAGCCAAATTCCCTCACACAACCCAACTCCCAAGTTCAGTTCTCTATTGAGTCTATACTCTATGTTAATTACCGCCACTAGACAAGTCACTAAATATTATATAAAAGGTTAAATGTGATGATAGCAAACCTACAAACATATGAATTAGGAGCAGGAATAGGCCACTCAGCCTCTCAAGCCTGCTCTGCCATTCGATAAGATCATGGCTGATCTGAATGTAACCTCAGCTCCATATTCTTGCCTACCCCCGATAAGCAAGGAGGTGAAATGTTATGAAGAATCTACCTACATCTGCCTTCCACCGTCTTTTGAGGAAGACTCCCAAAGATTCATTATCCTCTGAGAGAAACAGTTTCCCCTCATCTCTGTCTTAAATGAGCAACCCATTATTTTTAAACAGCAATCCCTAGTTCTAGATTCTCCCACAAGAGGAAATATCCTCACCACATCCACCCTGTCAAGACCTCTCAGGATCTTAAAGGTTTCAATCAAGTCCCTTCTTATTTTTCTAAACTCCAGAGGATACAAGCCTAACCTGTCCAACCTTTCCTCATAAGACAACCTACCCTTTTCAGGTATTCGTCTAGTAAACCTTCTCTGAACTGCTTCCTATACTTAAATAAGGAGATCAATACTGTACCCAGTACTCCAGATGTGGTCCCACCAGCATCCTGTACAACTTAAGCATATTCTCCCTACTTTTGCATTCAATTTCCCTCACAATAAACAATAACATTCCATTAGCTTTCCTAATTACTTGTTGTACCTGCATACTAGCCTTTTGTGATTCTAGGAACCCATATCCCTCATATCTCAGAGCTCTTCAATCTCTCATCATTTAGTTAATATGCCTTTTATTCTTCCTGCCAAAATGGACAATTTCACATTTGCCCACATCATACTCCATTTGCCAGGTCTTTACCCATTTACTTAACCTAACTATGTCACTTACGTCCTAAGTCTCCTTATGTCCTCTTCATAAATTTGTGTTGTCAGCAAATTTAGCAGCCATACCATCTATCCCTTCATCCGTCATTTTTATAAATTGTAAAAAGTTGAGGTCCCAGCGCTGATCCCTATGGCACACCACTCGTCACAACCTGCCAACCAGAAAAAAAAACTCTGGGCTTCCTGTAAGCTAGCCAATCTTCTATCCATGCCTGTATATTACCCCCTACAACATGAACTTTTATTTTCTGCAATAACCTTTGATGTGGCACCGAACATCCACACTTCTGATCTTGTGATTGAGGGAAGGTCATTGACTGAATGTGGCATCAAAGAACCCTGCCAAAATTGAAGTCAACGAGGAGCAAGGAGAAAACTTTCCATTGGTTGGAGTCATACTTAGCACAAAGAAAGATGGTTGTGGTTGTTAGAAGCCGATCATCTCAGTCCCAGGACATCGCTGCAGGAGTTCCTCAGGGTAGTGTCCTAGGCCCAACCATCTTCAGCTTCTTCATCAATAACCTTCCCTCCATCGTAAGGTCAGAAGTGGGTTGTTTGCTCATGATTGCACAATATTCAGCACCATTTGTGACGGCTCAGATACTGAAGCAGGCCTTACATATATGGAGCAAGATCTGGCAACATTTAGGCATGGCCGAATAAGTGGCAAGTAACATTCCTACCCATCTTTATGTCATCAGCAAATTTAGCAACCATTCCTTCCGACCCTTCATCCAAGTCATTTATATAAATTGTAAAATGTTGAGGCCCCAGCACTAACCCCTGTGGCATACCACTCATCACATCTCACCAACCAGAAAAAGACTCATTTATGCCAACGTTCTGTTTCCTATTAGCTAACCAATCTTCTATCCATGCCAACATGTTACCCCTACACCATGAGCTTTTATTTTCTGCAATAATCTTATACACATGTTTTTGACAGCTTAGCAGGCCAATTAACATTTGCACTAAGTTTCTGTCAATGTTCCACTGGAAATGTCTTTTAATGTTTTGTCCATTCACACTATTGTGTAAGTGGGGCCTTGGCTTCAAGCTTACCTGGGCTGCACATTGTTTTGATCAGTGGAAAAAACCGAATAAAGCTAAACTGCTACAGTCATACAAGCAGCACAGACCTGCTGCTCTTCACTATCAAATAAAAGAATCATAGGAGGGTTATTGCACAGGAATCATGTCAGGAATCATTCAGCTATCATGTCTGTTCTAGCTCTTTGTGAGAGCAATCCACCTAATCCCATTCCCCCATCTTTTCCCCATAGCCCTGCATTTTTTTTCTTTTCAGATAATCAACCAATTCTCTGTTCAAAGCCTCAGTTGAACCTGCCTTCACCACACTGTCAGGCTGTACATTCCAGATCCGAATCACTCACCACTTAAAATGCCTTTGCCTCAGGTTGCCGTTGCTTCTTTTACCAATCACATTAAATCAACCCTTCTGCAAACAGGAACAGTTTCTCTCTACCTATTCTGTCTGAACATCTCCATCAAATCTCCTATTAATCATCTCTTCTCTAAGGAAAACAGCTCTATCTGCTTAACTGAAGTCTCTCATCCTGGAATAATTTTCTGCACCCTCTCTAATGACTTCATGTTCTTCCTAAGGTGTGCTGCCCAGAATTGGACACAATACTTCAGTTGAAACTGTGTTTTATAAAGGTTCATGATAACTTCTTTGCTTTTGAACTCTATGCTCCTATTGATAAATCCCAGAATTCTGTAATGCATTATTAATCACTTTCTCAATCTACCCTGCCACACTCAATGAATTGTGCATGAATACCCCCAGGTCTCTTGGCTTCTGCAACCCCTTTAGAATTGTACCCTTTATTTTATAATGCCTCTCCTGGTTCTTCCTACCAAAATAAATCAATTCACATGTCACTGGATTAAATTATCTGCCCCCTTTCCCCTCCGTTACAAAAGCCTGTCTATGTCTTCCTCACAGTTCACGATACTTCGAAGTTTTGGCCATCTGCAAGTTTTGAAGTTGCACCATGCATACCCAAATGTAGATCATTAATATAGATCAAGAAAAGCATTGATCCTAACACTGATCTCTGGGGAAAACCATTATATGTTCTTCCAGTCTGAAAGACAACCTTTCACAACAGCTCTCTAATTCCTGTCACTGAGACGCTCATTTCTACACTGGCACTGAACCTTCTATTCCATAGGCTACAAATTTGCTGACAAGCTTTTTGTGTGGCAAACGCTTTTTGGAAGTCCAGGTACACCATATCCGCTGCATTTCCCTCATCAACCCTCTTGTTACCTCACCAAAAAACTCAATCAAGTTAGTTAAATATGTTTTGCCCTTAACAAATCCATGCAGGCTTTCCTTAATTAGCCCACATTTGACCAAGTGCTGGTTAATTTTGTTCTGAATTATAGTGTTCAAAAGCTTTCCCAGCACCGGAGGTTAAACTGACTGGCCTGTAGTTGCTGGGCTTATTCTTACACCCTCTTTGAACAATAGTGCAACATTTGCAATTCTCCACAGACCATCCGGCATTAACCTCGGCACCAGAAAAGACAACACCAAACTTAGCCCTGTCAACCCTGCAAAGTCCTCCTTACTAACATCTGGGGGCTTGTGCCAAAATTGGGAAAGCTGTCTCACAGACTAGTCAAGCAACAGCCTGATATAATCATCCTCACGGATTCGTATCTTACAGATAATGTCCCAGACATGACCATCACCAACCCTGGGTATGTCCTGTGCTACCGGCAGGACAGACCCAGCAGAGGTGGCGATACAGTCAGGAGGGAGTAGCCCTGAGAGTCCTCAACATCGATGTGGAACCCATGAAGTCTCATGGCTTCAGGTCAAACATGGGCAAGGAAACCTCCTGCTGATTACCACATATCATTCCCGCCCCCCTCAGCTGCTCCTCCATGTTGAACACCACTTGAGGGAAGCACTGAGGGTGGCAAAGGCACAGAATGTACTCTGGGTGGGAGACTTCAATATCCATCACCAGGAGTGGCTTGGAAGCACCACTATTGACTGAGCTGGCCGAGTCCTAAAGGACATAACTGCTAGACTGGCCCGTGGCAGGCGGTGAGGGAACCCAAAAAAAAGAAAAACATACTTGACCCCATCTTCAGCAATCTACCTGCTGCAGATGCATCTGTTGACGACAGCATCAGTGGGAGTGGCCACTGCACAGTCATTCTGGAGACAAAGTCCCATATCCACATTGAGGATACCCTCCATTGTGTGTGTGGCACTACCACTGTGCTAAATGGGATATATTTTGAACAGAATTAGGAACTCAAGATTGGGTATCCATGAGGCGCTGTGGGCCATCAGCAGCAGCAGAATTGTACTCAAACACAATCTGTAACCTCATGACCTGGCATAACCCTCACTCTACCATCATCACCAAACCAGAGGATCAACTCTGGTTCAATGAAGAGTGCATGAGGGTATGCCAGGAGCAGCACCAGGCATACCTAAAAATGAGGTGCAAATCTGGTGAAAGTACAACACCGGACTACTTGCATGGAAAACAACATAAGCAGCAAGTGTTAGGCAAAGCTAAGCAATTCCACAACCAACAGATCAGATCTAAACTCTGCAGTTCTGCCACATGAATGGTGGTGGACAAGTAAACAATTCACCGGAGGAGGAGGCTTCACAAATATCCCCATCTCAATTACGGGGGAGCCCAGCACAACAATGCAAAAGTTCTGGCTGAAGAGTGTTGCGGATGCTTCAGCCTTCAATGCCAAGTGAATGATCCATCTCAGCCTCCTCCGGAGGTCCCCAGCATTACAGATGACAGTCTTCAGCCAATTCGATTCACTCCATGATATCAAGAAACAGCTACAAGCACTGGATACTGCAAAAGCTATGGGCCCTGACAATATTCCGGCAATAGTATTGAAGACTGGTGCTCCAGAACTTGCCACACCCCTAGCCAAGCTGTTCCAGTACAGCTACACTGGCATCTACATGGCTATGTGGTTAATTGTTCAGCTACATCCAGTACACAAAAGTCAGGACAAATCCAACCTGGCCAATAACCACCCCATCAGTCTACTCTCGATCATCGGTGAAGTAATGCAAGGAGTCATCAACTATCAAGCAGCACTTACTTAGCAATAACCCACTCACTGATGCCCAGTTTGGGTTCCACCAGGGACACTCAGCTCCTGACCTCATTGCAGCCTTGGTTCAAAAATGGATAAAAGAGCTGAATTCCCAAGGTGAGGCGAGAGTGACTGCCCTTGACATCGAGGCAGCTTTTGACCGAATGTAGCATCAAGGAGCGCTAGCAATACTGGAATCAATGGGAATCAGGGGGGAAACTCTCCACTGGTTGGAGTCATACCTAGCACAAAGGAAGATGGTTGTAGTTGTTGGAGGTCAGTCATCTCAGCTCCAGGGCATTACTGCAGAAGTTCCTTAGGGTAGTGTCCTTGGCCAAAACATCTTCAGCTGTTTCATCAATGACCTTCCTTCCATAAGGTCAGAAGTAGAGATGTTCACTGATGATTGCATTATATTCAGCACCATTCGTGACTCCTCAGATACTGAAGCAGTCCATGTCCAAATGCAGCAAGACCTCAACAATATCCAGGCTTGGACTGACAAATGCCAGGCAATGACCATCTCCAAAATAGAGCATCTAACCATTGCCCCTTAATGTTCAATGGTATTACCAGTACTAATCTCCATTATCAACATCCTGGGGGGTTACCATTGACTAGAAACTGAACTGGAATAACTATATAAATACTGTGGTGACAAGAGCAGGTCAGAGGCTAGGAATCATGCGACAAGTAACACCTGACTTCCCAAAGCCTGAATGCCATCTACAATACACAAGTCAAGAGTATGATGGAATACTTCCCACATGCCAGCATGAGTGCAGCTCCCACAACACTCAAGAAGCTTGACACCATCCAGGACAAAGCAGCCCGCTTTGATTGGCACCATATCCACAAACATCCACTCCCTCCACCACCGACACACAGTAGCAGCAGTGTGTACCATCTACAAGATGCACTGCAGGAATTCACCAAGGCCTTAGACAGCACCTTCCAAACCCATGATCACTACTATCTAGAAGGGCAAGGGCAGCAGATAGATGGGAACACCACCAACTGGAAGTTCCCCTCCAAGTCACACATCAACCTGACTTGGAAATATATTGCCATTCCTTCACTGTCAATGGGACAAAATCTTGGAACTGCCTCCCTAACAGCATTGTGGGTGTACCTACTCCACATGGACTGCAGTGGTTCAAGAAGGCAGCTCACCACCACCTTCTCAAGGGCAATAAATGCTGGCCTAGCTAGTGAAGCCCACATCCCATGAATAATTTTTTAAAAAGCCAATTGCTGGGACTTACAGCCCACATACCTGGCATCACACCGACATGGAAATTTATACATGACATTGTTCAATTCTGTATTAGGCAGAAACATTCACTGGGCTTTGGGGACTAATTGGATAACTCTTGCTAAGAGTCTGCACCGGCCACATGGATCAATGTCCTCCCTCTGTGTTGCAGGATCCTATGATTCATTTTGCTGGGCCATTGTAAGTAAAACATATAAAAGTGATGTTACCCCACCACATGATAACTTACATAAATGCTGAATGAAGTTTCAAATACAAGCTGTCAGACATTGTCAACTAAAGGCAGCACAGGTTCTACACTGCTGCAAATTGGATCCTCCTTGACAGAACTTCCTCTAATGCTCTCCACTGCCCTAGTCCTGAAGTTCAATCAGATTTCTGCCCCCGTCAGTGTACTGAAACATCATTCACCAAATCACAAACGTGACTGTGACAAAAGTAAGCTTTCTCTCCTCCATCTCTTCAACCTGTCTGCAGCCTTTCTCCAATGCCTCTCCACTGTCATCCAGTTGGATGAGACTGGTCTCACATGGTTCCATTCTTATCTAATTATAGCTAGAGAATCACTTGCAATGGCTTCTCTCCCTGCTCCAGCACTGTTACCTCTGATATACTATAAAGATCAATCCTTGGTCCCCTCCTATTTCTCATCTACATGCACCTCGACAATATCATTCGAAAGCACAGTGTTAGTTTTTAGATGAATGTTGACAACACCCAGCTCTACCTCACCACCGCCTCTTCACTCTTCCACTGTTGCTAAATTATCAAACTGCTTATCCAACACCCAGTACTGTATGAGCAGAAGTTTCCTTCAATTAATAATTGGGAAGATTGAATCTATTGTTTTCAGTCCCCACTCCAAATTCTGTTCCCTAGCTACTGACTCCATCTCTCTCCCTTGTAACAGTGTGTTTGGAACCTTAGCCCAGAGTGTTGTCACATTTGGCCCAGAGATGAGCTTCATATTCACACCATCATGAAGGTGGTCTATTTCCAGGGCCTAGGAGAAGGCGGGTGCACAAGGTGCCTGTGCTTTGTGGGGGGGTGGGGGGGGGGGGGGGGGGGGGGGGCGGTGTGTGTGGCTGGGCTCAAGTAAATATTTTCAATACACTATCATAACCCACAGCAATCACTGGGTGAATAGCCCATCAATTGGGATAATCTATGTGCCAGATTGGCTCACCATCAAGCAGGAGGCCAGGAAGCTTGGACATCAAACGTGGAAATGACCAGGGCTTCAGTTCTGGAATCCCTCCGGGTGACCAATTATATCAGAATATTTAAATGTTTAACTGAAGTAGACCACAATGGGCCATGGATTATCTTTAACGGGTGAGCTTGATATAAATCATTCTGGATTATTAAAGGGAAAACCACATTGCAAATATTCCATTGGTTTCTACATGTCCTAGGCCCAACCATCTTCAGTTGCTTCATCAATGACCTTTCCTCCATCATAAAGGTCAGAAGTGGGGATGTTTGCTGATGATTGCACAATGTTCAGCACCATTCGCGACTCCTCAGATAGTGAAGCAGTCCATGTCCACATGCAGCAAGACCGGGATGATATCTGGGCTTGGGCTGACAAGTGGCAAGTAACATTACAAGTGCCAGGCAATGACCATCTCCAACAAGAGAGAATCTAACTGTTGTCCCTTGACATTCAATGGCATTACCATCACTGAATTCCCCCACAAAACATCCTGGGGGGTTACCATTCTTCAGGAACAGAACTGGACTAGCCATATAAATACTGTGGCAACGAGAGCAGGTCAGAGGCTAGGTATCCTGTGACAAGTAACTCACCTCCTGATTCCCTAAAGCCTGTCTACCATCTACAAGGCACAAGTCAGGAGTATGATGGAATACTCTCTACTTGTCTGGATGAGTACAACTCCCACAACACTCAAGGAGCTTGTCACCATCCAGGACAAAGCAGCCCACTTAATTGACACTCCATCCAGTGATGCAGTGGCAGCAGTGTGTATTATCTACACGATGCACTGCAGGAACTCACCATGGCTCCTTAGACAGCACCTTCCAAACCCATGACTTCTACCATCTAGAAGGACAAGGGCAGAAGACACATGGGAACACCTCCGCCTGGAAGTTCCCCTCCAAGCCACTCACCATCCTGACTTGGAAATATATCATAGTCACTGGGTCAAAATTCTGGAACTCCCTAACAGCACTGTGGGTGTACCTACACCACATGGACTGCAGCGGTTCAAGAAGACAGCTCATCACCACCTTCTCAAGGGCAACTCGGGATGGGCAATAAATACGGGCCAAGCCAGCGTCGATGAAGCAGCTGTCAACTGGCTCCACTGAAGGGGAGGGTTAAGGGGAAGAGGGGATAAGGGTCCAAGAAACAGAAGCACCAAAGCCAATTATTTTTCTCCCCATTGGGCCTATTTAGACCCAAGAACATCACCTGACTTCATCCCAGACTCTGCCCATCTGTTGCTCCTCATCCACGCCTTTGTTACCTCTAGACTTGACTATTCCAATGCACTCTTGGCTGGTATCCCAAATCCTACCCTCTGTAAACTTTGAGGTCATCCAAAACTCTACTGCCCTGCCTTAACTCGCACTAAATCCATTTCACCTATCACTTAACACCAAATCCTTTTCATCCATTGCCCCCGTGTTTGCTGACCTGTATAGGCTCCAGGTCCTCATATTTAAAATTTTCATTCTTGTTTGCAAATCTCTCCACGGGCTTGCCCCTCCCTGTCTCTAATCACCTCCAGCCCCATGACCATGAGACATTTGCATACCTTTAATCCTGGCCCTTGGAACATTCCTGATTTAATCACTCATCATTGGGGACTGCACCTTCAGTTGCCTAAGCCCTAAAGCTCTAGAACAGAGATTGGATAGGTTGGGGTTATTTTCCTTAGAACAAAAAAGGCTGAGAGGTGACTTGATTGAGGTGTACAAAATTATGAGGGGAATAGATAGAGTGGACAGGATAGAATTGTTTCTCTTGATGGAGAATTCTAGAACCAGGGGACAAAGATAAGTGGCAGAAGGTGTAGGGGGGACATGAGGAGGAACTTTTTTACGCAGAGGGTAGCGGGAGTCTGGAAATCGCTGCTCAAGTTGGTGGTAGAGGCAGAAACTGTAAACTTTTTTTTAAAAAGTACCTGGATCTGCACCTAAAGTGCTGTAAGCTGCAGGGCTATGGGCCAGTGCAGGAAGGTGGGATTAGAAAGGGCACAGGGGTGTCTTCAGGCTGGCATGGACAAGATGGGCCGAATGGCCTCCTTCTGTGCTGTAACTTTTCTATGGTTCTAATATCCTCCTAACACATCTCTGCCTCTCTAGCACACTGTCAGTCCTTATAAGCTATCTCTTTAACCAAACCTTTGTTCATCTAACCTAATTTGTCCTTGTGGCTCAGTGTTATGTTTTGCTTTATACTGCTCTATTGAAGTACTGTGGGATTACAGAATTACATTTGATTACATTAAAAGCACCATGGAAATACAAGTTGTTGTTATTTACACATCCTTAGAATATCCCCAAAAGTGTATGTACAGATAGAGCATGGGGAAATGGGGAAGGCAAGTTGCACAGAGCAAGGTACTTTGTTCATCTGTTTTTGATGTTGGTTGGAGGATAAACGTCAATATGAGATAATTTTTTCTTCTTCTTTGGATAATGCCTTGGCATCTTTTGCAACAGACATGGAATTTTGGTTTAACACCTATCCAAATGACAGCACCTCCACCAATGTAGCATTCGCTCTCCTGCACTCAAGTGTCAGCCTAGATTGTGTACAGCAGTTTGGCAATAATCCATGACCTATAAAAACAAGAGCGCTTTCAAAGGGCCACCATCAATCATGATTTCCTACCATTTAGCCCATATACATACATGCAAACTAAATACATCTGAACTGACCAAAAAAGATTCCAAGCCAGCAAGTATTGGAGTTACAGTTTACGTGCAGGTTGGGGGAATGCAAAGATTGGAACAGGATAGTGTAGAATCAACTGCCAAAAACAGAAACAAAATGGGTCGTATTTAAATCTCCTGACACTATGGAGGACGTAGAAGGAGCGTTCAAGTCAGTCTCCGGCTTTGTACAACCTGCGAATCCTTCTACAGTGCTACAATTGTGAAGGAATAGGTGTAAAGAAATGTGGCCTTAATGAACGTGTTTAAGAGTAAAATAACTATTTTCCTATAAATAAGAGCTTAGAGAATTTTAAAAGGTTTTTTTTTTAAAAAAGACAAACAGTTCACAATGCCTAAATTACACATCCTGGCCTGTTACAGACTTGTGTCTTTTATAACAATAAGAGAGTCCCTGAAAAGAAAGACACATCCAAAAAACTGCACACCAGCACACTTGTTGAACACTGTTAGGAAAGACCACACAATAAAATGATATGATACTGATAATCCTAGACCGCACAACTGGAATTTTTACAACCTAGAGCCGTGTTATAATCTTAAAATGCAGACTCCTGACCAAAAAAAAACCATCATGAGTTCTGGCAAGTGTGGCTTCCCTGGCATCAATGAGTGCCAGGCCTTACATGGAATTTAACAATTTTATAAGTTTCTTTAGAATCAATAAGGATTGTTCTCAAGTAGAAATTAAGTGATCAAAGCCAAATTTGGAATGTAAAATAGGAGGAACCTAATTATAATTAAGAGAATTGTACATAAGTAGTTAGTAATGCAGCCTCAAAAAAAGTACTATAAATATTGGGGAACAAACAGAAGACAGTCAGATTTTTGTTTCAGATTTCCAGCACCCGCAGTATTTTGCTTTTATCTTCGGAAGCCAGTCAGATTTGCTTGACTAGCTCAGAAGTCTTCAATCACTCGGGAATTCAGATAAATGTTACTTTAATATTTGATGTAAAGGAATGAAATTTAAAACTGAATTCTATACTAGAAACAAGATTGTACCTTTTCTCTAGAGGCAATTTAATGTTGTGATTTACTGTTTCTAACATAACGTTGAACTGCATGTTTGGTTCTTTAATAAACTTCTATATATTTTAGAACTTATATTGTCTTATTCTTCTGTCTCACCGACTTGAAAACCCGACTCCATACTCCCTTTGATGGTGGAATACATTAGAAGAATTTTTACCTGGTCCCCGATATCTGGGTAATTATAATCTGGCTTTAATTTATTAAAAAGGCTATCCAGAGGATGTTAATAATCTTGGCTGGCTCCTCTCCTTTGGGGAGAGATGAATCAGTTCTTCAGCCCCATTTAAGTGTCCTGTGGATCTGTTTTTCTCAATCTAAAATTAAGAATCATCACTGATTGGGATTGTCCCAAAAAGAGAGTAGGGATATAACACACCATAAACCCAACTTCTTGCCACCCAGATTTCCAGAACCCGTGTCGAATTGTAATGAGGAAAAGTGCAGCGACACATCAAGACAGTAACAACTGACACTATTAGCCTTTGGGTCTAGGTCAAATTAATCACAACTGCTGGTTTCAGTATGCTACCTTTCTCTAGGCTGCGAATAATTCATTGGCAATCAAAGGGAACCAGGGAGACCTGGAAACAAAAGTAATGAGTCTATTTCCTTGATGGCTCTATGGATAAAGCATCAGTTAGCCAATCTAGCTCAATTGTTCTTACGCCCTCAAGTTGGGGAAGGAACTAAAAGCATTAAAACACAATCAGGATCTCAGCTTTTGATTGCTAACTAGTAGATAGAAAATAAATGCATAAATGGCACTCTCTTCCGCCTTAGCAGGGGTCAGCAACCTAAGGTACGTGAGAGGATTTTGAGTGGCACCCACATTGCCAGTCCAATTAATAGCACAAGTTCTAAATCTAATATTTTGTCATTTACTTATCCCGAAAAGCTGTGTTACACTGATAAAAGATGTACAGAATTTTAAAAGTAAATGCTTGCGATTTATTCATTACTGGGCTATTTTTAAGTCCCGATTTGCTGCTTACCTCAGTATCACAATGTGGAACAGTGCACTGCATTTGATGTGTATTATCTGTCGTGATTTTTTTCACTGTAAATTAAGGGGTACACTTGACAAAACATTAGCTCCTAAGAGAGCAAAGTTAGATGTTCATTCATTTCAGACTTCTTCGACAGACTAATTTGGACTTATTCAAAAGAAGGACCGCGCTGTCTGTTGTGAAAGTGTTGTTTGTTGCTCATCAAGTTTTCAATGACATTTTCAAATGAAGCATGAGAAAACCTTCCTGGACAAGGTGGAATTGTGGGCAAATTTAGAGATCTATAGAGTGCACTTGAAGCTACCAAGATCTAACACTATTCTGACCTGCTGGATGTCCCTGCCAATGAAATTTAACTGTTTGAAGAAAGTTCCATTTGCAATGCTTACAGCATTTGGATCCACATGCCTGTGTTAACAGGTATTTTCACACATGAAGTCAGTGCTCTGTCCCTCTCAAGAGCCAGTTAATAGCTCATCACTCAGAAGCCTGCGTGCAACTTAAAGTATCTAAATATGTGCCGGATATTGGAAAACTCAGCAAGGAAAAGCAAGGGCAAGGATCACACTAAACTGGTAAGGTCTGCATTTTAATTTAATTTTAAATGAAGTTTCTTCAGCATTTTAAAACCCTTATTTACTTTACATACAATATATATATATTACTGGCACATGACCCTTGCTCTAAGCTAACAAAAATGGCCATTTACAAGCATTCAAAACTATATTCAAATACACGCCAACATCTTCAGAAGGGATTTGTGGAAAAATATCTAAAAAAAAACCAGTTAATTTGAATATAGATGTGCGATGAAATAAAAAACAAAACAAGGTTTTATTTGATTTTTTTTAATTAACAACTGCTTCCAACCTTCTTGAAGATATAATTTTTGGTCTACAATCTAACAGTATCTGCATGCATAAATAGTGCTAAAATGTAAGGTTCCTGGAATTTCCAACCTCTAGTACTTGGAACGTTATCACAATTGCTCAAAATATGGTAGGTTTTTGTTCTACAGCTGATCCGGTTAAACTGAAGTATATTAGTGCAAACTACTCTAAAACATTACGACCTGAAAACACTTTTTTAGTTGCAGTTGTGCAAGTTACGTAAGTTTTGAAGGCTTGAAATAAGGCAGCCGAACAAGTTCAATATTGTACCCCCAAGCACAACACTAATGCGAGTTACTAAAGTTAAACTTACGAATGAAGTACATTTGAAAACTGTCAAAATTCTTCAGATAATGTAAACCACTACAAAACCCATGTCAAAGCCTCATTTGTTTTATTTCACCTTTTCAGTACAAACTCTGCCCGAGTTCATCATAAGCTCCTTTTTGTCATCATACAATAGTAAGTGTATTTCTTGTTCCTTTTGGATCTTTGGTCGCAAGAGACACACATATCCCACCAATAAAAAGGTGCATTGCCACAGGTAATCAGCAGCCCCCAGCAGCCAACAGGATAAGCTTGACCAACATTATCCTGTGGTTCAGATTCTAGCCTTGCCCCTTTCCACATTTCTACATGATGTACACTTTTTCAGCTTGGGAGAAGTTGTAAACCTCTTTGGTTCTTGGGCAGATGATTTTGTCATCTTGGCGAATAGAAAGTAGTGACTGAAAGAGAACAAAAATCTGTAAATCATCAGCCGACTGATTACTTACAAGCAAGCAGATGGGAGAATTAACCACAATGTCAGTTATAAGTTAATCCTGCAGGAGAAAACCCTTAACAGCCTTATGCTGAATTATTCAACTGATAAGTTATACCATTGATGTGTAGAAGGAACAAGCTTGTTGCATCAAATGTCTCTTCATTTCATAATTTCTAATGCTGTAATAACGATATTTTCTACTGCCCAGTTTGCTTTTCTATAATTAATGAGCCAATGTGAATGTTTATTCTTACAACAAAGTTAGAAATTATCTTTTGTTGCATTTATCTCCACTGCCAACATAATTTCTGGCACTTCCTTTCAAATGGGACAAGCAAGCAGTGGTGGGTAATACTTTCATATCACAAGATAATCATCTCAGTACGGGGCACAATGTAGGAGTTCCTCAGGTCAGTGTCCTAGGCCTAACTATCTTCAGCTGCCACATTAATTGCCTTCCCTCCCTTATACATGTGGATGTTCGCTGATGATTGCATGTTGTTCAGACTATATGCCTCTCCTCAGATACTGAAACAGTCCATGCTCTCAAGCACCAAGACCAGGACAACATTCAAGCTTGGGCTGATTAGTGGAAAGTAACATTCATGCCACGCAAGTGACGAGTAGTGAGCATCTCCAACAAGAGAGAATCTAATCATCTCCCCTTGACATTCAATGCCATTACCATCGCCGAGTCCCCCACCATGAGCATCCTCACTGACCAGAAGCTGAACTGGACCAGCCATATATATACAATGACTATAAGAGCAGGTCAGAGGCTGAGAATTCTGTGATGAGTAACTCATCTTCCGGCTCTCCAAAGCCTGTCCACCACCTAAGGCATAAGCTAGGAGAATGATGGAATAACTCTCCACCTGTCTGGATGAGTGCAGTTCCAAGAACTCTCAATACCATCCAGGACAAAGCAGCCCTCAATACCACCTTCAACAATCACTCCCTCCACCACTGACAGATTGTGGCAGCAGAATGTACCAAATTCAAGATGCACTGTAGCAATTTGCCAAGCCTCCTTTGGCAGCACCTTCCAAACCGGATGATTTATACCACCTACAAGTACAAAGGCAGCAGACATATGGAAACACCATTTGCAAATTCCCCTGCAAGTCACACATCATCCTGACTTGGATCTATAATCGCCATTCCTTCACTGTCACTGAACCAAAAGCCTGGAACACTCATCCTAATAGCACTGTGAGTGAACCTACAGCACCCTGGTAGCAGCCATTCATGAAGGCAACTCATACCACTTTCTCAAGGGCAATTAGGGAGGGATGGGGCTAAATGATAGTCTAGTCTAGCCAACGACACTCACATCCCATGAATGAAACAAAGAAAGATGAAAACAAATGTGACTGCATCACTGTTACGTCAAATGCCAAGGCATGACTGAGTTCATTAAGTTTGGATGCTCAAGTAATTGCTAGCAGTATAACATTCTGAGAAGAAACTTCAAATCACAAACTCAAAAGGGTTGAAACAGAACAGTTTGTTTAGTGTACATTACAATAAATTATGTCTGGTCGCCAATTTACCTTCTGAATTTCAAAGACAATGGCAACCAGGTTGAATCAATAAGCCAAAAGATGACCCCTGAAAATATCTGTGGACAGAATGTATAGCTCCATGTGTCCTCCTTCAACTCTTGCGAATATTAAATGTAAGAGGTTTTGGGCCTCATAATCATTTTGAAAATAAAGATTGGCAGGCCACCAAAGAAGAGTTAGAAACCTACATTGTATCCATACACGTAGCCATTAGGTAGCATCATGGGTGGATTATTTTCATTCATAACTTCGCCAGAGATCTTGCAGACCAGTCGGGAGTTGGCACAGTGTGCCATAGGCAGAGGCTGTGCAAGTTTGTTCAGAGATTTGCTACAGACAGGGCAGTCTGGGTTTTTAGAGGTGCCATCTTCTTTGTAACACTGTCTGTAGACGATATTGCTTAGGTATATAATATAGAAGGGAACCTGGATTTGCCATTATCATGCACTCTTCACGCTACCCCCATTTCTTACTTCACCTGCCCTTCTGCTTTCTTCTTGCACACGACCCTCCCTCCTCCCCACTCCACCAGTAATCTCAAATTAGTCTCCAGTCCAGAAACGGGATAACTGAAGGTAATCTTATCAACCTGTGTAAAATACATGACTACATTCCAAAAAGACATGCTTTCCAATTTTGCATTCTTCCTTGCTGAAAGGAATCTGCATTAATACAAAGTGGAGGGGAAAACAGCTGGAGTTATTTCCATCTTACAGAGGCAGCATTTCCAGCAGTAGTTTATAGACAACTGATTAGAATAGCCTCCTGGAAGATGCAACTAGTGTGTATTTTTTTTAAACTCTCATATTGAGTCAGTCTATCTCAGTATTATCAATTACTATCTCTGTCTTTCTTGCACATAGAGGTTGGAAGTAATACACTCATCTTACTTTTAATTTTAGATTCCCTTTATATTACAGAACTGCCTCAACTGAAAGGTTATCATGATATGCTGCAGTTCCTGATGCAATGGCACAATTGCTTGAAAGTCACAAATCCTGACTTCATTTTGACTCACCCAATTGATTTCTGGGGATGATCTCAACAATTGCTGCCTCAAGCAGCACCTGGGAACATCGTTATAGCACTAATACTATTCCATTATATATTGCATTGCCACTGGAGGTAGGACTGTTACAGGCAGCAACAGTGTCATTAAAGGAGCATTGTTTCCATAGAGAGATTTCTGGTATGGTTCATACACAGAAGTGCAGGACGACTTCCTTGCTATGGCTAACGTTACTGCATACAAAAAGTAGGTAAGACATTGTTGGTATACATCATAATCACTGATCTCCTGGAACTCACTTTGCTAATCTTCCTGAAAGAAATGCCGCAGATTTCCCACTCCTGAACTGGTCTGTTTCCTTTGTATTCTTTTTTTTTTACATCCCCCCCTTCCCCACCCCCCTCTCCTCCTCCTCCCTGGAGAAGTTACATGACTAAATGGGAGAGTACGCTGGGAGTCAAGATGCTTAACTGCACCATGACTACTTGGACATTCCTGATGAACAGTCAGAATTTTCCCTTTCACCTGTGTAGAGAGGCTATCTACTTGATAGCTATTATAATCAGTTGTCTATTTCAGGATTAGCAAAGCAAGATGTCTGCCCTCATTGGTGGTTTAATATTTGGTCTCAAGTCTACCACTTTGGTCCGTGCACTACTCAAATTGTGGCCATCGACTTTTAACCACTATGGCCCTTTGGGCCTTAACACAGCACTTCTATACACAACCTCTGTCCTCCATGCCTCACCCCTCCTCATAAACTACTCCATTAATTAATTGCTGGTTTGCCTGCTGGTCTGTGAATTTAATACATTATTTGCAGCTAACTGACTCTCCTGAAACCCATTTTTATCTGCTGAAGCTACATTTATTTGATTAATTCGTAGCTTGCCCCAAAAGTACCTTTAATAGCTTTTAAGCTTAGTGACAGGGGAGCCAGTTGTAAGCCTAGCTGGATGATGGAAGTTTTAAATGTGCAACAAAGCCAGCCACCCATGTTTATTAAAGATGAAAAAATATTACAGCTTTATCTATTAAACTTATGGAATCAAGTGTTACTTCTGTGCTATTAAGTGACATAAGACATGACAAAATTGTGACACCAAAAGGTAGGTGGGCATGGTGACCTAGTGCTTATGTTGCTAGATTGGCAGCTTAGGAGTCTTCAGTTCAAATTCTAACATGGAAAATTGTGAATTGAATGTAATACATTTGGTCAAAGCCACAAATCCTATTTTCCCAGTTGTCAATTCTGGTAACGATCCTGCTATTGCCACTTAAACCACCTCTAGACCCATCTTGTTTCTTTTTGCCTCATTACCACCCACTTTTGCCTGGCACCTTTTGTCATATCATCTTTCCTTCCCCACCGCCTTTTTCCCTAGTTCTCCAATTGTTTAAAAATTGTTATCTCTGACTGTTTTTCTCTCTCTTCCTCCATGGATGCTGCCTGACCTGTTGCGGCTTCCAGCATTTTTTGTTTTTATTTGAATAAATCTAGCAATTTTCTAGCACCAGAAAAAGTAATTATGTAAGCTGGCAGATTGTTATAAAAATCTAAATGGTTCAAAGAAACATCTAGTTCAGAATGCCACTATCCCAATATTCCTAGTAATCTTGCAATTTTAAGCACCATCTCATAAGACTGTGCGCATAACCAAGGGTTTCACAAGTTGGTTGTTTTAAGACAAGCTGAAATGTGTAAGCTTAGATGTATTTAAAAGTAACTAAGCTTTTTTTTTGTAACTGAAGCACTTTGAAACTTTGATACCAAGACTTGTAAAAGGATACGGTGTTTTTATGGCTGACAGCCCTGCTTGAAGTGTTATGGTGAACACAGAACTATTTCCAAGTTGGTGAAGTCTGTAGTTATCATATCTGAACTGCTGAATAAGCATCTTCCATCGGGCTGGATCCAAAAGATCCTGCAACAGAAACAGAAGTAGCTGACACCTATATTAAAATAAAATCTGCTCCCAAGCTTCAGAGGTTTGAACTCTCAAAGTAAACAATGACTTCCATTTCCACAGTTCCACAGCGCAAAGAGTGCACCACAGAACAGATGAAAAACCTGGAGAGCAGCAGTTGGGGTAAAAGGAAAACAGAAAGTAGATGCTGAAAACATGGTCACAGAGTTTTATTTAAGTAGCTTTCGAAAGTACTGCTGGAGGGAAAAAGGTAGAAATGAAAGCAGAAAATGTTGGAAATACACAGCAGATCAAGCAGCATCCATGGAGAGAGAAACAGAGTTAATGTTTCAGGTAGATGACCTGAACAGGGAAAAGTTAGAGCAAGTTATGAGCAAGTGAAAGAGGATAAAGTAGGAAAAAAGAACAAAAGGTAAGGTCTGTGATAGGGAGGAGGACATGAGAAATTAAGTGACAAACGAGTTGGTGATGCAAGGCCAAAGAGGAGTGGTAATGAAACAATTAAAGAAACAAAAGATTTGTCTCAAAGAGGTGCGAATGGCAGAATGATGAACATCCACCATCTGAAAGCAAAAATAAGAGAAAATGAAGAGTAGAATCAAAACCCGCAAAGAAAAAGAACACAAATTAGGGAAAAGGAAATGATGATCTGAAATTGTTGAACTCAATATTGAGTCCGGAAGATAGTAAAGTGCGTCATTGAAAGATGAGGCGCTGTTCCTTGAGCTTATGTTAAGCTTCATTGGAACAGTGAAAAAGGCCGAGGACAGAGAAGTCAGTGTGAGAGAAAGGTTAAGAATTAAAATGGCAGGCCTCCAGAAGCTCAAGGTCAGGCTCGCGGACTGAAGGAAGATGTTCCGCAAAGCAGTCATCCAGGTTGCGTTAGATCTTCCTAGTGTGGAGAAGAATGCCTTGTGAGCAGCAAGTTCATCAGTTTTGCACTATAGTCTCCCATCACACTTTAGGAAGGGTGTGAAGGCTTCGGAGAAGGTTCAGAAGAGGTTTACTAGAATGGTTCTAGGAATGAGGGATGACTGTTACTTGGATAGACTGTAGAAGCTGGGGTTGCACTCCTCAGAGCAGAAGGTTGAGTAAAAGGAGAGAAGTTATTTCTAATGGGCTGAAGGTTAAGAGAGTCGAGATTTAAGGTGGTTTTCAAAAGTACCAGAGGCAACATAAGGAAAAAACTTATGAAGAATCATATGCGACTCGAAACATAACTCGGTTTCTCTCTCTGTGGATACTGCCAGACCTGGTTAGTATTTCCAGCACCTGCAGTATTTTGCTCTCATTGAATGAGCAAAAACTTCTCTGATGTAACCCATGGTTAGGATTTAGAGTGCACTGCCTGATAGAATGGCATTTACAGATTCAATACTAGCCTTCAAAAGGAAATTGGGCAAAATATGCAAAAGAAAATACATTGAAGAGATATGCAGAAAAATCTGATAATGGGAATAATGGCTGCTCTTCAAAACAGCTAGCATTGATGCAATGGGTCGAAGGCCTCCTTCGCTGCTATGTTATTCAATGATTCTATAGAAAGTGGCCCACAGTAATATGATCTCAGACATTCCTTTCCAAGTTGGTGCGTTCCCTAGTAGTTGAGCTATATCCTACCACAGTGTGAACCAAACGAATAGGGGTCAGGACAGACTGTTTTTTTGTGCAATTTTTCATGGATTGTAAATCTGATGGGTATGAATTCATTTTATTACACAAATATATTAAGGGTATCATGCATACTTCTGAAGGGATATAATTTTAAAACAATATTTCAGGCTCTCTGGTCTGTAATTTATGATGTTTATGTTTCACACAAAGATCACAAGGAGAATTAACAAATCAACTCCCTTACCTTATAAGGTGAAATGTGAGTATCTGAGGGAAAAGCCAGCATACCCATTACTTGCCGCACCTCATCCAGCTGTCCTCCCTCAGCTTGACTGAAGTGTCTCCGTGCATGTCTGAACACAAGAGAAATAATATTCAAAATTTCAAATACACCCTTCCAATAAAAACTTTTTTTGCATTCTACTCACATAATGACAAATTATTGATTACACATCATAAAATGTCAAAGTATAGAAAACATTGCGATCAATTTAACTCAAGCAGCAAAAGTCTGACTTGGTATTCTGAGCAATTTCTTTCTATTCTGTAAGCTAAGGTTTGGTTCTATGAGCGGATTCTGTTGATCTCAAAGATAAGCAATTCACCATTTGGCGGACTGTAGGTCCAAACTTTCACAACTTAAAACACTATTCTATTATAAACCAGGATAGGAATGTGTCAAATAGAAACCCTTCTATAGCCTGTTGCAGCAATTACTCAGCTATATATTAAACTAAAACCAAATCACTTATGTTTAAATGGAAAGAACTTTGAGCCTATGAAAGCTTAAATTGCTAGGTGGTAAAATAAAGTATCTTGCCACTGAGAAATATCTGTTATAAAATCTCTCACGCACAAACACAATTCAAAAGGTTTGTCTTGGGAATCTCATACAACATGAATATAATTATGATTTAATAGGAAATCTATAGACATCATCTACCCCATTATGTTAATGAAGAGATTAAACGCACAAACTAGATCAGTATTAAATGCACTTCAAGTTACAGTTACACCATCAGGAGTAAAGAAATGGGTTCAAGAGAAGAAGGAGTTGTATGCTATACTTAATTAGCTAAAGTAACTTAAAATCAAAATACTGCACACAAATAATGCTTAACTTCTGGTCTTCCATGAGGCATGTCTGGAAGATATGGCTAAACACCAAGCACCAAATGTTAGAAAAAGTACTAGAGAAACTTAAGGGACTGCAAGCCAATAATTCCCTAGGACCTGATGGCCTACGTCCTCAGGTTCTAAAGAGATACTTGCAGAGATGGTGGATGCGCTGGCTATGATTTTCCAAAGTTCCCTAGATTCTAGAACATTCCCAGCAGATTAGAAGTTAGCAAATGCATCACTGCTATTAAAGGAGGGAAAGGGAAAAAAAGGAATTATAGCCAGTTAGCCTAATATCAAGGTTAATACATAAGATAAGGGCTCATAAATTTGGGGGTAATATATTAATATGGATACAGGATTGGTTAACAGACAGGGAGCAGAGAATAGGGATAAACGGGGCATTTTCAAGTTGACAGTCTGTAACAAATGGAGTGCTGCAAGGAATTGTGCCGAGGCCTCAACTATTTACAATCTATATTAATAACTTAGATGAAGAGGCCGAGAGTAATGCATCTAAGTTTGCTGATGATACAAATTTAGATGGGAACGTAAGCTATGAGAAGGATACAAAGTGGCTGCAAAGAGATAACACGGGTTAAGTGAGTGGGGAAAAAAGGTGTATGGAGTTTAATGTGGGCAAGTGTCAGGTTATTCACCTTGGTAGTAAGAAAGAAAATCAGTTTTTTTTTAAAAAAAGGCTTGATACTTTTTAAATGCTGATCTTCAGAGACACTTGAGTGCCAAGGAACACAAAGTTAGCACGCTGATACAGCAAGCAATTAGGAATACAAATAGTATGTTGGTTTTTATTGCAAAGGGATTTAGAGTACAATAACAAGGACATCTTACTACAATTGTATAGGGCTTTAGTGAGATCATACCTGGAGCACTGTGTGCATTTTTGGTCTCCATATCCAAGGAAGGATATACTCGTTTTGGAGGCGGTACGAAAAGGTTCACTAGGTTGGTTCCTGAGATGAGGGTTGTCGTAAAATGAGAGGCTAAGTAAACTGGACCTATATTCTCTGGAGTGCAGAAGAATAAGAGGTGATCTGTTTAAAGCATACAATATTCTGAAGGGACTGACAGAAGTTGTTTCCCTTGGCTGGAGAGTCTAAAACACAGAGGCAGAGGCAGTCTCAGGACAAGGGATTGATTATTTAGCATTGAGATGAGAAGAAATTTCTTCACTCAGTGCTGTGAATCTTTGGCATTCTCTACCTTAGATGGTTGTGGATACTCCATTGTTGAGTACACTCAAAGCTGGGACAGATAAATCTTTGGTATCTCAAGGAATCAAGGAATATGGGGAGCAGGCAGAAGTTCAGCTGTAATCACACTGAATGGCAGAACAGTTTGACGGGGCCATATGATCTTCTACAGCCACATTACCTTCAGAATTTGTAAGATAAGAAAAACATACTCTGTTTTGTGACTACTGTGGATGTATTTTCACAGTGACACATACTCTATGACTTGGACACAGGGAACTAGAAGATTAGGATATTTCTCTTGGTGAATATAATTTGTTACAATCTACCAAATGAATATGAAAGAAACGTTACTCAACTTTTGGATAGTCACCAACATCAACTGGCAGAAAAGCAGATAATACGTATGAAACACCGATTACAAAATGGTTTCAATAAATCAAGGTTTATTTATGGTTTTCACTTGAAGTTTCAAATCTAATGAGATTTTTCACAGTTTTGGATGGTTCATCCAACTGTGGTGTGTTGTTTTACATTTCAATGGAGAATAGATATTCACGCTTTGGCTTATTAAAATTTGTATAAATGACACTTACAAACTCTTTTATTTTAGTTAAAATGAATCAGGCAAAATTAGATTACCAAGAGATATTGCAACCTCTGATGAAAGCAAAGCTTTGGACTGTTTTATTTTGGTTATAATGAATCAGACAAAATTAAATTACAGCTATGACGTGACACTTTCAAATCTATTTTTAATTTCATGCTAAATATCTTTTATGTCAATTTATTTCATAATACATATGTATTATTGCCTCCATAAAATTTTGGTCTCATTTGCAAGTTTGAGAGGCAGCCATGATTAATAATGAGGAGGCAGGGATGCTTTTATAGTTTAATAAATATATAAAATTAACCTGTCTGCACAAGAAATGCAACAGAATGATTAACCTTTAGCATTCTCAAGTGCAAGGAAATTGGTCCCCCTATTGTCAACACATTTATTTTATGCTTCAGTTCAAGTATTGCAACACCAAAACAGACATTTACAATAATAAAGGTATTGGGATGTCAAGGTTTGCTTTACAGCTGTAATATCAACTCCATAAGATTTAAATTATTTATATTTATAAATAAAAAAGTGAAACATTTTAGATCCACTTGGTCTTTTGTTACCCAGCCCTTCAAATGTTCTTTACATGATTCTTTTGTTTTTGTATTGTTCCTCAACTCCTGCTTTGGATCACAGTAATTTCCAAAAATGGGTGTGATCATATCAGTCTTTGATATGTAAAAACGACAAAACAGAAAGGCTGATGCAAGAAGATTCATCATTGGACCTTGCAGTGTAATCATACCAAGATGAGTAACTCATCTGTGATGCCATTTGGATATACAAATAAAAAAAATCACATTGTGTGAAATATTGTTTCAATTTGCTGTAAAAATTACAGTTGTTCATCAAATCTGCACCAAAGAATAGAGAAGCAGAGCAAAGTACAATAGGACCAGATGATGGGAGCAAGCAGCAGGCTGGTTTTGGGTATCTGTATGGCACTGTGCAGAATTGTGCCACTTAACCTGGAGAGACAACCAAGAATCTCAGGTGACACTTTTTGCCTGCATGTTGACCTCCAACTACAAGGTCAAGCTGGGCAGATTCAAATCAGAGGCAAATAAAAGAAATAGTTAAATAGATGGTCACACCTTAATTACATAATGGTTAAGGAAACAATTACTTTTTGGGTTATTATGCATCATTGATCACTGGCCAGAAAATCTGGTGGATCTTTCCTGTCTAATATTTAAGTAATTGATGGCGATGCATAGGAATTGTAACAGGTGATCATAACACTGTATACCTCCATCTGATTCTCCTCTTTGAGAAGCAAACCATCAGACCTAGCTCTAGATCAACACATTGTTTGTTTAAACAGAATACTACTTAGTCATGCACTTAACTATTCTCAAAATGCAGCTTACTTTCTCTGTGTATATATACTTTAAATAGGCAACTAAATTCAATTAAATTAGACCACGGCTGCACAACCTTTAAATTCTATGGGAGTGGATCTAGCCTGTACCAATCAATGCCCCTTGAGCATTTTCCATTGTGTGCACATATTTTTCCTTTCCAGTTTATCTGGATTCCTTTCATTTTCATCTCGTTGAAACTAACTTTTTTCTAGTCAAAGATGTCTTCGACAATTTCTCATTTTCAAATTTTTACACCGCACCTACATTATGGTTGTGGTCTCCTAGGTGTCCTCCTGCATTGCTTGCTCCCTACAATGCTGTCTGAAACTCTCATCAGAAGATTCTCATCAGGTAAAGGGATATTGGATGAGCAGGTTTCTGCTTTAGGATAAAGTCCTGCATGGACTCCTTATCTTCTGAATGTCCATGTCATGCACACGTTTTTAAGGACCCTCCTGTGCACCTTTCTCTTCACTCTCCTCCTCCTGAAATTCTTCCTCCTCTTCCTCCTGCTGACCCGGCTCCCTTCCTCACTCTCCTCCAATGCCAAGTTACGAAACATGCAGCATGCTAAGATTCTACAGGAAACCGAGGAGGGGCATACATTTTAAAGCCCCACCTTTTTATTTTATATTTGTTCACAGGAGTGAGTGTCGCTGTTTAGGCCCTTGTTCAGAGGGCATTTAAGAGTCAAACACACAGCACATTTCCTTCCCTAAAGGACATTAGTGAACCAGATAGGTTTTTACATCAATCTGCAATGGTCATCATCAGACTTTTAATTCCATATTTTTATAGAATTCAAATTTCATCATCTGCCATTTGAACCTGGGTCACCAGAGCATTACCCTGGGTCTCTGGAATACTAGTCCAGTGACAACACCACTATGCTACTGCCTTTGCCACCCAAGTAATTGAGTTTGTCCCATCAATGATCAAGGGACTAGGATACATGTCCAAGACAGGATTCAGAGGCCTGTCAAATGAACAAGGGCAATTAGGGATGGGTAATAAATGTTGGCCCTGCCAGCAGTGCCCACATCCCATCAACAAATAAAAAAAACCTACACTGAGCAGCAGCAATATAATCAACATTTACATGCAGGTTACAGCTTGAGGAAAACCCTCTATATAAATTATCAGTATCATTTAGAATTTTTGGTGCCCCCAGATCCCATCCTGGCTCCACCAGTTATAATTATGATTTCTAGTTCCTGCTCATTTAGTGAACTATAGTATCCTTGGTATCCTTATTAATATTGGCACATGGGTGAAAAGTGAAGGGAACTTGCCAGATGGGAGGACCATGTTCCAATTGATAATTGTACACAAGCGTACAATTATCAAGCGCTTGCACTACACCGACAGATTAAAATTTGAGGGAATTGATCACGGGGGGGGAGAAAAGCACACTAACATTCCCCTTTTCCACCTGGAAAGGCAGTGAAAATATAATTTATAATTTTCATAAACATTCTCATTATTTCCATTTGATGAATAAAAATACAGAAAGGTGAAGGCCTACCAATTCAGATAGACGCAGTCTTCAACAAGCTCACATTGATAGGGAGAGAGAAAAATCAGTGCTGTTTGCTTTCCTTATTTATTACTATTTCATTTAAATGTGGGTGAACATAAAACAAGCATATATACTCCATACTATAACAGATTCCTGCCAGAATAAGTTATCTTCATAACAATGTTAATTAACAACCCAATGCATGGTTTTTTCCTCACTGAAATTGGGATTATTCTTTAATTAATGTATATGATTAAAATTATTGTAGCTTTCCAATTTCATGATCCCTCCAAATGCTTCCTCACCAGTGCTTGAGCCAAAATAATGGGGTACTGGCCAACAGTAACTCATCTTTCTACCAGGGAAAGATGGCATCAGACATCTGGTTTTGGCTTTCAGGCTTTATGGAGTACTTTAATAGTTGATATAGGGCACTACTTTCAATAGATGAGGGCACTCTGAGGTATAAAAGCAGTCAATCTGAGAGAGAAGATGGATGGAAAGCTGTCACTTAGGCTACTGCACTGTGATAATGACAATGTACTTACGCCAAATGTTGAAAGACAATGGACTGAATTTTTCAGTCCATTGTCACGTTACACATTGACAAAATAGTTAATGCTGATCACACCTTATCAGAAAGAACAGAGGAAAATTTGCATTTAAAGACTATAACGGTGAAAAAATCTAATGCAACATTACACAATTAAATACCCAGTAATTTTTTTCCAAAAAGAGCACAGTGAATCCATTATGTAGGCAAATAGCTGCAACTTTCATGACAAAATAGCAACTAAAACTTGTAAAAGGTCTATTTCACTATAAATTAATGCATATGGTACATTATTTCCTCTGATCTCAATATTATTGATACCTCTCAACTGATTCAGTTTCTCATTTAGAATTAGCAGCTGAATTAAGCTATTTACATATTAGTAAATAACTGTACCTCAAACATTCTGAAAAGTTTAAATATTTATCACATTTCTTAAAGAAAAACTCTTTGTAGGCAGCAGATACTAGTTTCAGTGGAGAATTAGTTACATGTTGATGCAGCATATTGGTATTAGAACTGCAGGAAATAAGCTTCACAGAGTTAGAGTCCAGAGGGGGATTAGAAGGCAAAAAATCAAAAGATGAATCGAATAGTGTATATCTACATGCAGCCAGCCTCAGGTGATGCTCCAGAGGGGTCTGAAAAAGAGATTGCCTGAATACACTTGCAGCCAGTAAGCAGTGGGAGGGAAACTTAAAATGCCAATACAATGACTTTTCTTCGCTAAACTCGGGAGACCAGATGGCTTCTCAGCATTGCTTTACTTTAATTAGCAGAATGTTGGATTCCCACCCCCACAACATTCCAACATTTTAAGAAATCGGAAGGCATGTTCTGGAGAACACTTTTAAACACAAAAATAATTTAATTAGTAAAACTGTCTGAAATAATGTGTGCTATTATACTGAACTAATGTAGTAACAGTAAAGTGATGGAAAGGCTCATCAACAGTGCTATCAAGTGGCACTTGCAAAGCAATAACCTGCTCACTGATGCTCAGTTTGAATTCTGCCAGGGTCACTCAGCTCCTGAGCTCATTACAGGCTTGTTTCAAAACATGGACAAAAGAGCTGAGCCCCAGAGGAGAGGTGAGTGTGACTGTCTTTGACACCAAGGCAGCATTTGACAGTGCGGCATCAAGGAGCCCTAACAAAACTGGAACCAATGGGAATGAGTCCTTCCACAAACATTAACTCCCTCCACCACTGACACACAATGACAACAATGTGTAGCATCTACAAGATGCACTGCAAGAACTCATCAAACCTCCTTAGCCAGCACTTCCAAACCCATGACCACTACCATCTAGAAGTACAATGGCAGCAGATGCATGGGAACACCACCACCTGGATGTTCCCCTCCAAGCCACACATCATCCTGACTCAGAACTATATTGCTGTTCCTTCATTGTCGCTGGATCAAAATCCTGGAACTCCCTCCCTAACAGCACTGCAGGTGTACCTACATCACATGGACTGCAGCAGCTCAAGAAGGCAGCACACCACCACTTTCTCAAGGGAACTTGGGGATGAGCAATAAATGCTGGCCTAACCAGCAATGCCCACATCTCATGAGTGAATTTTAAAAAATGACATTTTAATTGGAGCAACTGACCAAAGAAATTTTTCTTAACTGAAGATTGTGTAAACAAAATAATTATTGAATTAGGTGTCACCTAAAATAGATTTCAGAATGAAAAAAGTGTGCTACTTATGAAATGATGACAATCGTCATCAGATATTGCTGAAATTCACAGTATACCATTAGCTTGAGACGTTAAAAAATAGCCCTAGTAAAAGATTCCTTTTGAATGTGTTACCATTTAAAGAAAGATTATCCAAAAGAATGCCTTAAAATTATAATATGTATTTTATGTTGCATGCAAAGATTTTTGTTTAAACTGCCAGAAATAAACACATTCTTTGTTTAGTAGCTTCCATTAAAATGTACTTCATTTCTTTTGAGATCTATTGAATTCTAACAGTTGAACTGTCACTCAGCTTCTCAGCAGGGAGGGAGTCCATTTTAAAAAAACCTTATCACCACACCAGCTGTGTCTCAACAAAATACCAGGAAGTAGCTCAGTAAACAGCACTTCTTTATGCTTTCTAATGGATCTCTGACCTATTTTGGGCACCAAGCTTGCAAAGCAGAAATGTCCTGCTGTTGGCCCTCAGCAGACAACAACTACTTAACTATGCACAACTAGGATAATAAGAGCGAAGAGTTTATTGCCTGGTCATTTATTTGCTTCTTCTGCTGTATTAATGAAATACATTGCATTTATCAAGCTTAAATAAATTCTTTCATGAACTCAGAACAGAATAAAATTTCTACCGAGCAGTTTATTACTGCCCAATACAATCATAGAACCAACAGAAGGTCATTCGGCCCATCAAGTCAGTGCAGGCACTATGTAAGAGTAATTTAGTTAATTCCATTCCCATGCCTTACCCCATAGCCCTACAAATATTCTCTCAGGTCCTTACCAAATTTCCTTTTGAAAGCCATAATTGAATCCAATTCCTCCACCCTTACAGGCAGTGCATTCCAGCTCCCAACTATTTGCTGCGTAAAATAGATTTTCCTCATGTTTCTTTTTGTTCTTTTGCCAGTTACCTAAATCTGTCTCCTCTGCCTCTTGATCCTTCTCTGTCAATGGAAACAGTTTTGCCCTATTTACTCTGTCTAGACTCCCTCATGATTATGAGCAAATTTCCTCTCAACCTTCTCTTAGGAAAACAGTCTCAGCTTCACCAATCAATGCACATAACTGAAGTCTCTCACCCCTGAAACCCATCTTGTAAATCTTTTCTGCTTCTTTTAAAGCCTTCACGATCTTCCTAAAGTATGGTACTCAGAATTGGACACATAACCCAGTTAGGGCAGAACCAATGTTTTGTAAAGTGTTCATCAGAGCTTGCTTTTGGTACTCTATGCATTTATTTATAAAGCCCAGGATCCAGTATGCCTTTTTAATCATTTCTCAACTTGCCCTGTCACCTTCAGTGGTTTGTGCCTCTCCCTCAGCTCTGTTTGAGAAGACCATAAGAAGTAGGCCATTCGGCCCATCGAGTCTGCACCGCCATTCAATCAGATCATGACTGACCTGATAATCCTCAACTCCACTTTCCTGCCTTTTCCCCAAAAGCCTTGATTCCCATATGGATTAAAAATCTGTCCATCTCCGCCTTGAATATACTTATTGACCCAGCTTCTACAGCCCTCTGCGGTAAAGAATTCCACAGGTTAACAGGGAGAAGAAATTCCTCCTCATTTCTTTCTTAAGTGGGCGACCCCTTACTCTGAGATTATGCCCTCTGGTCCAAGATTCTCCCACAAGGGAAATGACCTCTCAGCATCTACCCTGTCAAGCCCCCTAAGAATCTTGTATCAATAAGGTCGCCTCTCATTCTTCTAAACTCCAAAGAGTACAGACCCAAACTACTCAACTCTCCCCATAAGAAAATCCTTCCATACCTGGGATCAACTTAGTGAACCTTCTCTGGACTGCCTCCAATGGCCAGTATATCTTTCCTTAGATAAAGAGATCAAAATTGTTCACAATATTCTAGGTGTGGTCTAAATAGAGCCTTATATAGTTTTAGCAAATAGGATTTATATGGCTGTTCCAGTTCAGTTTCTGGTCAATGTTAACCCCTGGATGTTGCACTTGTTAATTGAAATAGTTTTGCTCATCAGTTAAATAAAGTGAACAGAATAAAATTTCTGTTTTAACTGATTTTTTTTTTGTAGAATCTAAAATGGAGGCATAGAAATAAGATACAAAACCTGGTTAATATGTGGAATGTGAACCAGGCTTCAGCTGCACAGGCCTTAAATGCTGGAATTCTCTCCCTAATCTCCCTGATTCGCTATCTTTCTTTCTTCCTTTAAGGTGATCCTTATGTTTTTGACCAAGCTTTTGACCAACTGCCCTCATACTGTCTTATGTGACTCAGTATCTAAATTTGCTTTATAACCATGAAGCATTTGGGAAGCGTTATTATGTTCATTGAGCCATAAGTATTAATATTGTTGTTCTTATAGAGAAACCACCTAGTTCAATATCACTATTACTCATTCCCCATACCCTTCAATATCCAATTTTCTCAAGTAACTTTCTAATTCTTCCCAAAATATTTGGTGGATTCTGCTTCAATAATTGTAGTGGCAGAAAATTCCACATTCAGGTTTTGTATCTTATTTCTATGCCTCCATTTTAAATTCTACAAAAAAAGAATCAGTTAAAACAGAAATTTTATTCTGTTCACTTTATTTAACTGATGAGCAAAACAATTTCAATTAACAAGTGCAACATCCAGGGGTTAACATTGACCAGAAACTAAACTGGACCAGCCATATAAATATTGTGGCCACAATAGGTCAGAGGCTGGGAATTCTGCAGCAAATAACTCACTTCTCGACTTCCCAAAGCCTGTTTACAAGGCATGAGTGTAATGGAATACTCCCCGCTTGCCTGGATGAGTGCAGCTTTAACAATACTCAAGAAGCTAGACACCATGTCGAACAAAACAGCCCACTTGATTGGCACCCCATCCACCACCTTCAACATTCACTCCCTCCACCACCAACACACAATGGCAGCGGTATGTACCATCTACAAGACGCACTGCAGCAACTCACCAAGGCTCCTTCGACAGCCCAGAAGGACAAGGGCAGCAGATGCATGGTCAACCATGGTCTATCCAAGCCACACGCCAGCCTGACCTGGGACTATATTGCCATTCCTTCACTGTCACAAGGTCAAAACCCTGAAATTCCCTAACAGCACTGTGGGTGTTCCTACATCATATGGACTGCAGTAGTTCAAGGTGGTAGCTCACCACCGTCACCTTAGTGGGTGATTAGGAATGGACAATAAATGCTCGCCTAGCCAGGGGCGTCCACATCTTCTGAACAAATAACTTAAAAAGAGAAGTGCAAATGTTGATTGAAAAAAAAGGTTCATATCACAGCATGTTTCATTTTTATAAATCCTTAATGTATTCATGAATTGTACAACAGATCTGCATTAGTTTGGTGTTCAGAACTAAAGGACTTATTTTCTTTTCTATTCACTTTCTAAATTTCAGTAACTTGGTGGTAGGTTTAAATCACTGCAGATATTGTGCATTGCTGAATTCTATGACAAATTAAGATTTTGAAAGTAACTATTTACTTTAGCGGCCTAAATGTATCAAACAGACCAGCACAGCAGATAGAAAGTACAGGCTCCACAGAAATTAACTCACTAAGGGTAGATCAACTGTACTATTGATTTTAAATGTAGATGTTAAGACGACAATTGGAGGAAAGAGACAGTGAGGGAGGCTCAAATATTTTATTTAAAAAGTGCAATGAGGTTAGTAATCCAAGGACCTTGCATTGGAATCTACAACCTTAGCAATGGGGGAGGTGATGACGTAGTGGTATTGTCGCTGGACTAGTAATCCAGAGACCCGGGTCTGGGGACCCGGGTTCTGTTGACCCTGCAAGGTCCTCCTTACCAACAGCTGGGGGCTAGTTCCAAAATTGGGAGAGCTGTCTCAAAGGCTAGTCAAGCAACAGCCTCACAGAATCATATCTTAGAGATAATATCCCCAGACTCCACCATCACCATCCCTGGGTATGTCCTGTTCCACCGGCAGGAGAGACCCAGCAGAAGTGACGGCACGGTGGTATACAGTCGGGAGTTGCCCTGGGAGTCCTCAACATTGACTCTGGACCCCATGAAGTCTCATGGCATCAGGTCAAACATGGGCAAGGAAACCTCCAGCTGATTACCACATACCGCCCTCCCTCAGCTGATGAATCAGTGCTCCTCCATGTTGAACATCACTTGGATGAAGCATTGAGGGTGGCAAGGGCACAGAATGTAATCTGGTTGGGGGGCCTCAATGTCCACCACCAAGAGTGGCTCGGTAGCACCGCTACGGACTGAGTTGGCTGAGCCCTAAATGACATAGCTGCTCGACTGGGTCTGCGGCAGGCGGTGAAGAAACCAACAAGAGGGAAAAACATACTTGACCTCATCCTCACATACCTGCCTGCCGTATGACGGTATCAGTGGGAGTGACCACCACACAGTCCTTGTGGAGACGAAGTCCTGCCTTCACATTGAGGATACCTTCCGTCGTGTTGTGTCACTACCACCGTGCTAAATGGGATGGATTTTGAACAGATCTAGCAACTCAAGAGTGGGCATCCATGAGATGCTGTGGGCCATCAGCAGCAGCAGAATTGTACTCTAACACAATCTGTAACCTCATAGCCTAGCACATCCCCCACTCTAACATTACCATCAAGCCACAGGATCAACCCTGGTTCAAAGAGTGCAGGAGGGCATCCCAGGAGCAGCACCAGGCATACCTAAAAATGAGGTGTCAACCTGGTGAAGCTGTAACACAGGACTACTTGCATGCCAAACAGTATGAGCAGCAAGTGATAGAGCTAAGCGATCCCACAACCAACAAAGTTCCACAGTCCTGCCACATCCAGTGGTGAATGATGGTGGACAATTAAACAATTCACCGTTGGAGGAGGCTTCATAAATATCTACATCCTCAATGATGGAGGAGCCCAGCACAGCAGTGCAAAAGACAAGGCTGAAGCATTTGCTACAATCTTCAGCCAGAGGTGCCGAGTTAATGGTCCATCTCGGCCTCCTCCAGAGGTCCCCAGCATCACAGATGCCAGTCTTCAGCCAATTTGATTCACTTCATGTGATATCAAGAAACTGATGAAGGCACTGGATACTGCAAAGGCTATGGGCCCTGACAATATTCTAGCAATAGCACTGAAGACTTGTGTTCCAGAACTTGCTGTGTCCCGTGTTCCAGTACAGCTACAACACTGGCATCTACCTGGCTATGTGAAAAATTGCCCAGTTATGTACTGCACACAAAAGCAGGACAGATCCAACCCGGCCAAATACCACCCCATCTGTCTACTCTTGATCATCAGTGAAGTAATGGAAGAGGTCCACAACAGTGCTATCAAGCAGCACTTGCTTAGCAATAACCTGCTCACTGACACACAGTTTGGGTTCCGTCAGGGACACTCAGTTCCTGACCTCATTACAGCCTTGGTTCAAACATGGACAAAAGAGCTGAACTTCTGAGATGAGGGGAAAGTGACTGCCCTTGACATCAAAGCAGTACTTGACCGAGTGTGACATCAAGGAGCCCTAGCAAAACCAGAGTCAATGGGAATCAGGGGGAAAACTCTCCACTGCTTGGAGTCATACCTGGCACAAAGGAAGATGGTTGTGGTTGTTGGAGGTCAGTCATCTCAGCTCCAGGACATCACTGCAGGAGTTCCTCAGGGTAGTGTCCTAGGCCCAACCATCTTCAGCTGCTTCATCAATGACCTTCCCTCCATCATAAGGTCAGAAGTGAGGATGTTCGCTGATGATTGCACAATGTTCAGCACCATTCGCAACTCCTCTGGTACTGAAGCAGTCCATGTCCAAATGCAGCAAGACCTGGACAATATCCAGGCTTGGACTGACAACTGGCAAGTAACATTCGTGCCACACAAGTGTTAGGCAATGACCATCTCCAACAAGAGAGAATCCAAACCTTGCCCCTTGATGTTCAATGGCATTACCATCACTGAATCCCCCCACTATCAACATCCTGGAGGTTACCATTGACCAGAAATGGAACTGTACTAGCCATATAAATATTGTAGCTATAAGAGCAGGTCAGAGGCTAGGAATTGTGCAATGAATAACTGACATCCTGACTCCCCAAAGCTTGTCCACCATCTACAAAGGCACAAGTCCGGAGTGTGATGGAATACTCCCCACTTACCTGGATAAGTGCAGCTCCAACAACACCCAAGAAGCTGGACACCATCCAGGACAAAGCAGTTGGCTTGATTGCCACCACACCCACAAACATTCACTCCCTCCACCACCAACGCACAGTAGCAGCAATGTGTACCATATACAAGGTGCACTGCAGGAATTCACCAAGGCTTCTTGGACTGCATCTTCCAAACCTATGACCACTACCATCTAGAAGGACAAGGGCGCCAGACACATGGGAACATCACCACCTGGAAGTTCCCCTCCAAGTCACCCACCATCCTTACTTGGAAATATATCGCCGTTCCTTCACTGTTGCTGGGTCAAAATCCTGGAAACTCCCTTCCTAACAACACTGTGGGTGCACCTGCACCACATGGACTGCAGCGGTTCAAGAAGGCAGCTCACCACCACCTTCTCATGAGCAACCAGGGATGGGCAATAAATGCTGGCCCAGCCAGCAAAGCCCACATCCCGTGAATTAATTTTTTAAAAAAGCAGGACTTAAAACTGGTCAGATCATAGCACCTAGGCAGCTGAAAGTGTGACTGCCAAGGATGGGATAAATAAGAGGTGACATACAAGAGCTCAGATTTGAAATTCTCAGAGCTGGAGCTCAAGTTCTTGAATCTGAGTTGGTGGGCAACTGGGAAATAATGTGGGTGAGCTAGTACATAGGTGATAGGCAATTAGGTCTTGAAACAGGTTAGAACACAGACAGCAGAGCTGTGGATGAGCTACTATTACCAAAGGATATGAGACTAGCCAGGAGAGAATGAGAATATTTGATTCTGTAGATGAGCAAAGCATGGGCATGGATTATAGCAGCAGATGGTTAGGTGGAGATAGGCAATGTTACGAATATGGAATTAAGTAGCCTTCATGATGGAGACGTGATGGGACTGGAATCTTAACTTGGTGTCGAACAAGATGCAAGGCTGTATGAACATTCTGGCTCCAACATATTTTGGCTAGTGAGAGGGATGGAATCAATGACAAGGGTATGAATTTAGCAACAGGGACCAAAGTTGATGGCTTCAGTCTTCCCAATTTTAACTGATGGAAACTTAATCTAAGGCTGGATGTGGGATCAGTAGTCCAAGAAATCACAATCAGTGAGGGCTTACAAGGTGGAGGAGAGGTATAACTGGGTGTCATTAGCATACATTTAGAACCTAACCCCATGCCTCCAGATAATGTCACTAAGTTGCAGAATAGGGGGAATGACAAAGATGGACCCTTGGAGTGCTCCAGCAGGAATGGTTTCAATCAGAAGAGGAGACATTGCTGGAGAAGGGAAGCAAGAGAAGTTGTATAGGAGTGTCTGACCATCATTATCCAATCCTCTCTGGCTACAGTGTGGTGCCAGAGGACAGCCAATGTACCATGGTTTAGAACAAGGGAATACAAAATAAACTGGTAGGGTACTGACAAGTATAGAGAAACAGAAGAACCTTGAAGTGTATGCTAATGACATACCTCTCCTCCACCTTGTGAGCCCTCACTGATTGTGATTTCTTGGACTACTGATCCCACATCCAGCCTTAGATTAAGTTTCCATCAATTAAAATTGGGAAGAGTGAAGCCATCAACTTTGGTCCCTGTTGCTAAATTCAGATTCCGTGAAAGTGGCTGGACAGGTAGATAAGAGGGTCAAGAAAGTACATGGGATGCTTGCCTTTATTAGGTGGGCAAAGAATACAAGAGCTGGAAGTTATGCTAGAACTATAGAAAATACTGGTTAAGCCACAGCTAGAGTAGAGTAGAGCAGTGTGCGCAGTTTTGGTCACCATGCTATAGGAAAGATCTGCTTGCACTAGAGAGAATACAGAGGAGATTTGCAAGGATGTTGCCTGGACTGGAGAATTTTAGTTATGAGGTAAGACTGGATAGGTTAGGGCTATTTTCAGCCAGAGGAGGCTGAAGGAAGACTGAATTGAAGTGTATAAAATTATGAGGGGTCGAGATAGAATGGATAGGAAAGCCCTATTCCCCTTGGGCTGGATCGTCCATGACCAAGAGCATAGATCTAGGCTAAGAGGTAGAAGGTTTAGAGGGGATTCAAGGTGGAAATTTTTTCACCACATCCTCAAAATTTAAAAGGTATTTGGACAGGCATTTGAAGTGCCGTAACCAACAAGGCTACGGATCAAGAGCTAGGAAACGGGATTAGGCTGGATGGTTACTCGTCAGCCAATGCAGACACAATGGGCTGAATGGCCGCCTTCCAAGCTGTACATTTCTATGGTTCTGAGATGCCCTATGACTGGATAGGTAAGAATGAAGTCAGAGAAAGTTCAGCTCCCACTAAGCAGGATAACAGAAACGCATTGAAGAAAGATAATGCAGATTAAATAGAACAGAAACCCAAGGCACCAGGGGTTGAAAAGGAGTGGCGGCAGAGAGCAGCAGCTCATTGGAGGGAGCAGGAACTCTAGAAGGTGGTGAGAAACCAGCCATCACATAAGAACATCAGAACAAAATAAAAAAAGGAAGAGTAGGCCATAAGGCCCCTCAACCCTGCTCCACCATTCAATAAGATCATGGCTGATTTGATCTTGGTCTCAACTCCACTTTCCTGCCTGTTCTCCATTGAGCTAGACTCCATTATTGTTCAAAAATCTGTATCTCAGCCACAAATATAGCCAATGTCTCAGCTCCCACAGTTCCCTGGTTTTGATAATTCCAAAGATTCACAACACAGAGGAAATTGCTCATCTCTGTCCAAAGCTATGCCCCCTCATTCTAGATTCCTCCACAAGGGAAACAATCTTGCAGCATCTACCCTGTCAAGCCCCCTCAGAATCTTACATCTTTCAAGCACAGAGCGAGGGGCAGCAAAACCTGAGGGTTACAAAGCAAGTATATAGGTGGAGTATCTCGATATCGTTTTGTGTTTAGCATTTTTAGCATGTGATTAATTAGTTCAAGAATCAGAGAGCCTGGGGTAAAGCTGTGCGAATGCCAAGGTAAAAGAGCCCAAAATTAAGTCAGTACAAGAGAAAAAGCTGATTAATGAGTAACTGGCAAGTGCTCTTATTTTTGAGTATTATAGTACTTATAGTAGTTCTGTCAAGTCCAGTTAGTCTAATAAACAGAAGGATGACAGGGCATCTCAGTAGAGTGGAGTGCACATCCTGTTCCATTTGGGAGCTCCAGGATGCTTCTCATGTCCTGGACAATCACGTTCAGGAAATGTCATCAGCTGGAGCAGCTTGAACTCTGGGTTTGAGGGCTCGAGCAGCAGTTGGCGCCTTTGTGGTGCATCTGCAAGGAAGACAGTTTGGTGGATATCATGTTTTGGATGTGTTCACCCCACAGGTTAAGAGAGTGCAGGCACTGATGGAATCCATGACTGCCATCCTGTCAAGCAGGGCCGGACAGAGCGTGCAGCAGTCTGAGTGCATCTCCCTCTCTAACCACTATTCAATTCTAAATACTAGTGAGGGTGGTGATTCCTCTACGGATTAAAGTCAGAGCTAAGTTCACGTCACCACTGATGGCTCAGCTGTACGGGCGGAGTGAGTGGTTTGGTGGGGGGGGGGGGGGGGGGGGGGGGGGGGGGGGGGGGGGGGAGCGGTTTAGGCGGTGGTTGGAGGAAGATTGGGAAATCAATAATGATAGGGGATTCTATTGTTCAAGGTGAAAACCAACATTTTTCAGCCACAGATGTGACTTTGTGACTTCAGAATGGCATGCTGCTTCCTTGGTGTCAGGATGTCACTCAGCAGCTGCAGAACACTCTAACAGTGGGTTGGGGGTGGGTGGGAAAGGTGAACAACCAGAGGTTATGGTTCATATCAGTACCAATATAGGTAGAAAGAGGAATTAGGTCCTGAAGGCAGATTTTAAAGGAGTTCAGAAAGATAGCAATGCAGGACCTTAAAAATAGTAATCTCTGAATTACTCCTGGTGCCACATGAGTGAGTTTAGAACGAGGAAGATAGAGTAGACTGTGTGGCTGGAAAGATGATGTAGGAGGGAGAGCTTCAGGTTCCTAGGACATTGGGGCCAGTTTTGGGAGAGGTGGGACCTGCCTAGACCAGGCCAGACCACAAAAGGGACAGGGCCAATGTCCTCACTTATGTTGTTTGGGACGGTTTAAACTAACTTAGCAGGGAGACAAGGTCAAGTTGGGGGTAGATAATGCATCACGGTCACAGTCATTGACATGATATTTGTGACTTGGATTGGGGGCAGTTAGTGGCAGGGTTGGAAATGTGATTGAAAAGCTTCAAACATGCAGTTGCAAGAAAGATGAACACGGATTTAGGAGGTGACTGCAAGCTTAAGGGCTTCGAAAATGAAAGGGAAGTTGTAGATGGGGTGGTTATTTGAGTTCAAAGGTGTCGAGGGCGGACCTTTTTGGGGAAGAAGTGATGATGACAGTTTTGAAAGAGCACAGGACAGTATCTAAGGAGAGAAGCTATTTATGAAATCAGCTAGAATGGAAGCCAAGTAGGGAACATAAGAAAAAAAAGCAAAACAGCCCCTCAAGCCTGGTCTGTCATTTAACAAGATCATGGTTGAACTTCTCCTCAAATCCATTTCTGCCCTATCGCTAAATCTTTCGATTCCCTTTAAGTTGGTCCTCAGCAGTATCATAGGGTTGAAGTCAAGGGAGCAGGAGGCAAGTCTCAAGAATAAGGTGAGCATGAAGAAAGCAAGAAGTAAGATAGGAAATTACAAGCCATTCAATACTATTCCTCAAAACATTGCAAGTGAAAGTCCCAGGAGGTTTGAAATGGCAAGTCTCTTTCAACTGCATAGAAATAGCATTTCCTGCCATCTGCAGCATATTCTCTACCATGAAAAGCCAAGGCACATAGGTGGTAGTTATATTTTTATTTGTAAAGTGTGTAATGGCCAGCTGCAATGCTACTTGTCCCTCACTGGAACTCTTGATTGGTCCAGTCTCCACAACCTTTGCATAGCTCTGTCATGCTGACTGCAACATTTAAGCAGCCTTCAACATTGCTTCAACCTAATTAAAAGCTAAAGTCTTCAACATGTATCAAGGCAATTTTCTTTCAAAGAAACAAATTATTCTCAAATATAGAATGGGAAGTAATAACATTGGGGATAAAACAGATAAATGCATTTCTCAGCAGTAGAATTTTCAATAAGGGTGGTGCTGTTGAACTAACACTGTAGCTGCAGTACATCTTGTAGATTATACATACTGAGGCCGCAGTACACCAGTGGCTGGACTGCCATTTAAAAATTGAATGCTCTGTGCAGAAGAAGAAAGGGAAGAGTGAGTCTCTGATCTGTTGCACATGATCTGAGCTGAATCAATTACTCGCAAACACACGGATGCCATTTTGGAAGCTTCCATAAAAATCACAGACACTGTGGCCCAACACAGTGCATTGAGAGAAACCTGCAGCCAAGACACAGAATTTCTATAACTTAACAGTGATGTTAACTGACAGCAATAATCAAGTTATAAGCATGACAATTAACCTTCTGGTCCTTACGGGCCTGAGTTTAGTAGTGAAAGGCAGTGGCTGGGGCTTGTGGGAAAGGCTAGTTGCATCAATTGTCTCACCCTTAAGGTCTAAAAGTTGTGATTAGAGGAGAAGGCAGCTCAAAATGGAAGGCAGTGGTGGATGTTTGGTCAATATTCAATTAGGTTCATCTTTTGAGGTGACTGCTATAAAGATCCCCAGGGATGATAGCTTGGGGAGGAAGCTGAGAAAGGTATAATAGCAGGAATGCCCATTACTAAGGTTTCATTAGCCTCTGGAGTGCAAATGAATGTTGCCAAAACTTTCACCTTCCAAACCCACAAGCTCCATCACCTAGAAAGACAAGGGCAGCAGATGCATGGGAACACCACCAACTGCAAATTCCCCTCCAAGCCATACACTTTCCTGACTTGGAATTATATCACTCTTCCTTCCTGGTCGCTGGGTCAAAATTCTGGAACTCCCTCCCTAACAACATTGCATGGACTTCCACAGCTTAAGAAATTATATGTTAGCCATCATTGTGAGGGGAGTTGAGTACAGGAGCAAGGATGTCTCACAGCAGCTGTACAGGGCCTTAGTGAGACCATATCTGGAGTAGAGTGTGTAGTTTTGGTCTCCTTACTTGAGAAAGGATATACTTGCCATAGAGGGAGTCCAGCGAAGGTTCAGCAGACTGATTTCTGGGATGGCAGGATTGTCGTATGAGGAGAGATTGGGCTGACGAGGCCTGTTTTCACTGGAGTTCAGGGAGTTCTCATTGAAAGACATAAAATTTTGACAGGGCTGGACAGACATGATGCAGGGATGATATTTCCCCTGGGGGGGGGGTGGGGTGTGTGTGTGTGTGTGGTGTGTGGTGTGTGGTGTGTGGTGTGTGGTGTGTGGTGTGTGGTGTGTGGTGTGTGGTGTGTGGTGTGTGTGTGTGTGGTGTGTGTGTGTGTGTGGTGAGGTCTACAACAAGGGGTCACAATCTCCGGATACAGGGTAAACCATTTAGGACTGAGATGAGAAACCTCTTCACTCAGTGTTTGGCGACCCTATGGAATTCTCTACCATAGAGCTGTGGAAGCCAAATTACATGTATTTAAGGAAATAGATAAATTTCTAGACTCTAAAGGCGTTAAGGGTATGGGGAGAGCACAGGAGTACAACATTGAGGTAGAGGATCAGCCATGATCACATTGAATGGCGGAGCAGGCTTGAAGAGCCAAATGGCCTACTCCTGCTCCTATTTTCTATGTTTTTAAGTAAGTGGCTCACCGCCACCTTCTCAAGGGCAATTAGAAATAGGCAATAAATGCTGACTAAGCCTGTCACTCCCACATCCATGAACGAAGATATAAAAAAAGGCAACTGTGAAAGGAAGAAATTAAATTTGTTTTATCATCATCCAGAAAACCACTAAGTCATTACGCTATCATTCATTTTATGACTTCCCTATATTGTGTTTCAGAGGTCCTAAGATGAAATAGCCCAAACGCACCACCACTCATCTCATCACACTCTTCCGAACTACTGAGTCCCATTTGCTGCCGAGTTTTGGAAGTCAAGGGACACAACTGGTGAACTTTTGGCACAGGTGTGGAAGAAGCGCGATGGATAAAGAGATGGTCACTCTCGAGGGTGAAGGCACCACTCTCCCCAAGTCGCAGCTAGCAAAACTGAGTGCAACCTGATGGGTCCATTTTCTTACTTATTAATTGTGAATACAGGCCAATGATTGTTGCATGCTATTTGACCTACACCAAAGTCAATCTTCCTCTCCTACAATATCAACTGCTGCTGAGCTTGAAGACAAGGTCAAAATGCCCTTCTCCATCAGGTCATTGCAACTAACAATGAGAGGGAGAGTGGGAATTACCCTGTACTGTGGCACCAGGTCTTCACTTAGATATTTTTCTGACCACCTCCCCAGAAGACCTGAGTCTGTAGATGCTTTGTTCCTCAGTTATGTCCTCTGGGACCTTTAGTTGTAGTATTGGAGATGCGGACAAATAGAAAACCTCCTTCTAGCACTGAACGTAATTTCTATGTTTCTTGGAAAAACTCAGCAGGTCTAAGACCTGCTGAGTTTTTCCAGGTAATTCTGTTTTTGTTTTGGATTTCCAGCATCCACAGTTTTTTTGTTTTTATTTCTATGTTTCTTGTTCATTATCTTCATCAACCAGGTGTAAGATAAACGGGAACTCCAAAAGATGCATCCATTAGGCTCAGTATGGCAGCTGGGCTCGAGTATGTAAAGGTTACTGGTCTCTTTAAAGCAGAGCAAACGTGTTACCACTATATCTCCTCTTCAACATTATAAGGAAATTTGCAATACAAAACTTACATGGCTTTGACTTCCGATAGCATCAAATAAATTGAGCACTGTTCTGAATGCTCAGTCCTGACCTGGGGAAAATAGAGGAAATATCCAGGTCACTGACTTCATTTATTTTGTTCACCATGTTCATGGGGTAGATGGTTGGATCTGATCTTATCTTATGCTTTAGGTTTATTTTATAGCTGAAGGTATGCTGGCGTGGCGCCTCAACTTTTGTCCAGGGATGATATGTTCAGGGTACTTCTGCAGATCAAGCGTACAAAGCTATAATATGACTCCTTGCTGATTTCTGTCAGAGAGCCTTTAGTCATTCATGGGCCTTTGATTTTTAGTCACTGTAGGAAAGAAGTGTGGTTAGTGCTTAGTGGGAAGGACTGGCTCCTATGGGGACTTTATTCTGGTGTTTCAATTGACTTTTTTTGCACTATCGGTTCAATTTACATTCTGCTGAATTTTCAATAGTTTGGTTACAGCTGGTCCGACCTTAAAGCTTCAGCACTTTCAGTGAACAGATTCATCAAATGTTGCTCCTACATTTGTTTTTTGGCTTTTCGCTTAATACTTTGAGATCCGCAATTGTATTCAGAATCACAGAATTGTTACAGTGCAGGAGGCCATTCAGCCCATCGCATTTGCAATGACTGTCTGAATGAGCATTATGACTCAGTGCTTTTTCCCCATAACTCTGCACATTATTTAAATAGAAACAATCATCAAGTGTCCTCTTGAATGCCTCAGCCATTCTTGCAGGCGGTGCATTCCAGGCCGAACCATTTTTAAAAAATTCATTCACAGGATGTGGGTTTCGCTGGCTGGGTCAGCATTTATTGCCCATCCCTAGTTGCCCTTGCCTTTTTGAACTGCTGCAGTCCATGTGGTTTAGGTACACCCACAGTGCTGTTAGGAAGGGAGTCCAGGAATTTGACCCAGCAGCAGTGAAGGAACTGCAATATAATTCCTAGTCAGGATGGCGAGTGGCTTGGAGGGGAACTTCCAGGCGGTGACGTTCCCTTCTGCCTGCTGCCCTTGTCCTTCTAGAAGGTAACAGTTGTGGGTTTGGAAGGTGCTGTTTAAGGAGCCTTGGTGAATTCTTGCAGTACATCTTGTAGTTAGTACACACTGCTGCTACTGTGCATCGGTGGTGTCAATCAAGCAGGCTTTTTAAAAAATTTGTTCATGGGATGAGGGCATTGCTGGCTAGGCTAGCGTTTATTGCCCATCCCTAATTGCCCTTGTTCAGAGGGCATTTTAAGACTGCCAGACCAGGTAAGTACAGATTTCCTTCCCTAAGGGACATTAGTGAACCAGATGGGTTTTTAACAACAATCAGCAATGGTTTCATGGTCATTAACAAACATTTATCGTATTCAAATTTCACCATCTGCCGTAGTGGGATTCAAACACGGATCCCCAGAGCATTACCCTGGGTCTCTGGAATATTAGTCCAGTGACAATACCATTATGTCACTGCCTCCCTTGCTTTACCCTGGATGGTGTCAAGCTTTTTGAGTGTTCTAGGAGATGCACTCATCCAGGCAAGTGGGGAGTATTCCATCACACTCCTGACTTGTGCCTTGTAGATGGCGGACAGACTTTGGGGAGTCAGGAGGTCAGTTACTCGTTGCACGATTCCCAGCCTCTGACTGCTCTTGTAGCCACAGTACTTATATGGCTACTCCAGTTCACTTTCTGGTCAATGATAACCTCTGGGATGTTGATAATGGGGGAATCAGTGGTGGTAATGCCACTGAACGTCAAGAGGCAATGGTTAGATTCTCTCTTGTTGGAGATGGTCATTGCCTGACACTTGTGTGGCACAATTGTTACTTGCCACTTGTCAGCCCAAGCCTAGGTATTGTTCAGGTCTTGCTGCATTTGGACGTGGACTGCTTCAGTATCTGAGGTGTCATGAACGCACAATGTTCAGCACCTATCAGCAGCGAACATCCCCATTTCTGGCCTTATGATGGAAGGAAGGTCGTTGATGAAGCAGCTGAAGATGCTTAGGCCTTGGACACTACCCTGAGGAACTCCTTTGTTGTTGTGTCCTGAAACTGAGATGATGGACCTTCAACAATGACAATCATCTTCCTTTGTGCCAGGTATGACTCCAACCAGCAGAGAGTTTGCCCTCCTCGATTCCCGTTTTGCTAGGGCTCCTTGATGTCACACTCGGTCCAATGCTGCCTTGATGTCAAGGGCAGTCCCTTTTATTCCATGAGCTACAATTGTTCTCACAAGTCTGTTGTGTGGCACTGTATCAAATGCCTTTTGGAAGTCCATGTACACCACATCGACAGCATTACCCTCATCAACATTCTCTGTTACCTCTTCAAAAAATTCCAAAGCACACTTTTCCCTTAATAAAACCATGCTGGCTCTTCCTAATCAACCCACACTTTTCCATGTGACTTTTAATTCTATCCTGAATAATTGTTTCAGGAAGCTTCCCCACCACTGAAGTTAAACTGGCGGTCTGTAATTGCTGGGCTTATCCTTACAACCTTTTTGAACAAGGGCATTGGCAATTCTCCAGTCTTCTGGCACCACCCCTGAGTCTAGGGAAGACTGAAAGATTATGGCCAGTACCCCTGAAATTTTCACTCTCACTTCCATCAACATCTTTGGATGCATCTCATCTGGTCCTGGTGCCCTGTCAACTTCAAGTACCGACAGTGTATCCAATATCTCCTCCCTATCAATTCTGAACCCTTTTAGCGACAGAGTTTCCTTTTCTGTCACCATGGCCTCGGTAGCATCTGCTTCCTTGGTAAAGACAGATGCAAAGTATTCATTTAACACCTCAACCATGACCCACTGCCTCCATATGTAAATCCCCGTTTTGGTCTCTAATTAGCCCTATTACTCCTTCTACCACCCTTTCACTATTTATGTGCCTAATGACAACTTTGAGATTCCATTTTATGTTGGCTACCAGTCTTTTCTCATAATCCCCCTTCGTTTCTCCACCTCTCCTCTGAACCTTCTGTATTCAGCTTGATTCTCAACTGTATTTTCTACCCGATACCAGTCATAAGTGCACTTTTTCTTAATTTCTAAATCCTTTTTCATCCAGGGGCTCTGGATTTGTTTGCCCTACCTTTCCCTTTTGAACAATTTCTTCTTTGAAGATAGCCCACTGTTCAGCTACAGTTTTTCCCACCAACCTTTGGTTCCAGTCTATCCAGCTCAGCTCTATTCTTGCCCCACTGAAGTCGGCTGTCTCCCACATCATTATTTTTACTCTGGGTTGCCCAATGTCCTTTTCTACGGTCACTCTAAATCTTATGATACAATCATCACCATCTCCTAAATGGTCCCCTGCTGACACTTGATCTATTTGGCTCACCTCATTTCCAAGAACCAGAGCTAGCAGTGCCTCCTTTTTTGTTGGACTGGACACATACTGTAGAAAATTCTCCTGAACACACGCTAGGGATTCTTGCCCCTCTCTGCCCTTTACACAACCACTATCCCAGTCTATATTCAGATAATTAAAGCCCCCCATTATAATTACTCTTTTTTGTTTGCACCCTCTCTGTAATTTCCCTGAAGATTTGTTCCTCTACATTCTTCCTAGTTGGTGGGCTATAGACTACAGCGAGCAATGTAATTGCACCCTTTTTGTTCCATTGCTTTAGCCAAACTGATTTGTCCTTGAACCCTGGGACATCCACCTTCTCCAGCAGTGCAATGCTCTCCATAATCAATACAGCAACCCCTCTCCTTTCCTTTCTTTCCTATCTTTCCCGAACACCTTGAAGTCAGGAATATTTAACACCCAGTCCTGCCCTTCCTTTCTTATCAACACATCATTATAATTCACATGACAATCTGCATTTGTAATTCACTGAACTTATTTACTATGGCATTACCATCACTAAATCCCCCCACTATCAACATCCTGGGGGTTACCACTGACCAGAAACTGAACTGAACTAGCAATAAATACTGTGACTAGAAGAGCAGGTCAGAGGCTAGAAATCCTGTGGCAAGTAACTCACTTCTTGATTCTCCAAAGCCTATCCACCATCTACAAGGCACAAGTCAGGATTATGATGGAATACTCTCCGCTTTCCTGGATGAATGCAGCTCCAACAATACTAAAGAAGCTTGACACCAACCAGGACAAAGCAGCCCACTTGATTGGCATTCCTTCCACAAACATTCACTGCCTCCACCACCAACAAACTGTGGCAGCAGTGTGTACCATCTACATGATACACTGCAGAAACTCACCAAAGCTCCTCAGGCAGCATCTTCGAAACCCGCGACCACTACCATTTAGAAGGACAAAGGCAACAGACACATGGGAACACCACCACCTGGAAGTTCCCCTCCAAGCCACTCACTATCCTGACTTGGAAATATATCACCATTCCTTCACTGTTGGGTCAAAATCCTCAGGGACTGCAGCAGCTCAAGATGACAGCTCACCACCACTTTATCAAGGGTAATTAGGGATGGGCAATAAATGCTGGCCTAGCTAGCGACACCCACATCCCGTAAATGAATAAAAAATATACTTCATGCATTCACATACATGCAATACAACTCTGATTTGGATTTCATTATTTTCTCCCCTACTCTGACTCCACCTATTAATTTACTATTCTCCACTCCAATACATTCTGTCTCCCCCAGTATTTTGTGCACCTTGGTATTCCCTCTCCAATATTCTCTTCTGGTTCCCACACCCGACAAGTTAGTTTAAAGCCCCTTCAACAGCACTAGCAGAGCACCCTACAAGGAACTCAATCCTGGCTCTGTTCAAGTGCAATCCATCCAGGTAGTACAGGTGTCATTTCCCCCACAGCTAGTCCCAGGAACCTAAAGCCCTCCCTCCTGCATCATCTTTCCAGCCACACATTCGTCTGCTTTATCCTCCTATTTCGGTACTCACTTGCACGTGCCACTGTGGTTAATCTTGAAATTACTACTTTTGGGGTTCTGCTTGCTAATTTCTTTCCTGGCTCCCTAAATTCTGTCTGGGGGACCACATCCTCCTTCCTATCTAAGTCACTGGTACCAGCGTGAACTATGACCTCTGGCCATTCACCCTCCCCGAGAAGAATGTCCTGCAGCCACTCAGTGACATCCTGCCTTAGCTTTTCCTCCCACCATTAATCAAAGAGTGTTCAAATAGACAACCACCTTCATGAAAACAACATTCACTGACAGACTTTACCAGAAATTCTTTTGCTTTCACCCAGTTGCTTTTGACTGAACATATGCTTTTGCATTTGGATCAAATGGTTTTAAATTTACATCCATCTGGGTTATCAGTTCTTGGGTGGCAGTCAATTTCAAGTTTAAGAAAGGAGCACCAGTTGATTATTCTGATGGTGACTGACCAAAATTTCAGTTGAGGGCTGTTGCATTTTTACTCGATGAGTATTTTACTCAGTGAATCACATAACATTACATTCACACAACTGTCTCCCAAGTTCAGCACCTTTGGAATCTTGATGTCACTCACCATTGATGACAGATAGCAAAACAAGCCATTAATAAAGCTATAAAGAATGAAAAATGCGACAGTGGGCTGCTAAACTATATTTTTTCATTTTGAGTAGGCTATTTGGGTTTTTTGGCAAAGCAGTCTAAGCACAGAAGGACAGAGTATACATCAAGAAATAATGGAGGCTTGCATGAAAGGTACTGCAATAACCATGGGTGACTTTAATACGGACATACGAATTAGGAGGAGTAGGCCACTCGGTCCCTTGAGCCTGCTCTGCCATTCAATAAGATCATGGCTGATCTGAATGCAACCTCAAGCCTACATGCCCACCCCCAATAACCTTTCACTCCCTTGGTAATCAAGAATCTATCCAGCTCTGCCTTAAAAATATTCAGACTCTCTTCCTCAAAAGACAGTGGAAGACGAGGCCAAAGACACTTAACCCTCACTGAAAAAAATTCGCCTCATCTTTGTCTCCAATGAGTGACCCCTTATTTTTAAACAGTAACCTCTAGTTCTAGATTCTCCCACAAGAAGGGACAGCCTCTCCACATCCACCTTGTCAAGACCCCTCAGGATCTTAAAGGTTTCAATTAAATTGCCTCTTATTCTTCTAACTTCTAGTGGATACAAGCCTAACCTGTCCAGCCCTTCCTCATAAGATAACCCTGCTATTAGTCTCGTAAACCTTCTCTGAACTGCTAACGCATTTACATCTTTCACATTGATTGAACAAATCAAATTGGCAAAGCCTGGTGGACATATTCATAGAATATATTTGGGACAGTTTCTAAGAATGGTACAACCTCTCAGGGAACAGACTATTTTAAACCTTGTAATGTATAACGAAACAGGATTAATTAAAGGCCTCATGGTAAAGGATCCTCTGGGAAAGAGTGATCATAATGTGATAGAATTTCACATTCAGTTTGTGAATGAGAAATGTGGGTCCATAACTGGTGTTTTAAACTTGATAATTACAAGGGTGCGAAGACAGAGTTGACTAAAGTAGTCCTGGTAAATAGGTTAAAAGATAGAGGTGCTAGAGAAGCAGTGACAGGCATTTAAGAAGATATTTCATAACTCTCAACAAAGATAAATTCCATCGAGGAAGAAAAACTGAGCAGGATGCTCTGTCTCTGGCTAACTAAAGAAGTTAAGGATATCATCAAATTGAAAGAAAAGGTGGAAGATGCTGAGAAGACTACTGGTCGGCCAAGAGATTGCAAAAGTTTTAGAAAATAGCAAAGGATTAGTAAAAAAAAAATTAGAAGGGAGAAATTGCAGTATGAGAGAAAACTAGCAAGAAATATAAAAACAGAAGCAAAAGCTTCTACAAGTTATATAAAAGGGTTAATAGCAGCTAAAGTGAGCATTGGTCCCTTAGAGGGCGAGACTGGGGAATTAATAATTGGAAATGAGGAAATGTCAGAAGCTTTGAACAAGTATTTACAGTGGAAGATACAAAAAGCATTCCAAGAATAGATGACGATCAAGAGGCAAAAGGGAGGAAGGAACTTAAAACAATCACTATTACTAGAGAAAACATAATGGCAAAATTAATGGAACTTAGGGCTGACAGGTCCCCTGGACTTGACCGCCTGCCTCCTAAGATCTTTAAAGAAGTGGATGCAGAGATTGTGGATGCATTGGTCGTAATCTTCCACAATTCGCTACATTGTGGAAAGCTCCAAGCAGATTGGAGAACTGCAAATGTAACACCTTTGCTTGAAAAAGGAGGGAGACAGAAACCAAGAAACTATAGGCCAGTTAGTCCAACTTCAAATCATTGGGAAAATGCTGGAATCCATTATTGAGGAGGTAGCAGCAGGACAATTAGAAAATCATAACACAAATCGGACAGAGTCAACATAATTTGGTGAAAGCGAAAGGCAAGTTTGAGAGAGTTCTTTGAGGGTCTAACAAGCAGAATAGATAAAGGATAACCAGTAGATGTAGTGTATTTAGATTTCTAAAAGGCAGTTGATAAGGGGTCACAAAAAAGGCTACTATACATGATAAGAGCTTACGGTTTGGGGGGTGAAATATTAGCATGGATAGCTAACATGAAGCAGAGTTGGGATAAATGGGTCATTTTCAGGTTGGCAAACTAACTAGTGGAGTGCCACAGGGGTCAGCGCTGGGGCCTCAACTATTTACAAATCTTATTAATGGCTTGGATGAAGGGACCGATTATATTGTAGCCATATTCACTGATGATAGAAGATAGGTAGAAAAGCGACTTGTGAGGAGGATACAAAGTACAAAGAGTCTGCAAATGGATGTAGATAGGTTAAGTGAGTAGTAAAAATTGGCAAATGGAATATAACATGGGAAAATGTTAGGTTGTCCACTTTGGCAGGAAGAATAGAAAAGCAGAAAACTAGTTAAATGGCAAGAGACTACAGAATGCTGCAGGACAGAGGAATCACATGTCAGCATGCAGGTACAGCAAGTAATTAGGAAGGCAAATGGAATGTTGGCTTATGAGGAAAGGTTGAGCAAGTTGAGCTATACTCAGTGGAGTTTGGAAGAATGAGAGATGATCTTATTGAAACATATAACGTTGAGGGGCTTGACAGGGTAGATGCTGACAGGATGGTTCTTCCCATGAGGGCATCGAGAATTGGCACAGTTTGAAAATAAGGGATCTCCCATTTAAGGCAAAGATGAGGAGGAATTTTTCTTCTCTCAGAGGGCTGTTAGCGTTCAGAGTTCTCTTGCCCAGAGAGCAATCGATGCTGGGTCACTGAATATATTCAAGGCTGAGTTAGACAGATTTTTGACTGACAATAGAGTAAAAGGTTATGGGACACAGGCAGGAATCTGGATTTAAGGCCATAGTCAGATCAGCCATGATCTTATCCAATGACGAAGCAGATTCAAGATACTGAATGACCTTCTCCTGCTCCTATTTCCTATGTTCTTTTTGTTCTTACAAAATTATTGACAGATGTGCCATGTAATATCCAGCAAATATATTAAAAGCTTTCCTGGAAGGTATTTGGCATGCCTGAACTTAATTTATTGTACATTTACTGCTGCTGGATAGCAAGTGAACTGGGATGCATCAAGAATAGGTGATATTAGTCTGCTTGATTGCATACTGACACATGCCAAGATCTGTGACAACTATGCTTCTAGACTACCATTTCCTGCTCCTATGCTGCTGCCAGTCCTCACTCAGCAAGAACTTCCAAATGCCAAAACCCTTACCCAATCCTATTTGGCCCACATGAAGGTCCTATGGAGATGCTAAACATGGGCCCTTCCACACTGTGCCTTCACTCTTCAGTTTCACATCACAGCTGCAGCATGATACATCTTCCCCAACATCTTCCTCTTTATTTTTCACTTTCCAAACATGGGATAGAAACGTGATTAGGCCAGCATTATGACAATTAAGGCAATAGATGAATGTAAGCTGCTGTAGGATCATATGAACCTATGAATTAAGAGCAAGAGTAAGCCATTCGTCCATTGAGCCTGCTCCGTCATTCAATAAGATCATGGCTGATCTGATAGTGGCCTCAACCCCACATTCTGCATATACCCAATAATCTTTGGATCTTATCTGACTTCTCCGACAAAAGAACTTTGGAAGTTCAGCGTCAAAACTTAAGACAGGTATTACGAACCCAAGAAGAAAAAATGATTTAAAAAACTTACCTTTCACATCAGAGTTCAAGAACTACAGTTCCCAGTAGGCTCTGGTGGTCTCTGCACATGTGCCAGCCTTGGAATGGCCACACACGTGCACTTCATTCGTTTTCTCGATCTTCAGGCTCTGCGCATACATTGGCTGGAGAATGGCCGCACATGCGCAGTGGGTACATGTTTACGTCTTCAGACAGGGAAATGGCCCTGCGCACATGAGCAGCTTGTTTCTTTCATTTTTTTCAGGTTATAAGCCAGCTCTGTGCCTGCACAGAGGCAACAGCAGAAGTAAGATGAGGAAGAAAACGAAACAGTGCAAAAAGGAGGTTGAGTGACCTTCTGCATCTCCACAGAGGAGCGCCATTCTGCAAAAAGTGCCAGAAGGAGCAGGACACGAGAGCTGCAGGGAGCAGGTCCCAGAACGAAGAAGAAAGTCCCAAAGACTAGGGAATGGGGCAGAAAGAGGTGTTTCCAGAAAGAGGAAAAGAAGACTGGGAGAGCAATCGTGATAGGGTATTCTAGCATTAGGGGAACAGATAGCTGTTTCTACAGCCACAGACATGACACTGGGATGGATGGTATGCTGTCTCCCTCATGCCAGGGTCAAGGATGTTACTGAGTGGCTGCAGGGCATTCTGAAAGGGGAGTTATTGCTCTGAAAAACTACACTGCAAAAAAAAGACACTCAAAAAATAGTGAAGGGATACAGCCAATTAACATCTTAGGAAAGTAGTTGATGGAATTTTAAGATGTTATACAAAACATAAGTGGAGGATGGCACTGGATTGCCCCCTTCAACCTCTCCACCTCCACTGCAGGAGACAGGAATGAGAAGGTGAACAGCCAGAGATCATGGTCCATATCAGTACCAACAACATAGGTAAAAGGAGGGATAAGGACCTGCAAACAGAATATAGGGAGCAGTGCAATGAATTAAAAAAGACTCCAAAAGGTAGTAATTTCAGGGTTACTCCCAGTGCCACAGGCTAGCGAGATCAGGAATAGGAGGATAGAACAAATGATTGCGTGGCTGTGGCTAGAGAGATGTTTGTAGAAGGGAGGAACTTAGATTCCCGAGTCATTGGGACCAATTCTGGGGAAGATGGGACCTATACAAACTAGACAGGTCACACCCCAGCAGAACTGGGACCAATATCATTGCAGGGATATTTGCTAGTACTCTGGGGGAGGGTTTAAACTAGAGTGGCAGGGGAATGGGAACCTGAGCGGGCAGATACAAGAGAGGGAAACAAAGATAGAAATTAAAGGCAGATAAGTAGAAAGCAAAAGTGGAAGACAGAGGAAACAAGGGCTAGCAAAACATAGGGCTATAATGGCTTCATATACTGGACAGGTTTCTACTTGAAACAGATAACTTTATTAGAGCGCTCTTTTTTAGCTGCATGTTTGAACCGGGTCCATGACTAAAAAGCTACGCCCTCTGGATTACCGCGCTCATTCGTCAAGAACAATTATGTGACCCCTAATAGGGGGTAGGAAAAGGCTATACCTTCAATCACTACACTTGCTCCCCCTTTAGTTTTTTTTACATTTCCTATTTTTTTATATATATATATATATATATATACACACACACGCACAGGTCAGGTGATTAAAGATTAAGTCTCTGAGGTGCTTTTCTTATTCAGTGAAAGCTGCATAGCTCTACCACTTGAGATTCTGCTACTGGATTGACATGGTCAGGAACTGCAGCATCACATGCATAATTAGAGTTCGGGTTAGGCAATTCTACAGGGACATCAGGTATGTCTATTCTAGGTTGATCTAGGGGTTAATGGCTCAACGTTAATCACAGGTGGAATAGCTGGCAGTTGGAAAGTCTTTCCTTAGATGATCCACATATTTTCGAACAATTCAGTCTTCCACTTCCACCTGGAATAACAAGGGACCAGTTTCGGAGAATTGTACCAGGAACCCAACAAGGTCTACTTCCAAAATTCCGCACAAATACTGTATCTCCTAGAGTAAATCTTCGAGCTTTGCTATGTATATCGTGATTCAATTTTTGATTACTCCAATTCTCTCTAACTTCCCCTCTAAGTTTGGAAACACCAGACTTAACCTTGTACGTAGGCAGCGTTTCACCAATAATTCAGATGGTGTTGAGCCCATAGTTGAACGAGGAGTCGTACAATAATTGAGAAGAAAACAGGAAAGTAGAGTTTCTAGAGCGTTTTTGGATAATCTCTTCATTCCTGATTTGAAAGTTTGCACCGCTCTTTCAGCTAATGCTGATGAGGGATTACATGGGTTGTTTTAATATGTTCATTTCCATTTAAACTCATGAATCTCTGAAATTCTGTACCAATAAAGACTGTACCATTATAAGAAACAATGACTTCTGGTACGCCACGTGTACTAAAACATTGGCACAGTTTTTCAATAGCTGGACTCTATGTCGGTGATCTAACTTCATACACATCCATCCACTTAGAATGAGAATTCACCGATCAATAAAAACATGGTACCTAAGAATGGACCTACATAATCAATGTGTAGTCTAACCCAGGGTCGACCAGGCCACTCCCACAGGTGCAGTGGAGCTGAAACTTCTGTTGTTGCTGACACTGGAGACAGTGCTTGACCATGCTTTCAATGTCACTGTCTATGCCTGGCCACCAGACATAGCTTCGCACAAGCATCTTCATCTTCGATATGCCTGGATGCACAATGTGAAGCTCTGTCAAGGAATGGCTCTCCTCCTTGCAAAGGGGCGACAACTCTTGATCCCCACAATAAGTTTCCATCTTGACAACTAAACTTTGTTTTATCGGCATGGAATGATCTTATCTCTTCAGACACTGATGAATTCGATACAAGGTCTCAAACTTTTGACAAAATTGGATCTCTGTTCATCCAATTCCTTATTTGCTTCTCTCAACACAAGTGAAGAGTCCAAGAAATTCAGCACAAGCATAACTTCTTGTGGCACTGGAGCATGTACAATGCTATCTGGTAATGGGAGATGACTGAGTGCATCCACACTTGCAATTTGCAGGCCAGGGCATTGCACAAAGGAAAACTCATACGCTGATAATATCAATAGCCCAATTGTTGAATTCTTGCTGAGGCTATTGACGGAATGGTTTTATCCTCACTGAATAAACCCATTAATGGTTATGGTCTGATAAAATGGTGAAATGTTGTCCATGCAGATACTGGTGGAGTTTCTTCACTCCAAATATTACTGAAAAACCTCCCTTTTCTAGTTCGGAAGAATGCTTCTTGGCTGAAGAAGGGGTTCTGGAGACACAGCAGATTGGCCTTTTGGAACCATCCTCCATCCTGTGTGATAACATAGCTTCCACACCATAAGGAGACACATCACAGATTAATATTAATTCTTTTGATGGGTCATAACGTACCTGAAGACATGATGAATGTAATAGTTTAACTTTCACAAAAGGCTTCTTCTTGTTCCGAATTCCATGACCAACGATGATTCTTTTTTGATAGCAATTGTAATGGTGCTAACACTATTGTCAAGTTTGGCAAGAAGTGGCTATAATAATTAATCATGCCCAAAAAAGACTAGAGATCAGTTGCATTGGATGGAAGGGTGCCTCTTTGATTGCCCTAACTTTCTTCTCTATTGGATGCAACCCCATGGCATCCACCCAATGACCTAGGTAAGTGACTTTTGGCACTTAGAATTTACATTTCTCTTTCTTTAATCGTACACTGGCTTCCAAAAATCTTCTCAAAACTTCTTTCAGGTTGGCCAAATGTTCGGCTTCCATTGACCCTGTGATCAGAACATCATCGAGCTATACTAATACTCGGGGAAGTCCTTGCAAAAGACTTCCCACGGTCCTTTGAAAGATTGCACATGCAGATGATACTCCAAAGGATAGGTGCATATATATTGATACAGGTCCTTGTGCGTGTTGACAGTCACATGTCCTCTAGACGTGCTATCCAGCTCATGCTGTTGGTATGCATGGCTGATGTCCAGTTTGGTATTGGGTTTGCCTCCGGCTAGCTTTGCGTACAAGTCATCTATCCTCGGGTAACGATATTTACCTAGTTTAGTTACCTTGTTCCTGGTCAAATTGTGGCCCCTAAAAATGCGAATAGTTTGGTCAGGTTTCACCACAGGGTCTATGGGCACTGCCCATTCTAAAAATTGGATTAGCTGGATGGTGCCTAGCTTTTCTAAGCTGCACAATTCTGCATCCACCTTCTCCTTTAGGGCATAAGGCACAGGTCTGGACTTAAAGAATGGGGTGTTGCCTGCAAATCCACATATATTTTTGCTTACAAGCTTTTTAACTTCCCCAGTTTGCCACAAAATACACTGTCATATTTCCTGAACAGTTCAGGAACTCCTACTGTTCTCACTTGAAATATTTCAGACCAGTTAAGCTTAATTTTTTGTAACCAGTCTCAGCAGAGAAGATTAGGTGCTTTATCCGTCACTATGATCACTGCAAGCTGGGCTGCCTGTTGCCAATAGGACACAGGTACTGTGGCATTGCCTTTTACCTGTATGGACTCGCTGTGTATGTCTTCAATTGAGCCATGGTTTGCTCGAGATTCAGTGGCTGGGTACCTTCAATTAGGTGTTTAAATGTGGGCTTTCCTACCACTGTGGCTGAGGCTCCCGTACCTACCTCCATTACTAGTGGCTTCCCATTCATTTTAATGGTGACGGTTATTGGTTCAGTTTTTACTCCTTTGACATTGTACAGGGACTAGATATCGGCATCTGCAGCTTCAGGTTCTGTTATATTATTCAATTCAATCATTTTGATCAGCTGTCTTACGGGCTATCTCGATTTTGCCCTCCACTGCTTTATTACGTGCCCTTCCTTGTGGCAGTAATGGCATTCTGCCTTTTGAATCTGTAGATGTCCGGTATTTGGTTATCCCTGCATCTGTAATAGATTAACTTCAGAGTTGCTGCTGAAATGCTTCCACTAGGCCTTTTCCATTTTTTGAGCAGCAGAGACTGTCTCTCACTTCACTGCCATGTCTCTGGTTTTCATGCCACACCTAGCGGTAGGTTCCCACGCCAACTGAAGAATGGCGCCATGTTGCACATTCTGTAAAGCCTGCGAGTCCCTCAGCACTTTCCACGGCTAGCGTTACTTCTATGGTGCGCTTCAAATCAATGTTAACTTCTGTGAATAAATGGCGCTGAATGACATTGTGGTGAATGCCAGAAACAAACCGGTCCCACGACATATCACTGTGTGCCTCCGAAGTCACCGTGCTCAGTCAACTGCTTCAATTTCACTACACAAGTTGCAATGGACTCTCCCAGGACCCTTACTCTGGAGTTAAACTTAAACCTCTACACTATTAACGGTGGCTTCGGCTAAAAGTGCGTCTTCATGAGGTCTAACAATTCGTTAAAAGGTTTAGACTTGGGCATGTTCGGGGTCATCAGGCTGCAGGTGAGGTTATATGTCTTGCTACCACAGACACTGAGAAGAACTGCTTTCTGCTTCTCCTCCACAGTAATTTCATTCGTCACGAAATAAAAACCAAGGCGCTCTACATACTGGCTCCAGTCTTCCACGGACGCGTCATAAGGGTCAATTCTGCCAAAGAATAGCATGACTGGTGAGTATACTTTTTTTTTTCCTTAAGAATTGATGCACTCACATTTACAAAGTGATGTGCAGCATTGGAGCTATCCCATCCTTGTTGCCAAATGTAATGACAGTGTACAGGACAGGTTTCTATTTGATTCTAACTTTATTACAGAGCTCTTTTAGAAACTACATGTCTGAAACAGGTCCACAACTAGAAAGCTACTCTCCCCCCCCCCCCGCACCGCCCCCTGGATTACCTGCACTTCGGGCTCATTCATCAAGAACAATGATGTGACCCTTAATAGGCGGTAAGAAAAGACTATACCTTCAATCCCTACAGGGGCCATAGTACAAAAAAGGATGTATAAAAATTTAAAAAGACAAATCTAAAGACGCTGTATGTGAATGCACAGAACATTGGCAATAAGGTAGGCAGCTTAACAGCGCAAATAGATATAAACGGGTTCAGTATGATAGCGATTATGGAGGCATGGCTGCCGGAGGCCTGGGGTGGGGAGTAGACAAGGCTGGGAATGGAATAGCCAAGGGTACTTGATATTTAGGAAGGACAGGCAAAAAGGAAAAGGATGTGGGGTAGCGTTGTTAGTTAAGGATGAAATCAGTGCAATAGTGAGAAAGGATATTGGTTCAGAAAATTTTGATATTGAATCAGTCTGGGTGGACCTAAGAAGCAACAAGGGTGGAAAACATTAGTGGAAGTTACCTATGGGCCTCCAAACAGCAGTGGTAAGGTAGAGGATGGCATTAAACAGGAAATTAGATGCATGTAACAAGGGTGCAACAGTAATCATGAGTGACTTTAATATACATATAGACTGAGCAAACCAAACTAGCAGTAATACTGTTTTTTTTTAGAAGACCAGTTTGTCAAGGAATTGACTAGAGAACAGAATATCATAGATTTGGTATTGTGCAATGAGAAGGAGTTAACTAATAATCTTGTTGTGCGGGCTCCTTTAGGGAACAGTGACCATAACAAAAACAAAAATTGCTGGAAAAACTCAGGTCTGACAACATCTGTGGAGAGAAAGACAGAGTTAACGTTTCGAGTCCATATGACTCTTCTTCAGAACTCTTTGCTGAGTACTGAACGTTCAGCATCAGAGAGGGCAAGGCCAGGGAATATGGTGAATACACGGCTGGGGCTGGGATTAGAAGACGGGATGGGGTCAAAGGGACGGGAAGAGGTGGAGGGTCCTAGATGGGCACTGGTATCAATGAGTTGTTGGAGCTTGGATTCCTTAGCACCTGAAAGAAAGAGACAAAGTTTCTTGCTAGGGGGTCGGATGAGATCAAGAATGAAATGAAACTGGGGGCATAGGCATCTTAGAGATATGTTGAATCGGTGCTGCTGGAGGGACATGTCAAGTGTATTTATATAACGGCGCATGGCACTGAGTGTGGATCTCAGGATGCAGAGAGAACAGCAGTCTGAAGAGCGTTGTATGTCCCAGAGATACCTGTAATCCTGGGTGGGTTCGAAATATTAGGGATGGAACTTCAGTTGGAATCCACGTGGGGTAAGTTAGAGACAGAGACAGGCAATGAGGAAGGAAATACGGCTGTAAAAGTGAGTTTTAGTAAACACCTTGTCAAACACTAGGAAGGAAATGAAAAGCAATGAAGGTGAACAGGAAAAAAGAAACAAACGGAAATTCTGTCGGGGGAGAAGAGCAGTACTTCTTCAAGGTAGGCATTCCTGGAAGAGAAGTGGCAGTCAATTAAACATGAAGATAAAAACAAAATACTGCGGATGCTGAAAATGGGAAACAAAAACAAAAATTGCTGGGAAAACTCAGCAAGTCTTACAGCACCTGTGGAGAGAAAGACAGAGTTAATGTTTCGAGTCCACATGACTCTTCCTCAGAACGGAAGAGTCATACGGACTCAAAACATTAACTCTGTCTTTCTCTCCACAGATGCTGTCAGGCCTGCTGAGATTTTCCAGCAATTTTTGTTTTTGTTTCAGATTTCCAGCATCCGCAGTATTTTGCTTTTACCTTAGTGACCATAACAAGATAGAGTTCATTAGGATGGAAAGTGAAAGAGTCCAATCTGAAACCAAGATCCTAAATCCGAAGAAAGGAAACTAGGAAGGTATGAGAGGTGAGGTGGCTATGACAGATTGGGGAACTTCTTCAAAGGCATGATGGGTGGATAGATAATAGCTAATTTTTAAGGGACAAATGCATGCATTGCAACAGTCATACATTACTTTCTGGTTCAAAAACACAAGTAACGTGGCCGAATCTTGGCTAACAAAAGAAATTAAGGATAGTATTAGATCCAAAGACGAGTCATATGAAGTTGTTAGAAAAAGTAGCAAGCCTGAGGATTGGGAGCAGCTTAGAATTCAGCAAAGGAGGGACAAGAGATTGATTAAGAAGGGAACAATATAGTATGAGAGTAAACTTGCAAAGAACATGAAAGCAGACTGCAAAAGCTTCTATAACTATGTAAATAAAAAAGATTAGTGAAGACAAATGCAAGTCCCTGACAGTCCAAAACAGGATAATTTATAATAGAGAACAAGGAAATGGCAGAGCAATTAAACTACCTTAGTTCTGTCTTCACGGAAGAAGACACAAATAATTTCCAGAAATGCTAGGGAACCAAGGGTCTAATGAGAAGGAGCGGGGATTGAAGGAAATTAGTATTTGTAAAAAAATAGTGCTGACAGAATTAATGGGACGATAAATCCCGAGGGCCTGATAATCTACAACCCAGAGTACTAAAGGAGGTAGCCCATGGAAATAGTGGATGCGTTGGTTGTCATCTTCCAAAATTCTTCGGATTCTGCAACAGTCCCAGCAGATTGGAGGGAGGCAAATATATCCCCACTATTCAAAGGAGGGAGAGAAAAAAGGGTACAACAGACCAGTTCACCTAACATCAGGAGTAGGGAAAATACTTGAGTCTATTAGAAAATATCAAAGGGATTAGGCGAAGTCTATATGGTTTTTATTAAAGGGAAATCATGTTTGATAAGACCACTGGAATGTTTTGAGGATGGAACTAGCAGAATAGATAAGGGAGAACTAGTGGATGTTGTGCATTTGGATTTTATGAAAGCTTGTGATAAAGTCCCACATAAGAGGTTAGTGTGCAAAATTAAAACACATGGGATTGGGAGTAATACATTGGCAAGGATTGAGATTTGGTTAACAGACAGGAAACAGTAGGAATAAATGGGTGTTTTTTGGAGTGACAGGCAGTGGCTAGTGGGGTACCACAGGGATCAGTGCCTGGGCCCCAGTTATTCATAACTGATATCAATGATTTGGGTGTAATATTTCCAAATTTGCTGATGACACAAAAGGTGGGAATGAATGGTGGTGTAGAAGCTTCAAGACGATTTAGATAAGTTGAATCAGTGGACAAATACACGGCAGATGCAATATAATATGGATAAGTATGAAGTTGTCCACTTCAGTAGGAAAAACAGAATAGCAGAGTATTATTTAAATGGTGATAGATTGAAAAATGTTGATGTTCAAAGGGACTTAGGTGTCATTGTACACCAGTCACTAAAAGCAAGCATGCACATGCAGCAAGCAGTTGGGAAGGCAAATAGTACATTCTCCTTCATTGCAAGGGGATTTGGGTACAGGAGCAAGGATGTCTTACTGCAGCTGTACATGGCCTTGGCGAGATCACACCTGAAATACTGTAGAGTTTTGGTCTCTTTACCTAAGGAAGGATATACTTGCCATAGAGGGAGTGCAGTGAAGGTTCACCAGACTGATTCCTAGGATGAAAAGATTGTCATATGAGGAGATATTGGATTGACAAGGCCTGTATTCACTGGAGTTTAGAAGAATAAGAGGGGGATCTCATTGAAACTTATAAAATTCTGACAGGCTTGGCAGACTGGATGTAAGGACGATGCTTCCCCTGGCCTCCAGCCAGGGTCCAGAGCAAGGTCACAGTCTGAGGATACAGGTTAGGCCACTCAGAACTGAGATGAGGAGAAACTTTTTCACTCAGAGGGTGGTAAACCTGTGGAATTTTCTATCACAGAAGGCTATGGAGGCCAAGTCACTAAATATATTTAAGAAGGAAATAGATAGATTTCTAGACACAAAAAAGGCATCAAGGGGTATGGAGAGAGAACAGAAACATGGCGTTGAGACAGAGGATCAGCCATGGTCATATTGGGTGGGGGAGCAGACTTGAAAGGACAAATGACCTACTCTTGCTCCTATTTTCTATGACAGAAAGTGTTATTTGGGGGAGAATTCCAAGGCAAGTTCTTAACGTGTGAAGATTGGAAACCCTTGCAAGGAAGACAGTTTCAGTGAGACCGGCTGGCTCAGGGTGTGACAGTGACTGGTGGGTTGATTCCAAAGAATCTGCATTGGTGGCATCTATCGCTTAGTTTTGGTGTGTGGTGTGTCCAACCATAATTCACCTATTAGTTTACATGGACTGTATACTATAATGTTCACAGTTTGTAATTTGTGTTAACCTTATAGGTATAGTTGGGGTGAAGGAGTAGTGTATTTTTGTTCATCTTTTTTTGTTTATTATTTTGTTAAAAGTACACTAGCAGACTTCTGTGAATGTGTTCAGCAACCACCCTCCCGGTTTCTAAACAAAAAGGAAAAAATAAAGTTAGAATCTATCAAGCCAGGTTTCACTACTCTGGACAAGTCAGATCCCAGTAGCAACATCAGCTGGGATCAAATCAGCAGTAAACTGAGATGTCTGCCTATCCCTCTTCGACACAGAAAAAGTGGATGAATTTTGCCAACATTTGGTAACAGGAAGTCATGTCCAGTTAGCTTCGAAGAGCTTTTCTATCAAAGTGAACCTATGTTAATGGAGTTAGAAATTGAGACATTATTTCACCATAAGAGTTTGGGAAATTCATGGTTCTTATTATGATATCTGTTATCACTGGGTCAAAATCCTGGAACACCTTCCCAACAGCACTGTGGGTGCATCTACACCACGTGGACTGCAGCAGTTCAAGGCAGAAACTCACAACAACCTTCTCAAGGGCAATTAGGGATGAGCAATAAATGCTGGCCCAGCCAGCGACGCCCACATCCCAAGAATGAATTTTAAAAATCTGTTCATTTACATATCTTATGCACAGGACATTCCAGCAGCCTGTATATGAAATAAGGGATCTCTGTGCTAAGAACATATGAAGTCGGAGTACAATTGGTCACACTATCCCTTGAGCCTGTTCAGCCATTCAATAAGATCATGGCTGATCTTCAACCTCCAATTTTCCACTCTATTCCCATAGCCCTCAATTGAGTCCAAAAATCTATTTATCAGCCCTGAATACACTCAACAACTGAGCATCCACAGCTCTTTGGGTCAGAAAATTCCAAAGATTCACAACCCGCTGAATGACAGTGACAGAACATTACTTGACACATCTCGGAGGTGGAAGAAATTTCCTCATCAATCACAGGTACCCCACTGGTCTCCTCAAGCAAACGGCGGGCAGTCAGAGACACCCATAATCTCTTAGTCTTCCCTAGATTCAGGGAGGTGCCAGAGGACTGGAGAATTGCAAAATTCAAGAAGGGTTTTAAGGATAAGCCTAGCAATTACAGACCTGTCAGTTTAACTTTAGTGTTCAGGAAGCTTCTGGAAAAATTATTCGGGATAGAATTAGTGGTCACATGGAAAATTGAGACTTGATTAAGAAGAGCCAGCATGGATTTCAAAAGGGGAAATTGCATTTAACTAACTTTCTGGAGTTTTTTGAAGTGGTAACAGAGAGGGTTGATGAGGGTAATACTGTTGGTGTGGTATACATGGGCTTTCAAAAGGCATTCGATACAGCATCACACAACTGACTTAAGAGAAAACTTATAGCTTGTGGAATAAAAGGGACAGTAGCAATGTGGATACAAAATTGGCTGAGTAATAAGATTCAGAGGGTACTGGTCAATGGATATTTTTCAGGCTGGAGGAAGGTTTGTAGTAGAGTTCCCCAGAGATCAGTCTTCAGACCCTTGCTTTTCCCGATACACATTGATGATCTAAAACTTGGTGTGCTGGGGACAATTTCAAAGTTTGCAGATGAAACAAAACTTGGGAACATTGTAAGCTACAAGGAGAACAGTGTAGAACTTCAAAAGGGCATAGACAAGTTGATGGAGTGGGCAGATAGGTGGCAGATGAAGTTCAATGCAGAGAAGTGAGAGATGACTCATTTTGGAAGGAAGAACATGGAGACACAATATAAAATAAGGGGTACAATTCTTAAGGGGAGGCAGGAGTAGAGAGACCTGGGTATATACATGCATAGATCATTGAAGGTGACAGGACAGGTGGAGAGAGCAGTAAATAAAGCATACAGTATCCTGGGCTTTATCAATAAGGGCATAGATTACAAGAGCAAGGAGGTTATGTTGAGCTTATGTAAGACATTAGTTATACCTCAGCTGGAGTACTGTGTACAGTTCTGAGCACCACACTATAGGAAGAATGTGAACACATTGTAAAGGGTGCAGAAGAGGTTTGTGAGGTGGATGTGTTGTACTTAGATTTCCAGAAGGCATTTGATAAAGTGCAACATCAAAGGTTATTGTGGAAAATAAAAGGTCATGGTGTAGGGAGTAACATATTGACATGGATAGAAGATTGGCTAGCTAACAGGAAGCCAAGAGTTGGCATAGATGTGTCTTTTTCTGGTTGGCAGGATGTGACAAGTGGTGTGCCACAGGGATCAGTGCTGGGGCCTCAACTTTTTACAATTTATATCAATGATTTGGGTGAAGGGACTGAAGGAACGGTTGCTAAATTTGCTGAAAACACAGATAGGTGGGAAAGTAAATTGTGAAGAGAACGTAAGAAGGTTACAAAGTGTCATAGGTAGGCAAAGATCTGGCAAATGGATAATAATGCAGGCAAATGGGAAATCATTAATTTTGGCAGGAAGAATAAAAAAGCTTATTAACTAAATGATGACAGATTGCAAAGCTCAGATTCAGAGGGATCTGGGTGTCCTAGTGCATGAATCACAAAAGGTTAGTATGCAGGTACAACAAGTAATTAGGAAAGCTAATGTATCATTTACTGTGAGGGGAATTGATTACAAAAGTAGGGAGGTTATGCTTCAGTTGTACAAGGCATTGATGAGGCCACCTCTTGAGTAGTGTGCACAGTACTGGTCTCCTTAATGAAAGAAAGATGCAAATACATTAGAAGCAGCTCAGAGAAAGTATACTAGACTAATTGCAGGAATGGGTGGGTTGTGTTATGAGGAAAGGCTGAACAGGTTAGGCTTGTATCCACTGGAATTTAGAAGAATAAGAGGGGGCTTAATTGAATCCTGAGGGGTCTTGGCAGGGTGGATGTGGAGAGGATGTTTCCTCTTGTGGGAGGATCTAGAACTAGGGGGTCACTGATTAAAAATAAAGGGTCGCTCATTTAAGACAGAGATGGGGAGAAAATTTTTCTGACGGTTGAGTGTCTTTGGAACTCTCTTCTTCAAAAGGTAGTGGAAGCAGAGTCTTTGAATATTTTCCATGCAGAGCAAGACAGATCCTTGATTTACAAGGGGGTGAAAGGTTATCGGGGGTAGGCAGAATGTGGGGTTGAGGTTACATTCAGATCAGCCATGATCTTATTGAATGGCAGAGCAGGCTCGAGGGGCTGCCTACTCCTGCTCCAAATTCCAATGTACAAAGGAATAGAAAGGCCCTGGTATTCCTAGTGGCTACAAGGAACCAATTCCACCAACATTATCACGAGGAGACCGACGACACGGACTCGACTGCAAACACCCTCACGCATGGTGTCCAAGTCCAGGAACTAGCCGTACTCCAGTATCCCCAACCGATAATACTCAAGATGACATCAGGGAGGGCTATCATATCACCAGATAAGCTCAACCTATGAGGTTATGACTTTGGTTTGGTGGGGGGGGGGTGAGGAGGAGATGGCAGGAACGTAAGTAGTTTTGTAAATGAATAAACAGAAGAATTTAAGTTTTGACATTATGCTTGCGGAGATGTAGATTAATGGGTTAATGATTTTATTAATGAGACAATGATGTTATTTATGATGTAGGGGGTGACATCAAGGGTCACATGACCAAGAGGCTCCAAGAGGGCAAGATGTAGAACAGCTTGTGTCCTAGAAACCATGTACTTATGGGGATGTCTTGTAAATAAATAGGTTTTAGTAAAATTACACATTGACTATCCCCAGTAGCTCATAGATCGTTGAACCTCCAAGAAACAAACTGGTCCCATTCCCCTGCCTATTCCCGTTAGCCCTGCAAATTCTCTCTTCAGGTAATTATCCAATTTAAATCATTTCTCATTTTTCTAAACAGCAGAATATAGTCCCTTTCTACTCATAAGACAACCCTCATCTCAAATCAATCTAGTGAACTTTCATTACACCCTCTCCAAGGGAAGTATTCCTTTCCTTGGGCAAGAGATAGAATTCAACATCGTACTCCGATTTCAGCAAGACTTCCTTGTTTTTGTACTCTACGCTCTTGAAATAAAAGTTAACAAGCCATTTGCCTTCCTAATAGCTTGCTTTTTTTACATGTTAATTTTCTGTTCTTCATCCACATGGAGATGATGATTGACAGTGCTCCAGTACTGCCTCAGCAATTTCAGTGATCACTATATTGAAAAATCTTCCTGGATTGCTCCTTGAATCTGTGCTATCCAGCAAAGGTTCAACTTGGAGTAAAACGCACTCACTGTTACACCGCAGATTCTGCACCCTTTTGCTTTGCTTCTGCCAACCTTTTTTGTCAACATTTCATCTGCACTGTAACTGTGTTGCAACGTAAGGAGTTTAGGCTTGCAAGAGCTGAGCTGTTTCAGCATGACTCTTTCATGAGATTGATGAACCAACTATAATTACTGTGGCTAACTAAACATCTATTGTAATGGGTCCGTTGGCTGCAGAATTGTGCTGAAACAGCTGAGCTATTGAAAAACTAATTACCATGCATTTTAATGTAGCCAGATTGTAGATGATACAGGTTAAGCAGTTGATGAAAATTTTACAGGCCAGCAAAACATGGAATGTAATGCTTATTACCACCTTTTACCTTCAAAACAGTTAATACATAAAACACAACAGGATGCCCACATTTCTTAAAGGCTGACATGAATCATTGAGAAGAAACATGCATTTCCTCAGCACCTGAGACAGCTCAGATATAATGGTGTTTAATAACTACATGAAATAATAACTCACTCACAGCTGACCAGTAGCTATTATGTGCAAAATCCTTATGTTGAATCATTAGCTCGGACGGCAGAAATCACATGACCACCTACTTTTAGCCAAAACCAAGGGCAAAGAATAATGATATAATAATTTGGGCAAAAAAAAACACTAGAATGTATGTAACGGGTAGCAAGAGCGAAAGGGTCATACAAGTTCATCTCAGAATAGCAAATGGAAAAAATTCTCAGGGTACCAAGCAAATTGAGGCAGCAAAAGGAAAAAGCACTTTAACAAATAGAGTGCACATTGAATTCTGGACAAGCTGAAAACACGTAAAACACAATAGGACAACAGAACAATGTTTTAATGTATCAAAACACCTAAAACGAATATGAACAAGACAGGCAATAGTCTTGCACATGCTGTGGGAGGAACCAAGGAAATAATATTGCTGTTGATCCTAATTTGGGCTTCTGGAAAGGGGGAAAAAGGATCTCCCAGTGTTGGTGTTGTGGACAGGAGCAGTTTTGGATACAACACTGGAGGTTTTCAGAAGTGAGAAGCTTGAATATTCATATATAGAGCCATGAGATTGGCCCTCTGCTTAGAAATGAGGCATGAATGACATCTTCATAAAACTAATAAGCCTAAAGAATGCATGTATTTTTTTAAATTCATATATGCAAGCAATATTACAGGTTATTTGTACCATAAAGACAAGACCATAAAAAATAGGAGCAGAAATTGGGCCATTCAGCCCATCGAGTCTGCCCCACCATTCAATCATGGCTGATAAGTTGCTCAACCCCATTCTCCCGCCTTCTCCTTGTAACCTTTGATCCCCAATTTAACGAATAACAAGGACAAATAAATAAATGCATTACAACAAAGTTTCAAATAAGTTTACTGACTTTTTCCCAGTTCTGATGAAAGCTCATTGATTTGAAATATTATCTCTGTTTCTCTCTCCACAGGTACTACCACAGCTGCTGGGTATTTCCAACATTTTCTGTTTTTTATTTTAGGTTTCCAGAATCTGCAGTTTTAGGTCTGCTACCTTCTCACCAAATTTAAGTGTTGCAGAATCAGGTGTGAAGGTGGATGAAATAATGTTGGTCTCAATGTAGGGGTTTAGTTTCTGCAGAATGTGAAAAGGAAGCTATGCTAAACTGGTAGACATAACAATAACAGCAATAAATGGCAGCTTTAGAAAACCAGGATCAGTGTGTGTGCTTGTAACAAAAAAAACCTATGAGAAGCTGTCATGACACCACAATCCAAAAATGAAAATCAAGAAGCAAAGGTACATCATGAGGGTAAACCAAGCAATTAGTATGATGAGGGAGAAACTGGTTTACAGGAGAGCTAGGAGGCAATTGAGTGATGAACGAACTACTCACTGGAGACACCAAAAAGGCAAAAAAACAGGTAAAATGACACACAAGAGCTATAAATAAAACTTTCAAAAAATGTTAAATAGCATCAGATTGAAAATAAATTATTATAAAAATTTTAAAACATTATCCATGTTTGAGACAGTCATGCAGCCAATAATGGCAGTTAATTACAGCAATGGAGCATTATTGATTTAAAAAACCCAAATTAGCATTTATATAAATGTTAGTGATGGGACTACACCAACTAAATTAGAAGCCATAGAAATTATTTTAAGACAATATATCGTATCTACTTTGCACCTCCACATTTCAAGGGCAAATGGTAACTTTATAAAGTACCTGACAGCTTCCAGCCTCTTGTTTTGTCGAATGAGTTCAATGAACTCCTGAATCCTCAGGCTGAACTCCAGGCAGCTCTGTTAACATAAAAGAACTGATTTAACTGCAGGTCACATGATAATCTGCATAAAACCTCAGAAGTGCCAAAGGAAGCCAGTAAAACAAAAGCCAAAGCTTGCTACAAGAGCAACAGTGAGGCTAACAGCTCTCGCTTTTACTTATTTACAGATGCAGCTAAATGCACAAGTCTGGAAAGTCGCTGCCCCTGATGTGCTACTCCTCCATAAACTGTTAATATTACCCCGCTATCTGATTCCCTGTTCAAAAACAATGAACGGCAATGTAGTCCCACTATTTAAGGAAGGTGGCAGAAAGAAAACCAAGAACTACAGACCTGTTAGCCTGACATCAGTAGGGAAAATGCTAGAATCTACTATAAAGGATGAGATAACCGAACACTTAAAAAATAATGGTAGGAGTGGGGAGAGTCAACATGGCTTTATGGGAAATCATGTTTGACAAACTTGCTAGAGTTTTTTTGAGGATGTAATAATAAAAGATAAGGGGTGTCATGAAGCTATTAATGTATTTCAAATTTTGGAACATATTTTTCTTTTAAAATAGAGGTTTAGTCTGCGGGTGCATCTTAATTGGATTAAAGCCAGCTAACTTGGGTGTTTTGATAGGTACTAGTTTTGATATGGAAGAGAGATAGCGTGCATTTACATTTTTTGAATCAAGCATTCAAGTGGGGTGAAAACTTGACGCCTATCTAGCAGCCACCAAGCCATATGTTTATATTACTAATAAAATTGGTACTATGAAAGGGGTTTCATTGTTAAAAGGTGAAGTTCAAAGAGGTTGTTGATACAATGAGAAATAACATTCAATGGGGCTGGCAGGCATAATGTCAGTAGTTTTCGGGTATGCAGGGCAGAGGCAATGTAAGATCAAAAAGCAGCTGCAAGCCTCCAACTGGCTCCACAGTAAAAAGAACCTCATTCTGAACTCATAAGTCTATGTTGCTGTTGAAAATGCTTTGCCTGGTGTTAGGTTAAGTCTAGGATAAAGGCAAAATACTGCGGATGCTGGAAATCTGAAACAAAAACAAAAAATGCTGGAAGAACTCAGCAGGTCTGACAGCATCTTTGGAGAGAAGACAGAGTTAATGTTTGGTGTCCATATGACTCTTCTTCACACTCTCCTTCTGTCATACGGACTCGAAACTTTAACTCTGTCTTCTCTCCACAGATGCTGTCAGACCTGCTGCGGTTTTCCAGCATTTTTTGTTTTTGTTTGGTTAAGTTTACGTTGCTGTTGCCTTAAAGGAGATTAGTTTGGGAATTTAAAAGTTATGTTAGTAGTAATTTGTAGTCATGTATACATATATTTTAACCTGTGTAAATTAATAAGATGTTTCATTTAGTTTAATGCAAAGCCTCAAGAACTAGTGGTCTGACTCCTGAGTTTAGAGTCGCATCTCAATCGTAACACTTAAAATTATTGGTTGATAGTTGCTGAAAGTTTCCCTCTGGGATTTTTAAAATAACTCCGCTTTACCAACTGTATCGGTCATAACAGGAGAAACCAGTAGATGCTGTGTATTTGGATTTTTAGAAGGCTTCTGTTAAGGTCCCACACAGGTCAGTAAGCAAAATTAGAGCGCATAGGATTGGGGGTAAAATACTGGCATGGATTGAGAATTAGCCATCAGACAGAAAACAGAGTAGGAATAAACAGGTCATTCTCAGGCTGGCAGGCTGTAACTAGTGGGGTACTGAAAGGATCAGTGCTTGGGCTCCAGCTATTCACAATTTATATCAATGATTTCGATATGGTGACTAGCCGGTGACTGGTGGAGTTCCGCAGTGGTCAGTGTTGGGACCACAACTTTTCACTTTATACATCAATGATCTAGATGAAGGAACTGAGAGCATCCTGGCTAAGTTTGCAGATGATACAAAGATAGGTGGAGGGACAGGTAGTATTGAGGAGGCAGGAAGGCTGCAGAAGGATTTGGACAGGTTAGGAGAATGGGCAAAGAAATGGCAGATGGAATACAACATGGGGAAGTGTGAGGTCATGCACTTTGGTAGGAATAACAGATGCATAGACTATTTTCTAAATGGGGAAAGAATTCAGAAATCTGGAGTGCAAAGGGACTTGAGAGTCCTAGTCCAGGATTCTCTTAAGATTAACTTGCAGGTTGACACGGTAGTTAGGAAGGCAAATGCAATGTTGGCATTTATTTCAAGAGGACTAGAATATAAAAGCAGGGATGTGTTGCTGAGGTTTTATGAGGCCACATTTAGAATATCGTGAGGAATTTTGGGCCCCGTATCTCAGGAAGGATGTGCTGGCCCTGGAGAGGGTCCAGAGGAGGTTCACGAGAATGATCCCAGGAATAAAAGGCTTAACATATGAGGAACATTTGAGGACTCTGGGTCTATACTCAATGGAGTTTAGAAGGATGAGGGGAGATCTGATTGAAACTGACAGAATACTGAAAGGTCTGGAGAGAGTGGACATGGGGAAGATGTTTCCATTGGTAGGAGAGACTAGGCCCCGAGGGCACAGCCTCAGAGTAAAGGGAAGACCTTTTAGAACAGAGATGAGGAGAAACTTTTTTAGCCAGAGAGTGGTGAATCTATGGAATTCATTGCCATAGAAAGCTGTGGAGGCCAGGTCATTGAGTGTATTTAAGACCAAGATAGATAGGTTCTTGATTAGTAAGGGGATCAAAGGTTATGGGGAGAATGGGGTTGAGAAACTTATCAGCTATGATTGAATGGCAGAGCAGACTCGGTGGCCCGAATAGCCTAATTTCTGCTCCTATGTCTTATGATGGCCAAATGTAACATTTCTAAGTTTGCGGATGACACAAAACCAACTGGAATGAGTTGAGAGGAAGATGTAAAGAGGTCTTAGGGAATTTAGACAGGTTAAGCGGGCAGGCAAGAAGAGGGCAGATGTGAAAGTTACCCACTTCTGTAGAAAAAACAGGGATGCAGAGTATTTCTTAAATGGTGAGAGGCTGGGAAATGATGATGTCCAAAGGGACCTGGGTATCCTTACTGAAAGCCAACATACTGGTTCAGCAAGCAACTAGAATGAGAGGTGATTTCTCGAAACATACAAAATTCTTACAGGGCTCAAGAGTGGATGGCTTGGGGGGGGTGGGGGTTGCTGCAGAGTCTAGAACCAGAGGGCACAGTCTCAGAATAAAGGGTTTAAGACTGAGATGAGGAGGAACTTCTTCACTCAGAGGCTGGTGAACCTTTGAAATTCTCTACCTCAGAGGGCTGTGGAGGCTCAGTCATCAAGTACATTCAAGACATCAAGGGATATGGGGATAGTGTGGGAAAATGGCGTTGAGGTAGAAGATTAGCCATGATCTAGTTGAATGGCAGAGCAGGCTTGGAGGGCTGAATGGCCTACTCCTGCTCCCATTTCCTATGCTCCAATGCACCTGATGTTGGATATAGACTAAAAACCTTAATTACAAACAACCTCTCTGGCACTGAAAAGTAACAAGTGTGGAGTCTCTTCAGCTTTTAATAATTATTAGAGATTTTTTTTTTCATCTTCCACACTCCCCCAGCCCCACCTTAATCTTCAATTTTTGCTTCCCTCTCTTTATTTTGCTCTCAGCACCTCATTTGACATTATTTTAACCGCCACTTCCTAACAAAGGAGACACAGCTATGTGCTCTGTTCATACAGGATCCAAGTGTCCTGTACAAGATGCTACGTCATTTGGCCATCCTGCTGGCATCAACTTAACACGCAAAATCCTATGGAAATTTTATGTGCAAGTCTAACATGGCTAACATTCAGTCACCACTCTCAGAATAATTTGGCCCACGGCATACTCATCATTTGTTCAAGTGGATGACATTTTGGGTTAATTGTATGGAGCTCAAAATCAACTGTGAACTTCAATAGTTGAAAACTATTTTTCCAAAATTATTTGTGCACTTACAGCAAATGACGCATTGTTTCAACAATGATATGAAAACAATGGCCCTGTTTGAAATGTGCGTTATTGCTCCATGGGTTTTTTTTATTTAAATGTCAGTTATTCTAACTGCTCACCATGATTATGATAACATTACTTTTTAAACAATCCATTTGTATTCATGACACTAAATATAGTGAAATTTTGGTTGCTACAGAAACCTACCATCTGGGAGGACATTTATGTTGATTTAAAAAAGTTCCACCTTTGAACGATGATAATTTAATTGACTCCTCAATATGCTTGGACACAACTTTCCATACATGGTCATAGGGAGCTGTAAATCTATTTCCTATTTGGTGGTAGGGAAAGGTCTTGCTTTGCCACTCAAGAAAAAAAATTGCAAAATAAAATACCAACACATTATTATAGCACTTTGCACAGCTTCAAAGCAAAACTCACTTTTGAAACACAGTCACTTTTTAAAATTAAAAAAGCAACTGAAACGTGTGCCAGAAAATAACATTTAAGTGCTGGTCACAGAGCCACATCCAATATCAGATCAACAGCTGAACCTGTAGGTTGGACCAATTTGAGTCCAAAGCTAGATGCAAGTGGATGGGTCGAAGGTGACAAACACTTTCTCACTAATCCCAGCCAATTCAGAGTGTGGCTCATTTCTATCTTCTGAGAATGTTCGTTGTTGTTTGAATTCCGTTACTAACCCAGGGATGATAGAGTGGTGTATTGGTCCTGTATTTTAGATGGGAAGAATATTTCTCTACCAAACTGAAACCCAAGATCTCTTCCTACTTGAATAAAACTCAAGCTACAGTTCACTTCCCTTCAAAGTGAAATACCTGTGTGCAGTCAAAAGTGGAACAATGGATAATGGCAACCCAGCATTGTATTAATCTGCCACTAGGAACAAATTGTGTCATCATAGAATCATTCAGCACAGAAGGAGGCAGCCATTTGACTCATCATGTCTCTGCTAGCTCTTTGAAATAAGTATCCAATTACTCCCACACCCCCTGATTTTTCCCACAGCCCTGCAAATTTCTCCTTTTCAAATACACTTTATACCCAATTCCCTTTTCATACAGTGTACTCCAGATCACAATGTGCAACATAAACTCATTTCCTTCTTAGGTTTATGCTAATTATCTTAAATCTGTGTTCTTTGGTTAAACAAGCCATTTACCAATGCAATTAGTGCTCTGCATGTGCGCAATCAGGTCCTGCAATTTTAAAGACCTCAATTAAATCTGCCCTTAACTTCTCTGCTCAAAGGAGGAGCAATCCCAGCTTCTCTCGTTTTTCCATATAACTGGAGTCTCTCATCCCTATTACCATTCTGGTAAATTTTCCCCCTCCTTATTACTTCCAAATAGCATCAGTTCACACTTTTCTTCATTAAATTTCATCAGCCATGTGCCTGCCATTTTCCTATGTCCTCTAAGTTGGCATTATCCTTTCCAGAATTTACTACGTCAAAGCCTTCTTCCATTTGCAAACTTTGAAATTAAGACCACTATAACTATTCCAGGGCATTGACCTATACAAAAAAAGTGAAGTAATCTCAATACCAACTCCAGAGGGATTTTATTGTACACATCTTTCCAGTTATATCTGAATTTAAAACTCATGCCGCCGAGTAGCCGAAGTCTAGTTCGCCGGAGTTGGACTGACCAGAAGTGAAAAGAACTTGGGTATGACCCAGAACTGAGGGGACAAATTATGTCATAGGATTATATGGGATATACATTACATTAAAGGCCATTCAGCCCAATCAGTCCATGCTGGTATTTATTCATCACTCGAGCTTCCTCCTATTTTTTCTCATCTAAATCTACCATTGTAACTATCTATTCTCTTCACCCTCAAATGCTTGTAGATTCCCGTTAAATCCATCTACACCAGTTGTTTCAACCACTCCCTGTGGTAGCGAGTTCCACATTCTGACCACTCTTTAGATAAAGAAGTTTTGTTTTGAATTCCCTATTGGATTCCTTGGTGATTATCTTATATCAATTACCTCCAGTAATACTCTCTCCCAAAGAGGAAACATTCTCGCTGTATCCACTCTGTCAAAACCTTTTATAATTTTAAAGATCTCCATTTGGTCACCCCGCAGCCTTCTTTTTTCGAGAGAGAAGAGACTCACTTTGTCCATTCTTACCAGATAAGTATACACACACATTCCTAGTATCACCCTTGTAAAATCTGCTCTGCGCCCTCCCTAGTGCCTCTATATCCTTTTTCATTATAAGGCAATTAGAATTGCATGCAGTACTCTAATCAAGCTTCGATACAGATTTAGCATAACTGCCCTACTTTTCAATTTTATCCCACTAGAAATAAAGACTAATGCTTGGTTTGCTTTATGGTCCTGCTAACTGTGGCACAACTTTTAGTGACTGATGCATTTGTATTCTCTTTGTTCCCCTGCCCCACCTAGACTTCCACTTGCAAGTAATCTGACCTCCCTATTCTTCCCAACAAAATGTACTAACTCTGTGTTGAACTTCATTTGCCAATTATTTGCCCATTCTGCAAATTTATGAACTTTCTCCGGTAACTTGCTGCAGTCCACCTCAGTACTATCACTCACACACTTCCCACACCCACCAACACCCCCCTACTAATTTGGTGCCATCTGCAAATTTAGAAATTGTAATTTTGATCCAAAATCCAAGTTGTTAATATAAATTGTGAACAGCAGAGGTCCCAGCACTGATACTTGTGGAACACCACTTCCCATCTCATGCCATCCTGAATAACTACTCTTTATTCCCACTTTCTGTCTGAAAGCCAGCTAGCAATCCATTCTGCCACTTGTCCCCTGACTCCACATTCTTTGACCTTATTCATTATGAGTCAAATTGAGGTACCTTGTCAAAGGCCTTTTGAAATCTAGGCAAATTACAGCTATTCCATTACAATTGTCTATTCTCTCTGTAACCTCCTCAAAACGTAAAACAAGTTTGGTAAAGCTAAATTTTGCCTTTGACTATTCATTATTATATTTCTGTTTTCTACATGTTCTTCTAATAAGGGTTCCATTATTTTTCATACCACTGATATTAAGCTGACTGTTCTATAAATTCCTGGACCTTATAAAAAAAAATTGTTCATGGGATGTGGGTGCCACTGCCCATCCCTTGTTCAGAGGGCATTTAAGGGTCAACCACATTACTGTGGGTCTGGAGTCACATGTAGGCCAGGCTAGGTAAGGACAGCAGATTTCCTTAAAGGATATTAGTGAACCAGATAGGTTTTCACAACAATCATCAATGGTTTCATGGTCATCTTTCGACTTTTAATTCCAAATTTTTATTGGATTCAAATTTCACCATCTGGTGGGATTTGAACCCGGGTCCTAAAAGCATTACCCG